>NC_140586.1:878675623-879368123 GCF_964204655.1 Triturus cristatus
TGGGGGCTTTCTGGCACAAACGGAAAAAATACCTAAAAATGTCAACCTGATTTATGTATGTAATTAGTATGTATTGGCTCTTTGGATGCATTATTTTTAAAGATTTTATCCATTGTTGTCAATGTTTTATACTGTTTTTATGTGCTTTTATGGATTATTCCGAAATAAAGTTTTCTTGAATTGAATTGCAACTATTTTCAGATGCTTCTGGTGCAAATGGTTTCGGCCTATTTTGGGAGGGGAAATGGTGTGCAGAACAGTGGCCAGCCAATTGGGTTTCTGCTAAGACAAGTATTGCATTCCTTGAATTTTTTCCATTAATTGTTGCGTTGGCTGTTTGGGGTAAGCAGTTAGCGAACAGGACAGTGTTATTTCACGTTGATAATAGAACAGTAGTGGACTTGGTAAATGGTCAGAGAGCTAAGGACAAACAGTTATTGAAGTTAGTACAAAGATTCATGTTGGATTGCTTAATTTTTAACATAGTGTTCAAAGTCAGGCAAATACCGGGAGTGGAAAATAACATTGCAGATGCCCTATCTCGTTTTCAGTGGCAGAGATTCCGTGGTTTGGCGCCCGGAGCAGATCTGCAGAAGACTCAGGTGCCCAGCGAGTTATGGGATTTTGCACACCGAAAACACAGCAACTTATTGAAAACTCTCTGGCAAAAAGCACCAAATTAGCCTACAGGAGAGCATGACTAGAGTTCTTAGATACAGGTACTTCTTATAGAGCTCACACAACTGAAGGTTTGAAGAAACGTAGGGATGACATAATTAAATTCATCATGAACAACATAGAAAGGAACATTTCTTCTACAATAGCAGCAGGGAAATTAGCAGGAGTGTCCTTTTATGGGAATATCTTTTGGGGATACGAACCATCAGCAGGGGAAATGGGCAGGAGACTTCTTCAAGGATGGGCATAAATAAAAAAGAGAGGACAATTTAAACAAGAACTAATCTCTTTAAAATTATTATGTAACATAACAAAAGGTTTGTATTTGATTTGTTTCTCTGAATTCGAATATCGTTTATACAAGTTCTTTATGATTTGGCTCTTTTTTTGTGATTTCAGAATTTCCAAATTGTTAGGTAAAGCACTCAATGATGACCTTAAAGTTGAAAATGTTTCTCTTGTTAACAATTCTATATTCATTTTTCTCGAACATTCCAAAATGGATCAAGTTGGTAAGGGTTCCAGAGTAATTTTGTGAGGAATTAAAGGGCAATTATACCCTATTAAAACTTGGTTAGAATTCATAAAAGTGGGAGGCGCTGCTTCGCAATTCGTTTTCAGACATCAAGATGGCTCACCTCTCAAAGCTTCACAATTACTGTCAATCTTGAGAATGATTCTTAACAGTTTGGGTGAAAACCCTTTTAATTTCGGTACTCACTCCTTTCGAATTAGTGCGGCTTCAGAAGCTGCCAGGTGGTGGCTTTCTCTCAGCGATGTAAAGAAACTGGGGCGTTGGTCTTCGGACTGTTGCCTAAGATATATTAGAGATTTCGATATAGAAACACATAGGAAATGGGTGTAGCCACCCCTCTTTCCAAACCCTCCCATAGGTGGGTCCCCAGAGCTAGTCCAACCCCTTCCTTAGGTATAAGTAAGGAAACTCTGTAACCAGAACTTTAGATTACCCTGGACAAAACTCTGAAGCCAAATCCTGGACCTTCGGCATTCCGCTCAAGACCAGAGGACTGAAGAAATCTCCATTGGGGTCAAGGAGTGACTCCCCTGCTTGGCAGGCACCAACAAAGCAATTTGCCAGTCTGCATTATCGAAGCTCCCGCCGGACTCTGAAGTATTTGCAGCCCAGGAAGAGGATTTACCAACATCTCAGAGGCAGACCCGAGTCCATAGCAAAGCTGAGACCCACAGCCCTCGTCAGTAGCGTGGAACCGGAACTCCTGGTCACCATGCACTTTTGCAAGTGCATTAACTTCTCGACGTCTCCTGAAGTCATGCTTGGGATAACTTGTAGCCCCCACCTCGAGCACTGAATCCACTGAAGATTGTTGGCCTGGTCATTCCGAGTGACCCATGGGCCGCCATTTTGTATTTCATCTTGAGGTCCCTTCGCGATCCCTGGTCCGTTGACTGGTGGGTCCCTGAGGGGGTAATTTTGAATTTCCTTGGGCTTCCCTGGTTGCTCCAGATGTGGGACAGCTCAAATCCAGCTCCTGGTTGTCCTCGACGCCTCCTGGACCTCGTGGCTGAAGAGTCAAGCTTCACCTTTTTCACCTGAAATCACCCAACATCGGTGGGCATCTGTCCATCGCATTCCTGGTCACTGGCTAGTGACCCCTCTGCTTTCAGGTTCATCTCATCTTCGATCCAGGCTTGGATCTCTTCGGACACTTCGCATCTTCACAGCAGCAGCACTTCTTCGGCAGCTCCCACTGAAATCGACGTCGCGATCCGACACCAAAAGACACCTATGCACCCGGCTTCCCTGGGCGAGGTAACACGTTTACTCCAGTGCTCCCATGGGTGCTAGCCCTAGAACTTCCTAAGTCCAAAAGGGTTTGGTCCTGACTCATTTCTAAGTGTGCCTAATCTTTAAAAATCTAACCGCGACTTTCCCCATAGAAGCTAACGGGGACCTTTCGGCTGTATGTTCACACACTGCACACGGTCCCGTGGTTTCCCTGTGTCACTACCTTGGGTGGTTCCTTGGGGTCCCAGCGATTCTACAGGCTCTAGGCCCTGTGTCTAGTTAAGTCGTGGTTCTTATACCACTATTTTAGTATATGGTTTGGCTCGCCCCTAGGGCCTGACATGTATTTGTGCTATTTTACTGTGATTATTGAAGTGTAACTTATGTGTTTTGACCTCTAGTCTCATAAAGAGACTTGGAGGGTGTGTTTATTAATAAATACATATATTTTATATATATATACCTGGTGTGGATATCTTTCATTTAGGGACTCCAGAGATTATAGACTGGTCAAACAAGCTGCTTTTACTGTTGAAAACTGACTTGTAACTTAAGTACTTCGAACTACAGCCTCATAAAGAGACTAAAGGGGTGTGTTTTATCTTAAATACATATATTGTGAATATATACCTGGTGTGGTTGTCCTTTCATTTGGTCATTCAAGAGATTATAGACTGGTAAAACAAGCTGCTTTACATTCCTTCAAGACATAGCCTGAAGGCTGCTCTCCAAAGCTACTACTAGGATAGCTTTCAATAAAGGTTGTCTTTAACCTATAACCAATAAGGGGTTGTTTGGACTGATACAAGGTGCCCACTATAACTTGTGGACAGCATATATCAGGCCAACTTCTCACATTGGTGTGCAGCGTGTGGGATTCCAGCTTGCTATTGTTTTACCAGATAATCTCAATTGATTAACTAACTGAAAACCACTAAAGGTACCCTGGGTACATATAATACAAGCTTTAGAAATACAGTAAGTTCTACTGAACTTAGAGTTGTGTGTTAAGGGCTAGCACACCCTTTCTACAACTCAAGAGAGTTTAGTAGGCAACACTAGAGTAGGTAGTGCAATCCACCACACCAAACTAGTGATGTCTTCAAGGCCAGGAACCAGTAGGTCCTTGGCAGAAGCCAATGGGCTTCAAGAATCCCAGTATGATAGCCTCCTATTCATGGAACTGAGAGCTTTATGTACAGCTAGGAAACTGAAGACAGGCAAAAGTCCAACCACCCAGCATCTCATGGAGGTACTCAGGCTGGATGACCTTAGCAGATCTTTAGGATCTGAAGGGCTAGGCAGAGTGGGTGGGACAGCACCTGAGGAAAGGTCTAGGGGTGTGACACCCCATGACCTAACTTCTGAGGCTGGCCAGGCAGATAACAATGATATGGACCTGAAAAATCCAATTCCTCTAGACAGTGATGGAGAGTACCATAATGGACCCCTCTTTGTCCCTCCTGGGAGAGTGGGTGTTGGTCCTAGAAGGTCAAGATCTCCCTCTGTGGAGTCTAACCATTCTGGTTCATCTATAGGGACCTCAATCTCCTCTCATAGGAGGGAAACCTCTCATGAGAGAAGGGAGAGACTGCTTAAGTATGTGGAAGCTCAGCTTGAAATCAGAAGAAAGCAGATAGCCTTAGATAGGGAGGCCCTAGAGCTCTACAGAGCTAGAAAAAAGGTGGGACTAGAGTCCCATGGTGGCAGCAACATCCCTAGAGATAGGGAGAGGTCTTATGACCATAGAAACGTGAATAAGATTGTCCCTCCCTACCCGAGTGGGGATGCCATCCACAAATGGATAACTGCACTGGAAAGGGCCTGTAAAGTACAAAGGGTCCCCCAGGAGCAGTGGGCAGCAATCTTATGGCTCTCCTTTGCAGACAAAGGTAGAGATAAGCTCCTCACTGTTAGAGAGGAGGAGGCAGATGATTACAACAGTCTGAAGAGTGCATTGATTGATGGGTTTGGCCTAACCACTGAGCAATACAGGTTAAAGTTCAGGGATATCCAAAAGGCACAGAATCAAGACTGGGTAGACTTTGTAGATTGTGCTACTAAGGCTCTGGAAGGTTGGTTACTTGGCAGTAAAGTGCATGACTGTCAAGGAATGTACAATTTAATTATGAGGGAGCAGATCCTTAATAATTGTCAGAATCAGCTGTTGCACCAGTACCTGGTAGACTCAGATCTGACCTCTCCCCAAGAATTGGGAAAGAAGGCAGACAAGTGGGTCAGAACCAGGGTGAGGCAGAAGGTACAGAACCAAGGTGGTGAACCCAAGAAGCAGGATCCTAAAAACTCTGAGAAGGGTGGGGAGAAAGGCAAAGACCAGAAGTCTTCACAAGGGCCCCAAAAAAATCTTCTTCACGTGGGGATTCACAGTCTACCAAGGGAAAAGGCCAAAAGAAACCATGGTGTAAAATTTGTAAACAGAAACCTCACTGGACAAGTGATTGCACCAAGTCCTAAGAATCTACTCCAGCCACCATTGCCCCTAAGGCAACTGCTCCCCCTAGTACAGCTACAATTGGTGGCTGTAATGTTCAGAATAAGGGTATAGTAGGGTTATACCTGGGTTCTGAGATGGACTCTGGCCTAGTCAGAGGTCCAACTCAGGCTGTTCTAGTCTGTGATGGGGGCATGGATATGTCCCCCTTTGTGAGTCCCAGTAATCTGGGCAAATACAGACAACAGCCTTTAATAAATGGAATAGAGGCTTTGGCATTCAGGGACACAGGAGCAAGTGTCACAATGGTGACAAAAGATCTTATGGATCCTGGGAAGATTATTATGGGGAAATGTACCAAGTGACCAATGCTAGCAATGTCAGAACAGACCATTCTCTGGCAGTTGTTAACTTCTCCTGGGGAGGGGTAACTGGCCTTAAGAAGGTTGTGGTAAGTGCAGATCTACCAGTACAGTGCTTGCTTGGCAATGATCTAGAGACCTCAGCTTGGGCTGAAGTGGAGCTCAGGACACATGCAGAAATGTTAGGGATACCGGCTCGTGTCTTTGCTGTGACTAGGTCACAGGCCAAAATGTCTAAAACTGAACAGGCCCTGGATTCTGGAATAATGGAGCAGGTGCCTCCCAGGAGGAGGAGCAGTAGGGTTAAGGCAGTGCCTTCCCACCTGACTCAGAATACAGACCAGTCTCCTCAGGGAGATGGTCTTGAGCCTGAAGAAGGAACTGTCCCAGAGGAGCTTGAACCTGACCAGGTTGAGTTCTTGGGAACAGAGGGCCCTTCCAGGTCTGATCTGAGCCAGGAGCAGAAAACCTGCCCCTCTTTTGAACCCCTCAGAAAGCAAGCTGCAGATGAGGCTTCTGGGAATGCTAGTGGCACCTATAAAGTTTATTGGGATGATGGACTCCTTTACTCAGAGAGTAGAGACCCCAAGCCTGGTGAATCCAGGAGGTTGGTTATACCTCTGAAGTTTAGGGGCTTCCTATTGACAGTAGCCCATGATATTCCCCTTGGCAGACACCTGGGCCAGAACAAGACATGGGACAGAATTGTCCCTCACTTTCACTGGCCCCACATGTCTGAAGACACAAAGGAGTTTTGTCGCTCCTGTGTGACCTGCCAAGCCAGTGGCAAGGCAGGCGGAACCACAAATACCCCCTGACACCACTACCTGTGGTGGGGGTTCCCTTTGAGAGGGTTGGGATTGACATTGTTGGTCCCTTGGATCCTCAGACAGCATCTGGGCACAGGCTTATACTGGTGGTGGTGGACCATGCCACCTGGTACCCAGAAGCAATTCCCCTAAGGACCACTACAGCAACTATGGTGGCTCTTGGGTGTATTCTCAAGAGTAGGCTTTCCTAAGGAGGTAGTATCTGACAGGGATACAAACTTCATGTCTAGTTACTTGACTGCTATGTGGAAGGAGTGTGGAGTGAACTACAAGTTCACCACACCCTATCACCCACAATGCAATGGTTTAGTTGAAAGGTTCAACAAAAACTTAAAGGGCATGATTAAAGGACTCCCAGAAAAGCTTAGGCGAAGATGGGACATACTCTTGCCCTGCCTTTTATTTGCATACAGGGAGGTGCCTCAAAAGGGGGTTGACTACAGCCCTTTTGAACTTTTGTTTGGTCACCCTGTCAGGGGTCCATTGTGTCTGGTTAAAGAAGGATGGGAGTTACTTGTCAAGCCCCCCAAACAGGACATAGTGGACTATGTACTTGGTCTCCACTCCAGGATGGCTGAGTATATGAAAAAGGCAACCAAAAACATTGAGACTAGCCAGGAATTCCAAAAAGCCTGGCATGACCAAAAGGCTGTACTGACTGTCTACCAGACAGGACAGAAAGTGTGGGTGTTGGAGACTGTGGCCCCAGCAGCCCTCCAGGACAAATGGAGTGGCCCCCATACAATTGTTGAACAGAAAGGGGAGGACACCTACTTGGTAGACCTTGGAACCCCTAGGAGTCCCCACAAGGCACTTCATGTCAACAGACTATAACCATATGTTGACAGGGCAGACATTGGCTTGCTCATGGCTACTGATGAAGGACAGGAGGATGAGAGTGACCCACTCCCTGAACTGCTTTCTCGGAGCCCTGATGATGGGTCAGTTGATGGTGTAGCCTTGGCAGGCAGCCTCAATGCCCAGCAGCAAAGTGACTGCAGAAAACCTCTCAGCCGGTTCAGACATATGTTTTCTCTGACTCCAAGTCAGACCACCTGGTGCACTCATGAAGTGGACACTGGGGACAGTCTGCCTGTGAAGAATAAGATCTACAGGCAATCTGACCATGTCAGGTACTGTATAAGGACGGAAGTCCAAAAGATGTTGGATTTAGGAGTCATTGAACCCTCAGATAGCCCTTGGGCTAGTCCAGTAGTCCTGGTACCTAAACCTCACACCACAGATGGCAAGAGAGACATGAGGTTTTGTGTGGATTACAGGAGTCTCAATGCAGTCACTAGGGCTGATGCCCATCCCATCCCCAGGGCAGATGAGCTAATAGATATTTTGGCCTCAGCCAAGTTTCTAACCACATTTGACCTGGCAGCTGGCTACTGGCAGATCAGACTAGCTGATGATGCAAAGCCAGAGACAGCATTTTCTACCCCTAGTGGGCACTATCAATTTGTGGTAATGCCCTTTGGTTTGAAGAATGCACCTGCCACGTTCCAAAGGTTGGTGAATCAAGTCCTTACAGGCCTGGAAGACTATAGTGCAGCACATCTAGATGATATTGGTGTATTTAGTTCCACCTGGGAGGATCACCTGGTCCACCTGAGGAATATTTTAGAGGCCCTGCAAAAAGCAGGCCTAACTATCAAGGCTACTAAGTGCCAGATAGGGCCAAGTCAGGTTGTGTACCTGGGCCACCTTGTAGGTGGAGGCCAGGTTCAACCATTTCAGAGCAAAATCCAGACTATAATGGACTGGGTTGCTCCAACTAGGTGAGAGCCTTCTTAGGCCTGACTGGGTACTATAGAAGATTTGTCAAGGGGTATGGATCAATAGTGACCCCCCTGAATGACTTAACCGCTACGAAAATGCCCAAAAAGGTTCAGTGGACAGCTAGCTGTCAAAAGGCATTTGATGACCTGAAGCAGGCCATGTGCACTGCTCCATTCTGCAAAGTCCTGACTACTCCAAAAAGTTAATTGTCCAAACAGATGCATCTGAGTTGGGGTAGCGGCTGTACTGTCACAGTTGAATGATGAAGGTCAGGATCAACCAGTAGCTTTCATAAGCAGAAGGTTGCCCCCCCAAAGAGAAACGTTTGTCAGCCATTGAGAGAGAGGCCTTAGCTGTGGTTTGGGCTCTGAAGAACTTGAGGCCATACTTATTTGGTACTCACTTCATTGTTCAGACAGACCATAAGCCCCTCTTACGGCTAAAACAGATGAAGGGTGAAAACCAAAAATTGCTCATGTGGTCCAATTCCCTACAGGGGATGGACTATACAGTGGAACATAGACCTGGGAGTAACCATGCCAATGCAGATGGACTCTCCAGATATTTCCACTTAGAACATGAAGACTCAACTGGTCAAGGTTAGTTTAATGTCCTTGCGTTTGGGGGGGGGGGGTTGTGTAGGAGAGTAGGATCTGCTTCACATGTTAACCCCCACCTTTTGCTGTTGTTTCACTGTTTTTCGACTTTAGTCTGGCTGGGACCCTGCTATTCAGGGCCCCAGCCTAGCTGCTTCCTCTATAAAATGATTCCATGTACTTTGGGCACAGTTCAGATTGGATCTGAGGTGCCCTTATAAGTCCCTAGTATATGGTATAATATGTACCCAGGGCATAGGTACCCCAGACGCCTACCAGGGGCTGAAGCATGTATTATGCCACCCCTGGAAAGCCATCCAAAATGACACCACAGGTCTGCTACTGCAGCCTGGGTAAGGTGGTGCATGCACCCCTTACTGAGATATAGGTTCACTATATCTCACCATATACTGCACATACAAACCTATCAGTCACCCCTCATGGCAGGCCTTATCAATCCTAACGGCTGGGTGCATGGTTATCTGTGAGGGGGTGCCCACGCATAAGCTTAGCCCTCCTGCAGCCTTCGAAATCTCTTCTCCAGGGTTGTCAGTAGTGCAGCCTGACTATATACTCTTAAGTGCATTATAACCAAACGGTAAATACTAACTTTGGACTGGCTGCACGGAAACATGTCGTGTTTGGTGTCAAACACCTTGGAATCATACCCCCACACCAGTAACTGGTGTGGGAGTATGATCCCATCCTTCTAGAGAGAGAGACATGACAGCACTGGTATACCCGGTAGAAACTTAATAGAGCCCTGGCATCACAAAATGGATGCTGCAGCCACAGACACAAGTCTGGCCTCCTACTGCTGACTGAAACTCCGGCAGGGGAAGCCTGGACAATAGGTTTCCTGTCACAGGGAGGTGTAACCACCTCCTCAGACAGGATTATGTGTATTGCGGCTGGCTGGGAGCACTCTCTGAGTGCTTTGAAGCCCTGCACTGGGGGCACATTTGGTGTCCCTGTGCATAGTCCAGCTCAGACTGGTCTGGTGCAAAACTGGACAAAGGAAATGGGTGTAGCCATCCCTCTTTCCAAACCCTCCCATAGGTGGGTCCCCAGAGCTAGTCCAACCGCTTCCATAGGTATAAGTAAGGAACCTCTGTAACCAGAACTTTAGATTACCCTGGACGAAACTCTGAAGCCAAATCCTGGACCTTCAACGCTCTGCTCAAGACCAGAGGACTGAAGAAATCTCCCTTGGGGTCAAGGAATGACTCCCCTGCTTGGCAGGCACCAACAAAGCAATTTGCCAGTCTGCATTATCAAAGCTCCCGCCGGACTCTGAAGTATTTGCAGCCCAGGAGGAGGATTTCCAGACATCTCAGAGGCCAACCCGAGTCCCCAGCAAAGCTGAGACCCGCAGCCCTCGCGAGTAGTGTGGAACCAGAACTCCTGGTCACCATGCACTTTTGCAAGTGCATTGACTTCTCAACGTCTCCTGAAGTCGTGCTTGGGCAGACTTGTAGCCTCTACCTCGAGCACTGAATCCACTGAAGATTTGTGGCCTGGTCATTCCGAGTGACCTGTGGGCAGCCATTTTGTGTTTTGTCTCAAGGTCGCTTCGCAATCCCTAGTCCGTTGACGGGTGGGTCCCTGAGGGGGTAACTTTGAATTTCCTTGGGGTTTGCTGGTTGCTCCATACGTGCCCCAAATCCCTACCAAGTGGTGAGTCCCACAGACCTTGCTGATCTGAACCGATGCATCTTTCTTGTTTCTGCATGGGTTGCTGTTGCCAAGGCTTGTTGTGTCAAATCCGGGCACTGACACTGCTGCACTCGACATCCTTTGTGGGACAGCTCGAATCCCACTCCTGGTCTTCCTCGACGCCTCCTGGACCTTGTGGCTGAAGAGTCAAGCTTCACCACTTTCACCTGAAATCACCCAACATCGGTGGGCATCTGTCCATCGCCTCCCTGGTCACTGGCAAGTGATCCAGACTCTGTCCCCTCTGCTTTCAGGTTCTTCTCATCTTCAATCCAGGCTTGGATCTCCTCGGACACTTCGCTACTTCACGGCAGCAGCACTTCTTCGCCAGCTCCCATTGAAATCAACGACGCGACCCGACACCAAAAGACACCTATGCACCCGGCTTACCTGGGTGAGGTAACACAAGTACTCTGGTACTCCCATGGGTGCTAGCCCTAGGACTTCCTACGTCCAAAAGGGTTTGGTCCTGACTCATTTCTATGTGTCCCTAATCTTTAAAGATCTAACCGTGACTTTCCCCATAGAAGCTAACGGTAGCTCGCAGCTATGTTCACACACTGCACACAGCCCCCATGGGTCCCCTGTGTCACTACCTTGGGTGGTTCCTTGGGGTCCCAGTGATTCTACAGGCTCTAGGCCTTGTGTCTAGTTAAGTCGTGGTTCTTATACCACTATTTTAGTATATGGTTTGGCTCACCACTAGGGCCTGAGGTGTATTTGTGCTATTTTACAGTGATTATTGAAGTGTAACTTATGCGTTTTGACCTCTAGTCTCATAAAGAGACTAGGAGGGTGTGTTTATTAATAAGTACATATATTTTATATATATACCTGGTGTGGATATCTTTCATTTAGTGACTCAAGAGATTATAGACTGGTAAAACAAGCTGCTTTACATTCCTTCAAGATTTAGCCTGAAGGCTGCTCTCCATAGCTACCACTAGGATAGCTTTCAATAAAGGTTGTCTTTAAACTAGGAACAATAAGGGGTTGTTTGGACTGATACAAGGTGCCCACTATAACTAGTGGACAGCATATATCAGGCCAACTTCTCACAAAGAGAAGCAGGTGTAAAAATGTAATACTAAAATCAAACACGTTTTTAAAGTTAAAGTATTGCGGTGAAGACCCTGCTGGATTGAGTTGGTCAGACTTATAGAGATATGGGAAGGGACACAGGGCCATATTCACAAGGAGCTATTGCTGAATTAACAGCACTTTATCGCAGCCAAAGTCGTGATAAATGTGCCTCCCCATTCACAAGCTGGTGTTAATGCTGCAGATCTGGTCTTACTATTCCCCTTGGTTTCCGTGGACAGGATAATTTCACAGTCACACACATATATCACACGCTGGTGGGGCCCATAACACCAACATTCATTTCAAATCAACCTATCCACGCCTAGCAAGGGAAAATACCTCTCCTTATTTCTCTATCGCATTATACAATAGACCAAACCTGCCTCAGTTGAGGTCAATCGAATCTATAAGGTGCCTCAGTTTAAACCATTCCTAATTACTATAAAACATTTGATATTGAGACATTGCAATGAAAGAATCACCCGACACTTTACTTAAGTTTGTTAGGCTTTATCTAAATTCAATTTGCAAAGAAAATTCATTACGGCAATATCATCCTTTCATATTTACCTAGTCTGGCTAAGTGCTGTCCTCTAAGTCAGAACATGGTTCTCTGGGAAACGGCTAAGTCCCAATCTATAGAGTCACCGTCCTCTCCGTCAGCATAACCTCAGGATTCTGTAGTCAGGAAAATAGGAAGCCTAATGCCCTCTCTGGTCTACCTTTATTTATACCAACATTTACATTCTTTATGTTGCAAAAATCACATTGGAGTCCTCTAATTGGCCGAGAATGCATCATCCTAGTCCATTCTGAAACATTACTAAATTTTCACACCTATGTCCTGTGTCAAATATCGAAAAGAAATTAACAGTTTATTGAAAATTCTGCAACATTTGGCGGATGTTTCTTTGCCGGAATGTATAACATTGTTTCTTGATCGATGGGGACATGTAGAGTTCATCAATTGATTTTATAAGGATGTACGACTTTTCAGAAATTTTCCCATGGTGAGAACAGTGTCCTTTATAGGTTCAGTTCGGAAGGAATAATATTTTTGAATTGTATCCATATTGTACATTCAGGATCTTTGGCAGACAGCCCGGTATGACCTTCTTTTGGTACACTGATGTCAGGTCATCTGCAGTTCGCCGCAGCTGAAATTCGCGCAGGCGTACTTGCATCTCCCCTCTCGGGTGTCACTCAGAACAGACAAACGCTCACGGAAACCATCTTAGAATGGCCAACTTAAGCAAAGAAACACAAAATCATAATTAATACATAGAAATAATGAAAACAGTGTTAATCCCTCGCTAATACCCATATGTGTATGCATTTATCTAGCCATTTGCGACATCCAAAGCCATTAATGCATAATTATTTAAGCGCAAAACCACAAAACTTCACATAAGCGACACTTATCGGGTAAGTAGGCCCTCACACTTAATTCACATATTAATTTAGCCATGCAATTTGCTTTTCCCGCGTGTATTTCTTCTGTTAATAGGGTTGATTAGTCGAAAACACTTCAAATCATTAGTCGTTAATTAATCACCTAGTCATTTTAATAAAAACATGCAAGAATGGAGTGGGTACAAACGTTATACCTGCTCCAGCAATCCCCCCTTTGGTGATTTTATCACCAACAAAACCCACAAAAATCTATTTCCCCTTTTGGGTAGAAATACTTTCTTGCTCTATTTTCACAATCTACTTTCTCTTTCACGTTTCCTTTCATTGTACATACTCTCTTTCCACTCTTCGAATTCTATTTCTTCTAAATATCTTTCTTGTTTCTTCTCTTTCTTTTTGTAAATTTCTTTTCTAAGTCTCTTTTTATTTCTTCTATATCTATAACATAGATATCCTAATCTACACATCAATAAAATCAAAATCACACAGGTTATTGGAAACAATATTTTACCCATGATAGTACTACCTAATTTACCTAAGAAATTCTTAATAGCAACTTTTTTGTTACCTATTTTAGTCCAAATATTTTCAGTTTCTAGTGGTACTATTTCTTCATGCAATTTTGTAATATTTCTGATATAGAATTTTAAATCGTTGCTTTCATCTGGAATGTAAGTGCAACAATGTTGAACTTTCAGCATTCCACAAACTCCACCCTCTTTTGCCAAAAGAATGTCAAGGGCAAGTCGATTTTGCATTACCATAGCACGCATGGCAACCATTTCAGTATTCACTAATAGGAAACCTCCAGCGGTGCTTGTTGACAAGCGATCCACTACAGTTGACAACTTTCCAATATTGTTTGCATTTAATGTAATTCCCACTGCAGGGATTAAAGCTCCAAAAATATCACCTACAATTTCAGCCCAAGTTTCTCTTCTACTACGCATTAGTATGTTATGATTATCAGCATTTTCTATTCTATCCATGTGAAAGATTTTCGGAAAGACCAGGCCAACATAACATGTGCCATAACAATGGTCTGGCAACCTATAGTAAGCCTTATTCCCACAAATGTAATATAATCCAGGAAAAACTGGATCTTTTCCACCTCTAAATCCCCATCCGGTTGCAATGAAATATGTATCATGACATTCACTATTCTCAATAAAATAATAATCATATTGAGATCTCTTTCTGGTAATACACAATTTGCCTTTCTGTGATGTATCTATAGCCATAGTTGGACTGGCTCCATTCTTCAGTGCCTTTTCTTTCTCAATATCCCACATTGCTTCACCTATTTCACTCCCTTCTGCTTTCTTGTGTGCATTCAACCTTCTTTTCTCAACCATATCTAGGAACGTTTTCTCTTCATTCTTTAAACTACATGTTAAATTATTGCTATAAATGTATTCTAGTGTTAGTTCTTTAAATTCTATAAAAATTTCACCTAAAACATTTGCTTCTCTAGCAGGATTCAGTTCTTTGTTCATAGGTAATTGTCCAAGAATATTATCTACATTTCACAGATTATAATCTAATTTTCCTAACTGATAGAAGATTCTAATTAGTACACTACATGAAATTCCATAAGTAGCTGGAAGATGGTGATAAGTCACACCTTCTGACACAGAAGCAGGTAACTGCATGCAGACGTAGCAGTCCCTAACATCCATTGTCTTTACATACTCATATAACAATTTTGAAAATACATTGCTAGAAAAATCATTAATAGACCTATCTTTGTGCATATGTACATTATGTGGTTTAGTCGGAACTATCTTCGGTAAACTCTTCTCTACTTTAGTCATGTTTTCAGTATGTCCTTCTAATGTGTCTAGTGTTACTTTGAAAGAAATCAATAAAGCTAATACACTCCACAGAAGCATTATTAGTCCTGTACAGCAGCAACACATCTTGCACCATCTTCTCATAAAGGTGCATCTACCTTTGTTATCATCTATGTTAGCCATCTCGTTAAATTGACCGTGTCTTTTGACTTAGCCTCTTCTACTCCACTACTGAGCTTTTCCCTTTAAGGTACTAAGCAGTTCACAGTTTATCCCAGAGTTTTATCCAAAATTCTTAAACTTTAATTCTTTTCGTGGTTTCCTTCTCTCCACGCTTCTTTGGAGTTACTCAGCTTGGCATTTCATCACTTTTCACCTCCTTTCTCTCTTCACAGTTCCGAAGATCCTGATCCTCCGCTTCTTCTCCAATATCGGACAAGATGACTCTCAGGATTTCTTCAGTTCTGTCTGCCTCAACCAATTTCAGCAAAGTCTCCTCTGGATTTCTCTGACTTTCTACCTCTTCAGATTCAGATAGTGCCACATACGTCCATTCCGGCGACTTATACTTCTGGTTGGGTTTTCTTGTTCTTTTATTCTCCTCAGACACTTCTGTTTCTCCCTCTACTGCTTCAACTTGGCTTGACACTTCATTCACTTGTTCAGCCTTTGAGGGTTTAACTCATGTCAATCGATACCTTAGCCTTTTCACTGGATGTGGCCAAAGATCTCCTTTTGCATTTCTTTTAATTTTGACTTTCTTCTTGGGTTTCTCTTCAATCCACTTTCTCTTTCTCAGAACTCGACCTTCATTTGTTTAATCTTCACTTCCTTCAGATCCTGTTTCAGTTTTCTCCTTCTCTTCAACCACTTCTTTTTCCACCTTTTCTGTTTGCCCTACTTCTGTCCCTCCTCGGGTCTCCGACACGCAATCTTCTTGCTGTCTACTTGTCCCTTCACCTAACTCAGTGTGTGCAGTCCCTACACCTCCTCGGGGGTTTTCCGCAGAATCCTTTCCCTCTCTGTCTATTTCTGTCCCTTTATCGTCTTCAATTATTATTGCAGGTGGAAGTTCTTTTATTCTTTCATCTAGGTCTTCTGTTGAGATATTCTTTTCTTTCCTCTTCTTTTTCCTGCCCTCGTGGCTGGGAGCAGCTACACTTTCTTGATCATTCTCAGGATCTGAACTTACTTCTACACTTTGCGGTATTCTTTTCAAAATCTCCTCATTCGGTATTTGCAATGGTTTCAGCACCTTCTCCCCCCTTTTAGGGTTTCCTCTTGTCTTCTGACTTTCCACATCCGAATCAGCACTCGATTCTGAGTCATCAAAGTACTCCTTTCCAGTACCTTCACTCGGATTTGGAACTCTTAAAGTGTGGCTTGCATGTATCCAATTTTTCAAACCAATGCACTTCACAGCAGTTGTCGTGGTCAGGACCACTTGTCTTGGCCTTCCCCACTTTGGAACCAAACAATTTCTTCTTCGGTGAACCTTCACTCTCACCCAGTCCCCTGGGATCAGATCATGGGCTGGTTTCCTCTCAAGGTGTGGTGGCATCTGCTCCAACCTGGTGAAACACAGAATGAACTGCGTCAGCCAGGCCTTTACAGTAATCCAAAACCATGTCATCAGTTATAGTCATCAACTTGTTGACAGGTACAAATGCGTGTCTCATGGCTCGACCCATGATGATTTCATGTGGACTTAACCCTGTCGTTCTGTCTGGAGTAGACCTAATAGTCATTAAGACTAGAGGCAAGACATCAGGCCATTTCATACCTGAGGCTAGACACATTTTCCCTATTCTGTTTTTGATAGTACCATTCATCTGTTCCACCACACCAGAAGCCTCTGGACGGTAAGCGCAATGTAGTTTCTGCTGTACACTCAATGCTTCACAGATTAAACTCATTATTTCACTATAGAAGTGTCCTCCTCTATCTGATTCAATGGTCACTGGGAACCCAAATCTTGGGATGAATTCCCTCAACAATAGCTTTGCTACTGTGATTCCATCATTCCTACTGGTTGGGAATGCCTCCACCCATCTAGAGAACAAACAGACTATCACCAAAACGTACCTCAATCTGTTGACTGGGGGCATCTCAATGAAATCTACCTGCATTCTGGTAAAAGGTCCTCCTTCCCGACCTATAGTACCTAGACTCACAACTGTTTTCTTTCCGGGATTGAATTGCTGACATATCAGGCATCTTTGACAAAGACTTTCAGCTATCAGTCTGAATTTTGCATTGTACCATGTGTGCTTAAAGGCTCTTATCATTGCATCTCTTCCTATGTGTCCCTGTCCATGATACATCCGTGCCATGGTTGACAACATGCTATCAGGCATTACTGGTCTTCCGTCTCGATAGACCCACACATGGTCTTTCTCTCTTGGGGCAGAACCTGATTTTATCCACTGTTTCATTTCCTCATCTCCTGCATCATCCTGCAACTGCCTCACTTCTTCCCATGTTCCCACAACGTTAGTAAACATTGTAGAGCAAGAAGACATTTCTCTTTCCTTGGCCCGATTAATAGAATTTTGATTTCTTGCACAATAATGAGCTATGTCATCCGCAAACCGGTTCCCAATGGTAATATAATCATCACCTTGGCCATGAGCTGCACATTTTACAACTGCCAACTCTTTAGGTAGCTGTATTGCCTCAAGCAATTTTCCAACCACTTCTGCATTCTTTATAGGAGTTCCACTTGAGGTCAGGAAACCTCTCTGTAGCCAAATTTGGCCAAAATCGTGGACAACTCCGAAGCCATACTGGCTGTCAGTCACCACAGTCACTCTCTCATTCTTTCCAATTTTGCAAGCTTTCGTCAATGCCATTAATTCAGCTACTTGTGCGGATTTAACTCCTTTTATGTGTGATGCTTCCAAAACTTCTGAAACTGTACACACAGCATATGTAGCACTCAACAATCCCTCACTCGTTCTCAAACATGATCCGTCCACAAACATCACAATATCACTTTCTCGCAGTGGCAAATCTCTTATATCCGGTCTTGGTTTTGTACAGTAGTCAAGCACATCCAGGCAATCATGATCAACATCTCCTCTTATCTCCACACAGTCAGCATCTGGCAATAATGTAGCTGGATTCACATTCACACATCTTTCAAGAATCACATTTGATGCGCCTAGAATGACTTTTTCATACTTAGTCAGTCGACTATGGGACATGAACTGTGTTCGGCTCCTTGTTAAAAGGATTGCCACATCATGAGGTACAAATACTCTTAGAGGATGACTCATCACAATTCCCTCACTTTGTTCCAGACTTCTGCATGTAGCAGCTACTTCTTTCAGGCATCCTGGCAAACCCACAGCTACTGGGTCCAATGTTGATGAGAAGTACGCAATTGGTCTTCTCAGTCTTCCATGTTTCTGGATTAACACTGACAGTGCACATCCATTTCTCTCACTGCAGTACAATTCAAATTATTTTTCATAGTCTGGCATACCTAGAGCAGGTGCCTTACATAGACTATTTTTCAGCTGTTTAAATGCAGCCAATTCTTCTTCAATGGGGTCTCTCACTTCACTTTTTGTCAATTTTACCAATGGTTTGGCAATCAGGGAAAAATTGCTTATCCACTGACGACAATAGCCAACCATTCCTAGGAACATTCTTACTTCTCTATGGGTCATTGGGGCTCTCATTCCTCTGATAATTTTTATTCTGTCTATTGTCACTTTTCTCAATCCTTTCTCAATGTTGTGTCCCAAATATTGTACTTCTTTCTTGCAAAACTGTAATTTCGCTGGAGATACTTTCAGTCCTCCATCTGCCAAATGATTTAACAATGCTATAGTGTCTGTCTCACATGCTTCTCGTGTTTTTGATGCCACTAACAGGTCATCGATATACTGGACCAAGACTGAATTTTCAGGCATTTCTAGACTTTCCAGAGTTTTCTTCAGCAACTGATTAAATATTGAGGGGCTCTCTGTGTACCCCTGTGGGATTCGGCACCATGCCAAAATCCGTTTTCCAAACCGAAATGCAAAAATTTGCTGGCTATCGTGGTGCAAGGGGATTGAAAAGAAAGCATGGCACAAATCAATTACAGTGTACCATTCTGCATCATGAGGAATTTGATATAAAATCACAGATGGATTCGGTACTATTGGACAACATGGCACAACAATTTTGTTTATCTTTCTCAAATCTTGTACTATTCTGAACTTTCCATTTGGCTTTTTCAGTCCCATTATTGGTGAATTACAAGGACTACTCAATATTTCCCTCAATACTCCTTGCTGGATCATTTTCTCAATCAAAGGAGTTATTCCTTCTATTATTTCTGGTGTCAACCTGTATTGTGGAATATTTGGATAGACTATTCCATCTTTCACTGAAATTTTCACTGGGTCTACATTTCTCATGAGACCTATGTCTTCTCCGGTAAAATCCCAGACCGCTGCTTTCACTGTCTGTTTTAATTCTGGGGGTAATTCATCAGGATTGAACACTGCATATATTCCGGGTACTTGACAATCTCGATTTGCTATAGTCATTTTATACAATGCATCTTCATCAGGGGTCTGAAAAGCTATTCCATCTGGTGTACAGAAAATAGTGCAATTCATCTTGCACAACAGATCCCTACCTAATAAATTTACAGGACTAGAATCGCAAACTACAAATCTGTGCATCTCGGAAAACTTCCCTATCTGGACCTGTACTGGTTCTGTAAGATATGTTCTTATCTGTGTGTTGGACACACCTACTACTTGGATTGTCTCATCCGAGAGAGGAAGATTATTCACATCAGCTGACCTGACAGTAGATCGTGTGGCTCCAGTATCAACTAGAAAAGTAATACTTTCACCATTAACTTTCCCATCTACAAATGGTCCTGTCTGGTCTATTTCTAGAGTTGCGCCAAGTACGCACTCTTCTTCTTCCCTTCGGCACCTTCAGAAATTTTCTTCTGAATCACTGTCATCATTTTTCAGCCAATATTGTGAAACAGCGTTTCCACGCTGTGGTTTGTTTACCTGTTCTTCATTGTAGAATCCCGATTCCTTGCTAAACTTCTGGAAGTTTCTGCTTTGTGGTAAAGGCGGTTTTGGCAACTGATTCTGTAGATTTGCAGCTTTCTGCTGTTGCTGCGGTTGACCACCCACCTCACTCTGCACCTGTGGATTCAATGACGAATTTTCGTTATTAGCACAAGGAGGATTCTTACACTCGGATTTCCAATGCCCTAACTGGCCGCAATTGTGGCAAGGGAATTTCTTTTTGGCTTCCTCAATATTACTCTTTCCCTTTCCTGGGCCAAACCTTGATCTATTCCCTGTTTGCCTGTTCAACCAACCGGGCTTCCTGTCTTTCTGCAACTTTTACTTGTGCCCACATGGCTTTCTTCTTGAACTTTCGTTGCTTTGCCTCAATCTCGTCACTGAAGTATTTAGCATGTCTCAAAATCTCATCAATCTTTTTACTTTGCCAGTCTACTGTGTGCTGCCTAATCATCTCGCTAATTTCAGGACGCAGACCATATACGAATCTATATACAAAATGGCTCAGGTCCTTTTCTCCCAAATTTCCATCTCCACTAAACTGTTTAAATGCCAATATTAGCCTTTCGTAATAGGCATGAACAGATTCTTTCAATTCCTGATGGGTCCGGTCTATTTTCACCCAATCTGTTTCTTTGGGCGGTACTTTATTTTTCAAAAATACCATAACCTGCTCATATTTTTTCATTACTTCAGGATCAGGTGCTCCTGTTTTGGGATCTCTTGGATACTCTTTTGTGGGCCAATCTATCACAATTTTACATTCGGTCCACAAGTCTGCTGGCACTATTATGTCAAACAGGCTATTCAGGTCGATCCACAGTACCTTAGACAACTTTACAAATCTGTCTACTTGTCTGTACCACTCGACGGGCTTTTCTCGCAATCGAGGGAAGTCATTTGTAAATGACAAAATGTCCTGTCTTGTCCATGGGACATGCACATATCCTCCTCCTGGAATTTCTCGCATGGGGTACTCTGTCACCACCTTTTCCTTTTCTCTCACTGGAAATGCTGAGAAGGTTCTGTCTAAAGCATCATCTTGTTTTCTGTGCCATCTACTCTTCCATTTATCCACATCCCCCCATTTTCGCAGTATTGTGATTATGTCCCTAATCTGGCCTATTCTGCCTGCTGTGTTCATGTTTTCAATGTCTTTATCTGTGAAGTCCACTCTGTAAGGCTTTTGCAATGCTTTTACCTTGTCAATATCAATTCCCACTTCACTTGCTATTTCCCCTAACCTATCATGTAGGTTCATCGCTCTCCAAGTGACGCTCTTACATAAAAACAGTAATTCATCATCTCGGTAACTTTTCAATTTGTCTGTTGGGATAGTTCCTACTATTAATTCTTCTAGAATCATGCGCAATTTTGCTACATCAAGGTTTTGAGATTCTTTTTCCTTCTCTTGCAGACTTTTCAACCACTCACTCAATTCATCTGAAGTTATACCTAATGATTTTTCTGCATTTGCTGGTTCTGTAATTTTCTGGGGCTCTAGTATAGAACCTCTGGTCAATTTACTCCTTTCCATGCAATCAGAGCTCAAAAACGGGTTACTACTGTTCAAAATACTCAGCTCCTCTTCGCACATAGTACTTCTCCATGGATTCTCTCTTGTTTTTGTTATGCTTTGCTCTGGCTGAAGCATCTGTCTATTGTTCACATAAGGAACAGTTAGACCATGCTCACTCTCTTTCTGTTTCTCAAAAATGGGCACAACGGGACCTATTGTTACAGGTACAGTAACTGCTTCTAGATTTTTAGTCAATTCCCTAATCTTCTCTGTTAATTCTAGAGTTGTTTTTGCTAATTCCCTGGAATGTTCACCCTCAGACTGGGTTTCCAATTCTTTCTCTTTTTCCCTGAAAGGATTTGTTCCTTTACTCTCGGGAGTCATGACTTCTGTTTTGATAATTCTCAGGGTATCTCTCATGGGAGTACCTTAATCTTCTGGTTCTTGTCTATACGGAGGCGGACTCTTGAAAAACAGGTCCTCTAGGACATCGTCCTCAGACTCATTTGCTCTGCATCTATTGGTCTCTATATTATGTCGTTTCTCCAAACACTTTCTCCCTTCCATTTCCCCTACAGCTCTCACAGGGAATAGTCCTTCAGTCATGCTTGCATCACGCCACCTTCTCATTCGATCATGATGATTTTCACCCTCATACTTTCACCCAAACATATATCGGTATCGACCACCACTCCGCTGTTTCTCTCGCTCATGCATTTCATCCTCCCATTCAGTCAACGCCTAAAACTGCGTAGGTCTAGGACGTGGCTCTAAAGTCATCATTCGCTCACGTAAATTTCTTAATATGGCCAGATTAAATGAACCATTTTCTGGAAAAGCTAAGACTCCGTCATCCTTAGTGTATTTTACCCAATTGTCCAACCAAAGGCAAGTAGGGTACCCATATTTCGCAGCCATGAAGGATGCAGGGGTCCTTGTCGGAGGGAGTAACTGTCCTTCTCTCGTCACAATTTCTTGGTGTAGGAACCTGGGGTCACCAGGCCCTATGGGCGGTAACGTGGCACGAGCCGGTCGGGCAACCAGAGGGCTATGTGTTAAGCAACCATACACCACACGCTTCTCATGGACTAGGGACACACACAATAAGGGACGCCACACCGTTGAAATTATGCAAATACTTCAAGTTTATCCAAGTAGAGCTGGTTAGATGCAGTTCAAGAGATAACAGTGTCATGCATGAGTTGTAATACAGACATTAATCATACACAGGCCATACATGAGAGATGGATGCAGTTCCTAATCTAGACATGCGGTTCATGGATATGGCTAGGCACGGGTGATTCTAGCGCTGCGCGCGTTAAGGAAGGTTTCTCTGAACGGGGCATCTAGCACAGAACAATACTCGTGATGGGTGACACTGGATACTTCAACACGGCGCCTGTAGAACGAAGCGCTCCTTGTAATCAGTGACACGTAACCCTTTGAAGTAGAGCATGTAAACTAAGCGCTACTCGTAGTCAAGGACAGGTACTACGATCAAGCAGAGCACATGAAGCAACGCGCTTCTCGTAATCACGGGCATGTAATACGTTCAGGCAAAACATATGAAGCAGTGCGCTTCTCGTAATCACGGGCATATAATACTTTCAGGCAAAACATATAAAGCAATGCGCTTCTCGTAATCACGGGCATGTAATACTTGCAGGCAAAGCATATAACGTAATGTGCTTCTCGTAATCACGGGCATGTAATACTTTCAGGCAAAGCATATAAAGCAACGCTCTACTCTTAATCACTGGCATGTAATACTTTCAGGCAAAATATATAAAGCATCACGTTCATAGTCACTGGCTCCTGGGACGGTGAAACGGAGCAGGGGAAGTCAAGCGCCGCCCGTAATCCAGGCTAGTCATTTTCTCTAGTGTGGAGCTTTCAGCGGAGAGCGCCACCAGACTCGAGGAGCAAGTCTCTGGGTGCCGGTGCAGTTCGTGAGGCACCGCGCTCAGTTACGCTGAAGTGGGCACACAGAAAGGATCCCTCGGCGGGGTCTCTCCGTCGCGCAGGCGGGGGGGGGACTCCCACGGAGGGGACAACCCGGGCCGGGTGCGGTGAGGTTCCCAGACCAGCAGGGGGCGCACCAAGGGGAATCCCGGTCTCCGGGCTTACCTCCGTCTCGGCGTCAGCAGGCGTCCGCCCTCACGACGATGGGGGAACTCGGCCCCGATCTTGCGCTTCTCCTCACACGGCTGCGACGGCAGCGGCGGGGCCCCGGGCTTCTCATGGGCCTCGCGATACAGCAGGGCACTTCTCCAGGCCTCCAGGCCGCGGCGGTGAGTGCGCTGGCTTCGTCGACGCCGGGGGGGGGCTCAAATTAAGGATGGGGTAAAGTGCTCAGCGGAGCACGCTGCCGGGGGTCCCAGACCAGGGCAGGAAGCGCGGGGGTCACAGCGCTAGTACCTGGTCGATCCCCGGTGGCTTGGCAATCGGTTTAGTAATTAGTTCAATAGGTTAGCTTGGACACGCAGTCTCAGCTCTGGGATTCAAGGCTTACAGCTCGCTCTTGTCATGCAGTCTTAGTTCTTGAAGTTAGGTTTCAGTTCTCAGTTGACAGATGAAGTCTTTTGGCGCAGATGTATCTGGCGCCCTTAAGGGGTTCTGTTACTGGGGGTAGGAATAGAGAGGGCTACTAGATCCTTCCTAGTCAGGCTGGCAGAGAGTCTCTGGGTCCTCCTACTACTGGGCAAGATCAGTGGGATTCACAGGGCACCTCAGTCACTTAAGAGGCAGTACCTAAATCCTGTCACTCTCAGAGGCATAAGTCCCTGGCTAGGCCCTACCGCCTACACTCCTGGTGGATTCTTCCAGCTCTGCTTCACCCCAATGGCCAACTCACCACAAAAGTTTCCCTCCCACTCTTAAGTAGCCCTAGGTCAGGTGACCTCTAGCCAAGGCGGCAAAAGTAAAACCCCACCTCCCTTCTAGAAGGTTCCAGCACATTCCAGGAGCTTCCCCACTCTACCTATGGGACAAAAAGGCGGGCTGGTGTCGCAACATTGTTGTGGGTCCCAGCCAGCTCCTGGCAGCTAGGGTGCTACTATGAAAAACGACCACCCTGCAGTAGCAGGGGTCTGTGGCAGCCATCTTGGGAGAAGTAAGCACCTGCACCTTAACACTGCAAAAACGAAAAAAATTAGGGAAAAAGGGCCAAGTCCAACACTTGGTCTTTTACGAACCAGCTTTTAATCCTCCCAAATAGTGACTTTGTCTTCTTTTCTACAGCGTGGTAATACATTTTCTCAATCTCCGTAAACCCTTAGTCCTTTCTACAACAGTACGATCTCCTGTCCAATTGCAGCGCGACTTACACCTTCGCACCAATCCTGGAGCGTTTACGTCACTACACAATCCTTCCAATCCCAGCGTGACTCACACTAACGCACCAATCCTGGCACGTCTACGTCACCCTGTACTGCTTCCAATCCGTACGCTGTGCACACTAACGCACCAATCAAGACGCTTCTGCTGCTCTGACCCACTGTCCAATCCCAGCGCGGTCTTTCTGACGTCAGCAGCCGCTGCAGCTTCTGCTCCTGACTCTTGTCTCCCATCTACCGTCTACCCCTCCTTTACAAAACCACTTCGGTAGACCTTTTTGTTTCGAATTCTACGAGTTTGTTAGTTACAACATATAAACACCTCCATTGTCCGCTTCGCTAGCCAAAGAATAGTAAAAGACCTTTCTCACAAGAATTACTTCTTTCCCGAGAGCAGCGCTTACCTCTGCCCTACTACGGAATCGTTACTTCCGTTGATAAAGTAGCACATCTCTCTACTTCACCCTTCAATCAAGCATCAATTAACTGTTTCTCCGGAATTAAGACACATGGTTGGAAACGCAATGCTCCTGAGAAATAAAACCAGAGTTTCGCAATTAACCGGAATGCCTTTTTCATTCACGCACTTTTACACAAGAAAATGTAGCGCATTCACACAGAATTCTGTCTTTCCCGAGAACAGCGAACAGTCTGTCCTGCTACAAAATTATAACATACGTTAACCAAGCAGTGCTTACCTCTGCTCTGTCCTTCTAACCAGCTCAGAGAGTACCTATTACCTTTCTAGTGATAAGCGTTATCGGAATGCCAATAGGATCCCTGGTACCTAAGACCAGACTTTCACAGGTAACCTTCGCTATCATACACACTTCTCTCGCACAGAAAATACGTTTTCTAATGGCAACACACAACGATGCTACCGAATCGAACCCAGACAATGCGACGCGCAACTTCAATTGTCACACGTTTTCCCTTGCCTACATACAGGGCCAACAATTCCGCCTTTCCCGAGAGCAGCGCTTGCCTCTGCCTTACTACGGAACTGTCACCGACTTCCTACATCCCAGAAGTCGTACAATGCGACACATAACCCGACGCGACTCAACATATAGTGTTAGTACATATATCAACACAAATCAAGAATCCGTAAGCTATATACATGCAAATCATTTGATCCGGAGCCTAAAACTTCACTCCTACTTCTCAGAAAAGTGGTGCGGCGCAAGATTCATAAATCATCAGTCTGTACAATATAACTCATACGACGCAAATCAATTAATCACCAAACCAAAACACCTAAACCATTACTCTGCTACCAAGAAATCTGCTGCAGATCTGGTCTTACTATTCCCCTTGGTTTCCGTGGACAGGATAATTTCACAGTCACACACATACATCACACGCTGGTGGGGCCCATAACACCAACATTCATTTCAAATCAACCTATCCACGCCTAGCAAGGGAAAATACCTCTCCTTATTTCTCTATCGCATTATACACTAGACCAAACCTGCCTAAGTTGAGGTCAATCGAATCTATAAGGTGCCTCAGTTTAAACCATTCCTAATTACTATAAAACATTTGATATTGAGACATTGCAATGAAAGAATCACCCGACACTTTACTTAAGTTTGTTAGGCTTTATCCAAATTCAATTTGCAAAGAAAATTCATTACGGCAATATCATCCTTTCATATTTACCTAGTCTGGCTAAGTGCTGTCCTCTAAGTCAGAACATGGTTCTCTGGGAAACGGCTAAGTCCCAATCTATAGAGTCACCGTCCTCTCCGTCAGCATAACCTCAGGATTCTGTAGTCAGGAAAATAGGAAGCCTAATGCCCTCTCTGGTCTACCTTTATTTATACCAAAATTTACATTCTTTATGTTGCAAAAATCACATTGGAGTCCTCTAATTGGTCGAGAATACATCATCCTAGTCCATTCTGAACCATTACTAAATTTTCACACCTATTTCCTGTGTCAAATATCGAACAGAAATTAACAGTTTATTGAAAAATTCTGCAACATTTGGCTGATGTTTCCTTGCCGGAATGTATAAAATTGTTTCTTGATCCATGGGGACATGTAGAGTTCATCAATTGATTTTATAAGGATGTACGACTTTTCAGAAATTTTCCCATGGTGAGAACAGTGTCCTTTCATAGGTTCAGTTCGGAAGGAATAATATTTTTGAATTGTATCCATATTGTACATTCAGGGCTTTGGCAGACAGCCCGGTATGACCTTCTTTTGGTACACTGATGTCAGGTCATCTGCAGTTCGCCGCAGCTGAAATTCGCGCAGGCGCACTTGCATCTCCCCTCTCGGGTGTCACTCAGAACAGACAAACGCTCACGGAAACCATCTTAGAATGGCCAACTTAAGCAAAGAAACACAAAATCGTAATTAATACATAGAAATAATGAAAACAGTGTTAATCCCTCGCTAATACCCATATGTGTATGCATTTATCTAGCCATTTGCGACATCCATAGCCATTAATGCATAATTATTTAAGCGCAAAACCACAAAACTTCACATAAGCGGCACTTATCGGGTAAGTAGGCCCTCACACTTAATTCACATATCAATTTAGCCATGCAATTTGCTTTTCCCGAGTGTATTTCTTCTGTTAATAGGGTTGATTAGTCCAAAACACTTCAAATCATTAGTCGTTAATTAATCGCCTAGTCATTTTAATAAAAACATGCAAGAATGGAGTGGGTACAAACGTTATACCTGCTCCAGCATTAACAGCCCACAGCACCAGTTTACCCACGATAGCAGCCTCAAAAAACAGAGCCACAGAGGATCCCCGCAACTATCGCTAATGAGATGCAGAGTGGGCATTCCCGTGCCAAAAGCTGCGACCACACCACTCTTCACCATTCTCACCGACCAGTCAGATCGGCAATAAGAACACAAAACCAGCGATAAGGCACGTTAGCAGCAGGAAATCTACACCTGCTCTGACGTGGTGTTAAGTCGGACGGCAGCCAGCACCACAAAAGGGATACCAGCCCAGGGCCACATCGGAAGAGCAACAGGTGCCATGAAGCCACATATCATGAAGCCCGGACACACAAGAGGGCCACAACACCCACCGACACCATCCCCCGGACCCCCCCTCCCTGCCATACCCCCCCAAAGACATGCCACATCAGCTACACAAAAGCATTTACAAAATATTCTGCATGACGTCGCACAATCACAACAGTTGAAATGCATGTGTCATCACAGAAATGAGCATCACACATTCACTTTCGAAGCAACAAATAAAACTTTATTAAAATGAACACCAAAATCAAATGAAGGCACATAGCGGCTCCCTGCGGAACAGTCCGTAGGTCACAGCCTGGAAGACAAAATCATGATGAGAAGGTGTGTCCTGTGCACATCAAAGGACAGAGAGAGAGCGAAGGGAAGAGAGATGAAGAGAGGGAGAGAGAGAGAAGAAGAGAGAGGGCGAGAGAGAGAGAGAGAGAGAGAGAGAGAAGAAGAGAGGCAGCTGCCCCTGCGCACCCAGGCCACACTGCTCACCTGCTGCCACCGGTGTGTTTCCAATCACATGCCGGCATGTAGTACAGTCCATTAAGTCACACATCTGAGTCAGAGCCGTCATCTGAAACAGAGTCCAGATACATGACTGGCACAGTACACACACTCGCACAAGACAACGGCACCTGCCCACCCATGTACACCCAGGCAGAGGCATCACAAAGGCACCCGCAGCCCACGGAGCATGCCTGCCCATGCACACCCAGGCCTCACTGCTCACCTTCCGCCACCGGCGTGTAGACTGGATGTCCCACCATGTGCCACTGCAAGCTACAAGCCCGGGGCCCGCGAACATGGCACCCTCCACACCATGCAGCCATGCTCTGCAGGCCACCAGCTCTCACGTGTGTTGCTGGGTCTGGACTACTCCATGGCTGAGGACATACTGGTGCACCCGGCAACATCGCAGGCTGCACACCCGCTCAGTTTTGATTTGTTCAGCATTATGTACATCATTTGTGTGTCTTTTGCACACCCTATCAGCCCAATGGGTGCCACTAAGTCTGTGACCCGGATGCGAGGCCACATAGCGGTAGGCCCTCGCTGCCCACTGGCTCTGGCCTACACTGCGGCCCAGCAGGGCACAAGAAACCTGAGTTGCCCGGACCGGGACGGGGCATGATCGTAGGGTGTCCACCCGCTCAGCAGCTTAAGGTGCCACTGACTCAGTGCACCCAAAGTCACTGTCCCGTGGCGGGGTGCCTGTGCCTGCCGTAATGCGCCGAGTGCGACTAACCCTGTGCAACCCCAGTCAGCACCACTGAAGGACTGGGCTATTCTAAGGCCCAGCGGTGCCAGGGGACAACACCTGAAACCTTCGTGGGTTACCTGTTCCGGCGTACAAAGCACAGAGACACGGGACACTTCCTGCGGCGTCAGAGATCAGAGTTTTATTTACTGCAGGGATACAGAAATCGCAAGAAGTACACAACGTGTAGGTTCTGAGAGACTGCTTTAACTTGCAAAAGTGGATCGCTCCTTTTATACACATTTTCGTCATTGAACAACATGGCGAACAAAAGGTTACAACTTAGTTCCCACAGTAAACTTCAAAAAGGGTCGCATTCATGTTTTCAGAAACCCGGAACATAATTACAGTAGCATTGCCGGTTCCCAACTGTGAAAACACGTTATCCCCACATTAAGCACATTCCATTCTGACTGCAAACGAATTAGGAGAAGGGACAGAAACAGGTGCAGAGGAAAAAGACAAGGACGAACAACAGATTGGAAAAGAGTGCAGGGGCAATATCGGAAACATGATTGCAGGATCAAAGGATCCGTGCCTAATGCATGCATGACTGAAACAATAGACTAGCACGGCAAGATGAGCCTCGAGCGGGGCCATCTGCCCTTGCAGTGTCATCCCCCTCGTCATAAAGACACCCTCAAAGGAACACATGTCTTCCGCAAAGGCTTGGGAATCCCAGGGTCACGAAGCGGACAGTGTCCGTTCGCTGGCTACTTGAGGGCAAGAGACAAAATGGATGCGGTATCTAAAATGGAACCCGAGGGTTCAGATGGACATTTCCACGAATGAGACGAACCATACATAGTAGCGTAGCGAAAACGCGTACACCCACTAAACTCGTCATTTGCGGTTCGTAGATACCAAACTCGTCCATATTCGAACACACCCAAAATGTCATTACGATTCTCACGGAACCTCAGACGCTCCTTTTGCCCTCATGTAGGCAAGCACTAGTCGAGATCAGAATCGATTTCGATATTCATCAAATCATTCAGTTGTTGCTGGAACATCATTCTATCCATCAATGTCTCTTTGGTAACAGATGGCCGTCTTATACACGTTGTAGCACAGAGGCCACATAAGGCAGGACCACACTGCACACAAAGACAACACGTGAACAAAAACGTTACAACAACCCCTACGATCATCAGGATCTTCCAACCCCAAGTTGATATCAGGCCCCAAAACCAGCCTAGAAGCGTCCAATTACCTTCGTCCACGTGTATGGACTCGGAAATCTTATGCAACTTCGAGATGGCTTGATAAACAGTTGGAGCGTTGTCAGGGATGAAAATGCAACAGCTCGAATGGATCACCTTGCACACACCACCTCTGTCTGCAAGAACAACGTCTAAAACCATACGGTTCTGCAACGTCATAAGTCTGTCCGCCTGAAGCTCTGCTGTTAGATTACCAAGAGCACTTGCAGTTATGTTAGCAGTCAATTCTACCACACGAGTCAACTGTCTCAGGTTCCTACTATTAACCATAGGTCCCCAAAACGGCAGGGGACCCTTAAAGAAATCTCCTGCTTCTTCACCGGCAGTGTCCTCTTCGCTAATAACGCCTCTCACAACTCTAGTATTGTGATAGTCTGAGGCAACCGTAAAAGTCGGTGGCAGAAGATTTGCAATATAACAGGTACCCGAGAAGTCACGGGGCAACCATGCACGTTCATAACATACAAAATAGGTACCCTTGGCAGTCAGGAAAACAGGGGAGGAGAGCATCGGTAGAACATACGTATCAGTACAAGCACTCTCCCCAAGCTGGGCTCTCGGATTTCGACCAAGACCTTTCAAGCAGAAATTACCGAGGTGGGGTACGATCCATATTGGAGACGAGCTCTTAAGCTGTCTATCACCCACTGACATACTATACTCAGCCTCACTCAGATCTTTATATGCTCGCACCTCTTCATCTGGGATAAGCGATGCATCAAAAATATCTCTATCTAAATCAGCAATCGCTATCGCCAAAGGCTTGTGGTACGGACCAGGACCAAAGTTTGCAGAACGTGGCTCTCGACTGGGGTAGGAATCTAGTGCACTACGGAACATAGTTTGGAATGCTCGAGCCGACCCCTGGGAGCTGTAAGGAAGAACCAAATACGGAATACCCCTATCCATGGTATGTGGCATTAACCCACACACCCAACAGTTGGTAGTATTCATCACCAACTGATGCTGATGTAGGAGTTGAACGAAGGAGTTATTCATGAATTCTGCACGTCTAACCTGTTCATGTTGGGGCAGAGGATGAAAGGAATGCGGAGAAACAGTGGTAATAGAACTTAGTTTAGGAGAAAAGGTAGGTGAAGTAGAAGGCAATAACAACTGTATTCCAAAATACACTCCACCCACCAATAGCATAGAAACAGTCAAAAACAGCAGGAACACCTGAAACAGAAAGCATTTTGTTCGTACAATCTTATACAATTTTGATCTTTGCGCCGACATCCTTTCTACTTCCAACAGCTTAGAGAACGCCATCCTCTAAAAACCGTCCGTAACGTCCTTGACGTACTTCGTTCTGAGTAGCGATTATCAATTCCCAGGAGTTCCCAGGAATCAACAAAAAGTAACCAACCTAGTGTCAGGAACCTGCTAAACAGAAGGAAGTACCCGTACGGCCCTACGGTCAACCCGGATGATAGGTTTTCTTAAACAAACATCCAATTTAATAAAAAGGTCTCTTAGCTGTAAAAGTACACGTGAAAAGGAACTCGAAAATCAATAAAGGATGTAATTATTCATAATGTTCGTGGCAACAGTAAGGACAATATAAGTTCAAAAAAAAGGCAAAACAAAAAAAAATTTATTAGTCCTTGTCATGTGAGCGAAGAAAATATCGACTTCTTCCAGGTCGAGTCTGCTCTTCAAATAATTGTTCAACTTGTGAGACAGTGTTCAATCGATCAGATGACAGTTCAGACCTTGAGTTCTCCAAAACTGACGACTCAACAGATGTGTCTGGCTGCAATGAATTGTTTCCTACAGGTTGAGCATCACTAAACGGCACGAAACATAGAGGGGTCTCGGTTTCCGTTGCCGCAATACCAGTTCTCACCCAATTATCTGCTGGTAAAGGGATCGGAACCTTTTTGGTATGGGTGGCATGCACCCAGTTCTTTCTACCTTCCAACCGAACTGCAGTCCTTGTAGCCAGCAATACTTGGAAGGGACCCACAAATCTCGGCTCCAAGTTGCGTTTTCTGCCAAAATTGCGGGTGACAACCCAGTCACCCGGTTGGAGCCGATGTCCAGGACCCTCTGTCTGTGCCGGTAGAGCTTCAAAGACCTGTTGATGAATTAACCTCAGTTTAGCAGTCAGATCATGAAGATAATCAATTAACATTGGATACTCAAGACTATCAAAGGCCTTAGGCCTCGGGACTCCCCAAATGTTTGCAGGGCGGCCGAACACAATCTCATATGGGCTAAGCCCTACTCGAGAGTGCACAGTCGCCCTGGTCGATAAGAGAACCAGAGGCAAGGCATCAGGCCATGACAGACCAGTCGTAGCTTGAATCTTCGCAAGTTTCAGTTTCAGAGTACCATTGTACCCTTCAACCAAACCCGCGGACTGGGGATGATTGGCGCTATGGAATTTTTGTCGAATTACAAGGCCCTTACACACACTCTGCATCACGCTTCCCACAAACTCACTTCCGTTATCTGACCACACAATCCGTGGCATTCCATACCGAGGAAAGTATTCCTTCAGTAGGACTTTCGCTGTGGACAGGGCAGTATTATCCTTAAGAGGATAGGCCTCAATCCATCTGGAGAACGCACAAACCACAACTAAAACGTACTTCAGGTTATTGCATCTCTCCATATGGATGAAGTCCAGTTGGATAACCTCAAAGGGACATGTAGGAGGAGCAAAATGGCCGGGTGGAGTGGGGGTGCCCTTGCCAGGATTATACATCAAACACACCATACAATTCTTAACCACTCTCTCAGCACATTTAGCAATACCATCATTCTTCCATACAGGGGACAACAATTTACATATACCTTTCGCGCTAATATGTGACAAGCCGTGAGCCATAGTCACAACGGCTAGCACATATGCATCCGGTAACATCCACCTCTGACATTCCGACAAATCAACCCAACATCCATGCGTGTCTAACTTTCCCGTGCTTTCTTTCCACTTAGTCTTTTCAGTTTCAGTGGCCTCATTCTGAATTGCTTTCACGCTCTCAACAGTGTCTTCACACATACCAGTCTCCGTCGACCACCTCACTAAACTCGTAACATACATTCGGGTTGCAAGATTCTTAGCCGTTTCCTTAGCAATCTCATCCGCAAATGCATTACCACGACCAACATCATCCGTTACCTTTCGATGCGCACTACATTTAATGATGGCCACCTGTTTAGGCAATGTAAGTGCGTCCAAAAGATCGTTTACGAGCTGTCCGTGTTGGATCTTCGTACCATGCGATGTCATAAATCCTCTTTCTCTCCACAACCGACCAAAACTATGTGCAACGCCAAACGCATATTGACTATCAGTAAACACATTCACTCGCTTTCCCTTAGACAAAACACACGCTCTCGTCAACGCAATCAACTCTGCCGCTTGCGCTGAATTCTGACTCAATCTCGCAGTTTCCACAACCGTACTCAATGTCACTACAGCATACGCAGTCGTCACATCACCATTCGGCAACTTAAAACATGAACCATCAACATATAAAGTGCCATCGGGGTCTATCAATGGAGTGTTTTTCAGGTCAACACGACCCTTCGTCTCTTCCTCAGTTCGTAAATAGCAATCATGTGGTGGTACATCATCTGATTCCATATTAGTCGGCAACAATGTCGCCGGATTCAGCACATTACAACGCTTGATCTGTATATGACTTGCCAAAAGTGTCAACTCATAACCGGACAACCTTGCACTCGTCAGATGTTGAGTTTTTGTACGATTCAGGAGAGTGTCAACTGCATGCGGAACCATCACTGTGAGCATATTATCCATGACCAGACCTGCGGATTGTCGAATAGACACCGCAGCTGCCGCTGTCGCTCTCAACCAACTCGGCAACGCTCTAGCTACCGGGTCTAAGGTCGAGGAAAAATATGCACATGGACGCTGCTTACCACCAAATTGTTGCGTCAAAACACTCAACGCACAACCCTCTCTCTCGTGAACGTATAGTGTAAACGGTTTACTGTAATCAGGAGTACCTAACACAGGAGCCGAACACAACGCATCACGCAGTTCAGAAAAACTTTTCTGACATTCTTCCGTCCATGGCAAAGGAGTCGAAACATCCTTGCACGTGAGAGCTATCAATGGCTACGCTAACAGTGAAAAGTTCGGAATCCACTGTCTGCAGTATGACGTGATACCTAAAAAGGCACGCACATCTCTCTGAGTTGTTGGCACAGTCATTCGAGCGATCGCCGCAATTCTTTCTGGGGTCAACCTTCTTCCCTCCTTTGACAATAAGTGACCTAGATAGGTTACTTCTTGACAACAATATTGTAGTTTAGAAGGTGACACCTTGTGATGTAAGTCACATAGATGCTGTAAAAGTGATACTGTAGCGGTTTTGCAAATCTGTTCAGTGTCAGCAGCTACCAACAGATCATCAACGTACTGAATCAAGGCCGCACCAGCCGGTAACACAAACGCATCAAGTTGACTCTTAAGGGCTTGGCTGTAGATCGATGGACTCTCACAGTAGCCCTGAGGTGCGCGTTTAAACCTGAAGCTGCGACCACCTAATGAGAAACCGAATAGATCTCTGCTTTCCTCAGCAATCGGAATGCTAAAGAAAGCATTCTTCAGATCGATTACCGAGAACCATGATGCAGAAGCTGGAATCAGAGTCAGCAAAGCTGTAATGTCAGGTACCACGGGAAACTGTGGAATTACAATTTTATTTACCTCTCTTAAATCAATAACAAAACGATACACAGGAGGCTTAGATGGATCAGTTCGTTTCAAAATAGGCAACACAGGACTATTACACACGTTACCCCGAGTTTCTTCGATGACATCTTTATCGATCAAATCGTAAATGATCGCTAATAGTGCTCGTTCTCCATCAAGAGAGATACGATACTGGGGAATGCGTGGTAAGTGCACGTTTGATTTCAATTGAACAACATAAGGTGGTATATCCAGCAGGCCCACGTCATTGGGACCTGTTGCCACAAAGACTCAGGAAAAGAACTCAATTCCGGTGGGAGCTTATCAGTTGACAAATACATAGGAGAGATCACTCTCTGACCCAACGTAAGCTTCACTCCCGCAGGAGAACAGTACAAAGTCGCATATAACCGCTTCAACAAGTCCAGGCCCAAAAGATTCTCACCACAACCAGTAGTCAAAATCAAAGGAGCTTTTAACTCACGAGGCCCAATTGTAAGGGGCAAAGGGCTAGAAACTGGATTGCTAACGGGGGCGCCAGAGAATCCAACGGAAACATTCGTTAAGCCAGACAAAGGTGCGCCAGGGAGTTTCGACTGCATGATGGAACTTTTCGCTGCACCAGTGTCCAACAGAAAAGGCTCAACTACGCCCAATGTGGCAACTGCGACGTAAGGCCCTCTTTGATCAACCGGAACTGATACTACTCCCTCTCTTCGTCTATGCCTGTCCTAGTAATGACCGTCAGCATCAACATCATGCTCGACATAATAGTCGTCCACACGATACTGTGCAGATCTACCAGACGATGAATCGCGCGGATCAAAGCAATTTTGCGAGTCTGATGAAGCGGCAGAACGCTCATTCTGATTCTGAGTAACACCGCGACCTCTACCACGTGATGCTTGTTGAGGACCACTACGACCTCCTCGAGCCGAGACACCATTGTTTCGGTCACGCAAAACTGGACAATTAAACTTCAGATGGCCCTCTCCCCTACAATATGCGCATTGATTATAGATGTGATGTAGAGGAGTCAGTACGCGACTGCGACCTAGAAAACTGTAATTTTGATCGATTTTGCTGTTGCGAGTCATTTTGATTCGAGCGCGGAGGATACGCTTGCTGCAATAAGACCTTAGTTTTAAGATCCTTTGTTTTCTTATCTGCACGTTCGCTTTCTTCTTTCTCTCTATTTTCGTAGTATTGGGCCGTGGCTAATATTTGAGCAGTGGTAGAAACAGCCCACGAACTTTCAGAATTTTTCAATTTGTTGCTTAGGTCAGGCAACAAATTCGATACAAATTTATCAACAAACAGTCGCTGACCTCCCTCAGTGCTCATATCCTGACCACTGTGATCGATGAATGCCTCCTCAAATCTCGTAAAGAAATCGGAGACACTCTCGTCCTTCTTTTGTTTGCACGCAGACAGTTTATCCCAGTTAACTCTCATCGCTGGCATAAGCGTCTTCATAAGTGTAATTATCCTCTGGGGCAGATTCGCAATGATCTGTTCAGGTTTAGACCCACCAACTTGTCGTCCGTCGGCCGTCGCAAGAGCAGCCCAATCACCGCCTAATTCAGCTGCGTGATTCTCTTGACGGATTTTCGCCCAAATCGGTTGAGGTACTACGTTACCGAACAACATATCGATATCAGCGAGGTTCATAACAGTAGCATCCACTAATTGGGATAACTCCTTATAATAACCTGCTGGATTTTTGCGGGGGTCAGGCAAAGTTTGCTTCACCTGCAAAACTTCCGACCGCTTCCATGGGAGGTGTATCCAAACTCTCTGAAAGTGTGGTGGAATAGCAGGATTAGCAGCAGCATCACCTGGCATCCACACTGGGGGAACTTCTCGCATAGGATACTGACCAGGTTGTGCCATCCACTCCGCAGTTTCGTCCTTAAACAATGCTCGAGGTTGGACTGTAGATCGAAAAGATAACAGACGCTCTAAAGCACGTCGGACATTACCACCCACAATCATACCATTTGAAAACTGATTCTGAAGTTCAGTCATCTCGGGCGGTACATTGTCTACCTCATCATTATCCCACTCTTCTCTCAAGGATTTACACATTTCCTCGAACGCGAATCTTTGTGTGGGCTCATTAAACTGAGAAAACGTATCGAAAACTATGCGTGAAGTGTACTTAGCAGGATGCCTAATCCATTTACGCGTCATTTTCACTAACGTCTCACATTCTCTACCACCAGGAATTTGACTGCGCCGCTGAGAGACATCAGAAAGATCGGACCCAAGCATTGGTCCAGAAAGTGGAGAATAGAGATTAGCAACAGCATTAGGTATACGACTACGAACATAAGGGGAAGAAGAAAGAAGTACAGGAGCAACTACATTAGGAGGAAACGTAGATACAGTAGCAGTAGTCGGGATAGCAGGAGTAGTAGTAACAATAGGCTGATGAGGTACAGGCAAAGGAGCAGTAGGAAGAATAGCGGGTAAAGGAGTAGGGACAATCTGTGGTACAAGGGGATTCGGAAGAACAGGAGGAACGACAGGCTGACCAGCAGCCACCAGAACAACAGGTTGAGGAACAGGAGGAATCACAGGAACCGTAGTATCCTGTGCATAGGGAGGTGGTGATTTCAGTAGATAAGACAATAATGGATCCTCTACCGCTTCTTCTCCCTTTCTATCAGAACTGGACGGTAGAACCGGATAACATTTATCTACCGCCATATGATGCAATCTAGCAAAAACTTCCTTTTCCTTCTCGTCTTTGTCTCGCTGATACTGTTCTGCATTTTGCATTACTGTAATAACACCTTCTCTCTTATTTTTCTTAATCTGTTTGATTTCTTTCTGCTTGGCCTCTTTACGCCATAACCGAAAGGAATCAAACATGGCCGGCCTAGCCTTCTTTTTAAACAATTTAGCTTCAAGATTATCTAATATTGCAGTTTCGAAACTACCATGTGGTGGCCAACTAAGAACACCATCATTTTTAGTGTAACGAATCCAATATTCATTATATACGATAGGACCTACTCCGTGGCGACTATAGAGCTCATAAACTGGAGTTCCAACTGGAGGTATTGGACATGAATCCTCCAACCGGGAATCCATGCTGCAACATTTAAGGAAACCAAACAAAGTACTACGGCCAGGCATCGTGCACACTAACCGAGTTTACAAACTTCAAGGGCTATCGAATTATGATGTCCTCGCAAAAAAAATGCAAGACCCTCGGATTTTGGCGATTGCAACCGTCAAATAAAACCCAACAACTAAGAACCAACAACTAAGAACCACAAATGCAATGGAACCATGCAAACAACCAAGTTTAACCAAGTTACAAAATACAAAGCAACCGTCCCAAAAGGGAACTACAAAACCAAGGACTCTGGGAGCGACCCACAAATACTTAACTGAAAGAACAATGGCGTCACCAGGAAGGCCCGTCGATCGTCTCGCCGTACAAAGGACTACGCCAGGCGCCAAAACAGGTCGACAGTCAGGGCATCAGTCCGTCGCAGCCGTCAGGAGACGGGAATCTTCGCGGGAAAAGTCTTCGGGCCACTTATTTCGACAACTGGATCAATGAAGCGGGGTGCACCTTCCCTCGGAGATTTCACACGAAGTTCCTCACGATCGTCGGGCTTTGGACCGGTACCTCTGATGTGGCCCCACATTGGGCGCCAACTGAAGGACTGGGCTATTCTAAGGCCCAGCGGTGCCAGGGGACAACACCTGAAACCTTCGTGGGTTACCTATTCCGGCGTACAAAGCACAGAGACACGGGACACTTCCTGCGGCGTCAGAGATCAGAGTTTTATTTACTGCAGGGATACAGAAATCGCAAGAAGTACACAACGTGTAGGTTCTGAGAGACTGCTTCAACTTGCAAAAGTGGATCGCTCCTTTTATACACATTTTCGTCATTGAACAACATGGCGAACAAAACGTTACAACTTAGTTCCCACAGTAAACTTCAAAAAGGGTCGCATTCATGTTTTCAGAAACCCGGAACATAATTACAGTAGCATTGCCGGTTGCCAACTGTGAAAACACGTTATCCCCACATTAAGCACATTCCATTCTGACTGCAAACGAATTAGGAGAAGGGACAGAAACAGGTGCAGAGGAAAAAGACAAGGACGAACAACAGATTGGAAAAGAGTGCAGGGGCAATATCGGAAACATGATTGCAGGATCAAAGGATCCGTGCCTAATGCATGCATGACTGAAACAATAGACTAGCACGGCAAGATGAGCCTCAAGCGGGGCCATCTGCCCTTGCAGTGTCATCCCCCTCGTCATAAAGACACCCTCAAAGGAACACATGTCTTCCGCAAAGGCTTGGGAATCCCAGGGTCACGAAGCGGACAGTGTCCGTTCGCTGGCTACTTGAGGGCAAGAGACAAAATGGATGCCGTATCTAAAATGGAACCCGAGGGTTCAGATGGACATTTCCACGAATGAGACGAACCATACATAGTAGCGTAGCGAAAACGCGTACACCCACTAAACTCGTCATTTGCGGTTCGTATATACCAAACTCGTCCATATTCGAACACACCCAAAATGTCATTACGATTCTCACGGAACCTCACCACGTGGTGGTCGTCCTGTGCCATACGCAGGCCTGGGTTGCCACTAACCCTGCACGCAACAAAACTCATGTGCCCTTCATGATTGGGAACGGTGGCGTCCGTCATCCAGTCACCACTGGCAGAGGAGAATGTGACGTCGTTGGCCCCTTATGTTGGCGGAGTCACATGGCCTGTGACGCCTGTGCCGGATGGGTGTGGTGTGCATGCAAACCTGCCCTCATGGAGTGGTTATGACATGCTGACAACTAGACCAGTGACCTGCACACCACAAGCGAGTTCGCCTGTGACGGGGAGCAATGAGGGCCCCCCTCAGAGAGTAAACGGAGTGGTCTGGCCTGCCGTACGCCGGACCAGCGCAGGGCTTGCCACAATGACACGTGGGCTCTGGGCGTGGTTCAGTCTATGTCCGGACAAGGAAGTGAGTGACGCGTGTGTCTCAGTTGTAGTGTCCACGGGACCCGGTACACAGAATGCAATGTAGCACCCTCTGACTGGCATCCCACAGGATGACAATCATTGACGCAAGGGAAATCACTGTCCCTAAATTCATCCACACATGCATACATAACTGATGATGGACATGACACAGCAGTGCGTCAATGGATGTTTATTGCACATCCAGTGCAGTTATGCAGCCCGAGCGGTTCAGGGCAATGCCCAGCACACTACACACTATGGGCCCGTGGAGGGCCAGCCAGAGTCCATCCGGGGATGACAAGTCCTGCTGAAGGGAAGGGTGCAGTCCGCAGCCTGGTCACCTTGTCATTGGTGACCAATCCGGAAGGGGCAGTCCATGTCGCTGTCCAAGGTGAGTGCAGCGGAGTGTATCGTGGGTCAGTGGAAGGTCATGAGGCCATGTGCGGGACCAAGCAGACACAGGCCAGGTGGCGGTAATGAATGCTAATGCCTGGTCCTTCTGACCACAGTCCAATCCACGTCCATGTCCTCGTCCACAGGTGTGTCCCCTGCCCCACCTGTGGATGTTGCAGAACCGGCTGCCGCACTATGTGCCACTGACACATCAGGGGCCTGAGTGGATCCTGCTGCCGCACTGGGAGGCACTGACACACCAGGGGGCAGGGATGTGGATGGTGTGGGGGGTAAATAGACATAATATTGAAAAAAATATATCGAGTGGACAGAATATCGAGTTTTTAATATAGAATGGACAGAATATCGAATTGCCAAAATATAGTGGTGAAGAATATCGAAAATCAGGTAAGAAATATCGATTTCAATAATATAGAAGTAAGTAATATCGACAGTCATAATATAGTTGTTAAAAATATCGAATTTTTTATAGTGTTTTAAGTGTTAGTATATGTGTTAAAAGTATGTATTAATATTGGAATGTATGTTAGAATATTTTTAAAGTAATGAATTTTATGTTATTTTATTTTTGTGTAATTTAATTCCGTAGCGGGTTGTGGGTTTATAGGGGAGTAGGGTGGGAAGTAATTTAATTATAGTACATTAAATAATAATTTATAGGAATTATTAAATATTTTTACTTTAATTTTGCGTTTTACTTCTGTAGCGGGTTGTGGGTTTATAGGGGAATAGGGTGGGAAGTAATTTATTTGTTATTAGTTAATTATTAATTGGTATTGAAAATAATTGGTAAATAATTTGTATTAATTGGTAATTAATTTGTAGTAATTGTTTAATTGATAATTATGTTAATTGTATTCATTTAATATTTGTAGCGGGTAGTGTGTTTATAGGGGAATATGGTGGGAAGTAATATAATTGTGTAAATAATTAATTATTTAATTAATTTGTGTATATTGTTAATTAATATATCTTTAATTTAATTTTGTGTTTTACTTCTGTAGCGGGTTGTGGGTTTATAGGGGAATAGGGTGGGAAGTAATTTAATTGTTATTAGTTAATTATTAATTGGTATTGAAAATTAATTGGTTGTTGATTAATTATTAATTGGTAAATAATTTGTATTAATTGGTAATTAATTTGTATTAATTGTTTAATTGATAATTATGTTAATTGTATTCATTTAATATTTGTAGCGGGTAGTGTGTTTATAGGGGAATATGGTGGGAAGTAATATAATTGTAAAAAATTAATTATTTAAATAATTTGTGTATATCGTTAATCAATATATTATTAATTAATTATTAATTTGTATTATGTGCATTTATTAATGTTTGTTATTGAAAAACAATTGGTTGTTAATTAATTATTAATAGGTAATTAATTAAACAAAAATGTATTGGTATTTATAAATAATCAATTATTAAATCTTGTGTGATTGGTAATTAATTGTAATACTTGTTTTGGTATTAATATTTAATTAATTTTTAAAAAAATATTAATTTATTATTTTCCCTACTATTGCACTTACTTGAGTGGGAATAGTAATTTTTACCCCTACGCTATCCAATGCTTTCCCTATTATTGCACTCTCTGGAGTGGGAATAGTAATTTTTACCCTCCCGCTATCCAACGCTTTCCCTACTGTTGCATTCTCTGGAGTGGGAATAGTAATTTTTACCCTACCGCTATCCAACGCTTTCCCTACTGTTTCACTCACTGGAGTGGGAATAGTAAATTTGACCCTCCCGCTATCCAACGCTTTCCCTACTGTTGCACTCTCTGGAGTGGGAATTGTAATTTTTATCCCTACGCTATCCAATGCTTTCCCTACTGTTGCACTCTCTGGAGTGGGAATAGTAATTTTTACCCCTACGCTATCCAACGCTTTCCCACTCTCTGGAGTGGGAATAGTAATTTTTATCCCTACGCTATCCAATGCTTTCCCTACTGTTGCACTCTCTGGAGTGGGAATAGTAATTTTTACCCTCCCGCTATCCAACGCTTTCCCTACTGTTGCACTCACTGGAGTGGGAATAGTAAATTTTACCCTCCCGCTATCCAACACTTTCCCTACTGTTGCACTCTCTGGAGTGGGAATAGTAATTTTTGTCCCTACGCTATCCAACGCTTTCCCTACTGTTGCACTCTTTGGAGTGGGAATAGTAATTTTTACCCCTACGCCATTTGACGTTTTCTCTACTGTTGTAATCACTGGAGTGGGAATAGTAAATTTTGAACTCCCGCTATCCAACGCTTTCCCTACTGTTGCACTCTCTGGAGTGGGAATAGTAATTTTTACCCCTACGCTATCCAATGCTTTCCCTACTGTTGCACTCACTGGAGTGGGAATAGTAATTTTTACCCCTACGCTATCCAACGCTTTCCCTACTGTTGCACTCACTGGAGTGGGAATAGTAAATTTTACTCTCCCGCTATCCAACACTTTCCCTACTGTTGCACTCTCTGGAGTGGGAATAGTAATTTTTACCCTCACGCTATGCAACGCTTTCCCTACTGTTGCATTCTCTGGAGTGGGAATAGTAATTTTTACCCTCACGCTATGCAACACTTTCCCTACTGTTGCAGTCACTGGAGTGGGAATAGTAAATTTGACCCTCCCGCCATCCAACGTTTTCCCTACTGTTGCACTCTCTGGAGTGGGAATAGTAATTTTTACCCCTACGCTATCCAATGCTTTCCCTACTGTTGCACTCTCTGGAGTGGGAATAGTAATTTTTACCCCTACGCTATCCAACGCTTTCTCTACTGTTGCACTCACTGGAGTGGGAATAGTAAATTTTACCCTCCCGCTATCCAACGCTTTCCCTACTGTTGCACTCTCTGGAGTGGGAATAGTAATTTTTCCCCTACGCTATCCAATGCTTTCCTTATTATTGCACTCTCTGGAGTGGGAATAGTAATTTTTACCCTCCCGCTATCCAACGCTTTCCCTACTGTTGCATTCTCTGGAGTGGGAATAGTAATTTTTACCCTACCGCTATCCAACGCTTTCCCTACTGTTGCACTCACTGGAGTGGGAATTGTAAATTTGACACTCCCGCTATCCAACGCTTTCCCTACTGTTGCACTCTCTGGAGTGGGAATAGTAATGTTTTATCCCTACACTATCCAATGCTTTCCCTACTGTTGCACTCTCTGGAGTGGGAATAGTAATTTTTACCCCTACGCTATCCAACGCTTTCCCTACTGTTGCACTCACTGGAGTGGGAATAGTAAATTTTACCCTCCCGCTATCCAACGCTTTCCCTACTGTTGCAGTCTCTGGAGTGGGAATAGTAATTTTTACCCCTACGCTATCCAATGATTTCCCTATTATTGCACTCTCTGGAGTGGGAATAGTAATTTTTACTCTCCCGCTATCCAACACTTTCCCTACTGTTGCATTCTCTGGAGTGGGAATAGTAATTTTTACCCTCCCGCTATCCAACGCTTTCCCTACTATTGTACTTACTGGAGTGGTAATAGTAAATTTTACCCGCCCGCTATCCTACGCAGAAAATATTGAATATTTTTAATTAATATTACGTTAATATATATGTATTAATGATTTTTTTTCACTTACATTAATTATTTATTAATTTTAATGTTATTTAAGTATTTTTAAGTATGTGTCAGTTAATTATATGTATTATTTCATTAATTTTACATTACTTTTAAAACATTTAAAAAATTCGATATTTTGACTAACTATATTATTTACAACGATATTTTGGATTCTACATTTTTGTACTTTCCTGTTTGGAGATAGGGATTCGATATTTTGGTATTCTATATTCTGGCATCGATATTTTTGTAAGTCTATATTTTTGTAGTCGATATTATGTCAGTGATCCGGTGTGGAGGCAGCAGCATTCATCTGCGCCACGCCTTGTGTTGACAATGCCATGGTGGAGGTCTGTAGGGCATGATAGATCCCAGCTACATTTCGATGATGTGCAGCGGTGGCTGCCATCCTTTCCGCCTCCATCCGCACCATGTCCTCCGTGAGCATCCGTATGTGTGCCAGCTCACAGCTGGTATCGCTGGAGCCACTCTGAGCGGACAGCTGTTCTACTCTTCGCGTCATGACTCCAGCGATGTCAGTCAGGGCTCGTTGGAGACCATGGGGCAGACATAGACACCCAAGGATGGTGTCCAGTTTGGCAGCCATGATGCCGAAGCCCACCTGCACCTGCTCAGCCGTCTCTCCCTCTGGCCCTCCAGCACACGGCGTTGGAAGGCCATGTGTTGTTCCTGGAGGTCTTGGGAGGGTGCCGGGGCTGTGGGTGCCTCCTGCTGGGTGGTTTGGGTGGTGAGTGGGGAATCATCGATGTAGCTGGGCTGCCCTGAGCCTGGAGTTGAGTGGCGGATGAGGTCAATGATGTCTTGGATGGTTTGGGTGTCGATGCTGGCGTTGTCCTCCTCGTCATCCGTGAAGAGGGGCTGGGACTGCTCTGCAGGAGGTGTTGACGGTGCCCCTGCGATGTGAAGGGGAGATGGTGTATTACTATGTGTCCACATGTGTGTAGACACATGGTACAGGTTGACATTCAGACAGCATGGCATTGTACACTGTGACAGTCTGTAGATCTGGGCGATGACCCAGAGTCATTGTGGGTGTGCAATGTGCTCAGCTTGATTGTGCATGTGTGCCATCGTGGCCATCTCCATCCGTATCCCCAGTACCTGGTGGTCACTCACCTGTTGCGGTTGTGTTGTGTCCTGTTGAGCAGTGTCCGGTCCCCCGACTCCGGCCACAGTCTCCACACTGATGACTGTCGACACCAGCTCCTCCATGTCATCCAGCTCCAGCTGTGACGCTGGGCCCCCACCTCCAGTCTGCATTGCTGTCTTCTGGTTGGCGGAGAGTTTCTCCTTGGTCTTCCGCTTGATGTCATTCCATCGCCTCTTGACCTCGTCCATTGTCCGCTTGTGCTTTCCGACGTTATTCACCTTGTCGACGATGTCCCGCCATATTGCAGTTTTGGGGCCCAGTGACACGTTAGAGGTGACGAAGAGTTGTTGATGGTGTTCCATCACCTCCGTGACTATGATCCTGTTCGCCTGCGGACTGAACTTCGTCTTCTTGTCCTTGCCCGTCCCTGTCCCCGTGGTCCCAGGCTGGTTGTGCGGGGTGCTTGTGGGGTTACGCTCGTCCTCTGCGCCTGCTCCGGCTGCCTCCATGGTGCTTGGGTGTAGGTCAGTTTGTGTGTGGGTGTTTTTTCTGCTTTGATGGAGATTTTTCCCGCCTGCTAGGTTTGTGTTACAGGCCTGGCGCTGCTTATCGCTGATTTCCTCATCACGCTTTAGCCCATTGCGTGTTTTTTGGTGTTGTGGTTTGTGTTTTTATCTCCATCGAGGTGGTTCTATCGCGGACATTGTCCGCGGTTTTGGCAGACTATTGCATGGGTTATTTTCCCACGATGGGCTGCGGTATTGAAAGTTGCGTTATGCTACTCATGCGGTAGTTATCACGCGTTCTTGTGCATATACCCCACAGCATTTGATTTATTGGTATATATTTATCCAGAAAGGACAACTGTACCTAGAGTTCATAGGGTACAGATATCGGAGACAGTCTAGATACTAGTAGGGTCGTGAGGGTCTTCTTATAACAACAGCTGTTAGCACGTATGTAGAGGTGACGGATAGATTTCTGGTTAGCATAAAATTATCGTAGGCTATCCTACTTACAGAGTTTGCTCATCTGTGGTGTTGTGTCCAGGGTCAAATCCCTCGTGACACTATGCTTTGACGGTTAAAGTTAGCAGCATGTTATGTGGGTGTCATATTTATGTGTTTGAATCTGGAACTCACTTCCTCCATCCCTCTGAACTCTTTCCTGACCTTCAAAACTGATCTTAAAACTCTCCTCCTCCAAAGGCACTTCCTTAAACAATTCAACCCATCTATTGACCCTTAGCACTCTCATGAGGTCAACTTGTAAATATGTATTTCACTCCTGCTTTTAATCTAACTCTGACACCTTTTTATTTTTACAATATAAATATGCAAATAGTGTTGGAACTGCACATATGTAACTTACCTGGGGGCATATTATCAAGGGCTGGCGATAACATTATCGCCGATTTAGCGCCCGTTTCCGGGCGAAAACCGGCGATAATATTATCGCTTTATTAACAAGGGCATGCTAGCGCGAGTTTCCTTGCCTTAGCGCCCGTTTTCAAAAGGGGGTGGTGATGGACGGAGCATCAGAACCAATCAAACACTCACACCCAGTCAACAGATCTGGGTTTGATCCATCACCGTTCTTTAGCCCACTCTGCCACCCCAGTTCAGACATGGCCATATGCAAATCAGTCTGACCCTGTACCTCATGGGAACAGTCCAGCCCGAACTGCCAAGCCATGCCTTCCCTGGACCGGAAACAAGCTTCCTAGGACCGGTTTCTGGCATTTCAGCCGTCTTCAGCCAGGCTTGCTTGAATCCAGTGGCAAAGTGAGCAAGGGACTCACGTCTGAGCATACCCTGCCAACTTATGGCGAACAAAGCGGTACAAAAGGGGGTGGTGATGGACGGAGCATCAGAACCAATCAAACACTCACACCCAGTCAACAGATCTGGGTTTGATCCATCACCGTTCTTTAGCCCACTCTGCTGCCCCAGTTCAGACATGGCCATATGCAAATCAGTCTGACCCTGTGCCTCATGGGAACAGTCCAGCCCAAACTGCCAAGCCATGCCTTCCCTGGACCGGAAACAAGCTTCCTAGGACCGGTTTCTGGCATTTCAGCCGTCTTCAGCCAGGCTTGCTTGAATCCATTGGCAAAGTGAGCAAGGGACTCACGTCTGAGCATACCCTGCCAACTTATGGCGAACAAAGCGGTACAAAAGGGGGTGGTGATGGACGGAGCATCAGAACCAATCAAACACTCACACCCAGTCAACAGATCTGGGTTTGATCCATCACCGTTCTTTAGCCCACTCTGCCACCCCAGTTCAGACATGGCCATATGCAAATCAGTCTGACCCTGTGCCTCATGGGAACAGTCCAGCCCGAACTGCCAAGCCATGCCTTCCCTGGACCAGAAACAAGCTTCCTAGGACCAGTTTCTGGCATTTCAGACGTCTTCAGCCAGGCTTGCTTGAATCCAGTGGCAAAGTGAGCAAGGGACTCACGTCTGAGCATACCCTGCCAACTTATGGCGAACAAAGCGGTACAAAAGGGGGTGGTGATGGACGGAGCATCAGAACCAATCAAACACTCACACCCAGTCAACAGATCTGGGTTTGTTCCATCACCGTTCTTTAGCCCACTCTGCCACCCCAGTTCAGACATGGCCATATGCAAATCAGTCTGACCCTGTGCCTCATGGGAACAGTCCAGCCCGAACTGCCAAGCCATGCCTTCCCTGGACCGGAAACAAGCTTCCTAGGACCGGTTTCTGGCATTTCAGCCGTTTTCAGCCAGGCTTGCTTGAATCCAGTGGCAAAGTGAGCAAGGGACTTACGTCTGAGCATACCCTGCCAACTTATGGCGAACAAAGCGGTACAAAAGGGGGTGGTGATGGACGGAGCATCAGAACCAATCAAACACTCACACCCAGTCAACAGATCTGGGTTTGATCCATCACCGTTCTTTAGCCCACTCTGCCAACCCAGTTCAGACATGGCCATATGCAAATCAGTCTGACCCTGTACCTCATGGGAACAGTCCAGCCCGAACTGCCAAGCCATGCCTTCCCTGGACCGGAAACAAGCTTCCTAGGACCGGTTTCTGGCATTTCAGCCGTCTTCAGCCAGGCTTGCTTGAATCCAGTGGCAAAGTGAGCAAGGGACTCACGTCTGAGCATACCCTGCCAACTTATGGCGAACAAAGCGGTACAAAAGGGGGTGGTGATGGACGGAGCATCAGAACCAATCAAACACTCACACCCAGTCAACAGATCTGGGTTTGATCCATCACCGTTCTTTAGCCCACTCTGCCACCCCAGTTCAGACATGGCCATATGCAAATCAGTCTGACCCTGTGCCTCATGGGAACAGTCCAGCCCGAACTGCCAAGCCATGCCTTCCCTGGACCGGAAACAAACTTCCTAGGACCGGTTTCTGGCATTTCAGCCGTTTTCAGCCAGGCTTGCTTGTATCCAGTGGCAAAGTGAGCAAGGGACTCACGTCTGAGCATACCCTGCCAACTTATGGCGAACAAAGCGGTACAAAAGGGGGTGGTGATGGACGGAGCATCAGAACCAATCAAACACTCACACCCAGTCAACAGATCTGGGTTTGATCCATCACCGTTCTTTAGCCCACTCTACCACCCCAGTTCAGACATGGCCATATGCAAATCAGTCTGACCCTGTGCCTCATGGGAACAGTCCAGCCCGAACTGCCAAGCCATACCTTCCCTGGACCGGAAACAAGCTTCCTAGGACCGGTTTCTGGCATTTCAGCCGTCTTCAGCCAGGCTTGCTTGAATCCAGTGGCAAAGTGAGCAAGGGACTCACGTCTGAACATACCCTGCCAACTTATGGCGAACAAAGAGGTGCAAAAGGGGGTGGTGATGGACAGAGCATCAGAACCAATCAAACACTCACACCCAGTCAACAGATCTGGGTTTGATCCATCACCGTTCTTTAGCCCACTCTGCCACCCCAGTTCAGACATGGCCATATGCAAATCAGTCTGACCCTGTGCCTCATGGAAACAGTCCAGCCCGAACTGCCAAGCCATGCCTTACCTGGACCGGAAACAAGCTTCCTAGGACCGGTTTCTGGCATTTCAGCCGTCTTCAGCCAGGCTTGCTTGAATCCAGTGGCAAAGTGAGCAAGGGACTCACGTCTGAGCATACCCTGCCAACTTATGGCGAACAAAGCGGTACAAAAGGGGGTGGTGATGGATGGAGCATCAGAACCAATCAAACACTCACACCCAGTCAACAGATCTGGATTTGATCCATCACCGTTATTTAGCCCACTCTGCCACCCCAGTTCAGACATGGCCATATGCAAATCAGTCTGACCCTGTGCCTCATGGGAACAGTCCGGCTCGAACTGCCAAGCCATGCCTTCCCTGGACCGGAAACAAGCTTCCTAGGACCGGTTTCTGGCATTTCAGCCGTCTTCAGCCAGGCTTGCTTGAATCCAGTGGCAAAGTGAGCAAGGGACTCACGTCTGAGCATACCCTGCCAACTTATGGCGAACAAAGCGGTACAAAAGGGGGTGGTGATGGATGGAGCATCAGAACCAATCAAACACTCACACCCAGTCAACAGATCTGGGTTTGATCCATCACCATTCTTTAGCCCACTCTGCCACCCCAGTTCAGACATGGCCATATGCAAATCAGTCTGACCCTGTGCCTCATGGGAACAGTCCAGCCCGAACTGCCAAGCCATGCCTTCCCTGGACCAGAAACAAGCTTCCTAGGACCGGTTTCTGGCATTTCAGCCGTCTTCAGCCAAGCTTGCTTGAATCCACTGGCAAAGTGAGCAAGGGACTCACGTCTGAGCATACCCTGCCAACTTATGGCGAACAAAGCGGTACAAAAGGGGGTGGTGATGGACGGAGCATCAGAACCAATCAAACACTCACACCCAGTCAACAGATCTGGGTTTGATCCATCACCGTTCTTTAGCCCACTCTGCCACCCCAGTTCAGACATGGCCATATGCAAATCAGTCTGACCCTGTGCCTCATGGGAACAGTCCAGCCCGAACTGCCAAGCCATGCCTTCCCTGGACCGGAAACAAGCTTCCTAGGACCGGTTTCTGGCAGTTCAGCCGTCTTCAGCCAGGCTTGCTTGAATCCAGTGGCAAAGTGAGCAAGGGACTCACGTCTGAGCATACCCAGCCAACTTATGGCGAACAAAGCGGTACAAAAGGGGGTGGTGATGGACGGAGCATCAGAACCAATCAAACACTCACACCCAGTCAACAGATCTGGGTTTGATCCATCACCGTTCTTTAGCCCACTCTACCACCCCAGTTCAGACATGGCCATATGCAAATCAGTCTGACCCTGTGCCTCATGGGAACAGTCCAGCCCGAACTGCCAAGCCATACCTTCCCTGGACCGGAAACAAGCTTCCTAGGACCGGTTTCTGGCATTTCAGCCGTCTTCAGCCAGGCTTGCTTGAATCCAGTGGCAAAGTGAGCAAGGGACTCACGTCTGAACATACCCTGCCAACTTATGGCGAACAAAGAGGTGCAAAAGGGGGTGGTGATGGACAGAGCATCAGAACCAATCAAACACTCACACCCAGTCAACAGATCTGGGTTTGATCCATCACCGTTCTTTAGCCCACTCTGCCACCCCAGTTCAGACATGGCCATATGCAAATCAGTCTGACCCTGTGCCTCATGGAAACAGTCCAGCCCGAACTGCCAAGCCATGCCTTACCTGGACCGGAAACAATCTTCCTAGGACCGGTTTCTGGCATTTCAGCCGTCTTCAGCCAGGCTTGCTTGAATCCAGTGGCAAAGTGAGCAAGGGACTCACGTCTGAGCATACCCTGCCAACTTATGGCGAACAAAGAGGTACAAAAGGGGGTGGTGATGGATGGAGCATCAGAACCAATCAAACACTCACACCCAGTCAACAGATCTGGATTTGATCCATCACCGTTATTTAGCCTACTCTGCCCCCCCAGTTCAGACATGGCCATATGCAAATCAGTCTGACCCTGTGCCTCATGGGAACAGTCCAGCTCGAACTGCCAAGCCATGCCTTCCCTGGACCGGAAACAAGCTTCCTAGGACCGGTTTCTGGCATTTCAGCCGTCTTCAGCCAGGCTTGCTTGAATCCAGTGGCAAAGTGAGCAAGGGACTCACGTCTGAGCATACCCTGCCAACTTATGGCGAACAAAGCGGTACAAAAGGGGGTGGTGATGGACGGAGCATCAGAACCAATCAAACACTCACACCCAGTCAACAGATCTGGGTTTGATCCATCACCGTTCTTTAGCCCACTCTGCCGCCCGTTTTCAGCATGCCTTGCAACGCATTACTAATGAGATGCAAAGGAGGTGTGCCTGACAAACCTCCATGGGAAAATATCGCTAACCCAGCTTTGCGCTATTATCAACGAGGGGTAGCGATATTTGAAATCGCGTTAACTATGCCTTTACGCAGGAATTTAACGTCTGTTAAATTCCTGACTAAGGCATACCTAACATGGCAGGTGGATGTGGGGCTAAGGCCACAGGGCCTGTTCATCAAGGCATTGCTGTTTTCTATGGAACATTGCTGGAAAACCAGCGATGCTCCAAGAAAAATCCAGCTGTCACTGAAATATTTATCGTCACAGCACTAAGCATTGATAATACAGCGCTAGCTTGGCGATATCTTCCAGTGATAGCCGGCGATAATTATCGCTGGGGCTTGATAATATGCCCCCTGGTTCTTTTGTAAAGCGCTCTGTCACATTTGGGCAAAGTTAGCGCTATATAAAACAGCATTTAATAAAGAAAAGAAGGATGAGTCCCTCTACTGGAGGTGTCTGGAATTTGACCGCCATTTTGAAATGATTCCTTATTACCCTACGAAATGTATGTTAGAGTGATATTTAACGCACCTCGGTCGGTTTTAAACAAATGAATAGGGTACTGTTGTACGTAATGTTAGCGGACTAGCACCGCAGGGATACACGCAGTCTTTCCTCCCTGTTTGCCTGGCCTCCTGACGTCATGGCCAATCGCACTTCGAGGTCGGCCGTGACGTCAGGGGGGCGCGGCGGATCGGGAGACGGAGCGCGGAATCCTGACTAGCGGTTGTCTCCCCGCCTGCTCCTCGTGGGCCGTTATACTTGTGCATAAAAAGAAATAAAAGTTGTCTTATCAACTCCTATGTTTCGCCTCCCTCACTCTGTCACTACAGGTCCAGATTTCGGAAACAGTTTAGATACTAGTAGGGTAGCAAGGGCCTTACTATATCATTGGCTGTTAGCGTGTATATAAAGGTAATAGATAAATTGATAATTGGCATGAAATTATCATAGGTCATCATATTTATAGAGTTTGTCCATCTGTGGTGCTACGTCAAGAGTTAAACTCGTGACAATATGCGCCGATGGAAGGCGGTGTGTTATATGAACGTCATTTGTATGTATTAGAGGAAGGACAAGCGGGACGAGTCCCTTTACCAGGGTGTCTAGATTCTGTCCGCCATTTTGATACAGTTCCTTATTATGCTACGATATGTGTCAGAGTTATATTTATACGCTCCTCAGTCAATTTAAACAACCTGTGTGCGGATAACAGTCAAATATGTGTGGTGAGAGAGAGTGTGTGTGTGTGTGTGTGTAAGAGAGAAAGAGTGTATGTGCATGTGAGAGAGCGAGAGAGAGTGTGTGTGTGTGCGCGTGTGTGAGAGAGCCAGACAGTGCGTGATGATGGAGAAAGTTGAACGCGTCCACTAAACAGCAGGTGCAGTACCATCAGCTGTTACTAGAGAGCAGACTGCCTAACAACAACCAGCCGCTTCGGGCATATTTGCATACCCAGAAGCCATTGCAAAGTCTCAAACACTTATTATTTATTGTTATCGGTAAAAGAGTGTTTTTTTTAACATTAGGAATCGATATATGCATATATTAGCTTTACATTTTTCGCTTCTCTGTCTTGTTTGTAAAGCTACCGTAATTTTCCTAAATATTTTTTGTAATACGAAGCGGGGGAAACGGTCCTTTTACATTTACCTTTCCTTGATGTTGATGTTCATGCGCACTTCGAGGGGTGATGATAATCGACACCAAATGGTAATTTTTGAAGGATCTTGAAGAATTAAGATTTAAGATCCATATATCTGTCAAGAGAAGAACAATCGTATGTTTGATATAATGGTAGCAAATTATCTGCGTCTGTTGTTAAGCAATCGCGTAGATGCTAAAATGGTAGCAAATTATCTGCGTCTTTTTTTAAGGCATCGCGTTGATGCTAGCAGGGGTGAACTCGAGCTATGTGGGTGGATAGCCGATACAGGGTACTTTATTAGATTATTTTCGTTTGCTTCAGTTACCTTGTAAATATAAGCTTTCCCATTTATGACTGATTGTTAGTGCGGTCTGAAGTAAACAGCAGCCCAGTGCTGCTGTTAACACCGGGGCCACATGTGAAGGTCAGGAGGGCCGTACTTTGAGTGTCACTGTCGTAGAGGAAGCTAATCCTGGAAGGCGCTCTCATAGGGTTGGAAGTCTCACGCCTACTTAGCACACAAGCAGCTTCGCTGGGTCGTAGTGACCAAAGCAATCTGTACATGCCTCCACTGGTTCCTACAGTCAAATCAAATTAATCTTCATTCGATATTTTTCAATCATAAAAGACACAAATACAATACATGCAATGTCATAAATTAGCATTAAAAATTAGGATTCTTATTAGAAAAATATCATTAAAAAGGGAATTTTCCGTTAAAAACGTACGATTCTATATAAATGTTAATATCATTAAGTGATGGTGCATATTTATATTAATAAAAATAATTAACTAATCATAATTATATTAATTTGATTGCTGTGAAATTAATCAACCTTACTAACAAGAATATACGTGGGAATTGCTTTTGCATGGCCTAATTAATACGTAAACTAAATTACGTTTTTGTGTTTCTTTGCTTAAGTTGACCATTTGGAGTGGCCACAAAATGGCTGACATCCCTATTTTACGAATTGACGCCATGGTGAAGGTCTCTGGGTGAAGTGCTCATGCGTCAGCAGCAGTGGCCTTACTTTGACCTGACCCGACTGTGCCTATCAAGGACATACCAGGCGACAAGCCAGCTACCCTGACAGAGCAATAAAAAGATACATGAAACCGGGGAAATTATGAACTACATCTAAAGAAACATTTAATATGTGAGAACTGTGGGGAACTGATTTCATCAACCAATCAGATGCATTCAAAAATATTACTCCTTACTTTTGGAATGTAATTTTACTATAAAAGATGACAGAATAGAGAGGTTGGGACGGCATCTTTGAATTTCCTGACGTTATGCTGACGGAGAAGACGGTGACACTGCAGGACAGCTGTTTCCAAAGACTCTGACAGATTGAACTGATGACTGAGATTTTGACTTAGAAGATGACTTTTAGCCAGAATAGGTAAATATGATGGTCAGCTGCTTGATTAAATAATGATTCAATTTGCAAGTATTTAGATAAAGATTTAAGATTTATTACAAGAACTGTGTCGGGTTGTTATTATTGAGATAATGTATTAATGTGAATAAATTATAGATTTAGCTATCACTTCAACCAGCAGCTAAGCTGATCCATGGCCTATCCATGGGAGGAGTACTAAAAAGTGAAGCTTAGGCCTTAATGAATAGAGAAGGGTAGGAGAATCTATTGCTCATTAGGGTTAAGTGGGTACTTCCTTTCATTACAGCGAATGGAACAATCACCTCCTTAGAAGACAGATTAATAGAGGATGAATGTTGGTGTTATGGGCCCCACCAGCGAATGTAGTGATTGAGTGTGTCTGTGCAATCTATGATCTGTGACGAAGGGAGGGATTTTGCATTCCGCGCTGCATCAGTTTTTCCTGGTAGCAGAGATATGGTTAGCTACTGTTTGGTTTGGTGATTATTGCTTGTAAATAGCTTATTGATTATTGATTATTGATTGATATTGGTTCATGTACTAACACTCTATGTTGAGTTGTGTCGAGTTTTATGTGGTTTTCACAGCTTCTGGGATGTAGGAAGTTTGTAACAGTTCCGTAGTAGAGCAGAGGTAAGCGCTGTTCTCGGGATAGACGGAATTGTTGTTGCCCTGTGGGTACACAGGGGAAACGTGTGACAAGAGAAGTTGCACGTCGCATTGTCTGGGTTCGATTCGATGACATCGTCGTGTGTTACCACTAGAAATATTTTCTGTGTAAAAGAAGTGTGTATGATAGCGAAGGTTACCTGTGAAATTTTGGTCTTTAAGTACCAGGAAACCAAATGGCATACCGATAACGCTTATCACTGAAAAGGTAGCAGGTGTTCTCTGAGCTTGTTAGAAGGTCAAAGTAGAGGTAAGCGCTGCTTTATTTACGTATGTTATAATTCTGTAGTAGGACAGACTGTTCGCTGTTCTCGGGAAAGACAGGATTCTGTGCGAATGTACTACATTTTCTTGTGTGAAAGTGCGTGAACGAAATAGCATTCAGATTAATTGTGAAACTCTGGTTTTATTTCTCAGGAGCATTGGGTCTCCAACTATGTGTCTTAAATACTAGAGAAACAGTTAGCCGATGCTTGTTAGAAGGGTAAGGTAGAGGGATGTGCTACCTTATCAACGGAAGTAACGATTCTATGTCAGGACCGGAGGCTCCGATTATGCTTCTCAATCTTTACTAGAAGCTCACAGCAGCCAATGAAAACACAGAAATAAACCATGTGACAACCATAGAGTCTCTGCTATATAAGGACCCTGCCAGCCCATAGAGTCCTCTTTCTTTGCTGCTCCGCAGCCAGTTAAGTGCATTTTAACTTTTCTCTTCATGACTGTTGATCGCAAGTTGCCTTTATTGCTAAGCGTTGTTGTTGGCATTGTGCTGTATTTACGCGCTATTGCGATCTAGACGTTCTCCTTTAGTGGGACTGTCACTCGTTTTCTGCGTGTCGCGCTGTACGCGCCTACCGGCTTTCCCTCTTCTCATTTAACATTTGCCTTCGCGCGCGCGTGTGTGTCAGCGAGGTTTGTTCCCTCGCATTGCCGGTTATAGTGGAGCGGGAGGTTGAGGAGCGGGGATGCGCATCGGTTTGAAGCGCAGTCCCCTTTCAGCTTCTACGAGCCTCGGCCAGCGCGCATGCGCGGCGGCCATATTGTCCTCATTGGGACTTCAATGAACGCCGGAGCAGCGTTTTTCCATGCTTCTGACCCAGGATTGTAGCGTTTTGGATCCTAAACGGCTCGTTTTTGCTCCTCTGACGCCCTTGATGTGTATTCATTCTCAGGGGCTGTAAAATTGTGCATAGGCTTTGCCTAGAGTGGGGTTTTGTTGCAAGCCCTCCCTCCCTCCACATTCTAAACTTATCCAGAAGTCACCTGTGGGTGTCTGATTAGGGCTTGCCTGGGGTTACCACTCCCCCTGACCTCATATTGGAACTCTAATAATTGGTGAATAAAGCCACTCATTTCCTCCAGGGTCATTTACTGCACTCGTGCTGAAATCATGTCTGAGTACTATGAGGAGGAATACTATTACTATGATGAGGAACCCTCTGGGTCGATGGAATATGACCTCGTTGAGGCATTGGACGCGGGTGTCCAGCATTCAGTAAACTCAGCTTTGGTGAGGGCAATGGGGCCCCTAAAACGCCACCTTTGCTCTTATGCACAGCAACAAGGTTGGCTGCCAGCATCTGGCTCCCGCACTAAATCTGGGGGTAAAGTAAGGGCGAACCCACACGCCGCTGATTTCGCAAAGTTGGCCAAGTCAATGGCGGAGCAAGAACGCTCGGCTTCTAGGGAAGCTACAATAACTGAAATTTCCCAGGAGGATGATGGCCACGATACTTCCCCGGACCCTACTTCTGACGAAGAGGAATCCCCTCGACCAGCCAAAAAGGCACGGAAGGAAAAGCATGCCGGTCCGTCCTCGTCACCCAAGGTTCTCACCTTTGAGCCGGCGGATATTATCCACCCTAATTCTTCTTCCTGGTTGCCGTCACAGGAAGTGGCGGACTATGTCCAGTCGCATTTGCGCCAAGCATTTGATACCGATGTGCGAACTCGGCTGAGGTCGGAGTGCCCTAGGCCAGACCTGGCGGACAAAGTGGCGGCTACCCCGGAAGTGGACCCGTCAATGTTGACATATTTGAAAAAATATTCCAAAGACCCCAAGAAAGGCCTGGATAGGTCCTGGAGGTCCTGCCAGGATAAACTGCTGGACGTCATTGGTCCCCTGACGAAGATTTTAGAGATGGGTTTTCGGGCCAAAGAGTCGGCCCTCTTAATTAATCCGGATGAGCTGATTGGCTGGGCACAGCGGGCAGTGTGCCAACTAGGCAACGCTAATTGTGCGCTATCGACGGAGCGGCGCCGATCCATCCTCCTGAAATTAGATCCCAGGTTAGCTGAATTGGCCACGTCCGAATCAGGTCCGCTGGCCCAAGGTCTGTTGTTTGGCCAACCTTTTTTAAAGGAACTCACAAAGTTTGTGGCCACCTTCAGTGGGCTGGACAAGGCCCAAGGTTCTTTGAAGCGGGCTTTCCGCCCGGTTTTCGGCAGGGCCGGACGCTTTCGTGGGCGCTCGTTCGGCCGGGGCTACAATCAAGGCGCCCAGCGAGGTCAGCAAAGAGGAGGTTACCAAGACAATTCTGCCAATACCTCCAATTTCTACCCCTCCCGCCGTTCAAGGAACAGATTCCGCAAAGGTGGCAGATTTGGAGGGAACTCCAACAACCAGCATGATGCCGCAAACTCAGGTGAGCCTGATTCCTTTTTCGGAGGTGCTTTTGGGGGGCAGGGTGGCATTTTTTCTAGACAAATGGCGCGAAATTTCGCAAGATGCATGGGTGTTGCAGACTGTACAGGGTTACAGGTTAGAGATGTACAACTCCCCTTCGCAGAAGTTCCGCCCGCCCCCGCTGTCTTTTTCCCAACAAGATCGCGCTTTCATCACGGAAGAAGTCAACTGCTTGTTACGGAAAGGCGCGATTGCGCCTTCCGTGGTACACCCGCATGGTTTCCTGAGCACAGTCTTTCTGGTGGACAAGAAAGGAGGCGGATCCAGATTAGTGCTGAACCTCAAAGAGTTCAACTCCTGGATTGTTTACAGGCATTTCAAGATGGAAGGCATCCATCTATTACGCGATCTCCTTCAGGAAGGAGATTGGATGGTCCGATTGGACCTCAAGGACGCGTATCTGTCCATTCCCATTTTTCCCCCCCACAGGAGGTTTCTTCAGTTTATCTGGGAGACAGTTTGTTACGAGTACAAAGTCCTTCCATTCGGCCTCTCGTCAGCACCGTGGTGCTTCACGAAGCTTCTGAGACCGGTAGTGGAGTCTCTCAGGGCTCGGGGAGTCCGCCTCATAATATATCTGGACGACATAATAATTTTGGCGTCCTCCCCTCAGACGGTCCAAACACACCTCTACTGGGCGATACATCTACTGCAGAGTTTGGGGTTCATCGTCAACCCACAAAAGTCGATGTTGGTTCCCTCGCAATCCATAGAGTTCCTAGGGTTCTTGATAAACTCTCTATCATGCCAGCTCTTGCTGCCAATGACAAAGATAAAGTCAATCAAGAGGGAACTGCGAATTGTCCTTCGCAAGAAAACGACTTCCCTGAGATCGTTGGCCCGCGTGGTAGGCCTACTGTCTTCCTCCATCCAAGCGATCTTCCCGGGCCCCCTTCACTACCGGGCCCTCCAGCGGCTCAAGATCCGACATCTCCGGAAAGGTCTCAGCTACTCAGAACAGATCCCTCTCTCCGAAGAGGCGAGGCTGGAGATGGAATGGTGGTTGAATCACATGGAGGCCTGGAACGGCCGAGCGCTTTTTGGAGCGGCTCCGGATGTGATAATCGAATCGGATGCCAGCCGATGGGGTTGGGGAGCCCGTTGCGACACATTGACCACGGGTGGTCGCTGGTCTTCGGAGGAATTGCGCTTACATATCAATTGCCTAGAGCTATTAGCCGGTTCCTTTGCGATCAGATGTCTTTCGCCGCAGAAGGCGGATTGTTGTATCCTCCTCCGGATGGACAATATATCGGCGGTACGCTACGTCAACAAGTTGGGTGGTACCAAGTCGAGGATGTTGGCGGAGATCGCCAAGGATTTCTGGCATTTCTGTCTGCAGAACAGACTTTCGGTCGTTGCAGAATACCTTCCCGGCTCCAACAACCAGGTAGCAGATTGGAATTCCCGCCATCTGCAAGACTCCAGCGATTGGAGGTTGTTACCCACAGTGTTTCGACGCCTGACACAACTTTGGGGCCCTTGCCTGATAGACTTATTTGCATCTCGACTGAACAAGCAAGTTCCACAATTCTTCAGTTGGAGGCCGGATCCAGAGGCGATAGCCACGGATGCCTTCCTACAGGAATTGCCGACAACTCTCTGCTATGCATTCCCTCCGTTTCTCATGATCCCCAGGGTCCTAGCGCGAGTCAGGACTTTTCGCGCGGAACTCATATTGATCACCCCTTTGTGGAGGGCTCAGGCATGGTTTCCGGTAGTGTTAGCCATGAGTTGTGCGATTCCGATTCTTCTTCCACGGGTGCACAACCTATTGCTGGACCCTCTTCAGAATCCTCATCCCTTGGTGGCATCGGGCCAGCTCCCACTCGTTGCTTGGCGGGTTTCAGGGACAGATGGAGTGTCCCGGGCCTTTCACGCGAAGCTAGCAACTTCATCAAAGAGGCCTGGTCGGCCAACACCCATAAGAGATACTCCTCATCTTGGAGGAGATGGTGTGATTGGTGCGCTCAACGGGACGTGGATCCCGCTACGGCACATGTCTCTTTAGTGGTCAACTTCCTAGCCTCCTTAGCTTCCTCCAGTTTAGCGTACAGGACGGTCAACAACTTCCGGTCCGCGATATCGGCGGGACATCTTCCTTTAGACGGTAAACCCATAGGGGAACATCCTCTGGTATGTAAATTGCTGAGAGGGGTCAGGATGGTGAAACCTCCTTGCCCAAAGTATTCTCATCTCTGGGACGTCTCGGTGGTCCTTAGATTTCTTGAAGCCTGGCCTTCCAACAGATTCTTATCTCGGAAACAACTTTCGGCCAAGTTAACTATGCTCCTATGTTTGGTTTCTTGCAAACGGGTGTCAGATGTACGGGCACTGGATTTGGCAGGGCGTAGATTTACCCCGGACGGTGTGCATTTCACTCTATCCAAGAGAACCAAGTGCAACACCACTTCAGTCACGTATCCAAGTTTTCCTACTAATCCTAAATTGTGCGTGGTGCAGTGTATTAAGGATTACGAGGTAAGTACTGAAGAATTTCGTACTAATATGCAAGGACAGTTGCTTATTGCTCTGCAGAAACCATTTCGCCCAGTGACTCCAGCCACTTTATCTAGATGGATGCGTTGGCTCATGGGCGAAGCGGGAATTGATACCTCCAGATTTGGAGCGCATTCTGCACGCGGAGTCATGGCTTCGAAAGCATATTCGTCAGGTGTCAGCCTGGTAGATATCATGAATACAGCTGACTGGTCTAATGAGAGTACCTTCAAAACGTTTTACTATAAACCCATTGTGAATATTGCGTCAATGGTGGTGGATCAGCTTTGAACAAGCATAATCGGAGCCTCCGGTCCTGACATAGAATTAAAAATTTGCGAACATTCGTGACAAGAATTTTCAATTCTATTAAGGACTACGGAGGCGAGGATTATCCCACCCAGAGATATACATTGTTTGATGTAATGTTTCTTATTCATCTTGCTTTACGCATGGTATGTTATGATGCTTATATTTCATCATGTGATGTTTGCTTATGCTACGGATTTGCATTTCTCTGTGTACTGTTTTCCCCCCCCTTTTTTTCTCATACTGTGATGTGGCTTTACTGAGCACTCTGGAACAGCTTTTATGGGGTGTTTCCTTTCCTTTCTTCCAGGAACAGACAGCAAGTAAGCTGGACTATGGTTTATCGGTGACTGGATGACTACCGTTCGGTACTCCGCTCCCGTGCAAGTTTGTCTGGATCGGGATCCAGGAAGAAGTTCGGCCCCGTTGGGCTTACAGTTCCTTGGTTGGTGAAGGCCCTGGCTATCGGTGATCCTCGAGAGCAGGTCGTGCATGGACTTAACTACCGTTCCAAAGAAAGAGGACTCTATGGGCTGGCAGGGTCCTTATATAGCAGAGACTCTATGGTTGTCACATGGTTTATTTCTGTGTTTTCATTGGCTGCTGTGAGCTTCTAGTAAAGATTGAGAAGCATAATCCTCGCCTCCGTAGTCCTTAATAGAATTGAAAATTCTTGTCACGAATGTTCGCAAATTTTTAATTCCGTAGTAGGGCAGATGTAAGCGCTGCTCTCGGGAAAGACGGAATTCTCGTGAGAAAGGTCTATTGCTGTTCTTTGGTTAGCGAAGCGGACAATGGAGATGTTTTTGTGTTGTTACTAATAGAATTGTAAAAGTTGCAATAACAGTTCACTGAGCGGACTTGTGAAGGAGGGGTAGACAGGAGCAGAGCTGCCGCAGCGGCTGCTGACGTCAGAACGACCGCGCTGGGATTGGACAGTCGGTCAGAAGTGTAAAACGCTCCGGATTGGTGCGTTAGTGTAAAGCCGCGCTAGGAGTGGAGAAGTACAGGGTGACGTAAACGCTTCCCATTGGTGCGTTAGTGTGAGTCGGGCTGGGATTTGAGGACAGAAACAGTGACGTAGACGCTCCTGATTGGTGCGTTAGTGTGAGTCGCGCTGTGAGTGGACAGAATAGCGGTACAGTTGTAGAGAGACTAGCGATACACGGAAACCAAGAAAATGTATTACCAGCCGCCAGAAAAGAAGAAGTCGTGGTTTGGTAAAATCAAAAAGTGGTTTAAGAAAGACAAACAGGTCAAAACTAGGCAAGGACAGTTACTTCCTCCACCGAAAACCCCCGCATCTTTGATGATTGCGAAATACGGGTATCATACTTGTATTTGGTTAGACAATTGGGTAAAATATACCCAGGACGATGGAGTCCTGGCATTTCCAGAGCATGGTTCCTTTAATTTGGCCGTTTTAAGGAATCTAAGGGAGAAGATGATGTATTTAGGACCTAGACCGACGCAGTTTGAGGCATTGACGGAGTGGGAAGACGGAATTCATGAGCGAGAAAAGCAAAGAAATTGTAGAAGTTACAGACATCTGTTTGGTAGACCGTATGGACATGAAACGCATGAGGATCGAATGAAAAGGTGGTGAAATGCAAGTATGACTGAGGGTGTGTTTTCCGTAAGAGCGGTACGAGAGATTGAAGGAAGAAAATGTGTGGAAAAGAGGATTAATGTGGAATCAAGAGGTTACGGAGCAAATGAATCAGATGATGATGTGCTGGATGATGTGTTTTATAAAAATCCACCACCGTACCAACCAGACCCAGAAATGTTGACACCAAACGCTCCAATGAGAGAAACATTACGAGTTATCAAGACTGAGGCTATGTCACCAGATTTAGAAAAGAGAAACTCCATTAGAGAAGTAGAAAAGCAGTCAGAGAATAGAGTTAATAGTGAAAATTCAGCGGAATTGGCCAAAACTACTCTAGAATTAACAGAGAAAATAAGAGAATGGACTAAAAATCTAGAAGCTGTAACAGTTCCAGTGACCATAGGTCCAGTAATGCCTATATTTGAGAAGCAAAAGGATAGCGAACATTGCTTGACGGTACCTTACAGGAACCATAATTTGGTTGAAAGTCCAGAACGGAGTCAAAATGAGAATCCGTGGGGACCGAGAATAAATATGTTTAAACCAAATGTTTCAAATAATCCATTTATAAGTCAGAATTATGCTGAAAAGAGTAGAATGACAGTAGAAACATTGTTGGAACCCCAGAGAAATCCAGAACAGGGTAGCGTAGAAAACCCAGTAGGACCTTCTGTGGAGGAACTAAGTGAATGGTTAAAAGGGTTACAGAAACAAGAAAAAGAATCCCAATCAATAGATGTGGCCAAGTTACGGATGGTATTAGAAGAATTAATCGTAGGGACTATTCCCATAGAAAAATTGAAAAATTATCAGGATGAGGAATTGTTATTCCTGTGCAAAAGCGTGACAGGGAGAGCAAAAAATCTACATGAGAGACTAGGGGGAGTTGCGAATGAAATGGGAATAGATATTGATAAGGTAAAAGCCTTACAGAAACCCTATCAAGTTGATTTTACTGAAAAGGACATTGAAAATCAGAACACCACAGGACAGTTAGGTCAGATTAAGGACATAATCATTTTATTGAGAAAATGGGGAGACGTGGATAAATGGAGAATTAAATGGTATAGAAAGCGTAACGATGCCTCAGAAAAGACAGTTTCGGCATTCCCTGTTAGAGAGAAAGAAAAGGCAGTAACTGAATATCCCATGAGGGAGATTCCAGGAGGAGGATATGTACTTGTCCCATGGACAAGACAGGACATTTTGTCATTTACGAATGATTTCCCTCGACTACGCGAAAAGCCCGTCGAGTGGTACCGGCAGGTAGACAGATTTGTAAAATTGTCTAAAGTACTATGGATAGATTTGAATAGTCTATTTGATATAACAGTACCTGCAGACTTATGGACAGAATGCAAATTAATGATCAACTGGCCAACTCAGGAGTACCCTAGGGATCCTAAGACAGGAGCTCCAGACCCGGAAGTAATGAAGAAATATGAACAGGTTATAGTATTTTTGAAAAACAAAGTGCCCCCTAAAGAGACAGATTGGGTAAAAATTGACCGAACACATCAGGAAGGAAAAGAGTCAGTACATGCATACTATGAGAGGCTAATTCAAGCCTTTAAACAGTTCAGTTGAGATGAGAACCTGAGTGATAAGGATTTGAGTCATTTCGTATACAGATTTGTATATGGGTTACGTCCAGAAATTGGTGACATGATAAAACAACATGCGGTTGATTGGCAAAATAAGAAAATAGATGAAGTATTGAGACATGCCAAATATTTCAGTGATGAGATAGAGGCCAAACAGCAAAAATTGAAAGAAAAAGCAATGTGGGCACAGGTGAAGGTAGCTGAAAGGCAGGAAGCTCAGTTAGTCGAACAAGCAAATAACCCAGGAACTAAACCAAGATTTGGCCCAGGAAAAGGGAAAGGTAATATAGAAGAAGCTAAAAAGAAGTTCCCATGCCATAATTGCGGTAGGTTAGGGCATTGGAAATCCGAGTGTAAATTTCCTCCAAGTACTAATAATGAAAATCCATCATTGAATCCACAGGTGCAGAATGAGGTGAGTGGTCAACTGCAGCAACAGCAGCAGGTGGTTACCTCACAGAATCAGGTGCCAAAACCACCTTTTCCGCAGAGCAGAAACACTCAGAAGTATAATAATGAATCGGGATGCTACAATGAAGAACAGGTAAACAAACCGCCACGCGCTCGCGCAGTTTCGCAGTATTGGCTGCAACGCAATGAAAGTGATTCAGAAGGAGGCTATTGACGCTGCCGAAGGGAGGAAGAAGAGTGCGTACTTGGCGCAACTCTAGAAGTAGACCAGACAGGACCATTTGTAGATGGGAAGGTTAATGATGAAAATATTACTTTCTTAGTGGATACTGGTGCTACTCGATCAACTGTTAGATCAGCTGATGTTAAGAATCTTCCTCTTTCGGATGAAACAATCCAAGTAGTTGGTGTATCCAACAGTCAAATAAAGACATATTTGACAGAACCTGTAAAAGTTAGTATAGGGAAAATTTCAGAGATACACCGCTTTGTTGTGTGCGACACCAGTCCTGTAAATCTATTAGGTAGAGACCTGTTGTGCAAAATGAATTGCACCATATTCTGTACTCCAGATGGAATAGCATTTGAAACGCCAGATGAAGATGTATTGTATAAAATGACCATAGCTAACAGAGAAAATGAGGTTACTGAGACTTATGCAATATTCAACCCTGATGAATTACCTAAAGAATTGAAGAAGTCTGTGAAAGCGGAAGTATGGGATTTTACCGGAGAGGATGTAGGGCTAATGAGAAATATAGATTCAGTAAAAATAACTGTAAAGAAAGGAATAAGGTATCCAAATATCCCTCAATAAAAATTGACACCTGAGATAATTGAAGGAGTAACCCCAATAATTGAGAAAATGATCAAACAAGGAATTCTAAGAGAAATAATGAGTAGTCCATGTAATTCACCCATAATGGGACTGAAAAAGCCTAATGGGAAGTTCAGGATAGTGCAAGACCTGAGAAAAGTAAACAAAATCGTTGTGTCATGTTGTCCCATTGTGCCAAATCCATCAGTGATTTTGTACCAGATTCCCCATGATGCGGAATGGGATACAGTAATTAATCTATGCCATGCTTTCTTTTCTATCCCATTGCATCATGATAGCCAGCAAATTTTTGCATTTCGGTTTGGAGAGCGGATTTTGTCATGGTGCCGAATCCCACAGGGGTATACAGAAAGCCCCTCAATATTTAATCAATTGTTGAAGAAATCATTGGAAAATTTGCAAATGTCCGAAAGTTGAGTACTAGTTCAGTATATCGACGACCTTTTGGTGGCGTCGAAAACACGTGAAGCTTGTGAGGTAGACACTATAGCACTACTAAATCATTTGGCAGATGGAGGACTGAAAGTGTCACCAGCAACATTGCAGTATTGTAAGAAGGAAGTACAATATTTGGGACATAAAATTGAGAAAGGACTGAGGAAAATAACAATAGACAGAATCAGAATCATAAAAGGAATGAGAGCTCCCATGACTCAAAGAGAGGTGAGAATGTTTCTGGGAATGGTAGGGTACTGCCGTCAGTGGATTAGTAATTTTTCCCTGATCGCAAAGCCCTTGTTGCGTTTGACCAGGAGTGATGTAAAAGATCCCCTGGAATTGAACAAAGAAGAATTGGCAGCATTCAAACGACTGAAAGATGGTTTGTGCGAAGCACCAGCACTAGGCATGCCTGATTACGAGAAAGAGTTTGAGTTGTATTGCAGTGAGAGAAATGGATGTGCACTTTCTGTGTTGATCCAGAAACATGGAAGGTTGAGGAGACCGATTGCATACTTTTCATCAATGCTTGACCCAGTAGCTGCAGCTTTACCTGGGTGTTTGAAGGCAGTGGCTGCAACACGTCGAAGCTTGGAGCAGAGTGAAGGAATCGTGATGGGATATCCATTGAGAGTGTTTGTACCTCATGATGTGGCGATTCTTTTAACAAGGAGTCATACTCAGTATATGACACATAGTCGGCTGACTAAGTATGCAAAGGTCATATTAGGTGCAACAAATGTGAGCCTTGCGAGGTGTTTGAATGTGAATCCTGCAAATTTGTTACCTGATGCTGAGAATGTGAAAGTGAGAGATGAAGCAGATCATGATTGTTTGGACGTGCTTGAGTATTGCACAAAGCCACGACCAGATATTAAATGTGTACCTTTGCCAGAAAGTGATTTCGTGTTGTTCGTTGATGGGTCATGTTTGAGAAAAGATGAAGGAGTACTAAGTGCAGCATATGCAGTATGCACGGTTGCAGCAGTGATGGAAGCATCTTACCTGAAAGGAGTAAGGTCAGCCCAAGTAGCTGAACTTGTTGCTTTGACCAGAGCATGTAAAATTGGGAAAAGTGTGAGAGTGACCGTGATAACTGACAGCCAGTATGGCTTCGGGGTCGTCCATGATTTTGGCCAATTTTGGCTACAAAGAGGTTTCCTGACCTCAAGTGGAACCCCTATTAAGAATGCTGAAGTGGTTGGAAAATTGATTGAGGCGATACAGCTGCCTAGACAATTGGCGGTGGTGAAATGGGCTGCCCATAGTCAAGGTAGTGATTACATCACTACCGGAAATAGGTACGCCAATGATATGGCACAGTATTGTGCACGGAATCAGAATTCTGTCAATCGGGCAAAGGAAAAGGAAATGTTTTCTTGCTCCTTAATGTTTACTAACATTGTGGGAACTTGGGAAGAAGTGAGACAATTGCAGGAAGAGTCAGGAGATGAGGAAATGAAACAGTGGATAAAAGCAGGGTGTGCACCAAGAGAAAAGGACCGTGTGTGGGTCTATCGAGATGGAAGACCAGTAATGCCTGATAGCATGATGTCTACCATGGCACGGATGTATCATGGCCAGGGACACATAGGGAGAGACGCCATGATCAGGTCCTTTAAGCAGACCTGGTACAATCCAAAATTCAGACTTGTAACAGAAAGTCTATGCCAGAGATGCCTAATATGTCAGCAATACAATCCTGGGAGAAAGACAGTGGTGAGTCTAGGAACCATGGGCCGAGAAGGAGGGCCTTTTACCAGAATGCAGGTCGATTTCATTGAAATGCCTCCATGTAACAGACTGAGGTATGTCTTGGTCATAGTCTGCCTATTCTCCAGGTGGGTGGAAGCATTCCCAACAAGAAGAAATGATGGGATGACAGTGGCAAGGCTACTTTTGAGAGAATTCATCCCCAGGTTCGGGTTCCCAGTGACCCTTGAATCAGACAGAGGAGGACATTTCCATAATGAGATCATAAAATTGATTAGTGAAGCATTGAATGTACAACAAAAATTACATTGTGCCTACCGACCAGAGGCTTCTGGTGTGGTTGAACAGATGAATGGTACGATGAAAAATAGGATTGGGAAAATAAGTTTAGCCACAGGTATGAAATGGCCTGATGTCTTGCCTCTAGTACTAATGACAATCCGAGCAATACCAGACAGAACTACAGGGTTAATTCCTCATGAAATAATCATGGGATGAGCAATGAGGCATGTGTACATTCCAGTCAACAAGCTGATGACAATAACTGATGACATGGTGTTGGAATACTGTAAAGGCCTGGCTGACGCAGTTCATGCTGTGTTTCATCAGGTTGGAGCGGATGCCACCACACTTGAAAGGAAGCCAGCCCATGATCTGAGCCCAGGAGACTGGGTAAGGATAAAAGTCCACAGAAGAAGAAACTGTTTGGTTCCAAGGTGGGGAAAACCAAGACAAGTCATTCTGATCACAACAACAGCTGTGAAGTGTGCTGGATAGAAAAACTGGATCCAGGCCAGTCATACTTTGAGGATATCAAATCCAGTTGACAGCAAAGAAAAGGAGTATTATGACGAATCAGAATCAAGTACTGAATCAGATAACGAAGAGCCAAAAACACAAGAAAACTCCGAAAGGGGGGAAACAGAACAAAATCAAGATTTGGTCCCCAGAAGTATCTCTCTGAGAAGAAGATTGCAGATTTCTGATACCAGTTCAGATTCTAAAAACGAACAAGGAACACAGGGTCCTCAAAAAGAACACAGAAAGAAGAAAGAAAAAGACAATGAAGAGACAGTAAAGGAAAGTCGGGAGAAGGAAGTTTCAGACAAAAGGCTGAGGAAGATTCCACCAGAAATAACCAATTCAAGTGAGCAAGGGACAGGTACAGAGAGAGAGGGACAGATTGCGGAAGACCCCCGAGGAGGTGTAGGGAACTGCAACACCCAGCTAGGTGAAGGGACAAGTAGCCAGCAGGAAGATTGCGTGTCGGAGACCCGAGGAGGGACAGAAGTAGGGAAAACAAAACAAGTGGTGGAAAAAGAAGTCGTTGAAAAGGAAAAGCAAGTTGAGGCTGAGTCTGAAGAAAGTGAAAATGAAATACCCGAAGGTCGAGTTCTAAAGAAAAGAGCTTGGAGAGAAGAAAAGAATAATAAAGAAGGTAAACAGAAAAAAGTTAAAAAGGATGAAGTGTGGCCAAACAAAATAAAGAGATTGAGATATCGGCTGACGCGAGTGAATTCACCGAGAGCTGAACAGGTGAATGAAGTGACAAGCCAAGAAAAATCGAAAGAAGAAGAAACAACTGAGAATAAAGAAAGTAAAAGAACGAGGAAACCTAACCAGAAGTATAAGTCACCGGAATGGACGTACGTGGCTCTGACTGAAAAAGAAGAAGAGGCAGATAGTCAAGGAAATCCAGAGGAGGCTTTACTGAAAGTGGTTGAAGAAGAAGCAGAAATCCTGAGAGTTATCTTATCCGACATCGGAGAAGAAGAAACGGAAAATCAGGAAATTCTGTACTTGGATGAACAGAAAGAAGTGAAAAACGATGAAATGCCAAACTGAGAAAATCTAGAAAACTACTAATGAAGGAATATTAAATTTGAGTCAAAAGATAAATACTGGTAGAACCAAGTAGGGGCTTAGAGCCGTAAGGTTAGAAAACTAGTTGTGAAGTAAAAGAGGCTAAGTCAAAAGACACGGTCCAAATTAACAAAGATGGCTAACATAGATAGTAGCAAAAGTAGATGTACATTCATGAAAAGATGGTGTAAAATGTGTTGTTGTTGTACAGGATTATTAATGCTTCTATGGAGCATACTTGCTCTTCTAATTTCTTTTAAGGTTACTATAGATACACTAGAAGGACACACTGAAAACATTACTAACATAGGGAAGATTCAAAAGGTAGTTCCGACTAGAATAGATAATAATTATTTACATAAAGATAGGTCTATTAATGATTTTTCAAATAATGTGTTTTCAAAGTTATTGTATGAATATGTAAAAACCATGGACGTAAGGGACTTCTACGTATGCATGCAGTTACCTGCATCTGTGTCAGAAGGAGTGACTTATCATCACCTTCCAGCAATGTATGGAATAGCATGTAGTGTAATAGCTAGTTTATTTTATCAGACAGGTAAATTAGAATATTATTTACAGATGTAGATAACATTTTTGTGCAAGTACCTGCTAATAACAAACTAAACAAAGTAAGACCTGCTAAGGTATTAGGTGAATTTTTCTTAGAAACTATAGAACTAACATTAAAATATATTTTTAGAAACAATTTGACTTGCAGTTTGAAGAAAGAGGAAAAGACATTCTTGGACATGGTTGAAGAAAGGAGATTGAAAATGCAAAGAAATGTAGCAGAAGAAAAAGGGGAGAAAACAGTCTGGGATATAGAAAAGGAAAAACATTTGAAGGGTGAAGCTAGTCCAACTATAGCTCTAGATGTGCTTCAGAAAGGTAAGATGTGCATTAGAAGGAATCAAACTGCATATGATAATTATTTTGTAGGTAATAGTGAATGCCATGATACATACCGAATCATGGGTGGATGGGGGTTTAAAGGTGGAAGAGATCCAGTTTTCCCTGGACTATATTTTATCTGTGGGAACAGGGCATATTATCGTTTGCCAGACCATTGGCATGGCTCATGTTACGTAGGCCTGGTTTTTCCAAAAATCTTTCCCATGGACAGAGGAGAAGATGGTGTACATAGTTTAGGTAATAATTTAGTACGTAGTAAAAGAGAATCCTGGACAGAGATTATAGGTGATATCTTTGCAGCATTGATACCAGCAGTGGGAATATCTTTGAATGCAGACAAAATTAGAAAATTACCAACAGTAGTGGATCGCTTGTCAACAAGCACCGCTGGAGGATTTATATTAGTAGATACTGAAATGGTTGCCATGCGTGCTATGGTAATGCAAAATCGACTTGCCCTTGATATATTATTGGCAAAAGAGGGTGGAGTCTGTGGAATGCTGAAGGTTCAACATTGTTGCACTTACATTCCAGACGAAAGTAAAGATTTGAAAATTTATATTAAGAATATTATAGAATTGCATGACGAAATTGCACCACTGGAGGTTGAAAGTGTTTGGGAAAGGATTGGTAAGAAAATAGCTGCTATTAAGAATTTCTTAGTTAAAATAGGTAGTACATTTATAGGCAAAATATTATTTCCATTAACATGTGTGATTTTCGTATTATTAATATTAAGATTAGGTTGTATGTGTTGTAAAAACAAGAAAACAAAGAATAAAATAAAAAGAGAAAAACCAAAAAGAACAGAAAAGGATCCAGATAGAGATTTAGAGGAGATAACATTAGAAGAGTGGAAAGAGAGGATGTATACAACAGTAAAAAGAGAAGAAGAAGAAACTGAATTAAGAATAAGAGCAAGAATACATTTTGAGTTTCCGTAAAAGGGGTAAATAAATTTAGTGTTGTTGTGGTGATAAAATCACCAAAGGGGGATTGCTGGAACAGGGTTTATTTAAAAAAAAAATTGTATATCCTCTCCAATTTGCATATTTATATTAATAAGAATAATTAACTAATCATAATTATATTAATTTGATTGCTGTGGAATTAATCAACCTTACTAACAAGAATATGCGTGGGAATTGCTTTTGCATGGCCTAATTAATATGTAAACTAAATTGTGTACGCATATTGATCATAGATAATTAGAATATTGCATGAATATATGTTGCTTTCGTGATGTAATTGTGATTTGTCCTTTGTTAATGTGAATATAACCCGCATTAAGCATTGCTTCTGCTAGATAAATACACACACATATGGGTATTAGTAAGGGGATAACATTCTATTAGTCATTTCCATGTATTAATTACGTTTTTGTGTTTCTTTGCTTAAGTTGACCATTTGGAGTGGCCACAAAATGGCTGACATCCCTATTTTACGAATTGACGCCATGGTGAAGGTCTCTGGGTGAAGTGTGCATGCGTCACTAGCAGCAGCAGTGGCCTTACTTTGACCTGACCCGACTGTGCCTACCTAGGACATACCAGGCGAGAAGCCAGCCACCCTGACGGAACAATAAAAAGATACATGAAACCGGGGAAATTATGAACTACATCTAAAGAAACATTTAATATGTGAGAACTGTGGGGAACGGATTTCATCAACCAATCAGATGCATTCAAAAATATTACTCGTTACTTTTGGAATGTAATTTTACTATAAAAGATGACAGAATAGAGAGGTTGGGACGGCATCTTTGAATTTCCTGACGTTATGCTGACGGAGAGGACGGTGACACTGCAGGACAGCTGTTTCCAAAGACTCTGACAGATTGAACTGATGACTGAGATTTTGACTTAGAAGACGACTTTTAGCCAGAACAGGTAAATATGATGGTCAGCTGCTTGATTAAATAATGATTCAATTTGCAATTATTTAGATAAAGATTTAAGATTTATTACAAGAACTGTGTCGGGTTGTTAATATTGAGATAATGTATTAATGTGAATAAATTATAGATTTAGCTATCACTTCAACCAGCAGCTAAGCTGATCCATGGTTTATCCATGGGAAGAGTACTAAAAAGTGAAGCTTAGGCCTTAATGAATAGAGAAGGGTAGGAGAATCTATTGCTCATTAGGGTTAAGTGGGTACTTCCTTTCATTACAGCGAATGGAACAATCACCTCCTTAGAAGACAGATTAATAGAGGATGAATGTTGGTGTTATGGGCCCCACCAGCGAATGTAGTGATTGAGTGTGTCTGTGCAATCTATGATCTGTGACGAAGGGAGGGATTTTGCATTCTGCGCTGCATCAATTCGATATTTTTCAATCATAAAAGAAACAAATACAATACATGCAATGTCATAAATTAGCATTAAAATTAGGATTCTTATTAGAAAAATATCATTAAAAAGGGAATTTTCCATTAAAAACGTACGATTCTATATAAATGTTAATATCATTAAGTGATGGTAAACAAGTAATCACTAGGATTATTATATCCTTAGAATTTAAAATAAAAAAAAAACACCAGTATAGAAAACAAATTGTTCATGGAGATACAATACACACAAGAGACACCACCCTATATATGTATAACAGCTAATTATTGCGGAGTGGTAACTGCTGTAACCTCCAGGCTAATTCTTCTAAGTGCCCAAGTCCAACTCAGAAACTCAGCCATTGCTATAGATACGTCTTCGCGTGTGTCTGTTTTTAGGATGCGCAGCGCTGTTTGGCATGATCTTGTGCCAAGGTTTAAACAGATCGTTTTGAGCAATTTGTGTTGAGGGCCCTTGTATGCTGGGCACACAAACAGTATGTGGGCTATGGACTCTTCCATCGTTAAACACGTAAGACATTGAGGGGCAGATTTACAACAAAGTAACGCAGCACAGTGCAGCAAGTCATTTTGCTGCGTTAGTTTGGGAAGCACAGAGATGCGACATATTTACAAGAATATGTCGCATATCTGTGCTTCCCCTGCGCCGGCACACAGACTGCAGCCATGCGCCGGCGCAGGCACCGTTGCACCATTGTGCAAGGGTGCCTGCGTCGTGGGGAGATTGATTTTGTTACGGAAGGGACACCTTCCTGCACAAAAACAATCACAAGAGGCTTTTTCCTCTTTCAATGCATGCTGTAGAAGACAGCACGCATTGAAAGAGGAAAAAACTAGGAGAAATCGTTGCGCCTCGCTACGCCACCTCTAGGGTGGCGTAGCATTCACATGCATCTCCAGATTTACGATTTCTCGTAAATCTGGAGATGTGTCTTGTTCCATGGGTGTTGCGTGGGAACAGCCACAGCAACACCCATGGAACACCCCTTCAAGGCAAAGTGCTGCACGAGAAGGGGTCGTATTTACAAGGAGAGGAAAAATCACGCAGGGTGGCTCTTCCTCTCCTTGTAAATATGGAGGAGCCCCCTGCGCCACCAGTACCTCATGAAAAATGACGTAGTGGTGGCACAGGGGGCTTGTAAATCTGCCCCTTGGTGTCTAAGGCATTATGCCAGTTTGAGGTAAAAGATTTTATAGAGAGGGTACTAACTCTAAATTGATGATATAGTTTTCTGTCGCAAGGTCTTCCAATAAAATCCCAATATGCTTCAGGCATGAATTCATACTTATGTTCTAGAAAAATGCCTGTCAGGGAAGTACTGCTCACCAGTGACATGGACTTAAGTTTGACCATATCCCTACATAATGCTTTATAATCGTTTTCAGATGGGAACAAGTTACCTACTGGGTCCTCCCACAAATGGCTGAGCCCCATATTAAATATTGTGCCCTTGATCTTTTGCAGCCACTTAATTTTTGATGACATGTCTGCTTCTCTAATATGCCTCACTGCATTTGCATATGGTAATAACGCCGGAGTTGTGCATAATCGTCTCCAATAGGCCAGGAGTCTAAAACCCGCAGCCTCCTCAAGGGGCATATTATCAAGCACGGCGTTAAAATTATCGCCGCTTTAGCTGCAGAAAACTGCCGCTAAAGCGGCGATAATGGCTTTGATAATATGCACTTGAGAATTCCAATAGAAGCCCATATTGACACCAGAACATGGGCTACTATGGAAATTCTCAAGGGCATATTATCAAGCCCATTATCGCCGCTTTAGTCGCAGTTTTCTGCCGCTAAAGTAGCGAAAATTTTAACGCCGTTTCTGAATAATATGCCCCATAATGAGGTACAACCCAAATATAATAGTAATGGTCTAAGGGGAGTTGATTGAGGAAGACCGGTTAAGGATCTCAGGAACTTATTTTGAGCAAGGACTAGGGAAGTCAGGAGCATATCAACAATGAGGCGATAATTTTATCGCCTAATTAGCAAGGTCACGCTAGCACGTGAAACCTTGCATTAGCGCAGGAATTCTTAACGCCCAGCTTTGCATCTCTAATGAGATGCAAAGTGGGCATTCCCGACCTGACATGACAGGAGAAATGTCGCTATGCCTGCTTCAGGACTGACTTAGCCATGATATCCTATGGAAGGTGGATATCATGGCTAAGTTTGTGAGGCCCTATCAACAAGCTAACGCCAAACTTCGTGAGATTATCACTGGGTTTCCAGCGATACTCTCATGTTAGACAGTTAGCGCTAGGATATTTATCGCTTTTGAGATAAGCGTTGCTAATAGAACGCTATCTCAGCGATAAAAATTCACGTTAGCCGGCGATAATTATCCTAGCGCTAAGTGCGCTTAGCGATAATTATCGTCGGTTGTTGCTGATATGCCCCTTAGATTTTCAAAAACCCAAAGCTCAGCACCATAACTTTTCGATGTTCTGATTTTCCCTTTGTAAATCGTAAGAGCAGGCCCTACCCGTTTAGTGTGGGAATGTCGATGCTCTTTCAGTAGGGCACCTGCTAATTGGTTATGCCTGAGGACTAGTAGATCTATCTGGGGCTTCCAGTTCATCCTCTTACCCATTGTTACACCCAGATATGTGAAGGTGTCAGTTTGCTCCAAAGAAACCTTGTTCATAACTACTCTGCCTTTCACTATTTTGTGTTTATGCAACAGCATGAACTTTGTTTTATCAACATTTACTACTAGCTCATGGTCGTTGCAAAAAACGGTAAATCTGTCGAGTGCACATTGCAGACCTGATTGAGTTTTGGACAGAATTAAGGTATCGTCTGCAAACATTAATAGTGGTACCTTCGAACCGGCAAGAGTAGGAGCATCGGTTGGTTAGGCAGTATAGTATGTGATAACCTTGTTTATGAACAGGGAAAAGAGGGTAGGGGCCAAAATGCACCCTTGTCGTACCCCCTTATTTGCTGGAAAGCGATCCGTTAATTTGCCCTGTTGTCCCCACCGTACCTGGGCATAGTTGGACTCGTGCAGTTTAATAATAATGAGTAGGAGCTCAAGGGGCATCCCTGCTTCCTTTAATGTGTCCCATAGCTTGTGCTGGGGGACCAGATCAAACGCTGATTTTAGGTCCATAAATGCCACGTAAAGAGCCCCCCCAGCTAAAATCACAGTGCTCCAGTAGATCATCATAAACCTAAAAGACTTGGGGGCATATCAGCAACAACCGGCGATAATTATTGCTAAGCGCACTTAGCGCTAGGATAGTTATCGCGGGCTAATGTGGATTTTTATCGCTGAGATAGCGTGCTATTAGCAATGCTTATTTCAAAAACGATAAAAATCCTAGCGATAACTGCCTAACGTGAGATTATTGCTGGAAACCCAGCGATAATCTCACTAAGTTTGGCGTTAGCTTGTTGATAGGGCCCCACAAACTTAGCCATGATATCCACCCTCCATAGGATATCATGGCTAAGTCAGTCCTGAAGCAGGCGTAAGGAAAGTAGCGATAACAGGGGTTCTCGCTACTTTTCTTGCCACTATGCTTCATAGCGTGGGGCTTGATGATAGGAGAAATGTCGCTAAGCGACATTTCTCCAGTCATGTCAGGTACGGAACGCCCACTTTGCATCTCATTAGAGATGCAAAGCTGGGCGTTAAGAATATGGGCGCTAATGCAAGGTTTCACGCGATAGCGTGACCTTGCTAATTAGGCGATTAAATTATCGCTGCTTTTTGCCCGAAAAACGGTCGCAAAAGCGGCGATAATTTTGTATCGCCTCGTTGCTGAGATGCTCCTTGGTCGATAGTGCTAACGTGGGGGGCGAAAACCCACTTGAAAAGTGGATAGAATTTCATGATCATCTATCCATGTGTTAACTCTACTCAACACGAGCCTAGCCACAATTTTTTGTATTGTGTCAATTAGGCTTATTGGCCTGTAATTACTTGGGCTGGCACGGTCCCCTTTTTTATATATACAGAATTTGGAGGTTACGCTTGGCTCCATTACGATGAGGAGTTTCGAACTAGATTAGTATTAATTCCAGAAAAACCATGGGGGGAGGCAGATAATGAACTCTGGGTTCAATGGATGTACCCTCAGCGGCCTACACCTTCAATGCATGACAAAAGGACACAACTACGGATGACCACTTGTTCAGCACCTCAACCCTTGTTTACAACGTGTAAAAAGTCCTGTGCACAATTCTTCCGGAGTCCGCCGCAGAAGGACTCCACTGGGATCCAGATGAAAACTTTTTGTAACAGAAAAGGAAGGTGCACTAGTAAGAAGTCAAAACTTGACAGGAAGTCCTTTAAGTTTCTTTTATTCTTAAAATTTGTTTTTAAAAGATCAGCCAACACGTTTCGTTCTTAACACAAGAACTTCTTCAGGGTAAAGAAAGAAGTGATCCTAATAATCAACATGGGTTAACATATAAGTAGTCCCATTGGTGATTCTCAAAAAATAACTGTGGATAGTATACAATCTATATTAGTGATGCAAGTTACATAAAACGTAGGGTTCATCAGAAAAGATGTATCTCAACAATATCCATGTAATTCAAATTTGGTGATTCAATGATACGAGTCCAGAAAAGTAACACACATGAATTCCAAAAAGTATTAGGAATTCAAAAAGCGCGGAGTCACCCGCGATACAAACATGCCAGATGATGCTCAATGCATACAGCAAGTGGCTTGGCAGTTCCTAATCGGCCTTTTCAGAACATACCCACCTCGGGGGGGGGGGGGCATGTAGAATAAATCTCAAACATTTGTCTCTGGTGCCTTCTGAAACTTTAACAAGGGATACTGTCAGAGAAACCCCTGCAAATATAAACATGAGTGCTCCAGGTGTGGCGGGAAACATGCCATTCCGCAATGCTTCGGAGATCAGACCAATTGGGGGGGTGTTAACCAAAACAGAGGGAGAGGCTATGCATTTCAACCTGGGAACAAGGGGTTTTACACCAATTAATGTGGAAGCTGTGTGCCAATGGTTAAAATTTTATCCTGAAACAAATGAAGCAACAATGTTGGAATGGGGGTTCAGAGATGGGTTTAGGCTAGGTTATCAAGGGCCTAGAAGCCGTAGATTTGCTAGGAACTTAAAATTAAGCCTGGACATAGTACTACGCTTAGTTTGAACTACTACGCACTACGCAAAATGCACGTAGCACAGTGCACAAACTGTGTTACCAACACGTAGCGTAGCAGCAATATCAACAAATCTGAAAATGAATTCCCTCAAATTGTGAGAAAGAAGCTTTTGACAGAAGTAAGAGAAGGGAGGATGGCTGGCCCGTTTGTTTCTTGGCCGCTACAAGACCTCATTGTTTCCCCCTTAGGCGTAGATCATAAGAATGCAGAAGGGGAATTCAGAATGATTCAGCACTTATCATGGCCTCAACGTCTCTCCGTTAATGATTTTATAGCCAAAGAGGATACCACGGTCAAATTTGATTTGGTAGATACAGCATTAGGCATGATAAGAAAAATGGGTGTAGAAACCGAACTGGCTAAATGTGACATCCAATCGGCCTTTCGGCCATTACCAGTACACCCATCAGATTATTCCTTGCTGGGTATCTATTTTGAAGGAAAGTTTTTCGTGGATAAACCTCTTCCCATGGGTTAGGCAATATCTTGCAAGCTATTTGAATCTTTTAGCACGTTTTTACAGTGGTGCTTCTCTTTTCGAACTGGACACACAGCAGTGACACATTATCTAGATGATTTTTTATTCATGGGAGCAGCGGGCTCTCAGCAGTGTGAGTTGGCATTAACCCCTTCGGTGCTCATGACGGAATGGCTCCGTCATGAGCGTCGGTTGAGCTGTGCTCATGACGGCGCATCGAAGGGGTTAAGAGAATTTGAATTGGTAGCGAAAGAGTTGGGGGTACCACTAGCCGAGGACAAAACTGAAGGTCCTAGTTGTTGTCTAACATGCCTAGGCATCGAAATTGATACAGAAAAAATGGAAGCTAGACTTCCACACAAGAAAACACTAGAAATGACAAGGTTGTTAGAGTACGCAAAGAAAGCTGATAAGTTGACATTGTCTAAGGTTCAATGCTTATTAGGCCATCTAAATTTCGCTGGCAGAGTAATGAAGGCAGGCAGAACATTTTGTAGATGTCTTGGTTTTTCCATGTCAGGTGTTAGGCTGCCACACCACATCATAAGGATATCTGCTAGCATGAGAGCGGACTTTGAAGTGTGGCTAATGTTCTTAAGCGATTTTAATGGCGTCACAATCTGGTCATTAGAAGAAGACTTTGTTTGGCAGATGCAACTATTTTCAGATGCTTCTGGTGCAAATGGTTTCGGCCTATTTTGGGAGGGGAAATGGTGTGCAGAACAGTGGCCAGCCAATTGGGTTTCTGCTAAGACAAGCATTGCATTCCTTGAATTTTTTCCATTAATTGTTGCGTTGGCTGTTTGAGGTAAGCAGTTAGCGAACAGGACAGTGTTATTTCACGTTGATAATAGAACAGTAGTGGACTTGGTAAATGGTCAGAGAGCTAAGGACAAACAGTTATTGAAGTTAGTACAAAGATTCATGTTGGATTGCTTAATTTTTAACATAGTGTTCAAAGTCAGGCAAATACTGGGAGTGGAAAATAACATTGCAGATGCCCTATCTCGTTTTCAGTGGCAGAGATTCCGTGGTTTGGCGCCCGGAGCAGATCTGCAGAAGACTCAGGTGCCCAGCGAGTTATGGGATTTTGCACACTGAAAACACAGCAACTTATTGAAAACTCTCTGGCAAAAAGCACCAAATTAGCCTACAGGAGAGCATGACTAGAGTTCTTAGATACAGGTACTTCTTATAGAGCTCACACAACTGAAGGTTTGAAGAAACGTAGGGATGACATAATTAAATTCATCATGAACAACATAGAAAGGAACATTTCTTCTACAATAGCAGCAGGAAAATTAGCAGGAGTGTCCTTTTATGGGAATATCTTTTGGGGATACGAACCATCAGCAGGGGAAATGGGCAGGAGACTTCTTCAAGGATGGGCATAAATAAAAAAGAGAGGACAATTTAAACAAGAACTAATCTCTTTAAAATTATTATGTAACATAACAAAAGGTTTGTATTTGATTTGTTTCTCTGAATTCGAATATCGTTTATACAAGTTCTTTATGATTTGGCTCTTTTTTGGTGATTTCAGAATTTCCAAATTGTTAGGTAAAGCACTCAATGATGACCTTAAAGTTGAAAATGTTTCTCTTGTTAACAATTCTATATTCATTTTTCTCGAACATTCCAAAATGGATCAAGTTGGTAAGGGTTCCAGAGTAATTTTGTGAGGAATTAAAGGGCAATTATACCCTATTAAAACTTGGTTAGAATTCATAAAAGTGGGAGGCGCTGCTTCGCAATTCGTTTTCAGACATCAAGATGGCTCACCTCTCAAAGCTTCACAATTACTGTCAATCTTGAGAATGATTCTTAACAGTTTGGGTGAAAACCCTTTTAATTTCGGTACTCACTCCTTTCGAATTAGTGCGGCTTCAGAAGCTGCCAGGTGGTGGCTTTCTCTCAGCGATGTAAAGAAACTGGGGCGTTGGTCTTCGGACTGTTGCCTAAGATATATTAGAGATTTCGATATAGAAACACATAGGAAATGGGTGTAGCCACCCCTCTTTCCAAACCCTCCCATAGGTGGGTCCCCAGAGCTAGTCCAACCCCTTCCTTAGGTATAAGTAAGGAACCTCTGTAACCAGAACTTTAGATTACCCTGGACAAAACTCTGAAGCCAAATCCTGGACCTTCGGCAGTCCGCTCAAGACCAGAGGACTGAAGAAATCTCCATTGGGGTCAAGGAGTGACTCCCCTGCTTGGCAGGCACCAACAAAGCAATTTGCCAGTCTGCATTATCGAAGCTCCCGCCGGACTCTGAAGTATTTGCAGCCCAGGAAGAGGATTTACCAACATCTCAGAGGCAGACCCGAGTCCATAGCAAAGCTGAGACCCACAGCCCTCGTCAGTAGCGTGGAACCGGAACTCCTGGTCACCATGCACTTTTGCAAGTGCATTAACTTCTCGACGTCTCCTGAAGTCATGCTTGGGATAACTTGTAGCCCCCACCTCGAGCACTGAATCCACTGAAGATTGTTGGCCTGGTCATTCCGAGTGACCCATGGGCCGCCATTTTGTATTTCATCTTGAGGTCCCTTCGCGATCCCTGGTCCGTTGACTGGTGGGTCCCTGAGGGGGTAATTTTGAATTTCCTTGGGCTTCCCTGGTTGCTCCAGATGTGGGACAGCTCAAATCCAGCTCCTGGTTGTCCTCGACGCCTCCTGGACCTCGTGGCTGAAGAGTCAAGCTTCACCTTTTTCACCTGAAATCTCCCAACATCGGTGGGCATCTGTCCATCGCCTTCCTGGTCACTGGCTAGTGACCCCTCTGCTTTCAGGTTCATCTCATCTTCGATCCAGGCTTGGATCTCTTCGGACACTTCGCATCTTCACAGCAGCAGCACTTCTTCGGCAGCTCCCACTGAAATCGACGTCGCGATCCGACACCAAAAGACACCTATGCACCCGGCTTCCCTGGGCGAGGTAACACGTTTACTCCAGTGCTCCCATGGGTGCTAGCCCTAGAACTTCCTAAGTCCAAAAGGGTTTGGTCCTGACTCATTTCTAAGTGTGCCTAATCTTTAAAAATCTAACCGCGACTTTCCCCATAGAAGCTAACGGGGACCTTTCGGCTGTATGTTCACACACTGCACACGGTCCCGTGGTTTCCCTGTGTCACTACCTTGGGTGGTTCCTTGGGGTCCCAGCGATTCTACAGGCTCTAGGCCCTGTGTCTAGTTAAGTCGTGGTTCTTATACCACTATTTTAGTATATGGTTTGGCTCGCCCCTAGGGCCTGACATGTATTTGTGCTATTTTACTGTGATTATTGAAGTGTAACTTATGTGTTTTGACCTCTAGTCTCATAAAGAGACTTGTAGGGTGTGTTTATTAATAAATACATATATTTTATATATATATACCTGGTGTGGATATCTTTCATTTAGGGACTCCAGAGATTATAGACTGGTCAAACAAGCTGCTTTTACTGTTGAAAACTGACTTGTAACTTAAGTACTTCGAACTACAGCCTCATAAAGAGACTAGAGGGGTGTGTTTTATCTTAAATACATATATTGTGAATATATACCTGGTGTGGTTGTCCTTTCATTTGGTCATTCAAGAGATTATAGACTGGTAAAACAAGCTGCTTTACATTCCTTCAAGACATAGCCTGAAGGCTGCTCTCCAAAGCTACTACTAGGATAGCTTTCAATAAAGGTTGTCTTTAACCTATAACCAATAAGGGGTTGTTTGGACTGATACAAGGTGCCCACTATAACTTGTGGACAGCATATATCAGGCCAACTTCTCACATTGGTGTGCAGCGTGTGGGATTCCAGCTTGCTATTGTTTTACCAGATAATCTCAATTGATTAACTAACTGAAAACCACTAAAGGTACCCTGGGTACATATAATACAAGCTTTAGAAATACAGTAAGTTCTACTGAACTTAGAGTTGTGTGTTAAGGGCTAGCACACCCTTTCTACAACTCAAGAGAGTTTAGTAGGCAACACTAGAGTAGGTAGTGCAATACACCAAACCAAACTAGTGATGTCTTCAAGGCCAGGAACCAGTAGGTCCTTGGCAGAAGCCAATGGGCTTCAAGAATCCCAGTATGATAGCCTCCCATTCATGGAACTGAGAGCTTTATGTACAGCTAGGAAACTGAAGACAGGCAAAAGTCCAACCACCCAGCATCTCATGGCTGGATGACCTTAGCAGATCTTTAGGATCTGAAGGGCTAGGCAGAGTGGGTGGGACAGCACCTGAGGAAAGGTCTAGGGGTGTGACACCCCATGACCTAACTTCTGAGGCTGGCCAGGCAGATAACAATGATATGGACCTGAAAAATCCAATTCCTCTAGACAGTGATGGAGAGTACCATAATGGACCCCTCTTTGTCCCTCCTGGGAGAGTGGGTGTTGGTCCTAGAAGGTCAAGATCTCCCTCTGTGGAGTCTAACCATTCTGGTTCATCTATAGGGACCTCAATCTCCTCTCATAGGAGGGAAACCTCTCATGAGAGAAGGGAGAGACTGCTTAAGTATGTGGAAGCTCAGCTTGAAATCAGAAGAAAGCAGATAGCCTTAGATAGGGAGGCCCTAGAGCTCTACAGAGCTAGAAAAAAGGTGGGACTAGAGTCCCATGGTGGCAGCAACATCCCTAGAGATAGGGAGAGGTCTTATGACCATAGAAACGTGAATAAGATTGTCCCTCCCTACCAGAGTGGGGATGCCATCCACAAATGGATAACTGCACTGGAAAGGGCCTGTAAAGTACAAAGGGTCCCCCAGGAGCAGTGGGCAGCAATCTTATGGCTCTCCTTTGCAGACAAAGGTAGAGATAAGCTCCTCACTGTTAGAGAGGAGGAGGCAGATGATTACAACAGTCTGAAGAGTGCATTGATTGATGGGTTTGGCCTAACCACTGAGCAATACAGGTTAAAGTTCAGGGATATCCAAAAGGCACAGAATCAAGACTGGGTAGACTTTGTAGATTGTGCTACTAAGGCTCTGGAAGGTTGGTTACTTGGCAGTAAAGTGCATGACTGTCAAGGAATGTACAATTTAATTATGAGGGAGCAGATCCTTAATAATTGTCAGAATCAGCTGTTGCACCAGTACCTGGTAGACTCAGATCTGACCTCTCCCCAAGAATTGGGAAAGAAGGCAGACAAGTGGGTCAGAACCAGGGTGAGGCAGAAGGTACAGAACTAAGGTGGTGAACCCAAGAAGCAGGATCCTAAAAACTCTGAGAAGGGTGGGGAGAAAGGCAAAGACCAGAAGTCTTCACAAGGGCCCCAAAAAAATCTTCTTCACGTGGGGATTCACAGTCTACCAAGGGAAAAGGCCAAAAGAAACCATGGTGTAAAATTTGTAAACAGAAACCTCACTGGACAAGTGATTGCACAAAGTCCTAAGAATCTACTCCACCCACCATTGCCCCTAAGGCAACTGCTCCCCCTAGTACAGCTACAATTGGTGGCTGTAATGTTCAGAATAAGGGTATAGTAGGGTTATACCTGGGTTCTGAGATGGACTCTGGCCTAGTCAGAGGTCCAACTCAGGCTGTTCTAGTCTGTGATGGGGGCATGGATATGTCCCCCTTTGTGAGTCCCAGTAATCTGGGCAAATACAGACAACAGCCTTTAATAAATGGAATAGAGGCTTTGGCATTCAGGAACACAGGAGCAAGTGTCACAATGGTGACAAAAGATCTTATGGATCCTGGGAAGATTATTATGGGGAAATGTACCAAGTGACCAATGCTAGCAATGTCAGAACAGACCATTCTCTGGCAGTTGTTAACTTCTCCTGGGGAGGGGTAACTGGCCTTAAGAAGGTTGTGGTAAGTGCAGATCTACCAGTACAGTGCTTGCTTGGCAATGATCTAGAGACCTCAGCTTGGGCTGAAGTGGAGCTCAGGACACATGCAGAAATGTTAGGGATACCTGCTCGTGTCTTTGCTGTGACTAGGTCACAGGCCAAAATGTCTAAAACTGAACAGGCCCTGGATTCTGGAATAATGGAGCAGGTGCCTCCCAGGAGGAGGAGCAGTAGGGTTAAGGCAGTGCCTTCCCACCTGACTCAGAATACAGACCAGTCTCCTCAGGGAGATGGTCTTGAGCCTGAAGAAGGAACTGTCCCAGAGGAGCTTGAACCTGACCAGGTTGAGTTCTTGGGAACAGAGGGCCCTTCCAGGTCTGATCTGAGCCAGGAGCAGAAAACCTGCCCCTCTTTTGAACCCCTCAGAAAGCAAGCTGCAGATGAGGCTTCTGGGAATGCTAGTGGCACCTATAAAGTTTATTGGGATGATGGACTCCTTTACTCAGAGAGTAGAGACCCCAAGCCTGGTGAATCCAGGAGGTTGGTTATACCTCTGAAGTTTAGGGGCTTCCTATTGACAGTAGCCCATGATATTCCCCTTGGCAGACACCTGGGCCAGAACAAGACATGGGACAGAATTGTCCCTCACTTTCACTGGCCCCACATGTCTGAAGACACAAAGGAGTTTTGTCGCTCCTGTGTGACCTGCCAAGCCAGTGGCAAGGCAGGCGGAACCACAAATACCCCCTGACACCACTACCTGTGGTGGGGGTTCCCTTTGAGAGGGTTGGGATTGACATTGTTGGTCCCTTGGATCCTCAGACAGCATCTGGGCACAGGCTTATACTGGTGGTGGTGGACCATGCCACCTGGTACCCAGAAGCAATTCCCCTAAGGACCACTACAGCAACTATGGTGGCTCTTGGGTGTATTCTCAAGAGTAGGCTTTCCTAAGGAGGTAGTATCTGACAGGGATACAAACTTCATGTCTAGTTACTTGACTGCTATGTGGAAGGAGTGTGGAGTGAACTACAAGTTCACCACACCCTATCACCCACAATGCAATGGTTTAGTTGAAAGGTTCAACAAAACCTTAAAGGGCATGATTAAAGGACTCCCAGAAAAGCTTAGGCGAAGATGGGACATACTCTTGCCCTGCCTTTTATTTGCATACAGGGAGGTGCCTCAAAAGGGGGTTGACTACAGCCCTTTTGAACTTTTGTTTGGTCACCCTGTCAGGGGTCCATTGTGTCTGGTTAAAGAAGGATGGGAGTTACTTGTCAAGCCCCCCAAACAGGACATAGTGGACTATGTACTTGGTCTCCACTCCAGGATGGCTGAGTATATGAAAAAGGCAACCAAAAACATTGAGACTAGCCAGGAATTCCAAAAAGCCTGGCATGACCAAAAGGCTGTACTGACTGTCTACCAGACAGGACAGAAAGTGTGGGTGTTGGAGACTGTGGCCCCAGCAGCCCTCCAGGACAAATGGAGTGGCCCCCATACAATTGTTGAACAGAAAGGGGAGGACACCTACTTGGTAGACCTTGGAACCCCTAGGAGTCCCCACAAGGCACTTCATGTCAACAGACTATAACCATATGTTGACAGGGCAGACATTGGCTTGCTCATGGCTACTGATGAAGGACAGGAGGATGAGAGTGACCCACTCCCTGAACTGCTTTCTCGGAGCCCTGATGATGGGTCAGTTGATGGTGTAGCCTTGGCAGGCAGCCTCAATGCCCAGCAGCAAACTGACTGCAGAAAACTTCTCAGCCGGTTCAGACATATGTTTTCTCTGACTCCAAGTCAGACCACCTGGTGCACTCATGAAGTGGACACTGGGGACAGTCTGCCTGTGAAGAATAAGATCTACAGGCAATCTGACCATGTCAGGTACTGTATAAGGACGGAAGTCCAAAAGATGTTGGATTTAGGAGTCATTGAACCCTCAGATAGCCCTTGGGCTAGTCCAGTAGTCCTGGTACCTAAACCTCACACCACAGATGGCAAGAGAGACATGAGGTTTTGTGTGGATTACAGGAGTCTCAATGCAGTCACTAGGGCTGATGCCCATCCCATCCCCAGGGCAGATGAGCTAATAGATATTTTGGCCTCAGCCAAGTTTCTAACCACATTTGACCTGGCAGCTGGCTACTGGCAGATCAGACTAGCTGATGATGCAAAGCCAGAGACAGCATTTTCTACCCCTAGTGGGCACTATCAATTTGTGGTAATGCCCTTTGGTTTGAAGAATGCACCTGCCACGTTCCAAAGGTTGGTGAATCAAGTCCTTACAGGCCTGGAAGACTATAGTGCAGCACATCTAGATGATATTGGTGTATTTAGTTCCACCTGGGAGGATCACCTGGTCCACCTGAGGAATATTTTAGAGGCCCTGCAAAAAGCAGGCCTAACTATCAAGGCTACTAAGTGCCAGATAGGGCCAAGTCAGGTTGTGTACCTGGCCCACCTTGTAGGTGGAGGCCAGGTTCAACCATTTCAGAGCAAAATCCAGACCATAATGGACTGGGTTGCTCCAACTAGGTGAGAGCCTTCTTAGGCCTGACTGGGTACTATAGAAGATTTGTCAAGGGGTATGGATCAATAGTGACCCCCCTGAATGACTTAACCGCTACGAAAATGCCCAAAAAGGTTCAGTGGACAGCTAGCTGTCAAAAGGCATTTGATGACCTGAAGCAGGCCATGTGCACTGCTCCATTCTGCAAAGTCCTGACTACTCCAAAAAGTTAATTGTCCAAACAGATGCATCTGAGTTGGGGTAGCGGCTGTACTGTCACAGTTGAATGATGAAGGTCAGGATCAACCAGTAGCTTTCATAAGCAGAAGGTTGCCCCCCCAAAGAGAAACGTTTGTCAGCCATTGAGAGAGAGGCCTTAGCTGTGGTTTGGGCTCTGAAGAACTTGAGGCCATACTTATTTGGTACTCACTTCATTGTTCAGACAGACCATAAGCCCCTCTTACGGCTAAAGCAGATGAAGGGTGAAAACCAAAAATTGCTCATGTGGTCCAATTCCCTACAGGGGATGGACTATACAGTGGAACATAGACCTGGGAGTAACCATGCCAATGCAGATGGACTCTCCAGATATTTCCACTTAGAACATGAAGACTCAACTGGTCAAGGTTAGTTTAATGTCCTTGCGTTGGGGGGGGGGGGTTGTGTAGGAGAGTAGGATCTGCTTCACATGTTAACCCCCACCTTTTGCTGTTGTTTCACTGTTTTTCGACTTTAGTCTGGCTGGGACCCTGCTATTCAGGGCCCCAGCCTAGCTGCTTCCTCTATAAAATGATTCCATGTACTTTGGGCACAGTTCAGATTGGATCTGAGGTGCCCTTATAAGTCCCTAGTATATGGTATAATATGTACCCAGGGCATAGGTACCCCAGACGCCTACCAGGGGCTGAAGCATGTATTATGCCACCCCTGGAAAGCCATCCAAAATGACACCACAGGTCTGCTACTGCAGCCTGGGTAAGGTGGTGCATGCACCCCTTACTGAGATATAGGTTCACTATATCTCACCATATACTGCACATACAAACCTATCAGTCACCCCTCATGGCAGGCCTTATCAATCCTAACGGCTGGGTGCATGGTTATCTGTGAGGGGGTGCCCACGCATAAGCTTAGCCCTCCTGCAGCCTTCGAAATCTCTTCTCCAGGGTTGTCAGTAGTGCAGCCTGACTATATACTCTTAAGTGCATTATAACCAAACGGTAAATACTAACTTTGGACTGGCTGCACGGAAACATGTCGTGTTTGGTGTCAAACACCTTGGAATCATACCCCCACACCAGTAACTGGTGTGGGAGTATGATCTCATCCTTCTAGAGGGAGAGACATGACAGCACTGGTATACCCGGTAGAAACTTAATAGAGCCCTGGCATCACAAAATGGATGCTGCAGCCACAGACACAAGTCTGGCCTCCTACTGCTGACTGAAACTCCGGCAGGGGAAGCCTGGACAATAGGTTTCCTGTCACAGGGAGGTGTAACCACCTCCTCAGACAGGATTATGTGTATTGGGGCTGGCTGGGAGCACTCTCTGAGTGCTTTGAAGCCCTGCACTGGGGGCACATTTGGTGTCCCTGTGCATAGTCCAGCTCAGACTGGTCTGGTGCAAAACTGGACAAAGGAAATGGGTGTAGCCATCCCTCTTTCCAAACCCTCCCATAGGTGGGTCCCCAGAGCTAGTCCAACCGCTTCCATAGGTATAAGTAAGGAACCTCTGTAACCAGAACTTTAGATTACCCTGGACGAAACTCTGAAGCCAAATCCTGGACCTTCAACGCTCTGCTCAAGACCAGAGGACTGAAGAAATCTCCCTTGGGGTCAAGGAATGACTCCCCTGCTTGGCAGGCACCAACAAAGCAATTTGCCAGTCTGCATTATCAAAGCTCCCGCCGGACTCTGAAGTATTTGCAGCCCAGGAGGAGGATTTCCAGACATCTCAGAAGCCAACCCGAGTCCCCAGCAAAGCTGAGACCCGCAGCCCTCGCGAGTAGTGTGGAACCAGAACTCCTGGTCACCATGCACTTTTGCAAGTGCATTGACTTCTCAACGTCTCCTGAAGTCGTGCTTGGGCAGACTTGTAGCCTCTACCTCGAGCACTGAATCCACTGAAGATTTGTGGCCTGGTCATTCCGAGTGACCTGTGGGCAGCCATTTTGTGTTTTGTCTCAAGGTCGCTTCGCAATCCCTAGTCCATTGACGGGTGGGTCCCTGAGGGGGTAACTTTGAATTTCCTTGGGGTTTTCTGGTTGCTCCATACGTGCCCCAAATCCCTACCAAGTGGTGAGTCCCACAGACCTTGCTGATCGGAACCGATGCATCTTTCTTGTTTCTGCATGGGTTGCTGTTGCCAAGGCTTGTTGTGTCAAATCCGGGCACTGACACTGCTGCACTCGACATCCTTTGTGGGACAGCTCGAATCCCACTCCTGGTCTTCCTCGACGCCTCCTGGACCTTGTGGCTGAAGAGTCAAGCTTCACCACTTTCACCTGAAATCACCCAACATCGGTGGGCATCTGTCCATCGCCTCCCTGGTCACTGGCAAGTGATCCAGACTCTGTCCCCTCTGCTTTCAGGTTCTTCTCATCTTCAATCCAGGCTTGGATCTCCTCGGACACTTCGCTACTTCACGGCAGCAGCACTTCTTCGCCAGCTCCCATTGAAATCAACGACGCGACCCGACACCAAAAGACACCTATGCACCCGGCTTACCTGGGTGAGGTAACACAAGTACTCTGGTACTCCCATGGGTGCTAGCCCTAGGACTTCCTACGTCCAAAAGGGTTTGGTCCTGACTCATTTCTATGTGTCCCTAATCTTTAAAGATCTAACCGTGACTTTCCCCATAGAAGCTAACGGGAGCTCGCAGCTATGTTCACACACTGCACACAGCCCCCATGGGTCCCCTGTGTCACTACCTTGGGTGGTTCCTTGGGGTCCCAGTGATTCTACAGGCTCTAGGCCTTGTGTCTAGTTAAGTCGTGGTTCTTATACCACTATTTTAGTATATGGTTTGGCTCACCACTAGGGCCTGACGTGTATTTGTGCTATTTTACAGTGATTATTGAAGTGTAACTTATGCGTTTTGACCTCTAGTCTCATAAAGAGACTAGGAGGGTGTGTTTATTAATAAGTACATATATTTTATATATATACCTGGTGTGGATATCTTTCATTTAGTGACTCAAGAGATTATAGACTGGTAAAACAAGCTGCTTTACATTCCTTCAAGATTTAGCCTGAAGGCTGCTCTCCATAGCTACCACTAGGATAGCTTTCAATAAAGGTTGTCTTTAAACTAGGAACAATAAGGGGTTGTTTGGACTGATACAAGGTGCCCACTATAACTAGTGGACAGCATATATCAGGCCAACTTCTCACAAAGAGAAGCAGGTGTAAAAATGTAATACTAAAATCAAACACGTTTTTAAAGTTAAAGTATTGCGGTGAAGACCCTGCTGGATTGAGTTGGTCAGACTTATAGAGATATGGGAAGGGACACAGGGCCATATTCACAAGGAGCTATTGCTGAATTAACAGCACTTTATCGCAGCCAAAGTCGTGATAAATGTGCCTCCCCATTCACAAGCTGGTGTTAATGCTGCAGATCTGGTCTTACTATTCCCCTTGGTTTCCGTGGACAGGATAATTTCACAGTCACACACATATATCACACGCTGGTGGGGCCCATAACACCAACATTCATTTCAAATCAACCTATCCACGCCTAGCAAGGGAAAATACCTCTCCTTATTTCTCTATCGCATTATACAATAGACCAAACCTGCCTCAGTTGAGGTCAATCGAATCTATAAGGTGCCTCAGTTTAAACCATTCCTAATTACTATAAAACATTTGATATTGAGACATTGCAATGAAAGAATCACCCGACACTTTACTTAAGTTTGTTAGGCTTTATCTAAATTCAATTTGCAAAGAAAATTCATTACGGCAATATCATCCTTTCATATTTACCTAGTCTGGCTAAGTGCTGTCCTCTAAGTCAGAACATGGTTCTCTGGGAAACGGCTAAGTCCCAATCTATAGAGTCACCGTCCTCTCCGTCAGCATAACCTCAGGATTCTGTAGTCAGGAAAATAGGAAGCCTAATGCCCTCTCTGGTCTACCTTTATTTATACCAAAATTTACATTCTTTATGTTGCAAAAATCACATTGGAGTCCTCTAATTGGTCGAGAATGCATCATCCTAGTCCATTCTGAAACATTACTAAATTTTCACACCTATGTCCTGTGTCAAATATCGAAAAGAAATTAACAGTTTATTGAAAAATTCTGCAACATTTGGCGGATGTTTCTTTGCTGGAATGTATAACATTGTTTCTTGATCCATGGGGACATGTAGAGTTCATCAATTGATTTTATCAGGATGTACGACTTTTCAGAAATTTTCCCATGGTGAGAACAGTGTCCTTTATAGGTTCAGTTCGGAAGGAATAATATTTTTGAATTGTATCCATATTGTACATTCAGGATCTTTGGCAGACAGCCCGGTATGACCTTCTTTTGGTACACTGATGTCAGGTCATCTGCAGTTCGCCGCAGCTGAAATTCGCGCAGGCGTACTTGCATCTCCCCTCTCGGGTGTCACTCAGAACAGACAAACGCTCACGGAAACCATCTTAGAATGGCCAACTTAAGCAAAGAAACACAAAATCGTAATTAATACATAGAAATAATGAAAACAGTGTTAATCCCTCGCTAATACCCATATGTGTATGCATTTATCTAGCCATTTGCGACATCCAAAGCCATTAATGCATAATTATTTAAGCGCAAAACCACAAAACTTCACATAAGCGACACTTATCGGGTAAGTAGGCCCTCACACTTAATTCACATATTAATTTAGCCATGCAATTTGCTTTTCCCGCGTGTATTTCTTCTGTTAATAGGGTTGATTAGTCGAAAACACTTCAAATCATTAGTCGTTAATTAATCACCTAGTCATTTTAATAAAAACATGCAAGAATGGAGTGGGTACAAACGTTATACCTGCTCCTGCAATCCCCCCTTTGGTGATTTTATCACCAACAAAACCCACAAAAATCTATTTCCCCTTTTGGGTAGAAATACTTTCTTGCTCTATTTTCACAATCTACTTTCTCTTTCACGTTTCCTTTCATTGTACATACTCTCTTTCCACTCTTCGAATTCTATTTCTTCTAAATCTCTTTCTTGTTTCTTCTCTTTCTTTTTGTAAATTTCTTTTCTAAGTATCTTTTTATTTCTTCTATATCTATAACATAGATATCCTAATCTACACATCAATAAAATCAAAATCACACAGGTTAATGGAAACAATATTTTACCCATGATAGTACTACCTAATTTACCTAAGAAATTCTTAATAGCAACTTTTTTGTTACCTATTTTAGTCCAAATATTTTCAGTTTCTAGTGGTACTATTTCTTCATGCAATTTTGTAATATTTCTGATATAGACTTTTAAATCGTTGCTTTCATCTGGAATGTAAGTGCAACAATGTTGAACTTTCAGCATTCCACAAACTCCACCCTCTTTTGCCAAAAGAATGTCAAGGGCAAGTCGATTTTGCATTACCATAGCACGCATGGCAACCATTTCAGTATTCACTAATAGGAAACCTCCAGCGGTGCTTGTTGACAAGCGATCCACTACAGTTGACAACTTTCCAATATTGTTTGCATTTAATGTAATTCCCACTGCAGGGATTAAAGCTCCAAAAATATCACCTACAATTTCAGCCCAAGTTTCTCTTCTACTACGCATTAGTATGTTATGATTATCAGCATTTTCTATTCTATCAATGTGAAAGATTTTCGGAAAGACCAGGCCAACATAACATGTGCCATAACAATGGTCTGGCAACCTATAGTAAGCCTTATTCCCACAAATGTAATATAATCCAGGAAAAACTGGATCTTCTCCACCTCTAAATCCCCATCCGGTTGCAATGAAATATGTATCATGACATTCACTATTCTCAATAAAATAATAATCATATTGAGATCTCTTTCTGGTAATACACAATTTGCCTTTCTGTGATGTATCTATAGCCATAGTTGGACTGGCTCCATTCTTCAGTGCCTTTTCTTTCTCAATATCCCACATTGCTTCACCTATTTCACTCCCTTCTGCTTTCTTGTGTGCATTCAACCTTCTTTTCTCAACCATATCTAGGAACGTTTTCTCTTCATTCTTTAAACTACATGTTAAATTATTGCTATAAATGTATTCTAATGTTAGTTCTTTAAATTCTATAAAAATTTCACCTAAAACATTTGCTTCTCTAGCAGGATTCAGTTCTTTGTTCATAGGTAATTGTCCAAGAATATTATCTACATTTCACAGATTATAATCTAATTTTCCTAACTGATAGAATATTTTAATTAGTACACTACATGAAATTCCATAAGTAGCTGGAAGATGGTGATAAGTCACACCTTCTGACACAGAAGCAGGTAACTGCATGCAGACGTAGCATTCCCTAACATCCATTGTCTTTACATACTCATATAACAATTTTGAAAATACATTGCTAGAAAAATCATTAATAGACCTATCTTTGTGCATATGTACATTATGTGGTTTAGTCGGAACTATCTTCGGTAAACTCTTCTCTACTTTAGTCATGTTTTCAGTATGTCCTTCTAATGTGTCTAGTGTTACTTTGAAAGAAATCAATAAAGCTAATACACTCCACAGAAGCATTATTAGTCCTGTACAGCAGCAACACATCTTGCACCATCTTCTCATAAAGGTGCATCTACCTTTGTTATCATCTATGTTAGCCATCTCGTTAAATTGACCGTGTCTTTTGACTTAGCCTCTTCTACTCCACTACTGAGCTTTTCCCTTTAAGGTACTAAGCAGTTCACAGTTTATCCCAGAGTTTTATCCAAAATTCTTAAACTTTAATTCTTTTCGTGGTTTCCTTCTCTCCACGCTTCTTTGGAGTTACTCAGCTTGGCATTTCATCGCTTTTCACCTCCTTTCTCTCTTCACAGTTCCGAAGATCCTGATCCTCCGCTTCTTCTCCAATATCGGACAAGATGACTCTCAGGATTTCTTCAGTTCCGTCTGCCTCAACCAATTTCAGCAAAGTCTCCTCTGGATTTCTCTGACTTTCTACCTCTTCAGATTCAGATAGTGCCACATACGTCCATTCCGGCGACTTATACTTCTGGTTGGGTTTTCTTGTTCTTTTATTCTCCTCAGACACTTCTGTTTCTCCCTCTACTGCTTCAACTTGGCTTGACACTTCATTCACTTGTTCAGCCTTTGAGGGTTTAACTCGTGTCAATCGATACCTTAGCCTTTTCACTGGATGTGGCCAAAGATCTCCTTTTGCATTTCTTTTAATTTTGACTTTCTTCTTGGGTTTCTCTTCAATCCACTTTCTCTTTCTCAGAACTCGACCTTCATTTGTTTAATCTTCACTTCCTTCAGATCCTGTTTCAGTTTTCTCCTTCTCTTCAACCACTTCTTTTTCCACCTTTTCTGTTTGCCCTACTTCTGTCCCTCCTCGGGTCTCCGACACGCAATCTTCTTGCTGTCTACTTGTCCCTTCACCTAACTCAGTGTGTGCAGTCCCTACAACTCCTCGGGGAGTTTCCACAGAATCCTTTCCCTCTCTGTCTATTTCTGTCCCTTTATCGTCTTCAATTTTTATTGCAGGTGGAAGTTCTTTTATTCTTTCATCTAGGTCTTCTGTTGAGATATTCTTTTCTTTCCTCTTCTTTTTCCTGCCCTCGTGGCTGGGAGCAGCTACACTTTCTTGATCATTCTCAGGATCTGAACTTACTTCTACACTTTGCGGTATTCTTTTCAAAATCTCCTCATTCGGTATTTGCAATGGTTTCAGCACCTTCTCCCCCCTTTTAGGGTTTCCTCTTGTCTTCTGACTTTCCTCATCCGAATCAGCACTCGATTCTGAGTCATCAAAGTACTCCTTTCCAGTACCTTCACTCGGATTTGGAACTCTTAAAGTGTGGCTTGCATGTATCCAATTTTTCAAACCAATGCACTTCACAGCAGTTGTCGTGGTCAGGACCACTTGTCTTGGCCTTCCCCACTTTGGAACCAAACAATTTCTTCTTCGGTGAACCTTCACTCTCACCCAGTCCCCTGGGATCAGATCATGGGCTGGTTTCCTCTCAAGGTGTGGTGGCATCTGCTCCAACCTGGTGAAACACAGAATGAACTGCGTCAGCCAGGCCTTTACAGTAATCCAAAACCATGTCATCAGTTATAGTCATCAACTTGTTGACAGGTACAAATGCGTGTCTCATGGCTCGACCCATGATGATTTCATGTGGACTTAACCCTGTCGTTCTGTCTGGAGTAGACCTAATAGTCATTAAGACTAGAGGCAAGACATCAGGCCATTTCATACCTGTGGCTAGACACATTTTCCCTATTCTGTTTTTGATAGTACCATTCATCTGTTCCACCACACCAGAAGCCTCTGGACGGTAAGTGCAATGTAGTTTCTGCTGTACACTCAATGCTTCACAGATTAAACTCATTATTTCACTATAGAAGTGTCCTCCTCTATCTGATTCAATGGTCACTGGGAACCCAAATCTTGGGATGAATTCCCTCAACAATAGCTTTGCTACTGTGATTCCATCATTCCTACTGGTTGGGAATGCCTCCACCCATCTAGAGAACAAACAGACTATCACCAAAACGTACCTCAATCTGTTGACTGGGGGCATCTCAATGAAATCTACCTGCATTCTGGTAAAAGGTCCTCCTTCCCGACCTATAGTACCTAGACTCACAACTGTTTTCTTTCCGGGATTGAATTGCTGACATATCAGGCATCTTTGACAAAGACTTTCAGCTATCAGTCTGAATTTTGCATTGTACCATGTTTGCTTAAAGGCTCTTTTCATTGCATCTCTTCCTATGTGTCCCTGTCCATGATACATCCGTGCCATGGTTGACAACATGCTATCAGGCATTACTGGTCTTCCGTCTCGATAGACCCACACATGGTCTTTCTCTCTTGGGGCAGAACCTGATTTTATCCACTGTTTCATTTCCTCATCTCCTGCATCATCCTGCAACTGCCTCACTTCTTCCCATGTTCCCACAACGTTAGTAAACATTGTAGAGCAAGAAGACATTTCTCTTTCCTTGGCCCGATTAATAGAATTTTGATTTCTTGCACAATAATGAGCTATGTCATCCGCAAACCGGTTCCCAATGGTAATATAATCATCACCTTGGCCATGAGCTGCACATTTTACAACTGCCAACTCTTTAGGTAGCTGTATTGCCTCAAGCAATTTTCCAACCACTTCTGCATTCTTTATAGGAGTTCCACTTGAGGTCAGGAAACCTCTCTGTAGCCAAATTTGGCCAAAATCGTGGACAACTCCGAAGCCATACTGGCTGTCAGTCACCACAGTCACTCTCTCATTCTTTCCAATTTTGCAAGCTTTCGTCAATGCCATTAATTCAGCTACTTGTGCGGATTTAACTCCTTTTATGTGTGATGCTTCCAAAACTTCTGAAACTGTACACACAGCATATGTAGCACTCAACAATCCCTCACTCGTTCTCAAACATGATCCGTCCACAAACATCACAATATCACTTTCTCGCAGTGGCAAATCTCTTATATCCGGTCTTGGTTTTGTACAGTAGTCAAGCACATCCAGGCAATCATGATCAACATCTCCTCTTATCTCCACACAGTCAGCATCTGGCAATAATGTAGCTGGATTCACATTCACACATCTTTCAAGAATCACATTTGATGCGCCTAGAATGACTTTTTCATACTTAGTCAGTCGACTATGGGACATGAACTGTGTTCGGCTCCTTGTTAAAAGGATTGCCACATCATGAGGTACAAATACTCTTAGAGGATGACCCATCACAATTCCCTCACTTTGTTCCAGACTTCTGCATGTAGCAGCTACTTCTTTCAGGCATCCTGGCAAACCCACAGCTACTGGGTCCAATGTTGATGAGAAGTACGCAATTGGTCTTCTCAGTCTTCCATGTTTCTGGATTAACACTGACAGTGCACATCCATTTCTCTCACTGCAGTACAATTCAAATTATTTTTCATAGTCTGGCATACCTAGAGCAGGTGCCTTACATAGACTATTTTTCAGCTGTTTAAATGCAGCCAATTCTTCTTCAATGGGGTCTCTCACTTCACTTTTTGTCAATTTTACCAATGGTTTGGCAATCAGGGAAAAATTGCTTATCCACTGACGACAATAGCCAACCATTCCTAGGAACATTCTTACTTCTCTATGGGTCATTGGGGCTCTCATTCCTCTGATGATTTTTATTCTGTCTATTGTCACTTTTCTCAATCCTTTCTCAATGTTGTGTCCCAAATATTGTACTTCTTTCTTGCAAAACTGTAATTTCGCTGGAGATACTTTCAGTCCTCCATCTGCCAAATGATTTAACAATGCTATAGTGTCTGTCTCACATGCTTCTCGTGTTTTTGATGCCACTAACAGGTCATCGATATACTGGACCAAGACTGAATTTTCAGGCATTTCTAGACTTTCCAGAGTTTTCTTCAGCAACTGATTAAATATTGAGGGGCTCTCTGTGTACCCCTGTGGGATTCGGCACCATGCCAAAATCCGATTTCCAAACCGAAATGCAAAAATTTGCTGGCTATCGTGGTGCAAGGGGATTGAAAAGAAAGCATGGCACAAATCAATTACAGTGTACCATTCTGCATCATGAGGAATTTGATATAAAATCACAGATGGATTCGGTACTATTGGACAACATGGCACAACAATTTTGTTTATCTTTCTCAAATCTTGTACTATTCTGAACTTTCCATTTGGCTTTTTCAGTCCCATTATTGGTGAATTACAAGGACTACTCAATATTTCCCTCAATACTCCTTGCTGGATCATTTTCTCAATCAAAGGAGTTATTCCTTCTATTATTTCTGGTGTCAACCTGTATTGTGGAATATTTGGATAGACTATTCCATCTTTCACTGAAATTTTCACTGGGTCTACATTTCTCATGAGACCTATGTCTTCTCCGGTAAAATCCCAGACCGCTGCTTTCACTGTCTGTTTTAATTCTGGGGGTAATTCATCAGGATTGAACACTGCATATATTCCGGGTACTTGACAATCTCGATTTGCTATAGTCATTTTATACAATGCATCTTCATCAGGGGTCTGAAAAGCTATTCCATCTGGTGTACAGAAAATAGTGCAATTCATCTTGCACAACAGATCCCTACCTAATAAATGTACAGGACTAGAATCGCAAACTACAAATCTGTGCATCTCGGAAAACTTCCCTATCTGGACCTGTACTGGTTCTGTAAGATATGTTCTTATCTGTGTGTTGGACACACCTACTACTTGGATTGTCTCATCCGAGAGAGGAAGATTATTCACATCAGCTGACCTGACAGTAGATCGTGTGGCTCCAGTATCAACTAGAAAAGTAATACTTTCACCATTAACTTTCCCATCTACAAATGGTCCTGTCTGGTCTATTTCTAGAGTTGCGCCAAGTACGCGCTCTTCTTCTTCCCTTCGGCACCTTCAGAAATTTTCTTCTGAATCACTGTCATCATTTTTCAGCCAATATTGTGAAACAGCGTTTCCACGCTGTGGTTTGTTTACCTGTTCTTCATTGTAGAATCCCGATTCCTTGCTAAACTTCTGGAAGTTTCTGCTTTGTGGTAAAGGCGGGTTCGGCAACTGATTCTGTAGATTTGCAGCTTTCTGCTGTTGCTGCGGTTGACCACCCACCTCACTCTGCACCTGTGGATTCAATGACGAATTTTCGTTATTAGCACAAGGAGGATTCTTACACTCGGATTTCCAATGCCCTAACTGGCCGCAATTGTGGCAAGGGAATTTCTTTTTGGCTTCCTCAATATTACCCTTTCCCTTTCCTGGGCCAAACCTTGATCTATTCCCTGTATTGTTTGCCTGTTCAACCAACTGGGCTTCCTGTCTTTCTGCAACTTTTACTTGTGCCCACATGGCTTTCTTCTTGAACTTTCGTTGCTTTGCCTCAATCTCGTCACTGAAGTATTTAGCATGTCTCAAAATCTCATCAATCTTTTACTTTGCCAGTCTACTGTGTGCTGCCTAATCATCTCGCTAATTTCAGGACGCAGACCATATACGAATCTATATACAAAATGGCTCAGGTCCTTTTCTCCCAAATTTCCATCTCCACTAAACTGTTTAAATGCCAATATTAGCCTTTCGTAATAGGCATGAACAGATTCTTTCAATTCCTGATGGGTCCGGTCTATTTTCACCCAATCTGTTTCTTTGGGCGGTACTTTATTTTTCAAAAATACCATAACCTGCTCATATTTTTTCATTACTTCAGGATCAGGTGCTCCTGTTTTGGGATCTCTTGGATACTCTTTTGTGGGCCAATCTATCACAATTTTACATTCGGTCCACAAGTCTGCTGGCACTATTATGTCAAACAGGCTATTCAGGTCGATCCACAGTACCTTAGACAACTTTACAAATCTGTCTACTTGTCTGTACCACTCGACGGGCTTTTCTCGCAATCGAGGGAAGTCATTTGTAAATGACAAAATGTCCTGTCTTGTCCATGGGACATGCACATATCCTCCTCCTGGAATTTCTCGCATGGGGTACTCTGTCACCACCTTTTCCTTTTCTCTCACTGGAAATGCTGAGAAGGTTCTGTCTAAAGCATCATCTTGTTTTCTGTGCCATCTACTCTTCCATTTATCCACATCCCCCCATTTTCGCAGTATTGTGATTATGTCCCTAATCTGGCCTATTCTGCCTGCTGTGTTCATGTTTTCAATGTCTTTATCTGTGAAGTCCACTCTGTAAGGCTTTTGCAATGCTTTTACCTTGTCAATATCAATTCCCACTTCACTTGCTATTTCCCCTAACCTATCATGTAGGTTCATCGCTCTCCAAGTGACGCTCTTACATAAAAACAGTAATTCATCATCTCGGTAACTTTTCAATTTGTCTGTTGGGATAGTTCCTACTATTAATTCTTCTAGAATCATGCGCAATTTTGCTACATCAAGGTTTTGAGATTCTTTTTCCTTCTCTTGCAGACTTTTCAACCACTCACTCAATTCATCTGAAGTTATACCTAATGATTTTTCTGCATTTGCTGGTTCTGTAATTTTCTGGGGCTCTAGTAAAGAACCTCTGGTCAATTTACTCCTTTCCATGCAATCAGAGCTCAAAAACGGGTTACTACTGTTCAAAATACTCAGCTCCTCTTCGCACATAGTACTTCTCCATGGATTCTCTCTTGTTTTTGTTATGCTTTGCTCTGGCTGAAGCATCTGTCTATTGTTCACATAAGGAACAGTTAGACCATGCTCACTCTCTTTCTGTTTCTCAAAAATGGGCACAACGGGACCTATTGTTACAGGTACAGTAACTGCTTCTAGATTTTTAGTCATTTCCCTAATCTTCTCTGTTAATTCTAGAGTTGTTTTTGCTAATTCCCTGGAATGTTCACCCTCAGACTGGGTTTCCAATTCTTTCTCTTTTTCCCTGAAAGGATTTGTTCCTTTACTCTCGGGAGTCATGACTTCTGTTTTGATAATTCTCAGGGTATCTCTCATGGGAGTACCTTAATCTTCTGGTTCTTGTCTATACGGAGGCGGACTCTTGAAAAACAGGTCCTCTAGGACATCGTCCTCAGACTCATTTGCTCCGCATCTATTGGTCTCTATATTATGTCGTTTCTCCAAACACTTTCTCCCTTCCATTTCCCCTACAGCTCTCACAGGGAATAGTCCTTCAGTCATGCTTGCATCACGCCACCTTCTCATTCGATCATGATGATTTTCACCCTCATACTTTCGCCCAAACATATATCGGTATCGACCACCACTCCGCTGTTTCTCTCGCTCATGCATTTCATCCTCCCATTCAGTCAACGCCTCAAACTGCGTAGGTCTAGGACGTGGCTCTAAAGTCATCATTCGCTCACGTAAATTTCTTAATATGGCCAGATTAAATGAACCATTTTCTGGAAAAGCTATGACTCCGTCATCCTTAGTGTATTTTACCCAATTGTCCAACCAAAGGCAAGTAGGGTACCCATATTTCGCAGCCATGAAGGATGCAGGGGTCCTTGTGGGAGGGAGTAACTGTCCTTCTCTCGTCACAATTTCTTGGTGTAGGAACCTGGGGTCACCAGGCCCTATGGGCGGTAACGTGGCGCGAGCCGGTCGGGCAACCAGAGGGCTATGTGTTAAGCAACCATACACCACACGATTCTCATGGACTAGGGACACACACAATAAGGGACGCCACACCGTTGAAATTATGCAAATACTTCAAGTTTATCCAAGTAGAGCTGGTTAGATGCAGTTCAAGAGATAACAGTGTCATGCATGAGTTGTAATACAGACATTAATCATACACAGGCCATACATGAGAGATGGATGCAGTTCCTAATCTAGACATGCGGTTCATGGATATGGCTAGGCACGGGTGATTCTAGCGCTGCGTGCGTTAAGCAAGGTTTCTCTGAACGGGGCATCTAGCACAGAACAATACTCGTGATGGGAGACACTGGATACTTCAACACAGCGCCTGTAGAACGAAGCGCTCCTTGTAATCAGTGACACGTAACCCTTTGAAGTAGAGCATGTAAACTAAGCGCTACTCGTAGTCAAGGACAGGTAATACGTTCAGGCAAAACATATGAAGCAGTGCGCTTCTCGTAATCACGGGCATATAATACTTTCAGGCAAAACATATAAAGCAATGCGCTTCTCGTAATCACGGGCATGTAATACTTGCAGGCAAAGCATATAACGTAATGTGCTTCTCGTAATCACGGGCATGTAATACTTTCAGGCAAAGCATATAAAGCAACGCTCTACTCTTAATCACTGGCATGTAATACTTTCAGGCAAAATATATAAAGCATCACGTTCATAGTCACTGGCTACTGGGACGGTGAAACGGAGCAGGGGAAGTCAAGCGCCGCCCGTAATCCAGGCTAGTCAGTTTCTCTAGAGTGGAGCTTTCAGCGGAGAGCGCCACCAGACTCGAGGAGCAAGTCTCTGGGTGCCGGTGCAGTTCGTGAGGCACCGCGCTCAGTTACGCTGAAGTGGGCACACAGAAAGGATCCCTCGGCGGGGTCTCTCCGTCGCGCAGGCAGGGGGGGGACTCCCACGGAGGGGACAACCCGGGCCGGGTGCGGTGAGGTTCCCAGACCAGCAGGGGGCGCACCAAGGGGAATCCCGGCCTCCGGGCTTACCTCCGTCTCGGCGTCAGCAGGCGTCCGCCCTCACGACGATGGGGGAACTCGGCCCCGATCTTGCGCTTCTCCTCACACGGCTGCGACGACAGCGGCGGGGCCCCGGGCTTCTCATGGGCCTCGCGATACAGCAGGGCACTTCTCCAGGCCTCCAGGCCGCGGCGGTGAGTGCGCTGGCTTCGTCGACGCCGGGGGGGGCTCAAATTAAGGATGGGGGTAAAGTGCTCAGCGGAGCACGCTGCCGGGGGTCCCAGACCAGGGCAGGAAGCGCGGGGGTCACAGCGCTAGTACCTGGTCGATCCCCGGTGGCTTGGCAATCGGTTTAGTAATTAGTTCAATAGGTTAGCTTGGACACGCAGTCTCAGCTCTGGCATTCAAGGCTTACAGCTCGCTCTTGTCATGCAGTCTCAGTTCTTGAAGTTAGGTTTCAGTTCTCAGTTGACAGATGAAGTCTTTTGGCGCAGATGTATCTGGCGCCCTTAAGGGGTTCTGTTACTGGGGGTAGGAATAGAGAGGGCGACTAGATCCTTCCTAGTCAGGCTGGCAGAGAGTCTCTGGGTCCTCCTACTACTGGGCAAGATCAGTGGGATTCACAGGGCACCTCACTCACTTAAGAGGCAGTACCTAAATCCTGTCACTCTCAGAGGCATAAGTCCCTGGCTAGGCCCTACCGCCTACACTCCTGGTGGATTCTTCCAGCTCTGCTTCACCCCAATGGCCAACTCACCACAAAAGTTTCCCTCCCACTCTTAAGTAGCCCTAGGTCAGGTGACCTCTAGCCAAGGCGGCAAAAGTAAAACCCCACCTCCCTTCTAGAAGGTTCCAGCACATTCCAGGAGCTTCCCCACTCTACCTATGGGACAAAAAGGCGGGCTGGTGTCGCAACATTGTTGTGGGTCCCAGCCAGCTCCTGGCAGCTAGGGTGCTACTATGAAAAACGACCACCCTGCAGTAGCAGGGGTCTGTGGCAGCCATCTTGGGAGAAGTAAGCACCTGCACCTTAACACTGCAAAAACGAAAAAAATTAGGGAAAAAGGGCCAAGTCCAACACTTGGTCTTTTACGAACCAGCTTTTAATCCTCCCAAATAGTGACTTTGTCTTCTTTTCTACAGCGTGGTAATACATTTTCTCAATCTCCGTAAACCCTTAGTCCTTTCTACAACAGTACGATCTCCTGTCCAATTGCAGCGCGACTTACACCTTCGCACCAATCCTGGAGCGTTTACGTCACTACACAATCCTTCCAATCCCAGCGTGACTCACACTAACGCACCAATCCTGGCACGTCTACGTCACCCTGTACTGCTTCCAATCCGTACGCTGTGCACACTAACGCACCAATCAAGACGCTTCTGCTGCTCTGACCCACTGTCCAATCCCAGCGCGGTCTTTCTGACGTCAGCAGCCGCTGCAGCTTCTGCTCCTGACTCTTGTCTCCCATCTACCGTCTACCCCTCCTTTACAAAACCACTTCGGTAGACCTTTTTGTTTCGAATTCTACGAGTTTGTTAGTTACAACATATAAACACCTCCATTGTCCGCTTCGCTAGCCAAAGAATAGTAAAAGACCTTTCTCACAAGAATTACTTCTTTCCCGAGAGCAGCGCTTACCTCTGCCCTACTACGGAATCGTTACTTCCGTTGATAAAGTAGCACATCTCTCTACTTCACCCTTCAATCAAGCATCAATTAACTGTTTCTCCGGAATTAAGACACATGGTTGGAAACGCAATGCTCCTGAGAAATAAAACCAGAGTTTCGCAATTAACCGGAATGCCTTTTTCATTCACGCACTTTTACACAAGAAAATGTAGCGCATTCACACAGAATTCTGTCTTTCCCGAGAACAGCGAACAGTCTGTCCTGCTACAAAATTATAACATACGTTAACCAAGCAGCGCTTACCTCTGCTCTGTCCTTCTAACCAGCTCAGAGAGTACCTATTACCTTTCTAGTGATAAGCGTTATCGGAATGCCAATAGGATCCCTGGTACCTAAGACCAGACTTTCACAGGTAACCTTCGCTATCATACACACTTCTCTCGCACAGAAAATACGTTTTCTAATGGCAACACACAACGATGCTACCGAATCGAACCCAGACAATGCGACGCGCAACTTCAATTGTCACACGTTTTCCCTTGCCTACATACAGGGCCAACAATTCCGCCTTTCCCGAGAGCAGCGCTTGCCTCTGCCTTACTACGGAACTGTCACCGACTTCCTACATCCCAGAAGTCGTACAATGCGACACATAACCCGACGCGACTCAACATATAGTGTTAGTACATATATCAACGCAAATCAAGAATCCGTAAGCTATATACATGCAAATCATTTGATCCGGAGCCTAAAACTTCACTCCTACCTCTCAGAAAAGTGGTGCGGCGCAAGATTCATAAATCATCAGTCTGTACAATATAACTCATACGACGCAAATCAATTAATCACCAAACCAAAACACCTAAACCATTACTCTGCTACCAAGAAATCTGCTGCAGATCTGGTCTTACTATTCCCCTTGGTTTCCGTGGACAGGATAATTTCACAGTCACACACATACATCACACGCTGGTGGGGCCCATAACACCAACATTCATTTCAAATCAACCTATCCACGCCTAGCAAGGGAAAATACCTCTCCTTATTTCTCTATCGCATTATACACTAGACCAAACCTGCCTAAGTTGAGGTCAATCGAATCTATAAGGTGCCTCAGTTTAAACCATTCCTAATTACTATAAAACATTTGATATTGAGACATTGCAATGAAAGAATCACCCGACACTTTACTTAAGTTTGTTAGGCTTTATCCAAATTCAATTTGCAAAGAAAATTCATTACGGCAATATCATCCTTTCATATTTACCTAGTCTGGCTAAGTGCTGTCCTCTAAGTCAGAACATGGTTCTCTGGGAAACGGCTAAGTCCCAATCTATAGAGTCACCGTCCTCTCCGTCAGCATAACCTCAGGATTCTGTAGTCAGGAAAATAGGAAGCCTAATGCCCTCTCTGGTCTACCTTTATTTATACCAAAATTTACATTCTTTATGTTGCAAAAATCACATTGGAGTCCTCTAATTGGTCGAGAATACATCATCCTAGTCCATTCTGAACCATTACTAAATTTTCACACCTATTTCCTGTGTCAAATATCGAACAGAAATTAACAGTTTATTGAAAAATTCTGCAACATTTGGCTGATGTTTCCTTGCCGGAATGTATAAAATTGTTTCTTGATCCATGGGGACATGTAGAGTTCATCAATTGATTTTATAAGGATGTACGACTTTTCAGAAATTTTCCCATGGTGAGAACAGTGTCCTTTCATAGGTTCAGTTCGGAAGGAATAATATTTTTGAATTGTATCCATATTGTACATTCAGGGCTTTGGCAGACAGCCCGGTATGACCTTCTTTTGGTACACTGATGTCAGGTCATCTGCAGTTCGCCGCAGCTGAAATTCGCGCAGGCGCACTTGCATCTCCCCTCTCGGGTGTCACTCAGAACAGACAAACGCTCACGGAAACCATCTTAGAATGGCCAACTTAAGCAAAGAAACACAAAATCGTAATTAATACATAGAAATAATGAAAACAGTGTTAATCCCTCGCTAATACCCATATGTGTATGCATTTATCTAGCCATTTGCGACATCCATAGCCATTAATGCATAATTATTTAAGCGCAAAACCACAAAACTTCACATAAGCGGCACTTATCGGGTAAGTAGGCCCTCACACTTAATTCACATATCAATTTAGCCATGCAATTTGCTTTTCCCGAGTGTATTTCTTCTGTTAATAGGGTTGATTAGTCCAAAACACTTCAAATCATTAGTCGTTAATTAATCGCCTAGTCATTTTAATAAAAACATGCAAGAATGGAGTGGGTACAAACGTTATACCTGCTCCAGCATTAACAGCCCACAGCACCAGTTTACCCACGATAGCAGCCTCAAAAAACAGAGCCACAGAGGATCCCCGCAACTATCGCTAATGAGATGCAGAGTGGGCATTCCCGTGCCAAAAGCTGCGACCACACCACTCTTCACCATTCTCACCGACCAGTCAGATCGGCAATAAGAACACAAAACCAGCGATAAGGCACGTTAGCAGCAGGAAATCTACACCTGCTCTGACGTGGTGTTAAGTCGGACGGCAGCCAGCACCACAAAAGGGATACCAGCCCAGGGCCACATCGGAAGAGCAACAGGTGCCATGAAGCCACATATCATGAAGCCCGGACACACAAGAGGGCCACAACACCCACCGACACCATCCCCCGGACCCCCCCTCCCTGCCATACCCCCCCAAAGACATGCCACATCAGCTACACAAAAACATTTACAAAATATTCTGCATGACGTCGCACAATCACAACAGTTGAAATGCATGTGTCATCACAGAAATGAGCATCACACATTCACTTTCAAAGCAACAAAAAAAACTTTATTAAAATGAACACCAAAATCAAATGAAGGCACATAGCGGCTCCCTGCGGAACAGTCCGTAGGTCACAGCCTGGAAGACAAAATCATGATGAGAAGGTGTGTCCTGTGCACATCAAAGGACAGAGAGAGAGCGAAGGGAAGAGAGATGAAGAGAGGGAGAGAGAGAGAAGAAGAGAGAGGGCGAGAGAGAGAGAGAGAGAGAGAGAGAGAGAGAGAAGAAGAGAGGCAGCTGCCCCTGCGCACCCAGGCCACACTGCTCACCTGCTGCCACCGGTGTGTTTCCAATCACATGCCGGCATGTAGTACAGTCCATTAAGTCACACATCTGAGTCAGAGCCGTCATCTGAAACAGAGTCCAGATACATGACTGGCACAGTACACACACTCGCACAAGACAACGGCACCTGCCCACCCATGCACACCCAGGCAGAGGCATCACAAAGGCACCCGCAGCCCACGGAGCATGCCTGCCCATGCACACCCAGGCCTCACTGCTCACCTTCCGCCACCGGCGTGTAGACTGGATGTCCCACCATGTGCCACTGCAAGCTACAAGCCCGGGGCCCGCGAACATGGCACCCTCCACACCATGCAGCCATGCCCTGCAGGCCACCAGCTCTCACGTGTGTTGCTGGGTCTGGACTACTCCATGGCTGAGGACATACTGGTGCACCCGGCAACATCGCAGGCTGCACACCCGCTCAGTTTTGATTTGTTCAGCATTATGTACATCATTTGTGTGTCTTTTGCACACCCTATCAGCCCAATGGGTGCCACTAAGTCTGTGACCCGGATGCGAGGCCACATAGCGGTAGGCCCTCGCTGCCCACTGGCTCTGGCCTACACTGCGGCCCAGCAGGGCACAAGAAACCTGAGTTGCCCGGACCGGGACGGGGCATGATCGTAGGGTGTCCACCCGCTCAGCAGCTTAAGGTGCCACTGACTCAGTGCACCCAAAGTCACTGTCCCGTGGCGGGGTGCCTGTGCCTGCCGTAATGCGCCGAGTGCGACTAACCCTGTGCAACCCCAGTCAGCACCACTGAAGGACTGGGCTATTCTAAGGCCCAGCGGTGCCAGGGGACAACACCTGAAACCTTCGTGGGTTACCTGTTCCGGCGTACAAAGCACAGAGACACGGGACACTTCCTGCGGCGTCAGAGATCAGAGTTTTATTTACTGCAGGGATACAGAAATCGCAAGAAGTACACAACGTGTAGGTTCTGAGAGACTGCTTTAACTTGCAAAAGTGGATCGCTCCTTTTATACACATTTTCGTCATTGAACAACATGGCGAACAAAAGGTTACAACTTAGTTCCCACAGTAAACTTCAAAAAGGGTCGCATTCATGTTTTCAGAAACCCGGAACATAATTACAGTAGCATTGCCGGTTCCCAACTGTGAAAACACGTTATCCCCACATTAAGCACATTCCATTCTGACTGCAAACGAATTAGGAGAAGGGACAGAAACAGGTGCAGAGGAAAAAGACAAGGACGAACAACAGATTGGAAAAGAGTGCAGGGGCAATATCGGAAACATGATTGCAGGATCAAAGGATCCGTGCCTAATGCATGCATGACTGAAACAATAGACTAGCACAGCAAGATGAGCCTCGAGCGGGGCCATCTGCCCTTGCAGTGTCATCCCCCTCGTCATAAAGACACCCTCAAAGGAACACATGTCTTCCGCAAAGGCTTGGGAATCCCAGGGTCACGAAGCGGACAGTGTCCGTTCGCTGGCTACTTGAGGGCAAGAGACAAAATGGATGCGGTATCTAAAATGGAACCCGAGGGTTCAGATGGACATTTCCACGAATGAGACGAACCATACATAGTAGCGTAGCGAAAACGCGTACACCCACTAAACTCGTCATTTGCGGTTCGTAGATACCAAACTCGTCCATATTCGAACACACCCAAAATGTCATTACGATTCTCACGGAACCTCAGACGCTCCTTTTGCCCTCATGTAGGCAAGCACTAGTCGAGATCAGAATCGATTTCGATATTCATCAAATCATTCAGTTGTTGCTGGAACATCATTCTATCCATCAATGTCTCTTTGGTAACAGATGGCCGTCTTATACACGTTGTAGCACAGAGGCCACATAAGGCAGGACCACACTGCACACAAAGACAACACGTGAACAAAAACGTTACAACAACCCCTACGATCATCAGGATCTTCCAACCCCAAGTTGATATCAGGCCCCAAAACCATCCTAGAAGCGTCCAATTACCTTCGTCCACGTGTATGGACTCGGAAATCTTATGCAACTTCGAGATGGCTTGATAAACAGTTGGAGCGTTGTCAGGGATGAAAATGCAACAGCTCGAATGGATCACCTTGCACACACCACCTCTGTCTGCAAGAACAACGTCTAAAACCATACGGTTCTGCAACGTCATAAGTCTGTCCGCCTGAAGCTCTGCTGTTAGATTACCAAGAGCACTTGCAGTTATGTTAGCAGTCAATTCTACCACACGAGTCAACTGTCTCAGGTTCCTACTATTAACCATAGGTCCCCAAAACGGCAGGGGACCCTTAAAGAAATCTCCTGCTTCTTCACCGGCAGTGTCCTCTTCGCTAATAACGCCTCTCACAACTCTAGTCTTGTGATAGTCTGAGGCAACCGTAAAAGTCGGTGGCAGAAGATTTGCAATATAACAGGTACCCGAGAAGTCACGGGGCAACCATGCACGTTCATAACATACAAAATAGGTACCCTTGGCAGTCAGGAAAACAGGGGAGGAGAGCATCGGTAGAACATACGTATCAGTACAAGCACTCTCCCCAAGCTGGGCTCTCGGATTTCGACCAAGACCTTTCAAGCAGAAATTACCGAGGTGGGGTACGATCCATATTGGAGACGAGCTCTTAAGCTGTCTATCACCCACTGACATACTATACTCAGCCTCACTCAGATCTTTATATGCTCGCACCTCTTCATCTGGGATAAGCGATGCATCAAAAATATCTCTATCTAAATCAGCAATCGCTATCGCCAAAGGCTTGTGGTACGGACCAGGACCAAAGTTTGCAGAACGTGGCTCTCGACTGGGGTAGGAATCTAGTGCACTACGGAACATAGTTTGGAATGCTCGAGCCGACCCCTGGGAGCTGTAAGGAAGAACCAAATACGGAATACCCCTATCCATGGTATGTGGCATTAACCCACACACCCAACAGTTGGTAGTATTCATCACCAACTGATGCTGATGTAGGAGTTGAACGAAGGAGTTATTCATGAATTCTGCACGTCTAACCTGTTCATGTTGGGGCAGAGGATGAAAGGAATGCGGAGAAACAGTGGTAATAGAACTTAGTTTAGGAGAAAAGGTAGGTGAAGTAGAAGGCAATAACAACTGTATTCCAAAATACACTCCACCCACCAATAGCATAGAAACAGTCAAAAACAGCAGGAACACCTGAAACAGAAAGCATTTTGTTCGTACAATCTTATACAATTTTGATCTTTGCGCCGACATCCTTTCTACTTCCAACAGCTCAGAGAACGCCATCCTCTAAAAACCGTCCGTAACGTCCTTGACGTACTTCGTTCTGAGTAGCGATTATCAATTCCCAGGAGTTCCCAGGAATCAACAAAAAGTAACCAACCTAGTGTCAGGAACCTGCTAAACAGAAGGAAGTACCCGTACGGCCCTACGGTCAACCCGGATGATAGGTTTTCTTAAACAAACATCCAATTTAATAAAAAGGTCTCTTAGCTGTAAAAGTACACGTGAAAAGGAACTCGAAAATCAATAAAGGATGTAATTATTCATAATGTTCGTGGCAACAGTAAGGACAATATAAGTTAAAAAAAAAGGCAAAACAAAAAAAATTTTTATTAGTCCTTGTCATGTGAGCGAAGAAAATATCGACTTCTTCCAGGTCGAGTCTGCTCTTCAAATAATTGTTCAACTTGTGAGACAGTGTTCAATCGATCAGATGACAGTTCAGACCTTGAGTTCTCCAAAACTGACGACTCAACAGATGTGTCTGGCTGCAATGAATTGTTTCCTACAGGTTGAGCATCACTAAACGGCACGAAACATAGAGGGGTCTCGGTTTCCGTTGCCGCAATACCAGTTCTCACCCAATTATCTGCTGGTAAAGGGATCGGAACCTTTTTGGTATGGGTGGCATGCACCCAGTTCTTTCTACCTTCCAACCGAACTGCAGTCCTTGTAGCCAGCAATACTTGGAAGGGACCCACAAATCTCGGCTCCAAGTTGCGTTTTCTGCCAAAATTGCGGGTGACAACCCAGTCACCCGGTTGGAGCCGATGTCCAGGACCCTCTGTCTGTGCCGGTAGAGCTTCAAAGACCTGTTGATGAATTAACCTCAGTTTAGCAGTCAGATCATGAAGATAATCAATTAACATTGGATACTCAAGAAAGTAGGCCTTAGGCCTCGGGACTCCCCAAATGTTTGCAGGGCGGCCGAACACAATCTCATATGGGCTAAGCCCTACTCGAGAGTGCACAGTCGCCCTGGTCGATAAGAGAGCCAGAGGCAAGGCATCAGGCCATGACAGACCAGTCGTAGCTTGAATCTTAGCAAGTTTCAGTTTCAGAGTACAATTGTACCCTTCAACCAAACCCACGGACTGGGGATGATTGGCGCTATGGAATTTTTGTCGAATTCCAAGGCCCTTACACACACTCTGCATCACGCTTCCCACAAACTCACTTCCGTTATCTGACCACACAATCCGTGGCATTCCATACCGAGCAAAGTATTCCTTCAGTAGGACTTTCGCTGTGGACAGGGCAGTATTATCCTTAAGAGGATAGGCCTCAATCCATCTGGAGAACGCACAAACCACAACTAAAACGTACTTCAGGTTATTGCATCTCTCCATATGGATGAAGTCCAGTTGGATAACCTCAAAGGGACATGTAGGAGGAGCAAAATGGCCGGGTGGAGTGGGGGTGCCCTTGCCAGGATTATACATCAAACACACCATACAATTCTTAACCACTCTCTCAGCACATTTAGCAATACCATCATTCTTCCATACAGGGGACAACAATTTACATATACCTTTCGCGCTAATATGTGACAAGCCGTGAGCCATAGTCACAACGGCTAGCACATATGCATCCGGTAACATCCACCTCTGACATTCCGACAAATCAACCCAACATCCATGCGTGTCTAACTTTCCCGTGCTTTCTTTCCACTTAGTCTTTTCAGTTTCAGTGGCCTCATTCTGAATTGCTTTCACGCTCTCAACAGTGTCTTCACACATACCAGTCTCCGTCGACCACCTCACTAAACTCGTAACATACATTCGGGTTGCAAGATTCTTAGCCGTTTCCTTAGCAATCTCATCCGCAAATGCATTACCACGACCAACATCATCCGTTACCTTTCGATGCGCACTACATTTAATGATGGCCACCTGTTTAGGCAATGTAAGTGCGTCCAAAAGATCGTTTACGAGCTGTCCGTGTTGGATCTTCGTACCATGCGATGTCATAAATCCTCTTTCTCTCCACAACCGACCAAAACTATGTGCAACGCCAAACGCATATTGACTATCAGTAAACACATTCACTCGCTTTCCCTTAGACAAAACACACGCTCTCGTCAACGCAATCAACTCTGCCGCTTGCGCTGAATTCTGACTCAATCTCGCAGTTTCCACAACCGTACTCAATGTCACTACAGCATACGCAGTCGTCACATCACCATTCGGCAACTTAAAACATGAACCATCAACATATAAAGTGCCATCGGGGTCTATCAATGGAGTGTTTTTCAGGTCAACACGACCCTTCGTTTCTTCCTCAGTTCGTAAATAGCAATCATGTGGTGGTACATCATCTGATTCCATATTAGTCGGCAACAATGTCGCCGGATTCAGCACATTACAACGCTTGATCTGTATATGACTTGCCAAAAGTGTCAACTCATAACCGGACAACCTTGCACTCGTCAGATGTTGAGTTTTTGTACAATTCAGGAGAGTGTCAACTGCATGCGGAACCATCACTGTGAGCATATTATCCATGACCAGACCTGCGGATTGTCGAATAGACACCGCAGCTGCCGCTGTCGCTCTCAACCAACTCGGCAACGCTCTAGCTACCGGGTCTAAGGTCGAGGAAAAATATGCACATGGACGCTGCTTACCACCAAATTGTTGCGTCAAAACACTCAACGCACAACCCTCTCTCTCGTGAACGTATAGTGTAAACGGTTTACTGTAATCAGGAGTACCTAACACAGGAGCCGAACACAACGCATCACGCAGTTCAGAAAAACTTTTCTGACATTCTTCCGTCCATGGCAAAGGAGTCGAAACATCCTTGCACGTGAGAGCTATCAATGGCTTCGCTAACAGTGAAAAGTTCGGAATCCACTGTCTGCAGTATGACGTGATACCTAAAAAGGCACAGTCATTCGAGCGATCGCCGCAATTCTTTCTGGGGTCAACCTTCTTCCCTCCTTTGACAATAAGTGACCTAGATAGGTTACTTCTTGACAACAATATTGTAGTTTAGAAGGTGACACCTTGTGATGTAAGTCACATAGATGCTGTAAAAGTGATACTGTAGCGGTTTTGCAAATCTGTTCAGTGTCAGCAGCTACCAACAGATCATCAACGTACTGAATCAAGGCCGCACCAGCCGGTAACACAAACGCATCAAGTTGACTCTTAAGGGCTTGGCTGTAGATCGATGGACTCTCACAGTAGCCCTGAGGTGCGCGTTTAAACCTGAAGCTGCGACCACCTAATGAGAAACCGAATAGATCTCTGCTTTCCTCAGCAATCGGAATGCTAAAGAAAGCATTCTTCAGATCGATTACTGAGAACCATGATGCAGAAGCTGGAATCAGAGTCAGCAAAGCTGTAATGTCAGGTACCACGGGAAACTGTGGAATTACAATTTTATTTACCTCTCTTAAATCAATAACAAAACGATACACAGGAGGCTTAGATGGATCAGTTCGTTTCAAAATAGGCAACACAGGACTATTACACACGTTACCCCGAGTTTCTTCGATGACATCTTTATCGATCAAATCGTAAATGATCGCTAATAGTGCTCGTTCTCCATCAAGAGAGATACGATACTGGGGAATGCGTGGTAAGTGCACGTTTGATTTCAATTGAACAACATAAGGTGGTATATCCAGCAGGCCCACGTCATTGGGACCTGTTGCCACAAAGACTCAGGAATAGAACTCAATTCCGGTGGGAGCTTATCAGTTGACAAATACATAGGAGAGATCACTCTCTGACCCAACGTAAGCTTCACTCCCGCAGGAGAACAGTACAAAGTCGCATATAACCGCTTCAACAAGTCCAGGCCCAAAAGATTCTCACCACAACCAGTAGTCAAAATCAAAGGAGCTTTTAACTCACGAGGCCCAATTGTAAGGGGCAAAGGGCTAGAAACTGGATTGCTAACGGGGGCGCCAGAGAATCCAACGGAAACATTCGTTAAGCCAGACAAAGGTGCGCCAGGGAGTTTCGACTGCATGATGGAACTTTTCGCTGCACCAGTGTCCAACAGAAAAGGCTCAACTACGCCCAATGTGGCAACTGCGACGTAAGGCCCTCTTTGATCAACCGGAACTGATACTACTCCCTCTCTTTGTCTATGCCTGTCCTAGTAATGACCGTCAGCATCAACATCATGCTCGACATAATAGTCGTCCACACGATACTGTGCAGATCTACCAGACGATGAATCGCGCTGATCAAAGCAATTTTGCGAGTCTGATGAAGCGGCAGAATGCTCATTCTGATTCTGAGTAACACCGCGACCTCTACCACGTGATGCTTGTTGAGGACCACTACGACCTCCTCGAGCCGAGACACCATTGTTTCGGTCACGCAAAACTGGACAATTAAACTTCAGATGGCCCTCTCCCCTACAATATGCGCATTGATTATACCCCAGCATAGATCGTGATGTAGAGGAGTCAGTACGCGACTGCAACCTAGAAAACTGTAATTTTGATCGATTTTGCTGTTGCGAGTCATTTTGATTCGAGCGCGGAGGATACGCTTGCTGCAATAAGACCTTAGTTTTAAGATCCTTTGTTTTCTTATCTGCACGTTCGCTTTCTTCTTTCTCTCTATTTTCGTAGTATTGGGCCGTGGCTAATATTTGAGCAGTGGTAGAAACAGCCCACGAACTTTCAGAATTTTTCAATTTGTTGCTTAGGTCAGGCAACAAATTCGATACAAATTTATCAGCAAACAGTCGCTGACCTCCCTCAGTGCTCATATCCTGACCACTGTGATCGATGAATGCCTCCTCAAATCTCGTAAAGAAATCGGAGACACTCTCGTCCTTCTTTTGTTTGCACGCAGACAGTTTATCCCAGTTAACTCTCATCGCTGGCATAAGCGTCTTCATAAGTGTAATTATCCTCTGGGGCAGATTCGCAATGATCTGTTCAGGTTTAGACCCACCAACTTGTCGTCCGTCGGCCGTCGCAAGAGCAGCCCAATCACCGCCTAATTCAGCTGCGTGATTCTCTTGACGGATTTTCGCCCAAATCGGTTGAGGTACTACGTTACCGAACAACATATCGATATCAGCGAGGTTCATAACAGTAGCATCCACTAATTGGGATAACTCCTTATAATAACCTGCCGGATTTTTGCGGGGGTCAGGCAAAGTTTGCTTCACCTGCAAAACTTCCGACCGCTTCCATGGGAGGTGTATCCAAACTCTCTGAAAGTGTGGTGGAATAGCAGGATTAGCAGCAGCATCACCTGGCATCCACACTGGGGGAACTTCTCGCATAGGATACTGACCAGGTTATGCCATCCACTCCGCAGTTTCGTCCTTAAACAATGCTCGAGGTTGTACTGTAGATCGAAAAGATAACAGACGCTCTAAAGCACGTCGGACATTACCACCCACAATCATACCATTCAAAAACTGATTCTGAAGTTCAGTCATCTCGGGCGGTACATTGTCTACCTCATCATTATCCCACTCTTCTCTCAAGGATTTACATATTTCCTCGAACGCGAATCTTTGTGTGGGCTCATTAAACTGAGAAAACGTATCGAAAACTATGCATGAAGTGTACTTAGCAGGATGCCTAATCCATTTACACGTCATTTTCACTAACGTCTCACATTCTCTACCACCAGGAATTTGACTGCGCCGCTGAGAGACATCAGAAAGATCGGACCCAAGCATTGGTCCAGAAAGTGGAGAATAGAGATTAGCAACAGCATTAGGTATACGACTACGAACAGAAGGGGAAGAAGAAAGAAGTACAGGAGCAACTACATTAGGAGGAAACGTAGATACAGTAGCAGTAGTCGGGATAGCAGGAGTAGTAGTAACAATAGGCTGATGAGGTACAGGCAAAGGAGCAGTAGGAAGAATAGCGGGTAAAGGAGTAGGGACAATCTGTGGTACAAGGGGATTCGGAAGAACAGGAGGAACGACAGGCTGACCAGCAGCCACCAGAACAACAGGTTGAGGAACAGGAGGAATCACAGGAACCGTAGTATCCTGTGCATAGGGAGGTGGTGATTTCAGTAGATAAGACAATAATGGATCCTCTACCGCTTCTTCTCCCTTTCTATCAGAACTGGACGGTAGAACCGGATAACATTTATCTACCGCCATATGATGCAATCTAGCAAAAACTTCCTTTTCCTTCTCGTCTTTGTCTCGCTGATACTGTTCTGCATTTTGCATTACCGTAATAACACCTTCTCTCTTATTTTTCTTAATCTGTTTGATTTCTTTCTGCTTGGCCTCTTTACGCCATAACCGAAAGGAATCAAACATGGCCGGCCTAGCCTTCTTTTTAAACAATTTAGCTTCAAGATTATCTAATATTGCAGTTTCGAAACTACCATGTGGTGGCCAACTAAGAACACCATCATTTTTAGTGTAACCAATTTTCGTTATATACGATAGGACCTACTCCGTGGCGACTATAGAGCTCATAAACTGGAGTTCCAACTGGAGGTATTGGACATGAATCCTCCAACCGGGAATCCATGCTGTAACATTTAAGGAAACCAAACAAAGTACTACGGCCAGGCATCGTGCACACTAACCGAGTTTACAAACTTCAAGGGCTATCGAATTATGATGTCCTCGCAAAAAAAATGCAAGACCCTCGGATTTTGGCGATTGCAACCGTCAAATAAAACCCAACAACTAAGAACCAACAACTAAGAACCACAAATGCAATGGAACCATGCAAACAACCAAGTTTAACCAAGTTACAAAATACAAAGCAACCGTCCCAAAAGGGAACTACAAAACCAAGGACTCTGGGAGCGACCCACAAATACTTAACTGAAAGAACAATGGCGTCACCAGGAAGGCCCGTCGATCGTCTCGCCGTACAAAGGACTACGCCAGGCGCCAAAACAGGTCGACAGTCAGGGCATCAGTCCGTCGAAGCCGTCAGGAGACGGGAATCTTCGCGGGAAAAGTCTTCGGGCCACTTATTTCGACAACTGGATCGATGAAGCGGGGTGCACCTTCCCTCGGAGATTTCACACGAAGTTCCTCACGATCGTCGGGCTTTGGACCGGTACCGCTGATGTGGCCCAACGTTGGGCGCCAACTGAAGGACTGGGCTATTCTAAGGCCCAGCGGTGCCAGGGGACAACACCTGAAACCTTCGTGGGTTACCTGTTCCGGCGTACAAAGCACAGAGACACGGGACACTTCCTGCGGCGTCAGAGATCAGAGTTTTATTTACTGCAGGGATACAGAAATCGCAAGAAGTACACAACGTGTAGGTTCTGAGAGACTGCTTCAACTTGCAAAAGTGGATCGCTCCTTTTATATACATTTTCGTCATTGAACAACATGGCGAACAAAAGGTTACAACTTAGTTCCCACAGTAAACTTCAAAAAGGGTCGCATTCATGTTTTCAGAAACCCGGAACATAATTACAGTAGCATTGCCGGTTCCCAACTGTGAAAACACGTTATCCCCACATTAAGCACATTCCATTCTGACTGCAAACGAATTAGGAGAAGGGACAGAAACAGGTGCAGAGGAAAAAGACAAGGACGAACAACAGATTAGAAAAGAGTGCAGGGGCAATATCGGAAACATGATTGCAGGATCAAAGGATCCGTGCCTAATGCATGCATGACTGAAACAATAGACTGTTTTATAAGAACAAGGGTACCCCGAAATGCGAACCAGGGGTGGTACATGTAGAAAAAGACAATGGTTCTTAATGGCCTAAAAAGGTCCAGTTTTAGAAAAACCTTGGAAAAGGTAGGGGTTTAATAAAGGTTTTTCAAAACATGATTTTGAGTAAGGAGAGCGATAGTTAATATAGAGAAGGGACAATAAGGTCACGGTATGACAGATAATTGCAAATTAGAGGGGCCTTCGTCCCAGCGCGAAGCAGCACCAGAGCAGTTCTCGATCAATCCCGCCCCGAGGCTCGCATTCATTGCATCTTTACCGGCTAACTAATTACTTAAATTCCCGGGCACATGAACATCATCATTTTCCGGCCCAGTGATTACAGCGCGCTGTTCAAGCCTACCGCTCTGACAAAGGCCCCTCTAATTTGCAATTAACTGCATCCGGCAGGTCTTTTGATCAGTTACAAAAACCTCGCTCCTATCTCGGACCTTTCATTTCTTGTCTACATAGACAATTCTAAATGCTCACAATTGTCCTGAAGATGAACTCAAATAACTGAGTTCGAAACGTCGTCGACCGCTTACAACATGAACCCCTCATATTAAGCCATAGTAGAAAGTGGTTCAACGTTTGTTGTCAATGCGATGTTTTTTAAAGTTCACCCTCACCCTCATATCACGCTTTTTGTCACTGAATATGTGAGCACTTGAAATTCATTTTTGTGTATAATAAATATCTGTCATACCGTGACCTTATTGTCCCTTCTCTATATTAACTATCGCTCTCCTTACTCAAAATCATGTTTTGAAAAACCTTTATTAAACCCCTACCTTTTCCAAGGTTTTTCTAAAACTGGACCTTTTTAGGCCATTAAGAACCATTGTCTTTTTCTACATGAAACAATAGACTAGCACGGCAAGATGAGCCTCGAGCGGGGCCATCTGCCCTTGCAGTGTCATCCCCCTCGTCATAAAGACACCCTCAAAGGAACACATGTCTTCCGCAAAGGCTTGGGAATCCCAGGGTCACGAAGCGGACAGTGTCCGTTCGCTGGCTACTTGAGGGCAAGAGACAAAATGGATGCCGTATCTAAAATGGAACCCGAGGGTTCAGATGGACATTTCCACGAATGAGACGAACCATACATAGTAGCGTAGTGAAAACGCGTACACCCACTAAACTCGTCATTTGCGGTTCGTAGATACCAAACTCGTCCATATTCGAACACACCCAAAATGTCATTACGATTCTCACGGAACCTCACCACGTGGTGGTCGTCCTGTGCCATACGCAGGCCTGGGTTGCCACTAACCCTGCACGCAACAAAACTCATGTGCCCTTCATGATTGGGAACGGTGGCGTCCGTCATCCAGTCACCACTGGCAGAGGAGAATGTGACGTCGTTGGCCCCTTATGTTGGCGGAGTCACATGGCCTGTGACGCCTGTGCCGGATGGGTGTGGTGTGCATGCAAACCTGCCCTCATGGAGTGGTTATGACATGCTGACAACTAGACCAGTGACCTGCACACCACAAGCGAGTTCGCCTGTGACGGGGAGCAATGAGGGCCCCCCTCAGAGAGTAAACGGAGTGGTCTGGCCTGCCGTACGCCGGACCAGCGCAGGGCTTGCCACAATGACACGTGGGCTCTGGGCGTGGTTCAGTCTATGTCCGGACAAGGAAGTGAGTGACGCGTGTGTCTCAGTTGTAGTGTCCACGGGACCCGGTACACAGAATGCAATGTAGCACCCTCTGACTGGCATCCCACAGGATGACAATCATTGACGCAAGGGAAATCACTGTCCCTAAATTCATCCACACATGCATACATAACTGATGATGGACATGACACAGCAGTGCGTCAATGGATGTTTATTGCACATCCAGTGCAGTTATGCAGCCCGAGCGGTTCAGGGCAATGCCCAGCACACTACACACTATGGGCCCGTGGAGGGCCAGCCAGAGTCCATCTGGGGATGACAAGTCCTGCTGAAGGGAAGGGTGCAGTCCGCAGCCTGGTCACCTTGTCATTGGTGACCAATCCGGAAGGGGCAGTCCATGTCGCTGTCCAAGGTGAGTGCAGCGGAGTGTATCGTGGGTCAGTGGAAGGTCATGAGGCCATGTGCGGGACCAAGCAGACACAGGCCAGGTGGCGTTAATGAATGCTAATGCCTGGTCCTTCTGACCACAGTCCAATCCACGTCCATGTCCTCGTCCACAGGTGTGTCCCCTGCCCCACCTGTGGATGTTGCAGAACCGGCTGCCGCACTGTGTGCCACTGACACATCAGGGGCCTGAGTGGATCCTGCTGCCGCACTGGGAGGCACTGACACACCAGGGGGCAGGGATGTGGATGGTGTGGGGGGTAAATAGACATAATATCGAAAAAAATATATCGAGTGGACAGAATATCGAGTTTTTAATATAGAATCGACAGAATATCGAATTGCCAAAATATAGTGGTGAAGAATATCGAAAATCAGGTAAGAAATATCGATTTCAATAATATAGAAGTAAGTAATATCGACAGTCATAATATAGTTGTTAAAAATATCGAATTTTTTATAGTGTTTTAAGTGTTAGTATATGTGTTAAAAGTATGTATTAATATTGGAATGTATGTTAGAATATTTTTAAAGTAATGAATTTTATGTTATTTTATTTTTGTGTAATTTAATTCTGTAGCGGGTTGTGGGTTTATAGGGGAGTAGGGTGGGAAGTAATTTAATTATAGTACATTAAATAATAATTTATAGGAATTATTAAATATTTTTACTTTAATTTTGCGTTTTACTTCTGTAGCGGGTTGTGGGTTTATAGGGGAATAGGGTGGGAAGTAATTTATTTGTTATTAGTTAATTATTAATTGGTATTGAAAATTAATTGGTAAATAATTTGTATTAATTGGTAATTAATTTGTAGTAATTGTTTAATTGATAATTATGTTAATTGTATTCATTTAATATTTGTAGCGGGTAGTGTGTTTATAGGGGAATGTGGTGGGAAGTAATATAATTGTGTAAATAATTAATTATTTAATTAATTTGTGTATATTGTTAATTAATATATCTTTAATTTAATTTTGCGTTTTACTTCTGTAGCGGGTTGTGGGTTTATAGGGGAATAGGGTGGGAAGTAATTTAATTGTTATTAGTTAATTATTAATTGGTATTGAAAATTAATTGGTTGTTGATTAATTATTAATTGGTAAATAATTTGTATTAATTGGTATTTAATTTGTATTAATTGTTTAATTGATAATTATGTTAATTGTATTCATTTAATATTTGTAGCGGGTAGTGTGTTTATAGGGGAATATGGTGGGAAGTAATATAATTGTAAAAAATTAATTATTTAAATAATTTGTGTATATCGTTAATCAATATATTATTAATTAATTATTAATTGGTATTATTTGCATTTATTAATGTTTGTTATTGAAAAACAATTGGTTGTTAATTAATTATTAATAGGTAATTAATTAAACAAAAATGTATTGGTATTTATAAATAATCAATTATTAAATCTTGTGTGATTGGTAATTAATTGTAATACTTGTTTTGGTATTAATATTTAATTAATTTTTAAAAAATTATTAATTTGTTATTTTCCCTACTATTGCACTTACTTGAGTGGGAATAGTAATTTTTACCCCTACGCTATCCAATGCTTTCCCTATTATTGCACTCTCTGGAGTGGGAATAGTAATTTTTACCCTCCCGCTATCCAACGCTTTCCCTACTGTTGCATTCTCTGGAGTGGGAATAGTAATTTTTACCCGACCGCTATCCAACGCTTTCCCTACTGTTGCACTCACTGGAGTGGGAATAGTAAATTTGACCCTCCCGCTATCCAACACTTTCCCTACTGTTGCACTCTCTGGAGTGGGAATAGTAATTTTTACCCCTACGCTATCCAACGCTTTCCCACTCTCTGGAGTGGGAATAGTAATTTTTATCCCTACGCTATCCAATGCTTTCCCTACTGTTGCACTCTCTGGAGTGGGAATAGTAATTTTTACCCCTACGCTATCCAACGCTTTCCCTACTGTTGCACTCACTGGAGTGAGAATAGTAAATTTTACCCTCCCGCTATCCAACGCTTTCCCTACTGTTGCACTCTCTGGAGTGGGAATAGTAATTTTTATCCCTACGCTATCCAACGCTTTCCCTACTGTTGCACTCTTTGGAGTGGGAATAGTAATTTTTACCCCTACGCCATTTGACGTTTTCTCTACTGTTGTAATCACTGGAGTGGGAATAGTAAATTTTGAACTCCCGCTATCCAACGCTTTCCCTACTGTTGCACTCTCTGGAGTGGGAATAGTAATTTTTACCCCTACGCTATCCAATGCTTTCCCTACTGTTGCACTCACTGGAGTGGGAATAGTAATTTTTACCCCTACGTTATCCAACGCTTTCCCTACTGTTGCACTCACTGGAGTGGGAATAGTAAATTTTACTCTCCCGCTATCCAACACTTTCCCTACTGTTGCACTCTCTGGAGTGGGAATAGTAATTTTTACCCCTACGCTATCCAATGCTTTCCCTATTATTGCACTCTCTGGAGTGGAAATAGTAATTTTTTCCCTCCCGCTATCCAACGCTTTCCCTACTGTTGCATTCTCTGGAGTGGGAATAGTAATTTTTACCCTCCCGCTATGCAACGCTTTCCCTACTGTTGCAGTCACTGGAGTGGGAATAGTAAATTTGACCCTCCCGCCATCCAACGTTTTCCCTACTGTTGCACTCTCTGGAGTGGGAATAGTAATTTTTACCCCTACGCTATCCAATGCTTTCCTTATTATTGCACTCTCTGGAGTGGGAATAGTAATTTTTACCCTCCCGCTATCCAACGCTTTCCCTACTGTTGCATTCTCTGGAGTGGGAATAGTAATTTTTACCCTACCGCTATCCAACGCTTTCCCTACTGTTGCACTCACTGGAGTGGGAATTGTAAATTTGACACTCCCGCTATCCAACGCTTTCCCTACTGTTGCACTCTCTGGAGTGGGAATAGTAATGTTTTATCCCTACACTATCCAATGCTTTCCCTACTGTTGCACTATCTGGAGTGGGAATAGTAATTTTTACCCCTACGCTATCCAACGCTTTCCCTACTGTTGCACTCACTGGAGTGGGAATAGTAAATTTTACCCTCCCGCTATCCAACGCTTTCCCTACTGTTGCACTCTCTGGAGTGGGAATAGTAATTTTTACCCCTACGCTATCCAATGATTTCCCTATTATTGCACTCTCTGGAGTGGGAATAGTAATTTTTAACCTCCCGCTATCCAACGCTTTCCCTACTGTTGCATTCTCTGGAGTGGGAATAGTAATTTTTACCCTACCGCTATCCAACGCTTTCCCTACTGTTGCACTCACTGGAGTGGGAATAGTAAATTTGACCCTCCCGCTATCCAACACTTTCCCTACTGTTGCACTCTCTGGAGTGGGAATAGTAATTTTTACCCCTACGCTATCCAACGCTTTCCCACTCTCTGGAGTGGGAATAGTAATTTTTATCCCTACGCTATCCAATGCTTTCCCTACTGTTGCACTCTCTGGAGTGGGAATAGTAATTTTTACCCCTACGCTATCCAACGCTTTCCCTACTGTTGCACTCACTGGAGTGAGAATAGTAAATTTTACCCTCCCGCTATCCAACGCTTTCCCTACTGTTGCACTCTCTGGAGTGGGAATAGTAATTTTTATCCCTACGCTATCCAACGCTTTCCCTACTGTTGCACTCTTTGGAGTGGGAATAGTAATTTTTACCCCTACGACATTTGACGTTTTCTCTACTGTTGTAATCACTGGAGTGGGAATAGTAAATTTTGAACTCCCGCTATCCAACGCTTTCCCTACTGTTGCACTCTCTGGAGTGGGAATAGTAATTTTTACCCCTACGCTATCCAATGCTTTCCCTACTGTTGCACTCACTGGAGTGGGAATAGTAATTTTTACCCCTACGCTATCCAACGCTTTCCCTACTGTTGCACTCACTGGAGTGGGAATAGTAAATTTTACTCTCCCGCTATCCAACACTTTCCCTACTGTTGCACTCTCTGGAGTGGGAATAGTAATTTTTACCCCTACGCTATCCAATGCTTTCCCTATTATTGCACTCTCTGGAGTGGGAATAGTAATTTTTTCCCTCCCGCTATCCAACGCTTTCCCTACTGTTGCATTCTCTGGAGTGGGAATAGTAATTTTTACCCTCCCGCTATGCAACGCTTTCCCTACTGTTGCAGTCACTGGAGTGGGAATAGTAAATTTGACCCTCCCGCCATCCAACGTTTTCCCTACTGTTGCACTCTCTGGAGTGGGAATAGTAATTTTTACCCCTACGCTATCCAATGCTTTCCTTATTATTGCACTCTCTGGAGTGGGAATAGTAATTTTTACCCTCCCGCTATCCAACGCTTTCCCTACTGTTGCATTCTCTGGAGTGGGAATAGTAATTTTTACCCTACCGCTATCCAACGCTTTCCCTACTGTTGCACTCACTGGAGTGGGAATTGTAAATTTGACACTCCCGCTATCCAACGCTTTCCCTACTGTTGCACTCTCTGGAGTGGGAATAGTAATGTTTTATCCCTACACTATCCAATGCATTCCCTACTGTTGCACTCTCTGGAGTGGGAATAGTAATTTTTACCCCTACGCTATCCAACGCTTTCCCTACTGTTGCACTCACTGGAGTGGGAATAGTAAATTTTACCCTCCCGCTATCCAACGCTTTCCCTACTGTTGCACTCTCTGGAGTGGGAATAGTAATTTTTACCCCTACGCTATCCAATGATTTCCCTATTATTGCACTCTCTGGAGTGGGAATAGTAATTTTTACTCTCCCGCTATCCAACACTTTCCCTACTGTTGCATTCTCTGGAGTGGGAATAGTAATTTTTACCCTCCCGCTATCCAACGCTTTCCCTACTATTGCACTTACTGGAGTGGTAATAGTAAATTTTACCCGCCCGCTATCCTACACAGAAAATATTGAATATTTTTAATTAATATTACGTTAATATATATGTATTAATGATTTTTTTTCACTTACATTAATTATTTATTAATTTTAATGTTATTTAAGTATTTTTAAGTATGTGTCAGTTAATTATATGTATTATTTCATTAATTTTACATTACTTTTAAAACATTTAAAAAATTCGATATTTTGACTAACTATATTATTTACAACGATATTTTGGATTCTATATTTTTGTACTTTCCTGTTTGGAGATAGGGATTCGATATTTTGGTATTCTATATTTTGGCATCGATATTTTTGTAAGTCTATATTTTTGTAGTCGATATTATGTCAGTGATCCGGTGTGGGGGCAGCAGCATTCATCTGCGCCACGCCTTGTGTTGACAATGCCATGGTGGAGGTCTGTAGGGCATGATAGATCCCAGCTACATTTCGATGATGTGCAGCGGTGGCTGCCATCCTTTCCGCCTCCATCCGCACCATGTCCTCCATGAGCATCCGTATGTGTGCCAGCTCACAGCTGGTATCGCTGGAGCCACTCTGAGCGGACAGCTGTTCTACTCTTCGCGTCATGACTCCAGCGTAGTCAGTCAGGGCTCATTGGAGACCATGGGGCAGACATAGACACCCAAGGATGGTGTCCAGTTTGGCAGCCATGATGCCGAAGCCCACCTGCACCTGCTCAGCCGTCTCTCCCTCTGGCCCTCCAGCACACGGCGTTGGAAGGCCATTTATTGTTCCTGGAGGTCTTGGGAGGGTGCCGGGGCTGTGGGTGCCTCCTGCTGGGTGGTTTGAGTGGTGAGTGGGGAATCATCGATGTAGCTGGGCTGCCCTGAGCCTGGAGTTGAGTGGCGGATGAGGTCAATGATGTCTTGGATGGTTTGGGTGTCGATGCTGGCGTTGTCCTCCTCGTCATCCGTGAAGAGGGGCTGGGACTGCTCTGCAGGAGGTGTTGACGGTGCCCCTGCGATGTGAAGGGGAGATGGTGTATTACTATGTGTCCACATGTGTGTAGACACATGGTACAGGTTGACATTCAGACAGCATGCCATTGTACATTGTGACAGTCTGTAGATCTGGGCGATGACCCAGAGTCATTGTGGGTGTGCAATGTGCTCAGCTTGATTGTGCATATGTGCCATCCTGGCCATCTCCACCCGTATCCCCAGTACCTGGTGGTCACTCACCTGTTGCGGTTGTGTTGTGTCCTGTTGAGCAGTGTCCGGTCCCCCGACTCCGGCCACAGTCTCCACACTGATGACTGTCGACACCAGCTCCTCCATGTCATCCAGCTCCAGCTGTGACGCTGGGCCCCCACCTCCAGTCTGCATTGCTGTCTTCTGGTTGCCGGAGAGTTTCTCCTTGGTCTTCCGCTTGATGTCATTCCATCGCCTCTTGACCTCGTCCATTGTCCGCTTGTGCTTTCCGACGTTATTCACCTTGTCGACGATGTCCCGCCATATTGCAGTTTTGGGGCCCAGTGACACGTTAGAGGTGACGAAGAGTTGTTGATGGTGTTCCATCACCTCCGTGACTATGATCCTGTTCGCCTGCGGACTGAACTTCGTCTTCTTGTCCTTGCCCGTCCCTGTCCCCGTGGTCCCAGGCTGGTTGTCCGGGGTGCTTGTGGGGTTACGCTCGTCCTCTGCGCCTGCTCCGGCTGCCTCCATGGTGCTTGGGTGTAGGTCAGTTTGTGTGTGGGTGTTTTTTCTGCTTTGATGGAGATTTTTCCCACCTGCTAGGTTTGTGTTGCAGGCCTGGCACTGCTTATCGCTGATTTCCTCATCACGCTTTAGCCCATCGCGTGTTTTTTGGTGTTGTGGTTTGTGTTTTTATCTCCATCGAGGTGGTTCTATCGCGGACATTGTCCGCAGTTTTGGCAGACTATTGCATGGGTTATTTTCCCACGATGGGCTGCGGTATTGAAAGTTGCGTTATGCTACTCATGCGGTAGTTATCACGCGTTCTTGTGCATATACCCCACAGCATTTGATTTATTGGTATATATTTATCCAGAAAGGACAACTGTACCTAGAGTTCATAGGGTACAGATATCGGAGACAGTCTAGATACTAGTAGGGTCATGAGGGTCTTCTTATAACAACAGCTGTTAGCACGTATGTAGAGGTGACGGATAGATTTCTGGTTAGCATCAAATTATCGTAGGCTATCCTACTTACAGAGTTTGCTCATCTGTGGTGTTGTGTCCAGGGTCAAATCCCTCGTGACACTATGCTTTGACGGTTAAAGTTAGCAGCATGTTATGTGGGTGTCATATTTATGTGTTTGAATCTGGAACTCACTTCCTCCATCCCTCTGAACTCTTTCAAATAGTGTTGGAACTGCACATATGTAACTTACCTGGGGGCATATTATCAAGGGCTGGCGATAACATTATCGCCGATTTAGCGCCCGTTTCCGGGCGAAAACCGGCGATAATATTATCGCTTTATTAACAAGGGCACGCTAGCGCGAGTTTCCTTGCCTTAGCGCCCATTTTCAAAAGGGGGTGGTGATGGACGGAGCATCAGAACCAATCAAACACTCACACCCAGTCAACAGATCTGGGTTCTATCCATCACCGTTCTTTAGCCCACTCTGCCACCCCAGTTCAGACATGGCCATATGCAAATCAGTCTGACCCTGTGCCTCATGGGAACAGTCCAGCCCGAACTGCCAAGCCATGCCTTCCCTGGACCGGAAACAAGCTTCCTAGGACCGGTTTCTGGCATTTCAGCCAGGCTTGCTTGAATCCAGTGGCAAAGTGAGCAAGGGACTCACGTCTGAGCATACCCTGCCAACTTATGGCGAACAAAGCGGTACAAAAGGGGGTGGTGATGGACAGAGCATCAGAATCAATCAAACACTCACACCCAGTCAACAGATCTGGGTTTGATCCATCACCGTTCTTTAGCCCACTCTGCCACGCCAGTTCAGACATGGCCATATGCATATCAGTCTGACCCTGTGCCTCATGGGAACAGTCCAGCCCGAACTGCCAAGCCATGCCTTCCCTGGACCGGAAACAAGCTTCCTAGGACCGGTTTCTGGCATTTCAGCCGTCTTCAGCCAGGCTTGCTTGAATCCAGTGGCAAAGTGAGCAAGGGACTCACGTCTGAGCATACCCTGCCAACTTATGGCGAACAAAGCGGTACAAAAGCGGGTGGTGATGGACGGAGCATCAGAACCAATCAAACACTCACACCCAGTCAACAGATCTGGGTTTGATCCATCACCGTTCTTTAGCCTACTCTGCCACCCCAGTTCAGACATGGCCATATGCAAATCAGTCTGACCCTGTGCCTCATGGGAACAGTCCAGCCCGAACTGCCAAGCCATGCTTTCCCTGTGTGGTAAATAAAATATTACGCTCTCAGACTTTTAAGTATATAAATAAGATCATGCATAAAGCAAGAGGCTGAGTCTGTGGTATCAGGTTCATAAAGGGATTTATTCCAATAACTCGAGTCAAAGGGAGAATATTTCCATCACCAAAATTGGATCTGGAAAGGGGCTCAAAAGTATTCTCAATATTCTCAAAACATTATTCACAGAGTACAGTATATATACATTTCTCAATTGTACGTAAGCAAAAGAGCAAGAGAGAATGAGATAAGAGCATGTGGGCGTGTAAGTAGGCGTGAAGGTGGGCGTCCATGTGGGCGTCCACTTGATGATAATGGGTAATTTGTCATGTGTGGGTGGATACCTGGAGAATCCTGCAATGTCAGCAGAAATATTTGGCAGAGATGCGTGCGCAGTCGCATGACGTGTGATAGACGTGCAACTAGAGGGAGAAAGGGACTTGACATTTAGCTCTACATGTGGAGACAAAAGTCTGGGGTTATGTCAACCTAATCCCAAATCATATCTAACATCCTATGTTTAAAGAACTGTGTTATCCAAAAAGAGAGGTCTCTTAGGATAGAATCTTATTCTATACTGACTATACTGACTAGTGCGTGTACAAGCGTCTAAGTGTCTACACTAAATGCGAGGGGGTAGGAATATTCCATGGTAACAGGGCTATGAATTACTTGCATAAAGACAAAGAAGCCGAGCCTTTGCTCGGTAGCTGGAAGAATGTTTACTTAAACTGCTAGACAGGAATGCATTGGGCAGGGAACGGAGCAGATAATTTCGAAGGTGAAATACAGTTTTTGGCAGAGAATAGGCTGATGTCAGGCTTCGTGAGCCGCGCAGAGAATGAGACAAAGTTCATGGTCACAGATGCAGGCTCAGACTGGAGCTTTCAGAGGCAGAAGGCAAGAAGAGTTTGATGACAGAATCAGGGCCTACTTGCCTGGACTGTAAAATGGCATAAGTGAACCATATAAAGCCGGTGGCCTTTCATACTTAGGAATGGAATATCCGGCCTATTCATGGCGGATCTGACAGAGGACATGTTGACGGTGGACGCACATGTGTTTGCGTCTTCATAACTGGAACTGGAGGGAACATACATGTACTTGTGATTCATACATGAAACCGTTGGGGTCCAAGATAGGGGACATAACTGATCAGAAAAATCCATATTTCCACATTCCCTCCTTGTCCCCTACTTGCCCGTTAAGAGATATCAATCTTCATCAATCCATTGATCTGTTCATATAACATCATTTGTTCTTCTTTCTTCTTCCGTGACGAATGAAATCTTGGTGGTGGAATACACGATGTGGCACACAGACCACAGATCGCTGATCCACATTGTAGACATAGACAGCAACTGAATAGTATGAGAAGGCCAATACCTAGGAAAGATAGGACCTTCCATCCAAAGGTAGATAATACACTCCAAAACCAACCGGACCAAGTCCAGGTGCCTGGATTCTGGTGTATCTGGCTTACAATCTTATGAAGGTGAGTTATGGCTTTATATACAGATGGCGAATTTTCTGGTATGAAAAATGCAACAGCTTGATTTGATGACCCTACAAGCTCCGCCCCTATCGGCCAGGATAACGTCAAGGACAAGACTATTTTGAAGCACAACAATCCGCATAGCAGACTGCTCTTCTGTTAAATTGCCTAAGGCGGAAATAGTTTCGTTCACTACTGCTTCAAGGGTTCTGGTTAATCTACGTATCAGCTTACTATTTGTAACTGTACCTATATAGGGAAAGAAACCTTTATTGAAATCTGTGTATTTTTCCCATGCTGTTTCAGTGTAATCGACAATTGGGAGATCTCTCTGCTGTCTATTGTGTACTAAATGAGTATTTCTATGATAATCAGGAGGAGCTAGGAAAACAGGTGGTAGGAGGAATGCTATGTAACAGGTACCATCCCAATCTAGAGGTAGGCGTATATATGCGGTCTGGCCACATATAAAGTAGGAATGACGAGAAGCTCTAAATGTAGACTTGCCTTGATCACTGAATTTTATTACAGTGGTGCATTTACTATGGCCCATGTGTATGGAGCCATTCTTTCTTATACATAATTCCCCTTTTACTGGGAATACGGACATGGCGGGCAAGATTGGTGTAGCTTCAAATTCAACGTTCAGGATCATGAGGTTAAGTGTAAAATTACCTAATCCATATACTTCATTTCTTAGATCAGTTCCTGTTCTTTTGGGAAGTCCCTCCTTGTTAGGGTAGCAGACTTTAAGCAAAACTAAGTTCAGGTTTCCCCATACCCAGTTGTCTTGATAAACTGCGGAATTCGAATCTAGGGAATTAATCAAACTAAAACCATGCTCCACAGGAGCCATTGTGTGTGAACGGATAGAGAAAGAGGGGCAAAACTCCCTTATAGTTCTGATAGGGGGGGAGTCGGCCACAGACCCAGCAGTCTGTAGCATTGCTAGTCTGATGTGAATGGTGCAGCATCTGAATAAAGGTATTGTTGCGTAAGGCAAGTCGATATGATAGCTCATAGGATGGCAGATCACTAAATGTGTGCTTTATGGTATCATTAGTGGAGGAGTATAAGAGTGAGGCAATAGGAGGAAAAATAGCATGTAGTATTAAGCTGATACATATTATCGTGATGCACAGAAGAGATTGAAAAATTACAGTCACTATACATCTATTTGCTTCTTATCTTGCTCTCTTATTTTTGCTTTATGTTATTGTCCAAGATCTTATGCGAGCCAGAATACATGTTCAACCGCTTCACCACCTAGTGGACTTAATTGATCAAACGGGTTCTGACTTCTTAGATCAAAGTTTAGCTTTGTGGAAACTTCTGGGGAGTCTCCTCTAGAAAATGGTGTTCAAAATCCAAAATCCAAGTTTAAAGTCTTTTTCCTTTGTAAAAGAGTGGTAAAGGTGCACTTTGACTTTAACGGCCGTCCCCGTGGTCCAGAGCACTGACTTTGGCGCCTTTCATCCAGGAGCGATGGAGTATTCTTTGACCTGGGTGTTGTCAGGGAAGGCGGCAGCAACCTGCGAACAACAAGAGAGTAGTGCAGACATCAAGGAAGCCAGGTAATCTGTCAGCATCAGTAATCTTTTAGGCATTGGAGTGCCCCACATATTTGGTGGTCTATCAAAGACCACTTCATAGGGAGATAAGCCTGTTCTAGAATGAGCTACCATTCGCATGTAAAAGAGGGCAACCGGCAGGGCTACCATCCAATCTATACCTTTGTCTGCGCAAATTTTTAATGTCTGATTATGTCTTTCTACAAGGCCTGCTGCTTCAGGATGTCGCACACAATGGAATTTCCAGGTATACCCTAACAGAAGGGACACCTGCTTCATTAGTACCAGAACATATTTGTAACCTCTACATCTGTTTATTTGGATATAATCCATTTGGAGCACTTCAAAAGGGTGGTCAGGTGGATGGAATCCACCCTGTTCTACGGGAATGCTTTTACCTGGGTTAAACTGACAACAGATCATACAGGTACGAACTTTTTGTTTAGCTGCTGCTCGTAAATGTTTGTTGAACCAAATGTGTTGAATGCTGTCTAGCATAGCTTTTTCTCCTAAGTGTGCAGGACTATGTGCGGTATTTATGATTATTTGTACCATTGAATCAGAAAGAAACCATGGGGATTTGCCCTTTGTCATCCAACCTTGATCAGTCAGTACCCCTCCTTGTTCCGACCATTTCTTTAATTCGTCCATCGTAGCATGTGTCTGTATGTCTTGTACATCCTTGGAAGGATCCCTAACCGTCATGGCTTTGGACACTTATTGAACCTGTAACTTTGTCATGTCTAGTGGGGTCTGAGCTGTCTGTTTAGCTGTTCGGTCTGCCAGATCATTGCCTTGGGAAATGGTATCTGTGGCTCTAGTATGTGCTTTACATTTTAGGATAGCTATGGCTGTTGGTAAATGTATTGCTTCCAGTAGGGCTTGAATATGGGGCCATGCTGTATCTTGACCCCATGAGAGGTCAAGAAACCTCTTTCTCGCCAGAGAATCGGTGTAAATGTTTACTCTCAGGTGCTTAGCTCTTATGCACGCTTGTGTCAGGGCGATGAGCTCTGCTGCTTGTGCTGACAATATGTCTATTCTTTTAGTCTCTATTATTACAGTATCAGTAGTCACTGCATATGCTGCCACTAATTCTCCCGCCCCTGTCCTCATGCATGAGCCGTCAACTTATAGTGTTAGGTCGGGGTCTGGGAGTGCAACGTCTGTCAAGTCTTGTCTTGGTTTAGTCACGGTATGTATTACTTCAACACAGTCGTGTGGTGAAACGCTTTCTGTACTGGAGGGCAAAATGGTAGCAGGATTCAGTATGTTGCATCGTCTGATCTCTATGTGTGGTTGAAATAACGTTGGCTCATAGCCTGTCAGTCTAGCTACAGTCAGGTGTTGTGTTTGTGTCCGGTTCAAGAGAACCTCTACTGCGTGTGGTACTTGTACTGTCAGAGGGTGGCCCAGCACTATCAAGTCACTTTGTCTTATGGCTAAGGCCGTTGCTGCAACTGATTTTAGGCACGCAGGCAAAGCCTGTGCTACTGGGTCTAATGTACTAGAAAAATAAGCACAGGGCTCGTGTTTTCCTGCATGATCTTGTGTTAGGACAGATAGTGCTGTTCCATCCCGCTCTGTCACAAAAAACATAAACGATTTGTTGTAATCAGGGTTTGCTAAAACTGGTGCTTGACATAAAGCTCTCTTTAATTCTTCAAATGCCACAGTGTGTTCTTGAGGACTTTAGTCTTTTTGTGTCTTGGGCTGGGAAAAAACCAGAAATCAATTGAATACGTTCCGGTGCCCACAACTAATTCCCCTGAAAGATCACAATAAAACATGAGAAAAAGGGGAAAGCACCATACCTATTTCCTCGACTTAATTTCTAAGGGGGCTAATTTCTAAGGGGCTTAATTTCTTAAGGGGCTAGCGGGAAGCGAACCTCCTCAGGGGCCAGCAGAAAGCCAATATTCTCCTCCTTCCCCCCCTTTTTGACAGGAGGAAATCTGAAACAGATTTCACTGCTGTCAAACACTATCAAACCCTGTGTCTTGTCAACACTATTAATCCCTGTGTGTAGCTACTGGGCGTAAGCAAAATTATAGGAGATACACAGCGTATTTGAAACGGCGAGAAATCCTTCAAATTAATGTACAAACCTCATTGTGTTAGCTCATAAGCTAGCCAAATGACATCTCATATGCAAATGTCCCTATTACATGAACCTACACCAACCTGAAGTCAATATTAATGCTAGTAGGCCCTAATAGGAATGCTAAATTACCTAAATATTCGGAAAACCAAGTTTAAGAACAGTTGTTAATGTTGATAATTAATAATTTATCTGCTAAAGAAATCAGTCATTTTGCAATAATTTCCACCTATACAATAAATAGCCTAATTTAAAAACAAGTCAACTTTTGGGGCCACCACTTACAAGAATGAGCTTACTAAAGCAAACTTTAAAAAGGAAATCCTGTCAGATATTTTCTCATTACCCTAAATACCGAGCCTCATTTGTCACTCTGTGGTGGCAGTCCTTATTTAAAACAGGCCTTTCAAGAGTTAAGATGCGAGTGCACAGATCATAAGTGTTCCTTAATGTCCAATCTGGAAACATATGACCGAGGCTGCCTGTCTATAAGAGAAAGGCAGTCATGTGAAAAATATTTTAGTCTTGCATAATTTTTCCTTTTATTTCATTCATCTCCAACACCAATTAGACATACACGGATAACGTGTTGTCTGCTATTTTGACAGCATGACAAAGGTAATATCACGTCTGTGAAATTTAGTAATTGTGAACAAGTTCCAGCCAAGCGCTGTGCAAAGATCGCCGTCGTCACGACTATCTCTGTACTTGCACAGGAGAACTTGGTATTAAACGCTAAACAGACTGGTCAATACAACACAAAAACAAAACATATATATAATACATATGCCAAGCCATCAGTATACCAAGCACAGAAAGCATAGACAATTGCACTAACATATATAAATGAGCAGCGATGCGCAATTCAAGTACCTACAGCTCAGAGGCGAACATACTGGCCTGCTTAATTTGTCAGGCTTTTAATCAATAATTGATTTACCTGCCCTATACACCCCCATCTGAAATCACCGTGTCAAGTCTGACACACAGAATCAGCAATAATAATCAAAAACGAAGAACACACGAACCTGTTTGTTTTCTTTTATAAAAACAGAATCAGCAATAATAATCAAAAACGAAGAACACACGAACCTGTTTGTTTTCTTTTATAAAAATGAGCTATGCATCTTCGTCAACACAATGTACCCTAATGTCCCAGACGAAGACGCACCTCTCATCTCTCCTCACAGACTTTTTAACCACTGGATCATTTATCCAATGCAACTGGTGGCAGCTCGTGGCCACAATTCAAAAATGTCTGAATTTGAAAATCGTTTTTATATAGGCACATAGCCCTTAAAATTCCAAGCAAGAGCAACATTTTACTTTCTGGCCAGAAGCAATATAGCATTTGCTAAAAAATAAAACAAATCTTCTCCATAGACATTTCCTCGGGGCACTTGTTTTGCACAGAATAGAACAAGGGAATCTTTCTCGACTTACATTTCTCAGCTGCCCTGTCTTATCAGAGAAGCTAAAAATAGCCCCTCAGCGCGGCCTGAGCCTGGGCTGCCAGCCATCTTTTTTTGTTTTTCTTACTCCTTGCCCCCAAGGCTCTCCGCCTGCAGGCATTACACAGATGCGATGTCAGAGAAGCTTTCTAAGCAGTGCCTCTGTTCTGCTCCTCTCACCGGCCCCCACCTACACTGGCTACAAGGTCAGAATCTGTCTCCGATTTCTGTATCGCAGCCCCCACCTTCTCCTCACTCTGAAGCTGTCAAAGACAAAAAGACTACTCAATTCCATAAAAACTGCAATAATTCGCCCAATTGAAAAATTATTTTTACATACAATTTGCACTCAGGGGGTCATAATCTTACCGACTTGACCCAGCACATTGGCTCACTGGACCACCAAGAACACAAACCTGTATTCTTGAACAATTTGCAAATTCGAAATACCCACAATTCTTTTTTTTTTTTTTTTTTTTTCAAGCTAAACTTTTCAACAATTACTTTTTCGTTAGCACTTTGTACATTAGGGGTGTCATCAAATCACAGGTGTTGCTCCTTCTCTAGCTACACCCCTCTCAATTTCCTATTGACAACGTAGTCAAATGTTGGACCATGTAAACACCAGCCATGCGCTGTTCATTTGGTGGGTGGCTCAAGAACCTTCGGGCTACTATATCATTATTATATGTATCGCGGTACTTGCGGTGGCACTCTAACTGGTCTTTCTACTGGGGCCACTCTTGCTAGGTCCTCTGAAAGGACGGGATAAATACCAGCAACGTCAGTATTTCTTTCTCTGTCAGCCTGCGCTCATTTTACCTACTCCAATTACTCCTGTAACATCTGTTCCTTGGCTTTTCCAGACTCCAGTCTACTCCTCTCTGCTTCGTGAAACACTTACTCTGACCTACTATGTGACTCCTTGCGCCAAAAACTCAATGGCATCCTTCCAAGCTGGTCTACATTTTCTCTTTCATAAGAGTGTTTCGTTGTCCATCTACTTGTTCTGCTTTTACTCGTATACCTTCCTCAACTAACACGTTTTCTCGGGCTTTGTCTGAATCCTCCCTACTTTTCTCTTCTTTTCTGAGCGCTTACTCTGTGCGTCTATGCTATTCTTTACGCCATAATTCAATGGCATCTGTCTGATACTGTCTGGCTATCTTTTTCCATAATTCTTCTTCTACTCTCATGATGCAATCTGCATCCCATGTCCCAACTGCGGGCCACCTCTGACTTTCTGGTAAATCCTTGGTGTAGTTCACCCATAAATCAAGAAATAATACGGCATCTAGGCCATGCTTATGATACATAAAGTACCCTGGAGTGTCCCTAGGTTGAATGGGAACAGCTTCTTCGAGTACCCCTTTTTGAGAATTGATTTGATACCTGATTATTGAACACACTTAATACAATAAAACACAATAATGAACAGTCATTCATACCACAATATGTAGGACGTATTAACACATTTAACATTTAACATTTAAATGAGCAACAATGATGATGATGATCTAAGAAACTAGTCACTAAACATAATACTCGGCATTAACTGAATTATTCTGAATTTATATACTTGATATACTAGATATACTGCTAAACAGTACAGATACACTGCTGAAACAGTGCAGACCGGATTTGTGTACCCAAACCCGTCTTGACCGGCACAACCTATGTGCACGTCAGAACGCCTCCCCAGTAATGGTACTCACCGGGTAGCTCGGAAACGGAAGGCCTCGGAAACTGAACTGAACTTGAACCGGACTGGACTCGACTCGAAAACTTCGGACACTCTGGACACTTGGTGGGCCTCTGTATACCTCGGACACAGCTCTCTCGCAGGTGGGCTCTGGGTAGGACAATCTGCGTTCCTCACCGCCTCGTATGGATGCCTTATCGCAGTCTGTCCCCTTCGTTGGCCTGAGGGAGTTGGCGGGAAGACCCGCGACGTGCGCGCTTGAAGTCCATCACGGCTGTGGAAGGGGGCAAAACTGGACCTTCATCTCCGGCGTGTGGGGAAAGAGATTAAACTGTTCGGGCGCCATTATGTGGTAAATAAAATATTACGCTCTCAGACTTTTAAGTATATAAATAAGATCATGCATAAAGCAAGAGGCTGAGTCTGTGGTATCAGGTTCATAAAGGGATTTATTCCAATAACTCGAGTCAAAGGGAGAATATTTCCATCACCAAAATTGGATCTGGAAAGGGGCTCAAAAGTATTCTCAATATTCTCAAAACATTATTCACAGAGTACAGTATATATACATTTCTCAATTGTACGTAAGCAAAAGAGCAAGAGAGAATGAGATAAGAGCATGTGGGCGTGTAAGTAGGCGTGAAGGTGGGCGTCCATGTGGGCGTCCACTTGATGATAATGGGTAATTTGTCATGTGTGGGTGGATACCTGGAGAATCCTGCAATGTCAGCAGAAATATTTGGCAGAGATGCGTGCGCAGTCGCATGACGTGTGATAGACGTGCAACTAGAGGGAGAAAGGGACTTGACATTTAGCTCTACATGTGGAGACAAAAGTCTGGGGTTATGTCAACCTAATCCCAAATCATATCTAACATCCTATGTTTAAAGAACTGTGTTATCCAAAAAGAGAGGTCTCTTAGGATAGAATCTTATTCTATACTGACTATACTGACTAGTGCGTGTACAAGCGTCTAAGTGTCTACACTAAATGCGAGGGGGTAGGAATATTCCATGGTAACAGGGCTATGAATTACTTGCATAAAGACAGAGAAGCCGAGCCTTTGCTCGGTAGCTGGAAGAATGTTTACTTAAACTGCTAGACAGGAATGCATTGGGCAGGGAACGGAGCAGATAATTTCGAAGGTGAAATACAGTTTTTGGCAGAGAATAGGCTGATGTCAGGCTTCGTGAGCCGCGCAGAGAATGAGACAAAGTTCATGGTCACAGATGCAGGCTCAGACTGGAGCTTTCAGAGGCAGAAGGCAAGAAGAGTTTGATGACAGAATCAGGGCCTACTTGCCTGGACTGTAAAATGGCATAAGTGAACCATATAAAGCCGGTGGCCTTTCATACTTAGGAATGGAATATCCGGCCTATTCATGGCGGATCTGACAGAGGATATGTTGACGGTGGACGCACATGTGTTTGCGTCTTCATAACTGGAACTGGAGGGAACATACATGTACTTGTGATTCATACATGAAACCGTTGGGGTCCAAGATAGGGGACATAACTGATCAGAAAAATCCATATTTCCACAAGCTTCCTAGGACCTGTTTCTGGCATTTCAGCCGTCTTCAGCCAGGCTTGCTTGAATCCAGTGGCAAAGTGAGCAAGGGACTCACGTCTGAGCATACCCTGCCAACTTATGGCGAACAAAGCGGTACAAAAGGGGGTGGTGATGGACGGAGCATCAGAACCAATCAAACACTCACACCCAGTCAACAGATCTGGGTTTGATCCATCACCGTTCTTTAGCCCACTCTGCCACCCCAGTTCAGACATGGCCATATGCAAATCAGTCTGACCCTGTGCCTCATGGGAACAGTCCAGCCCGAACTGCCAAGCCATGCCTTCCCTGGACTGGAGACAAGCTTCCTAGGACCGGTTTCTGGCATTTCAGCCGTCTTCAGCCAGGCTTGCTTGAATCCAGTGGCAAAGTGAGCAAGGGACTCACATCTGAGCATACCCTGCCAACTTATGGCGAACAAAGCGGTACAAAAGGGGGTGGTGATGGACGGAGCATCAGAACCAATCAAACACTCACACCCAGTCAACAGATCTGGGTTTGATCCATCACCGTTCTTTAGCCCACTCTGCCACCCCAGTTCAGACATGGCCATATGCAAATCAGTCTGACCCTGTACCTCATGGGAACAGTCCAGCCCGAACTGCCAAGCCATGCCTTCCCTGGACCGGAAACAAGCTTCCTAGCACCGGTTTCTGGCATTTCAGCCGTCTTCAGCCAGGCTTGCTTGAATCCAGTGGCAAAGTGAGCAAGGGACTCACGTCTGAGCATACCCTGCCAACTTATGGCGAACAAAGCGGTACAAAAGGGGGTGGTGATGGACGGAGCATCAGAACCAATCAAACACTCACACCCAGTCAACAGATCTGGGTTTGATCCATCACCGTTCTTTAGCCCACTCTGCCACCCCAGTTCAGACATGGCCATATGCAAATCAGTCTGACCCTGTGCCTCATGGGAACAGTCCAGCCCGAACTGCCAAGCCATGCCTTCCCTGGACCGGAAACAAGCTTCCTAGGACCGGTTTCTGGCATTTCAGCCGTCTTCAGCCAGGCTTGCTTGAATCCAGTGGCAAAGTGAGCAAGGGACTCACGTCTGAGCATACCCTGCCAACTTATGGCGAACAAAGCGGTACAAAAGCGTGTGGTGATGGACGGAGCATCAGAACCAATCAAACACTCACACCCAGTCAACAGATCTGGGTTTGATCCATCACCGTTCTTTAGCCCACTCTGCCACCCCAGTTCAGACATGGCCATATGCAAATCAGTCTGACCCTGTGCCTCATGGGAACAGTCCAGCCCGAACTGCCAAGCCATGCCTTCCCTGGACCGGAAACAAGCTTCCTAGGACCGGTTTCTGGCATTTCAGCCGTCTTCAGCCAGGCTTGCTTGAATCCAGTGGCAAAGTGAGCAAGGGACTCACGTCTGAGCATACCCTGCCAACTTATGGCGAACAAAGCGGTACAAAAGGGGTGTGGTGATGGACGGAGCATCAGAACCAATCAAACACTCACACCCAGTCAACAGATCTGGGTTTGATCCATCACCGTTCTTTAGCCCACTCTGCCGCCCATTTTCAGCATGACTTGCAACGCATTATTAATGAGATGCAAAGTGGGTGTGCCTGACAAACCTCCATGGGAAAATATCGCTAACCCAGCTTTGCGCTATTATCAACGAGGGGTAGCGATATTTGAAATCGTGTTAACTATGCCTTTACGCAGGAATTTAACGTCTGTTAAATTCCTGACTAAGGCATACCTAACATGGCAGGTGGATGTGGGGCTAAGGCCACAGGGCCTGTTCATCAAGGCATTGCTGTTTTCTATGGAACATTGCTGGAAAACCAGCGATGCTCCAAGAAAAATCCAGCTGTCACTGAAATATTTATCGTCATAGCACTAAGCATTGATAATACAGCGCTAGCTTGGCGATATATTCCAGTGATAGCCGGCGATAATTATCGCTGGGGCTTGATAATATGCCCCCTGGTTCTTTTGTAAAGCGCTCTGTCACATTTGGGCAAAGTTCGCGCTATATAAAACAGCATTTAATAAAGAAAAGAAGGATGAGTCCCTCTACTGGAGGTGTCTGGAATTTGACCGCCATTTTGAAATGATTCCTTATTACCCTACGAAATGTATGTTAGAGTGATATTTAACGTACCTCGGTCGGTTTTACACAAATTAATAGGGTACTGTCGTACGTAATGTTAGCGGACTAGCACCGCAGGGATACACGCAGTCTTTCCTCCCTGTTTGCCTGGCCTCCTGACGTCATGGCCAATCGCACTTCGAGGTCGGCCGTGACGTCCAGGGGGCGCGGCGGATCGGGAGACGGAGCGCGGAATCCTGACTAGCGGTTGTCTCCCCGCCTGCTCCTCGTGGGCCGTTATACTTGTGCATAAAAAGAAATAAAAGTTGTCTTATCAACTCCTATGTCTCGCCTCCCTCACTCTGCCACTACAAATGGCGACGAGGGTTAATTAACGCTGTACGGCCCACGAGTGGAATCCGGTGCCCTGAGCCCCTCGCGCTCCTCCATTGCTGCGGTGCTGCCCTCTGCTGGTCCTCTTGCAACCCCGTGGGACTCCTGACGACGTTTTAGTCCGTCCTGCTGCTGGCTGGATGCTGTATGTTCCCTCTGGGCCCCGGTGTTACAGTCTGCTGCTTGCTGAGGGGGCTGGAGTGTTGGACCTTGCTGTCTCATGTGCCCAGGCGGTGTGCCGTGAGGATCATCCTTCCCTGTCCCACCCAGTGTGCTCCGGTGGGTGTGGGGCCCTACATGCAGGTGCATCTGCTGGCGTGGTCCAGTTCTGCGTGCTGAGGTTCCAAGTCGTGCTGTCAGCCGTGCCTGTTCGGTGGCTGTCCTTGCGGTCGTCGTCCTCCTGCTGTGGTCCCTGATCTCCAACGATGGCGCAGCCTGTCAACATCTGCGTGCCTCCCCTGTTCCTCGATTCTCCTGGTAAGCCGTGCATGAAATGGAAGGGGTGGCTACGCGCATTTGAGAACTATATCGTTTCCATAGACGGTGAGGGGTATAGCCCCGAGCGCAAGAAGGCGCTCTTGTTCGGACTGCTGGGGAAGGCCGGCCAGGAAGTTTTTGACAGTCTGCCAGTGTTCATGGACCCCCCTGGGGCTCCCGCTCCTCTGAATGCGTATCAGGAGGCAGTTAAACGGCTTGAACTGCAGTATTCCGAGGAAGGTAACATCATGGTGGGGCGCCATAAGTTTGCTTTGCGGAGACAGGAGGAAGGAGAGACTATCGAGGAGTACATTGCCTGCTTGCGCGTTCTGGCTCAAGACTGTGAATTTGCGGAGATGACCGATACTTACATCAGAGATCAAGTGGTGTTCTATTGCCACTCTAAGAAGGTGCAGGAGAGATTGCTGACCTGTAGGAACCCTTCCCTGAAGGATGTGGTGGCCATTGCGAAGGCCATTGAATGATCCATGGTGTCCACTAGGGAGCTTGCCTGCACAAGTCAGGCTTCGACGGTGTGCTACGTGCAGGACAAAAGTAAAAATGTGTCTTGGACTCCTGACAAAGCAGCAAGTGATAGAGGGGGTGGCAGGAAGCCGTTCGCCTGCTTTAGATGTGGGGCGCGGGACCACTTGGCAGATAGCAGGTCTGACCAAGAGCTGCACGAAATGCAGGAAGGTGGGCCACTTTGCAGCTGTGTGCAAAACAAGGAAGCCGGGGGGGTATGAAAGTGAAGCTCGGTGAGTGATAGCGATGCGGAGGCGAGTGCGGACATAGTGTTGTCCATTGATGCCGAGGACGGCAGAGTGAAGGGGCCTATTGGCTCCGTTATGATTGGTGCTGTAGAGCTGCAGTTTACGGCTGATTCTGGTTCGCCGATAACTCTGATATCTGACACCACGTTTGATGCGAAATGGCAGGGTGTGCGGTTGCGTGAGACTGATGTGAATCCCAAGGCCTTCGGGGAACAGGATATAGTGATGAAAGGGTTTTTTGCGATACACTCACCTTTCGAGGGCGCACTGTGATGACGAAGGTCTATGTGGCTGAGAAAGGGAGAAGCCTTGTGGGATGGAAGGACCTGGCGAAGCTAGGTGTGATGCTAGTCCCGGGGGCTGACGATCCCATAGTTCTGCGGGATGACTGGGTCGGCTACATACAACCAGGCGTAGTGCATGGGGGATTGGCTGAGGTCATTGGCAACTTTGAGTCCGTTTTTAAAAATGAGGTGGGGCGTGTGAGAGGGTTTGTACACGCCATACAGTTGAAAGAAGGGGCAATACCGATAAAGCATAAGGTCAGAACAGTCCCTCTCTCCGTCAGAGGGGAACTGAAGGTGGTCCTCGATAAGTTGAAGCAGGAAGGTGTGATAGAGGAGGCAGGCGCATCAGAATGGGTGTCCGCGATAGTGGTGTCCAAGAAGAAGAGGACAGGGGACATTCGTCTATGTGTGGACCTGCGGTCCTTGAACAAAAATATCCTAGTGAACTGCCATCCGCTGCCCAACATCCAAGAAATTCTGTCGTCCACGTCAGGGTCCAAGTACTTCACCCTGATAGATCTGAAATCAGCATACCACCAGGTGTGCCTCACGGAGGAGTCCAAAAAACTGACCACCTTTATCACCCTGTTCGGAGCGTACAGGTACGTCCGTCTCCCCTTCGGCCTTGCATCGGCGTCGGGTGTCTTCCAGAAGTTGATGGACTTGCTCTTCTGCGACATGAAGGGCGTCAAAGCATTCCAGGATGACATCCTGATCCACACGGAGGATGAGAAGGGGCACCTGGAGCTGCTGGGCACGGTGCTGGAGATTCTGCGGGAGAAAGGGATGACGGTCTCCAAAGACAAGTGCAAGTTCGTGGAGGGCAGGATAGACTATCTGGGGCACGTTCTGACTCCGGATGGTATTGCGCCCAAGGAGGACCTGGTGAAGGCCATTCGAGATGCCCAATGTCCCGGAGATAAGGACGCCTTACGGTCATTCCTGGGGCTCAGCGAGTATTACTCGAAGTTCATGCAGGGTTACGCACTCACGGTGGAGCCTCTTAGGAAACTGCTGCGAAAGAACGAAAAGTACGTATGGGCGCAGGAACAACGCGCTGCCTTCGAATCTGTCAAGCTGGCCATTGTTGCGGCTCCAGTGTTACAGCCATACAACAAGGATCACCGGAATGTCATCACTGTCGATGCCAGCGCCAAGGGTATCGGCGCAGTGTTTTGCCAATTCCAAGGGAAGAAGGAAAGCACCATCGCGTTCATATCCCGGTCGCTGAGCGACGCCGAGAAGCATTATAGCACCATCGAGTGGGAAACGCTCGCGTGCGTCTGGGCAGTGGAGAAACTGAAGAACTATCTGTGGGGCAAGGAGTTCGAGCTACTCACGGATCACAAACCGTTGATTTATATGATGGACGGCAAAGGCCGCGGTAATGGAAAAGCCAGCTCGAGACTCCTGCGCTTGCTGTCCAAATTGCAAGAATACCACTTCACCATCAGACACATCAAGGGTGGCCTCAACAGCAGGGCAGATTGCCTATCGCGCTTGCCACTCGCCGGCGAGGAAGAGGGTTCCCTGGACGACACGGAGTGTGTGGTGGCGATGGTTGACGCGACGGCCATTTGCGAGGGATCTATATCTGAGGAAGAATGGCTGGCTGCCCAGGAAAAGGACGTGACCATCCGAAGGGTAGTGGACCACATGACGACTCAGTGGCCTCCGGTCCGGAACTTGCACGGGGCACTCAGATGTTTCCAGCAGATAAGCGCTGAACTTACGATTGAAGATGGTTTCCTGAAAAGGCATGAACTCTTTGTGCCCCCGGAAGGTCTGAGGGACAAGCTAATCAGGATTGCTCACAGGGGCCACCCGGGGAGTACCGCCACCAAAAATCTCCTCAAGCAGTACTACTGGTGGCCGGGGATGTGCAGCGACGTCTGCGGCTTCATTGATAGATGCGGGCCGTGTTTGAGAGCCGACAAGCATTGGAAGACGGCCAAGGGGGAACTGCAGATGGTGGACATTCCGGTCGGCCCATGGTGCAAGATTGCCATAGATTTCACAAGCCCGTTTACCATACTGCCGGACGACTGCAGGCATCTCATTGTTCTTACGGACTACTTCTCCAAGTGGATCCACTACAAGTTCGTTAGGGAGGTTACCACTGACCGGGTGATCAAGGTGCTGAAGAAAATCTTCGCGACGGAGGGGCAGCCGAAGATCATGGCTTCCGACAATGGTACCCAGTTGGTGTCCCAGCAGATGACGGAATTCCTGGCCAAGCTAGGAATCAAGCAGGAGAAGACTCCACTGTACAGTCCAAAGAGCAATGGGCAGGTCGAGCGGATGAACAGGTTCCTCAAAGAAGGTGTCCAACAGGCTGTTGCGTCTCAAATGAACGTAAAGGCGTTTTGGCTGATAAGGTGCACACTTTCCATAACACGCCAAATGAAGTCACTGGACACACGCAGTTCTATTTGATGAGAGGGAGAAGGTGCAGGAGCGAGCTTACCCCCAAATTCAACAATTGGTATGACATGAGGGACGGAAATGAGGATATACAGGAAGAGGGGTTGAGAGTCAAGGAGCGAATAGTGGCTAAGCAAGAGAGCAATAAACTGTATGCTGACATGGTTAACAGAGCCAAACCGAAGGAAATTGCGCAGGGAGATTGGGTACTGGTGAAGAAGCCCTACAAAGTAATGAAGGGGGAATCTGTATTTCAAACCCCATTGCGGGTACACGGAGCGACCAGAGGGGCAGTGTGTCTGGAAGGTGGGGGATGGCGTAGCAAGGACGACATAGTCAAGCTCAAAGCTGGGCAAGAGGAAATCATCATGAAAAGTAGTCACATGCGTGAGTCCGAGAGCGATGATAGTGTGCTTGAATGGCAAGACAATGAGGTCACTGGCGGAAGTGTGTGCGATGATGAGGTTGGGGGTAATTCTCCCGCACATGGTTGGGCCGGATGCGGAAGTGCACACACGAGTGGGAGCACATGGCATGGCACAGGAGGTGTTGAGAGGCAGATGGGCACAGGCTCCAGACCAGTGAGGTGTGACAGTCGCAGCATGGGGAGCCCGGGCCAAAGCGGTACTGGTGCTGGTGGGGTGGCACAAACCCCGTATGTTGCCCCTAGCAGGCCGACACAGCATGTCAGAGCACCCAAGAGATTTGATGACTTTGTTATGAGATGAAAATGTGTTTTACTTATTCTTTCTGTTAATAAGGGAGATGTCGTACGTGATGTTAGCGGACTAGCGCCGCAGGGATACACGCAGTCTTTCCTCCCTGTTTGCCTGGCCTCCTGACGTCATGGCCAATCGCACTTCGAGGTCGGCCGTAACGTCAGGGGGGCGCGGCGGATCGGGAGACGGAGCGCGGAATCCTGACTAGCGGTTGTCTCCCCGCCTGCTCCTCGTGGGCCGTTATACTTGTGCATAAAAAGAAATAAAAGTTGTCTTATCAACTCCTATGTCTCGCCTCCCTCACTCTGTCACTACAGGTCCAGATTTCGGAAACAGTTTAGATACTAGTAGGGTAGCAAGGGCCTTACTATATCATTGGCTGTTAGCGTGTATATAAAGGTAATAGATAGATTGATAATTAGCATGACATTATCATAGGTCATCATATTTATAGAGTTTGTCCATCTGTGGTGCTACGTCAAGAGTTAAACTCGTGACAATATGCGCCGATGGAAGGCGGTGTGTTATATGAACGTCATTTGTATGTATTAGAGGAAGGACAGGCGGGACGAGTCCCTTTACCAGGGTGTCTAGATTCTGTCCGCCATTTTGATACAGTTCCTTATTATGCTACGATATGTGTCAGAGTTATGTTTATACGCTCCTCAGTCAATTTAAACAACCTGTGTGCGGATAACAGTCAAATATGTGTGGTGAGAGAGTGTTTTCGTGTGTGTGTAAGAGAGAAAGAGTGTATGTGCATGTGAGAGAGCGAGAGAGAGTGTGTGTGCGCGTGTGAGAGAGCGAGACAGTGTGTGATGATGGAGGAAGTTGAACGCGTCCACTAAACAGCAGGTGCAGTACCATCAGCTGTTACTAGAGAGCAGACTGCCTAACAACAACCAGCCGCTTCGGGCATATTTGCATACCCAGAAGCCATTGCAAAGTCACAAACACTTATTATTTATTGTTATCGGTAAAAGAGTGTTTTTTTTTACCATTGGGAATCTATATATGCATATATTAGCTTTACATTTTTCGCTTCTCTGTCTTGTTTGTAAAGTTACCGTAATTTTCCTAAACATTTTTTGTAATACGAAGCGGGGGAAACTGTCCTTTTACATTTACCTTTCCTTGATGTTGATGTTCATGCGCACTTCGAGGGGTGATGATAATCGACACCAAATGGTAATTTTTGAAGGATCTAGAAGATTTAAGATCCATATATCTGTCAAGAGAAGAACAATCGTACGTTTGATATAATGGTAGCAAATTATCTGCGTCTATTTTTAAGGAAGATGCTAAAATGGTAGCAAATTATCTGCGTCTTGTTTTTAAGGGATCGCGTAGATGCTAGCAGGGGTGAACTCGAGCTATGTGGGTGGATATCCGATACAGGGTACTTTATTAGATTACTTTCGTTTGCTTCAGTTACCTTGTAAATATAAGCTTTCCCATTTATTTAATTTTGACTGATTGTTAGTGCGGTCTGAAGTAAACAGCAGCCCAGTGCTGCTGTTAACACCGGGGCCACATGTGAAGGTCAGGAGGGCCGTACTTTGAGTGTCACTGTCGTAGAGTAAGCTAATCCTGGAAGGCGCTCTCATAGGGTTGGAAGTCTCACGCCTACTTAGCACACAAGCAGCTTCGCTGGGTCTTAGTGACCAAAGCAATCTGTACATGCCTCCACTGGTTCCTACAGTCAAATCAAATTAATCTTCATTCGATATTTTTCAATCATAAAAGACACAAATACAATACATGCAATGTCATAAATTAGCATTAAAAATTAGGATTCCTATTAGAAACATATCATTAAAAAGGGAATTTTCCGTTAAAAACGTACTATTCTATATAAATGTTAATATCATTAAGTGATGGTGCATATTTATATTAATAAGAATAATTAACTAATCATAATTATATTAATTTGATTGCTGTGAAATTAATCAACCTTACTAACAAGAATATACGTGGGAATTGCTTTTGCATGGCCTAATTAATGCGTAAACTAAATTACGTTTTTGTGTTTCTTTGCTTAAGTTGACCATTTGGAGTGGCCACAAAATGGCTGACATCCCTATTTTACGAATTGACGCCATGGTGAAGGTCTCTGGGTGAAGTGCTCATGCGTCAGCAGCAGTGGCCTTACTTTGACCTGACCCGACTGTGCCTATCAAGGACATACCAGGCGACAAGCCAGCTACCCTGACAGAACAATAAAAAGATATAGAGTTTGTCCATCTGTGGTGCTACGTCAAGAGTTAAACTCGTGACAATATGCGCCGATGGAAGGCGGTGTGTTATATGAACGTCATTTGTATGTATTAGAGGAAGGACAAGCGGGACGAGTCCCTTTACCAGGGTGTCTAGATTCTGTCCGCTATTTTGATACAGTTCCTTATTATGCTACGATATGTGTCAGAGTTATGTTTATACGCTCCTCAGTCAATTTAAACAACCTGTGTGCGGATAACAGTCAAATATGTGTGGTGAGAGAGTGTTTGTGTGTGTGTGTAAGAGAGAAAGAGTGTATGTGCATGTGAGAGAGCGAGAGAGAGTGTGTGTGCGCGTGTGAGAGAGCGAGACAGTGTGTGATGATGGAGGAAGTTGAACGCGTCCACTAAACAGCAGGTGCAGTACCATCAGCTGTTACTAGAGAGCAGACTGCCTAACAACAACCAGCCGCTTCGGGTATATTTGCATACCCAGAAGCCATTGCAAAGTCACAAACACTTATTATTTATTGTTATCGGTAAAAGAGTGTTTTTTTTTAACATTGGGAATCTATATATGCATATATTAGCTTTACATTTTTCGCTTCTCTGTCTTGTTTGTAAAGTTACCGTAATTTTCCTAAATATTTTTTGTAATACGATGCGGGGGAAACGTTCATGTTGCATTCACACTAATCACCTTTCTTGTTGATGTTCATGCGCACTTCGAGGGGTGATGATAATCGACACCAAAAAGGTAATTTTTGAAGGATCTTGAAGATTTAAGATCCATATATCTGTCAAGATAAGAACAATCGTACGTTTGATATAATGGTAGCAAATTATCTGCGTCTATTTTTAAGGAAGATGCTAAAATGGTAGCAAATTCTATGTCAGGACAGGAGGCTCCGATTATGCTTTCTCATTTCTTTATTAGAAATGCCCAGCAGCCAATCAGAACCGTTTGTGAAACGAAAAAACTACAGTACCCAGGAGCACCAGGGTACCACGTGACCAACCATAGAGTCTCTCATATAAAAGATACAATAGGAGAAAGTACGTCCTCTTTCTTTGCTGCTCCGCAGCCAGTTAAGTGCCTTTTTCATATTACTCTTGATACTTTGTTGCATTATTCTCTGTGCGATACCGCTTTGACGCGCTCGCTTGCTAGTCATTATTTATTGCATGGATACTTTGTTGCGCGCTGTCTCACGCGGTTTATCGGTCTCCGCTTGTCGCGCGGTGCACATTCAGGGAGCGTGGTCTCACCTCCCCAGGTCGAGACGCTCGTTCGAGCGTCGGTGTCCTTGTTTTGGTGGAGTGGGAGTTAGGGGGCTGAGAAGCTCGCGCTAGCGCGCGTGCTTCTCTGTTTACACTTAATCTGAGGCGGCCGTTACCGCGCATGCGCGGCGGCCATTTTGTTTGTTTATATTCGTGTTTTTCACACGGACCTTGTCAGAATCGGTTGTTCTTCACACCGCTGCCCACTGCCTCAGTTTATCTTCAGCCCCATCGACGCCCTTTGCTGTTTTAAGGCTTGGGGCTGTACAATAACGCATAGGCACTGCCTAGAGTGACTGTCAGCAAGCCCTCCCTCCACAATTAATTTATTTATTTTTTGGTCAGGTTTTTTCTGTCCTTATCAGTGGCTTGCTGTGGGGTTTTTCACTCCCCCTGAATTGTGCCTTTGGCATAGTAATATATATTGACATTGGGGTGTCATTTTGTGGGCATTAATTTCACTTTACTGTGAAGAAAGGTAAAATGGAGGAGTATTTTGATGAAGATGATTACTCCTTTGAGGATGAGAGCTCTAGTTTCCTAGAGCAGGATTTAGTAGAGGCTTTGGACCAAGGAGTTCAGCACTCCGTTAATAAAGCCCTGGTCCACGCTATCAATCCTCTGAAGCGTCATTTGACGCAATATGCCAAGCAACAGGGTTGGTTGCCTTCTTCTCGTTCTTCTAAGTCCCCAGTAAATCCGCATAGGTCGGATTTTAAACGTTTGGCTAAATCTCTAGCCTCAGAAAAGGCTTCCTCCATTCCATCGGTAGGCGCTTCTACCTCTGCGGGCTGCCTGACTGACACTGAAGGTCCTCCTTCTTCCTCTTCGGACCAGGATGTTCCTCCACCACGCAAGAAGTCTCGCAAGGAGCACTACGTGGACGCTCCTACTCACCCTCAGGTCCTAACCTTTGAACCATCGGAACTTTATCACCCCCATTCGTCTTCATGGCTTCCTTCTCCTGCGGTAGCGGAATATGTCCAGGCGCACATCCGACAACCCTTTGAAAAAGATGTTAGGGCTCGCCTCCGCTCCGAGTGCCCTCGCCCGGATCTTGCTGATCACCTGGCAGACACTCCTGAAATTGATCCCACAATGCTTTCCTATTTGAAAAAATTTGCAAAGGATCCAAAAAAGGGTCTAGACAGATCCTGGCGTTCCTGTCAGGATAAAATGCTGGATTTATTGGGACCCCTCACCAAGATTCTTGATCTTGGCTTTCAGGCCAAGGAAGCTGCCTCCCTTGTGGATCCGGATGACCTCATAGAATGGGCTCAGAGGGCTATTTGCCAGTTAGGCAATGCAAATTGTGCAATTTCGAGTGAGCGCCACCGCTCTATTCTTCTAAAAATTGATCCCAAATTGGCGGAACTCTCTACTTCCGAATCTGGTCCGGTGGCACAAGGTCTTTTATTCGGCCAACCGTTTCTTAAGGAACTCACTAAGTTTGTTGCAACCTTCAGCGGTTTGGATAAAGCTCAAGCTTCCATCAAGCGTGCACTTCGTCCGGTTTTTGCCAGGGCCGGACGACATAGGGGACGCTCGTTCGGCCGTGGCTCCCATAACCCCTTCCAGAGGGGTTATCAGTCCCAGAGAGGCGGTGGTCAGGAGTCCGGCTACAACTCCCGCTCAAACTTCTATCCTTCCCGCAAAGGGAGAGGTCAATTCCGGAAAGGCCGTTCCGGTGGCAACCAAGGTGCTTATCACGACTCTAACACCTCAGGTGAGTTTGATTCCTTTTTCCGAGGTGGTTCTGGGGGGCAGAATATGTTTTTTTCTCCAGAACTGGCGTCAAATCTCCAACGATGCTTGGGTTCTGCAAACTGTTCAAGGTTTCAAAATAGAATTCTATCAGACCCAACATCAATCCCTCCCCCCAAATCCTCTACATTTTTCTCTTCAAGACCAAAAGTTTATCTCGGCAGAGATAGAATCCCTTCTCGCCAAAGGGGCAATTATTTCAACTGTTCCCCACCCACAAGGGTTCATCAGCAATGTTTTCTTGGTTCAGAAAAAAGGGGGTGACAATCGTCTGGTCCTCAACTTGAAGGATTTCAACGGAAGTGTCGTTTACAGACACTTCAAAATGGAAGGGATCCATCTTTTGCGCGATCTTCTTCGCGAAGGGGACTGGATGGTTCGGCTCGACCTCAAGGATGCGTATCTTTCGATTCCCATTTACGAGCCTCATCGTCGTTTTCTTCAATTCAGTTGGCAGGGGATTTGGTACGAATACACGGTTCTCCCTTTCGGCCTCTCGTCAGCACCCTGGTGCTTCACGAAACTTCTGAGGCCCGTAGTGGAATGTCTGCGTGCTCGGGGTGTCCGCCTAATAATATATCTCGACGACATTCTTCTCATGGCGGACAATCCCCTCACAGTTTTAACACACCTGGAATGGTCTATCGACCTTTTACAATCCCTGGGTTTTCTAGTCAATCCGCAGAAGTCTATCTTGAACCCTACTCAGGTAATCGAGTTTCTGGGTTTCCAATTGAATTCCCTATCCTGTCAACTTTTATTACCACACCAAAAGATTCGGTACATCAAGAGGGAATTGAGGTCTGTTCTTTCCAGACAGACTGTGTCGTTGAGATCGTTAGCACGTGTTGTCGGTCTATTGGCGTCCTCCATTCAGGCGATATTCCCAGGTCCTCTGCACTACAGAGCACTTCAGAGGTTGAAGATTCGTCATCTCCAAAAAGGTCTTCGTTATTCAGATCTGATTCCTCTTTCCGAGGATGCGAAGAGCGAGATGCAATGGTGGTTAGACCACATGGAGGCCTGGAATGGACGAGCCCTGTTCGGCTCCGCTCCGGATCTGGTGATAGAATCCGATGCCAGTCTTTGGGGTTGGGGAGCCCCGTGCGGTCCCATCTCCACCGGGGGTCGCTGGTCCCCCCAGGAACTGTCTCTTCACATCAATTGCCTAGAGCTTCTAGCGGGTTCCTTTGCGATTCGGTGCTTCTCCCCTCTTCAGACCAATTGTTGTATCCTTCTCCGCATGGACAACGTTTCAGCGGTCCGGTATGTCAACAAGTTGGGGGGAACACGATCCAAGATTTTGACGGAGATCGCCAAGGATTTTTGGCACTTCTGTCTTCAACAGAAGATCACAGTTATTGCCGAATATCTTCCCGGTTGCCGCAATCAGATTGCGGACTGGAACTCTCGCCATCTTCGCGACTTCAGCGATTGGCGCCTTCACCCGCGCATTTTTCGCATTCTCCGTCGGACTTGGGGTCAATGTCACCTGGATCTGTTTGCGTCTCGCCTAAATACTCAACTCCCTCTATTCTTCAGCTGGAGGCCGGATCCGAAAGCCCTGGCCACGGATGCATTTCTTCAGACTTGGCCGTCCACTCTGTGTTACGCCTTTCCCCCGTTCATGATGATTCCCAGGGTTCTGGCCTACTCAAAACGTTTTCAAACAGAGCTGATTCTCATTGCTCCGCTGTGGAGAGCTCAAGCATGGTTCCCAGTTCTTCTGGAGATGTGTTGTGCGGTCCCGTTCCTTCTCCCCCAGAAGTGGAATCTGTTGTTGGATCCCCTAGGCGATCCGCATCCCCTTGTTCTATCCGGCAATCTCCTTCTGTTGGCGTGCCGAGTTTCGGGGATCGCTGGTCGCTCCCAGGCCTTTCATGCGACGCTTCCAAATTCATCAGTGACGCCTGGTCTCCCAGTACTCACAAACGATATAGAGCCTCATGGAAACGTTGGTGTGACTGGTGTGTTCAGCGGGAAGTTGATCCCGCTTCAGCAGATGTGGCTCTGATTATTAATTTTCTAGCTTCTCTCGCTTCCTCTGGTTTGGCTTATCGTACGGTCAACAACTTCCGTTCCGCCATCTCTGCAGCTCACGTTCCCATCAATGGTAAACCGGCGGGTGAACATCCCTTAATTTCCAAATTGCTTAAGGGCATTCGTTTGGCGAATCCTCCGTGCCCTAAATATGTCTCGCTTTGGGACGTCTCCATTGTTTTGAGATTTTTGGAGGCTTGGCCTTCTAATTCATTACTTTCTCGCAAGCAACTCTCTGCTAAATTGACTATGCTGTTATGTCTCGTTTCTTGCAAACGAGTTTCTGATGTGCGTGCGTTAGACTTAGCAGGTCGCAGATTTACACCTGAGGGTGTCACTTTTCTAATTTCTAAACGCACCAAGACTGCTACCTCTTCGGTTACCTATCCTTCTTTTCCTCATCACCCCAACCTTTGCGTTGTTCAATGTGTCAAGGATTACGAGGTATGTACTGCCCCTTTACGTTCTGATACACAGGGTCAACTACTTATTGCCTTGCAGAAACCTTTTCGTCCTGTTACTCCTGCTACTTTAGCTTGCTGGGTTAGATGGCTCTTGTCTGAGGCTGGAATTGATGTTTCCATTTTTGGTGCTCATTCGGCTCGCGGGGCCATGGCCTCTAAAGCGTTCTCGATGGGTGTTTCATTACTGGACATCATGAAAACCGCAGATTGGTCCTCTGATTCTATGTTCAAGACTTTTTATTACAAGCCTATCGAACATATTGCTTCTGTAGTGGTGGATCAGCTTTGAACAAGCATAATCGGAGCCTCCTGTCCTGACATAGAATTAAAAATTTGCAAACATTCGTGACAAGAATTTTCAATTCTATTAAGGACAAGGAGGCGAGGATTATCCCACCCAAAGTCATGATTGATTCTCATGTTTCTCATTGTCACAGTTGCATTTGATTTATGCCAATGCATTGATTTCTCTCTTTTTACCCTTCCCTTTTATTGCCTTCACTCTCTTTATCGGATGAGTATTATGGCTGTACTTTCTTTTCAGGTTCTGACCCGAAATAGTGACTCTGCTGTTTATCCTGCTTACTCCGCTTGGATGGTCTGCTGCCTCCTCTGTTCGGCGTTTGCTGTGTTTCTAGCGTCAGGATGATCACCGGCTGTGGCTGATGGACTCTGTTACCTGGCATTCTTCGTTTTCCATTGGACTTCATGTTTTCTGTGAACTGTTCCTCACCAAAGAAAGAGGACGTACTTTCTCCTATTGTATCTTTTATATGAGAGACTCTATGGTTGGTCACGTGGTACCCTGGTGCTCATGGGTACTGTAGTTTTTTCGTTTCACAAACGATTCTGATTGGCTGCTGGGCATTTCTAATAAAGAAATGAGAAAGCATAATCCTCGCCTCCTTGTCCTTAATAGAATTGAAAATTCTTGTCACGAATGTTTGCAAATTTTTAATTATCTGCGTCTTTTTTTAAGGGATCGCGTTGATGCTAGCAGGGGTGAACTCGAGCTATGTGGGTGGATATCCTATACAGGGTACTTTATTAGATTATTTTCGTTTGCTTCAGTTACCTTGTAAATATAAGCTTTCCCATTTATTTAATTTTGACTGATTGTTAGTGCGGTCTGAAGTAAACAGCAGCCCAGTGCTGCTGTTAACACCGGGGCCACATGTGAAGGTCAGGAGGGCCGTACTTTGAGTGTCACTGTCGTAGAGGAAGCTAATCCTGGAAGGCGCTCTCATAGGGTTGAAAGTATCAGGCCTACTTAGCACACAAGCAGCTTCGCTGGGTCGTAGTGACCAAAGCAATCTGTACATGCCTCCACTGGTTCCTACAGTCAAATCAAATTAATCTTCATTCGATATTTTTCAATCATAAAAGACACAAATACAATACATGCAATGTCATAAATTAGCATTAAAAATTAGGATTCCTATTAGAAAAATATCATTAAAAAGGGAATTTTCCGTTAAAAACGTACTATTCTATATAAATGTTAATATCATTAAGTGATGGTGCATATTTATATTAATAAGAATAATTAACTAATCATAATTATATTAATTTGATTGCTGTGAAATTAATCAACCTTACTAACAAGAATATACGTTGGAATTGCTTTTGCATGGCCTAATTAATGCGTAAACTAAATTACGTTTTTGTGTTTCTTTGCTTAAGTTGACCATTTGGAGTGGCCACAAAATGGCTGACATCCCTATTTTACGAATTGACGCCATGGTGAAGGTCTCTGGGTGAAGTGCTCATGCGTCAGCAGCAGTGGCCTTACTTTGACCTGACCCGACTGTGCCTATCAAGGACATACCAGGCGACAAGCCAGCTACCCTGACAGAACAATAAAAAGATATAGAGTTTGTCCATCTGTGGTGCTACGTCAAGAGTTAAACTCGTGACAATATGCGCCGATGGAAGGCGGTGTGTTATATGAACGTCATTTGTATGTATTAGAGGAAGGACAAGCGGGACGAGTCCCTTTACCAGGGTGTCTAGATTCTGTCCGCTATTTTGATACAGTTCCTTATTATGCTACGATATGTGTCAGAGTTATGTTTATACGCTCCTCAGTCAATTTAAACAACCTGTGTGCGGATAACAGTCAAATATGTGTGGTGAGAGAGTGTTTGTGTGTGTGTGTAAGAGAGAAAGAGTGTATGTGCATGTGAGAGAGCGAGAGAGAGTGTGTGTGCGCGTGTGAGAGAGCGAGACAGTGTGTGATGATGGAGGAAGTTGAACGCGTCCACTAAACAGCAGGTGCAGTACCATCAGCTGTTACTAGAGAGCAGACTGCCTAACAACAACCAGCCGCTTCGGGTATATTTGCATACCCAGAAGCCATTGCAAAGTCACAAACACTTATTATTTATTGTTATCGGTAAAAGAGTGTTTTTTTTTAACATTGGGAATCTATATATGCATATATTAGCTTTACATTTTTCGCTTCTCTGTCTTGTTTGTAACGTTACCGTAATTTTCCTAAATATTTTTTGTAATACGATGCGGGGGAAACGTTCCTGTTACATTCACACTAATCACCTTTCTTGTTGATGTTCATGCGCACTTCGAGGGGTGATGATAATCGACACCAAAAGGTAATTTTTGAAGGATCTTGAAGATTTAAGATCCATATATCTGTCAAAAGAAGAACAATCGTATGTTTGATATAATGGTAGCAAATTATCTGCGTCTATTTTTAAGGAAGATGCTAAAATGGTAGCAAATTATCTGCGTCTTTTTTTAAGGGATCGCGTTGATGCTAGCAGGGGTGAACTCGAGCTATGTGGGTGGATATCCGATACAGGGTACTTTATTAGATTATTTTCGTTTGCTTCCGTTACCTTGTAAATATAAGCTTTCCCATTTATTTAATTTTGACTGATTGTTAGTGCGGTCTGAAGTAAACAGCAGCCCAGTGCTGCTGTTAACACCGGGGCCACATGTGAAGGTCAGGAGGGCCGTACTTTGAGTGTCACTGTCGTAGAGGAAGCTAATCCTGGAAGGCGCTCTCATAGGGTTGGAAGTCTCACGCCTACTTAGCACACAAGCAGCTTCGCTGGGTCGTAGTGACCAAAGCAATCTGTACATGCCTCCACTGGTTCCTACAGTCAAATCAAATTAATCTTCATTCGATATTTTTCAATCATAAAAGACACAAATACAATACATGCAATGTCATAAATTAGCATTAAAAATTAGGATTCCTATTAGAAAAATATCATTAAAAAGGGAATTTTCCGTTAAAAACGTACTATTCTATATAAATGTTAATATCATTAAGTGATGGTGCATATTTATATTAATAAGAATAATTAACTAATCATAATTATATTAATTTGATTGCTGTGAAATTAATCAACCTTACTAACAAGAATATACGTGGGAATTGCTTTTGCATGGCCTAATTAATGCGTAAACTAAATTACGTTTTTGTGTTTCTTTGCTTAAGTTGACCATTTGGAGTGGCCACAAAATGGCTGACATCCCTATTTTACGAATTGACGCCATGGTGAAGGTCTCTGGGTGAAGTGCTCATGCGTCAGCAGCAGTGGCCTTACTTTGACCTGACCCGACTGTGCCTATCAAGGACATACCAGGCGACAAGCCAGCTACCCTGACAGAACAATAAAAAGATATAGAGTTTGTCCATCTGTGGTGCTACGTCAAGAGTTAAACTCGTGACAATATGCGCCGATGGAAGGCGGTGTGTTATATGAACGTCATTTGTATGTATTAGAGGAAGGACAAGCGGGACGAGTCCCTTTACCAGGGTGTCTAGATTCTGTCCGCTATTTTGATACAGTTCCTTATTATGCTACGATATGTGTCAGAGTTATGTTTATACGCTCCTCAGTCAATTTAAACAACCTGTGTGCGGATAACAGTCAAATATGTGTGGTGAGAGAGTGTTTGTGTGTGTGTGTAAGAGAGAAAGAGTGTATGTGCATGTGAGAGAGCGAGAGAGAGTGTGTGTGCGCGTGTGAGAGAGCGAGACAGTGTGTGATGATGGAGGAAGTTGAACGCGTCCACTAAACAGCAGGTGCAGTACCATCAGCTGTTACTAGAGAGCAGACTGCCTAACAACAACCAGCCGCTTCGGGTATATTTGCATACCCAGAAGCCATTGCAAAGTCACAAACACTTATTATTTATTGTTATCGGTAAAAGAGTGTTTTTTTTTAACATTGGGAATCTATATATGCATATATTAGCTTTACATTTTTCGCTTCTCTGTCTTGTTTGTAACGTTACCGTAATTTTCCTAAATATTTTTTGTAATACGATGCGGGGGAAACGTTCCTGTTACATTCACACTAATCACCTTTCTTGTTGATGTTCATGCGCACTTCGAGGGGTGATGATAATCGACACCAAAAGGTAATTTTTGAAGGATCTTGAAGATTTAAGATCCATATATCTGTCAAGATAAGAACAATCGTACGTTTGATATAATGGTAGCAAATTATCTGCGTCTATTTTTAAGGAAGATGCTAAAATGGTAGCAAATTCTATGTCAGGACAGGAGGCTCCGATTATGCTTTCTCATTTCTTTATTAGAAATGCCCAGCAGCCAATCAGAACCGTTTGTGAAACGAAAAAACTACAGTACCCATGAGCACCAGGGTACCACGTGACCAACCATAGAGTCTCTCATATAAAAGATACAATAGGAGAAAGTACGTCCTCTTTCTTTGCTGCTCCGCAGCCAGTTAAGTGCCTTTTTCATATTACTCTTGATACTTTGTTGCATTATTCTCTGTGCGATACCGCTTTGACGCGCTCGCTTGCTAGTCATTATTTATTGCATGGATACTTTGTTGCGCGCTGTCTCACGCGGTTTATCGGTCTCCGCTTGTCGCGCGGTGCACATTCAGGGAGCGTGGTCTCACCTCCCCAGGTCGAGACGCTCGTTCGAGCGTCGGTTTCCTTGTTTTGGTGGAGTGGGAGTTAGGGGGCTGAGAAGCTCGCGCTAGCGCGCGTGCTTCTCTGTTTACACTTAATCTGAGGCGGCCGTTACCGCGCATGCGCGGCGGCCATTTTGTTTGTTTATATTCGTGTTTTTCACACGGACCTTGTCAGAATCGGTTGTTCTTCACACCGCTGCCCACTGCCTCAGTTTATCTTCAGCCCCATCGACGCCCTTTGCTGTTTTAAGGCTTGGGGCTGTACAATAACGCATAGGCACTGCCTAGAGTGACTGTCAGCAAGCCCTCCCTCCACAATTAATTTATTTATTTTTTGGTCAGGTTTTTTCTGTCCTTATCAGTGGCTTGCTGTGGGGTTTTTCACTCCCCCTGAATTGTGCCTTTGGCATAGTAATATATATTGACATTGGGGTGTCATTTTGTGGGCATTAATTTCACTTTACTGTGAAGAAAGGTAAAATGGAGGAGTATTTTGATGAAGATGATTACTCCTTTGAGGATGAGAGCTCTAGTTTCCTAGAGCAGGATTTAGTAGAGGCTTTGGACCAAGGAGTTCAGCACTCCGTTAATAAAGCCCTGGTCCACGCTATCAATCCTCTGAAGCGTCATTTGACGCAATATGCCAAGCAACAGGGTTGGTTGCCTTCTTCTCGTTCTTCTAAGTCCCCAGTAAATCCGCATAGGTCGGATTTTAAACGTTTGGCTAAATCTCTAGCCTCAGAAAAGGCTTCCTCCATTCCATCGGTAGGCGCTTCTACCTCTGCGGGCTGCCTGACTGACACTGAAGGTCCTCCTTCTTCCTCTTCGGACCAGGATGTTCCTCCACCACGCAAGAAGTCTCGCAAGGAGCACTACGTGGACGCTCCTACTCACCCTCAGGTCCTAACCTTTGAACCATCGGAACTTTATCACCCCCATTCGTCTTCATGGCTTCCTTCTCCTGCGGTAGCGGAATATGTCCAGGCGCACATCCGACAACCCTTTGAAAAAGATGTTAGGGCTCGCCTCCGCTCCGAGTGCCCTCGCCCGGATCTTGCTGATCACCTGGCAGACACTCCTGAAATTGATCCCACAATGCTTTCCTATTTGAAAAAATTTGCAAAGGATCCAAAAAAGGGTCTAGACAGATCCTGGCGTTCCTGTCAGGATAAAATGCTGGATTTATTGGGACCCCTCACCAAGATTCTTGATCTTGGCTTTCAGGCCAAGGAAGCTGCCTCCCTTGTGGATCCGGATGACCTCATAGAATGGGCTCAGAGGGCTATTTGCCAGTTAGGCAATGCAAATTGTGCAATTTCGAGTGAGCGCCGCCGCTCTATTCTTCTAAAAATTGATCCCAAATTGGCGGAACTCTCTACTTCCGAATCTGGTCCGGTGGCACAAGGTCTTTTATTCGGCCAACCGTTTCTTAAGGAACTCACTAAGTTTGTTGCAACCTTCAGCGGTTTGGATAAAGCTCAAGCTTCCATCAAGCGTGCACTTCGTCCGGTTTTTGCCAGGGCCGGACGACATAGGGGACGCTCGTTCGGCCGTGGCTCCCATAACCCCTTCCAGAGGGGTTATCAGTCCCAGAGAGGCGGTGGTCAGGAGTCCGGCTACAACTCCCGCTCAAACTTCTATCCTTCCCGCAAAGGGAGAGGTCAATTCCGGAAAGGCCGTTCCGGTGGCAACCAAGGTGCTTATCACGACTCTAACACCTCAGGTGAGTTTGATTCCTTTTTCCGAGGTGGTTCTGGGGGGCAGAATATGTTTTTTTCTCCAGAACTGGCGTCAAATCTCCAACGATGCTTGGGTTCTGCAAACTGTTCAAGGTTTCAAAATAGAATTCTATCAGACCCAACATCAATCCCTCCCCCCAAATCCTCTACATTTTTCTCTTCAAGACCAAAAGTTTATCTCGGCAGAGATAGAATCCCTTCTCGCCAAAGGGGCAATTATTTCAACTGTTCCCCACCCACAAGGGTTCATCAGCAATGTTTTCTTGGTTCAGAAAAAAGGGGGTGACAATCGTCTGGTCCTCAACTTGAAGGATTTCAACGGAAGTGTCGTTTACAGACACTTCAAAATGGAAGGGATCCATCTTTTGCGCGATCTTCTTCGCGAAGGGGACTGGATGGTTCGGCTCGACCTCAAGGATGCGTATCTTTCGATTCCCATTTACGAGCCTCATCGTCGTTTTCTTCAATTCAGTTGGCAGGGGATTTGGTACGAATACACGGTTCTCCCTTTCGGCCTCTCGTCAGCACCCTGGTGCTTCACGAAACTTCTGAGGCCCGTAGTGGAATGTCTGCGTGCTCGGGGTGTCCGCCTAATAATATATCTCGACGACATTCTTCTCATGGCGGACAATCCCCTCACAGTCTTAACACACCTGGAATGGTCTATCGACCTTTTACAATCCCTGGGTTTTCTAGTCAATCCGCAGAAGTCTATCTTGAACCCTACTCAGGTAATCGAGTTTCTGGGTTTCCAAGTGAATTCCCTATCCTGTCAACTTTTATTACCACACCAAAAGATTCGGTACATCAAGAGGGAATTGAGGTCTGTTCTTTCCAGACAGACTGTGTCGTTGAGATCGTTAGCACGTGTTGTCGGTCTATTGGCGTCCTCCATTCAGGCGATATTCCCAGGTCCTCTGCACCACAGAGCACTTCAGAGGTTGAAGATTCGTCATCTCCAAAAAGGTCTTCGTTATTCAGATCTGATTCCTCTTTCCGAGGATGCGAAGAGCGAGATGCAATGGTGGTTAGACCACATGGAGGCCTGGAATGGACGAGCCCTGTTCGGCTCCGCTCCGGATCTGGTGATAGAATCCGATGCCAGTCTTTGGGGTTGGGGAGCCCGGTGCGGTCCCATCTCCACCGGGGGTCGCTGGTCCCCCCCAGGAACTGTCTATTCACATCAATTGCCTAGAGCTTCTAGCGGGTTCCTTTGCGATTCGGTGCTTCTCCCCTCTTCAGACCAATTGTTGTATCCTTCTCCGCATGGACAACGTTTCAGCGGTCCGGTATGTCAACAAGTTGGGGGGAACACGATCCAAGATTTTGACGGAGATCGCCAAGGATTTTTGGCACTTCTGTCTTCAACAGAAGATCACAGTTATTGCCGAATATCTTCCCGGTTGCCGCAATCAGATTGCGGACTGGAACTCTCGCCATCTTCGCGACTTCAGCGATTGGCGCCTTCACCCGCGCATTTTTCGCATTCTCCGTCGGACTTGGGGTCAATGTCACCTGGATCTGTTTGCGTCTCGCCTAAATACTCAACTCCCTCTATTCTTCAGCTGGAGGCCGGATCCGAAAGCCCTGGCCACGGATGCATTTCTTCAGACTTGGCCGTCCACTCTGTGTTACGCCTTTCCCCCGTTCATGATGATTCCCAGGGTTCTGGCCTACTCGAAACGTTTTCAAACAGAGCTGATTCTCATTGCTCCGCTGTGGAGAGCTCAAGCATGGTTCCCAGTTCTTCTGGAGATGTGTTGTGCGGTCCCGTTCCTTCTCCCCCAGAAGTGGAATCTGTTGTTGGATCCCCTAGGCGATCCGCATCCCCTTGTTCTATCCGGCAATCTCCTTCTGTTGGCGTGCCGAGTTTCGGGGATCGCTGGTCGCTCCCAGGCCTTTCATGCGACGCTTCCAAATTCATCAGTGACGCCTGGTCTCCCAGTACTCACAAACGATATAGAGCCTCATGGAAACGTTGGTGTGACTGGTGTGTTCAGCGGGAAGTTGATCCCGCTTCAGCAGATGTGGCTCTGATTATTAATTTTCTAGCTTCTCTCGCTTCCTCTGGTTTGGCTTATCGTACGGTCAACAACTTCCGTTCCGCCATCTCTGCAGCTCACGTTCCCATCAATGGTAAACCGGCGGGTGAACATTCCTTAATTTCCAAATTGCTTAAGGGCATTCGTTTGGCGAATCCTCCGTGCCCTAAATATGTCTCGCTTTGGGACGTCTCCATTGTTTTGAGATTTTTGGAGGCTTGGCCTTCTAATTCATTACTTTCTCGCAAGCAACTCTCTGCTAAATTGACTATGCTGTTATGTCTCGTTTCTTGCAAACGAGTTTCTGATGTGCGTGCGTTAGACTTAGCAGGTCGCAGATTTACACCTGAGGGTGTCACTTTTCTAATTTCTAAACGCACCAAGACTGCTACCTCTTCGGTTACCTATCCTTCTTTTCCTCATCACCCCAACCTTTGCGTTGTTCAATGTGTCAAGGATTACGAGGTATGTACTGCCCCTTTACGTTCTGATACACAGGGTCAACTACTTATTGCCTTGCAGAAACCTTTTCGTCCTGTTACTCCTGCTACTTTAGCTCGCTGGGTTAGATGGCTCTTGTCTGAGGCTGGAATTGATGTTTCCATTTTTGGTGCTCATTCGGCTCGCGGGGCCATGGCCTCTAAAGCGTTCTCGATGGGTGTTTCATTACTGGACATCATGAAAACCGCAGATTGGTCCTCTGATTCTATGTTCAAGACTTTTTATTACAAGCCTATCGAACATATTGCTTCTGTAGTGGTGAATCAGCTTTGAACAAGCATAATCGGAGCCTCCTGTCCTGACATAGAATTAAAAATTTGCAAACATTCGTGACAAGAATTTTCAATTCTATTAAGGACAAGGAGGCGAGGATTATCCCACCCAAAGTCATGATTGATTCTCATGTTTCTCATTGTCACAGTTGCATTTGATTTATGTCAATGCATTGATTTCTCTCTTTTTACCCTTCCCTTTTATTGCCTTCACTCTCTTTATCGGATGAGTATTACGGCTGTACTTTCTTTTCAGGTTCTGACCCGAAATAGTGACTCTGCTGTTTATCCTGCTTACTCCGCTTGGATGGTCTGCTGCCTCCTCTGTTCGGCGTTTGCTGTGTTTCTAGCGTCAGGATGATCACCGGCTGTGGCTGATGGACTCTGTTACCTGGCATTCTTCGTTTTCCATTGGACTTCATGTTTTCTGTGAACTGTTCCTCACCAAAGAAAGAGGACGTACTTTCTCCTATTGTATCTTTTATATGAGAGACTCTATGGTTGGTCACGTGGTACCCTGGTGCTCATGGGTACTGTAGTTTTTTCGTTTCACAAACGATTCTGATTGGCTGCTGGGCATTTCTAATAAAGAAATGAGAAAGCATAATCCTCGCCTCCTTGTCCTTAATAGAATTGAAAATTCTTGTCACGAATGTTTGCAAATTTTTAATTATCTGCGTCTTTTTTTAAGGGATCGCGTTGATGCTAGCAGGGGTGAACTCGAGCTATGTGGGTGGATATCCGATACAGGGTACTTTATTAGATTATTTTCGTTTGCTTCAGTTACCTTGTAAATATAAGCTTTCCCATTTATTTAATTTTGACTGATTGTTAGTGCGGTCTGAAGTAAACAGCAGCCCAGTGCTGCTGTTAACACCGGGGCCACATGTGAAGGTCAGGAGGGCCGTACTTTGAGTGTCACTGTCGTAGAGGAAGCTAATCCTGGAAGGCGCTCTCATAGGGTTGAAAGTCTCACGCCTACTTAGCACACAAGCAGCTTCGCTGGGTCGTAGTGACCAAAGCAATCTGTACATGCCTCCACTGGTTCCTACAGTCAAATCAAATTAATCTTCATTCGATATTTTTCAATCATAAAAGACACAAATACAATACATGCAATGTCATAAATTAGCATTAAAAATTAGGATTCCTATTAGAAAAATATCATTAAAAAGGGAATTTTCCGTTAAAAACGTACTATTCTATATAAATGTTAATATCATTAAGTGATGGTGCATATTTATATTAATAAGAATAATTAACTAATCATAATTATATTAATTTGATTGCTGTGAAATTAATCAACCTTACTAACAAGAATATACGTTGGAATTGCTTTTGCATGGCCTAATTAATGCGTAAACTAAATTACGTTTTTGTGTTTCTTTGCTTAAGTTGACCATTTGGAGTGGCCACAAAATGGCTGACATCCCTATTTTACGAATTGACGCCATGGTGAAGGTCTCTGGGTGAAGTGCTCATGCGTCAGCAGCAGTGGCCTTACTTTGACCTGACCCGACTGTGCCTATCAAGGACATACCAGGCGACAAGCCAGCTACCCTGACAGAACAATAAAAAGATATAGAGTTTGTCCATCTGTGGTGCTACGTCAAGAGTTAAACTCGTGACAATATGCGCCGATGGAAGGCGGTGTGTTATATGAACGTCATTTGTATGTATTAGAGGAAGGACAAGCGGGACGAGTCCCTTTACCAGGGTGTCTAGATTCTGTCCGCTATTTTGATACAGTTCCTTATTATGCTACGATATGTGTCAGAGTTATGTTTATACGCTCCTCAGTCAATTTAAACAACCTGTGTGCGGATAACAGTCAAATATGTGTGGTGAGAGAGTGTTTGTGTGTGTGTGTAAGAGAGAAAGAGTGTATGTGCATGTGAGAGAGCGAGAGAGAGTGTGTGTGCGCGTGTGAGAGAGCGAGACAGTGTGTGATGATGGAGGAAGTTGAACGCGTCCACTAAACAGCAGGTGCAGTACCATCAGCTGTTACTAGAGAGCAGACTGCCTAACAACAACCAGCCGCTTCGGGTATATTTGCATACCCAGAAGCCATTGCAAAGTCACAAACACTTATTATTTATTGTTATCGGTAAAAGAGTGTTTTTTTTTAACATTGGGAATCTATATATGCATATCAGTCAGTCAGTCAAAGAACTTTATTCGGTTACTAAAAACCATAAAAGCAATACAAAATACATAAAACAAGGTTTAAAAATTCAATAAAACAGATTAAAAAGTGATTGCAAATCCTAAATAAAAGAAACGTATCAGAGATATAAGGAGTACCATCTTTGCAAAATGTCAGGTTTGGTGATTGATCTTTGTGGCCAGACTGATTTTCTTTTGTCTGGTGGCTGCTACCAAAAAACACGCTACGCCATATGTGACCGGTACCGAGTTCAACATCTGTAAATATAATAGAGCCGGCCGTACCTGCGCAAAATTTAAGTCTTTCAGGATGGGGAAAAGAAATTTTTTACGGGCCACCAAATAATGTTCACAAAGCATCACTAGGTGCAGAGTATCCTGTGTAGAGAAAGAATCGCAGGTGCAGGGTGGGGAATCTTCTGGGATGCCCCACTTTGTATACGAGCCAAGCACAAGGTGTATCAGGTTGAACCTGAACCTTATGAGTAGAAAACGATGATATGGTTTAGTAACATATTTTAAATAAGGTTCCATGGCCAAAGACGACGAAAGTTGGTAAAGTGATCTTACCATTGGTTTACAAAGCTCAACCGTTTCCCTCTCAGCTTCCAACATATTTCGAAAGTGCTGCTTGACCCACCTTACATCTTCTTTTTTAAGGTTCTGTGGAAAAGAGTACATATCCGGGCGTCCTAGCCTAGCGCATGCCGCTCTAACATACGCTAGCCACGGTATGCTATCTGCTTTATCCAGAGACATGCAATCTTTAAGAATGCAGTGGTTCAATGTAATCTCCTCATTTGTCCAAGTTTTAATCCAACATAACAGTGGGGACATTTTTAAGAGATCAGTGACATAACCCAAGCCTGTTTCGTTATGTATTGAATATGTGGGGTATGATTTCGGAAGTGATAACAAGGCTCGTATAAAATTGTTTTCTACGATTTGAATGCCTGGGGCTGAAACGTAGCCCCATATATCTGCCCCATATGATGCAATTGCCACACATTTGGCTCTATAAATACGAGTCATGGCTTCCATGGGTCTCGAACCCAATCTTTTAGCAAAATGCATAAGAGCTGTGGTAGATCTGCTTACACCATTCTCCTTTAACTTTAATTGTGCACCCCAAGTTCCTTTCTCATCAAAAGTGACTCCTAAGTAACAAAAAAAGGGTACCCTCGAGATTGGAGAGTTGTTACAGCTAAAGGCCCTAATCTTCATGTTTTTCCTCCGTGAGCCTGTAACCATAACATGGGATTTAGTAGTGTTGATCTTTAGGTCCAAGGCTTCCATGAAACCACCAAAATGATCTAATAATCTTTGCAGGCCCATACCAGTCCGAGCTACAAGAACGGCATCGTCCGCGTAAAGCAGTACCGGAATAGGTAGCCCCCCCATATACGGTATGTCCAAGGTAGCTGAATTCAGAGATTTCCCCAAGGAATTAATATATAGTGTAAAGAGGAGAGGGGCCAGAATGCAGCCTTGTCTGACCCCTCTTCCTGACCTAAACTTCGCCGTGCATCTTCCTTCCCTTGTGGCCCTGACCGAGGCGGACAGATATTGGTGGAGGTCGTGCAAAAAATTAACCAAGGTGCTATCCAAACCCAAGTCTCGCAAAATAATCCAAAGTTTTGAGCGATTTACCAAGTCGAAAGCAGAAGATAAGTCCATAAATCCCAAATAAAGAAGCCCACCCTTCGCCACAGTGTATTTACTAATAATAAGGTGAAGGTTTAAACATTGGTCCATGGTCCCTCTATGTGCTCTGAAACCGTACTGTAGATCCGATAGGGTCCCGCTCTCCACTAGCCAATCCCCCATTCTTTGCAGAAGAACTCTGCCCAGAATCTTAACGGCAGAGTCCAACAGGGAGATTGGTCTATAGCAGGCAGGGTCCCCCCTATTCCCTTTCTTGAAAATAGGCACGATAATAGAGGTAGACCAGGAGGAAGGAAAACCAGCTGCAGGTATCGCATTAAACACATTGGTTAGTATTTTTGACCAAAATTGCGGATACTGGATGTAGAGATCTGCGGGGACCCCATCCGGACCCGGGGCCTTGTGTTTACTTGTATCTTTAATCGCCCTCTCAACCTCAGTGATGTTAAACTTCAGGTGAGGTGTAGCATGGGTACTGACTGGTGGCGTTAATGCTGTGGATTCATAAATCTGTTTAAAGTGGCCTAGCCATCTTCCATCTTCAATCACGCAGTCCATATCAGTTTTCCCATCCTCGGAGAAAAAAGGCTGGTTCACCAAGGCCCAAAACTTTTTGCTATCTCTCAGTACATCAATGGATAGTAAACTATCCCAAGCTTCCTCCTTAATTTGGTTTTTGCGATTAGTAACTGCAATTTTGTATTCCTTCCTTAGATTAGTCACTAAGGGCCTATCTCTGGGTTTATGTTTTAATGCTTTCAACAGGGCACTGTGTTTTAGCGAACAATCCTTGTTAAACCATTTAAAAATCTTCTTGTTCCTTAGAGCGCATGGCCTTAACTCCAAGTTCTTAGAGATCCTTGTACATATTTCCTCATACGCTGCCATAACATCAGAGCCCAAGGCAGTTGGATCTAGGCACACTGCCAGATTAATCTCTGCCTCTTGGGCTAGTGTTTGGAAGAATTGCTCAGGGACAATCATCCCCCACTTAAGACGCCTTCCCTGATCCTTAGTTGTCAAATCATTTGGAGCTGCCACACTTGTTAATCTATTGATCCGGAAACAGTCTAGGTCCAGCGCTAGGAGGACGGGGTAATGATCACTGAAACTAGCAGTAACAACCCTATACTCACGTGCCTTTAACAGGACCCCGGATGATACAAAAATATAGTCTATGACAGTGTTGGCGTCTCTCCCTATAAATGTTGGAGGTCTGGGTTCATTTTTGCCCTGCTCAATTTCAAATAGATTTAAGTTTGCAAGAAGAGTCTCGAGGCACTCACCCTCGTTTGTGTGTTCAAAATGGGGGATGCCCTCGGTCGGTAAGCCCCCATATCTATCATTAAAACAGTCTCCCTCGCAGGGATGAATATTAAAATCACCCAGGATTACCATCTCTGGGACGGAATTGCAATCTTGTCTATAGACTGACAGGAAATCTAACAAGGAGGTCAAATGCTCATTCGCATAAGAAACTTCCTTGGAATTATAAAAATTAATAAGCAAAAAAACTTTGGTGTCGGATAAAATCCACTCCACTACTAACGTGTTCGTGGGTGCGGAATCTAATTTTTTAAAAACCCCCGCTAAGTTCAGAGAACATAGTGTGAGTAAGCCACCCTTTGCTCTCCCTCTCGCTCCTGGGACTGCTGGGGTTGAAAAACTACAGAAACCATCCAAGGAGAAACTTCTAGTGGTATCCCATGTTTCTTGGATTGCCAAGACGTCATATTGTTTTACAAACCCTTGCCATATGGGGTCTAAAGCCTTTACATTTAAACCTGCCACATTCCAGGTGAGAAATTTGCAATATGATGAATCTGCATTAGAAGGGGTAAGCGCACCCCGGCGATCACCCTCCACTGGGTCTGTATCAGGAGTATAAGAAAGGTTTAGTTTAATCGAGTCCTCCATAGCAACAGCCTTGCTTGGTTGGGTAGGAATAATCTGTAAACTCCGACCAAATTCCAAGATCTGTGTTTGTCAGTCAACCCAATCTGTGGTTGACAGACATTCAAAACGATTGGCTATTGGAAAGTGCAAGGGGTTATCTAGACCATTTGTGAACTGTTGGTAATGATAGGGTTGGCTGTAATGTGAACCAACAAAAGGGCCGCCTTGACGCGGTCTACCTCTTCTACTCCTTACCTGATTCCATCCCGCATTCCAGCCCTCCTCCCACGCATGGGGTTGTATCTCCCAGGGGGGATTGGATCTTTGTCTAAATTTACTATCATGGGGTCCTTTTAGCCAACTCCATCGATTGTCAGCTTGATTTTGTGGGAGATAGAAATAAGACAGAGGTCTAGCAACCACTGTACTCGCCTGGAATCTAGGGGATCCACTACTACAAATGAACTCTACAACCTCAGTATTCTCGAAAGTGACCACTACACAGTCCCCTTGTAGGTTTTTTCTGTTGCCTCCCACCCACGGAGCTCTCTCAATCATTAAAATGTTGCACGGTATGTTTGGCGGGAGAGGATAATTTTTAGATAGCCAATAACATACTTTATTTTTAAGAGCCTGATACGATTCAACTTCTGGCGAGGAGATTTCAGTGACGCCAGTGAGAATAATCACATAAGGGCAGGCATCAGGGGGAAGATGGATGTTTCTACGGGCCATGCCCTTGGCTCTGTCGGGTGCATCAAAATTTAGAGGCTGTGATAAGCGATCACTTAATGCAGCCTGAGCGGTTGAATTGCTCTTGGTTGTTGTCAGAGATTGATCTTTTTTCTGAGTTTGGTCAATTCTAGGGGCTTTTATAGTAATGCCATCCTGGTTTATAGCGTTACTGAAATTCTTGGGGGTCATTTTTGTAGTCTCCAGCGATTTGTTAACAACCACCGAAGGCTTATTGACCTTTTTAGCTGGAATAGTAACCTGGGCAGTTCTATTATTCAAGGTGAAACTAGGGGCACTTATGTCCTTATGTATGTTTTTTAGGACAGTTTCCAAACAGCGTAATCTAGCCTCTAAGGGTTCCAGCAGTACTTTTAACATATTAAAAATAGTGGTATTACTCATACTTGAACCATAGCCCTCCTGTAATGGAGATTTTACTGAGTTGCCCGCATCCCCGGTCAACTCCAGGATTTCCTCCAGGCTATGATCGATAATAGTATCGTCAGGGAGGCTCAGGGGTAAGCCACTCTTAATAACATGCGATCCCTCTGTGGAACTGGGTAAAGCTACTGGCAATTTATCCATATTAGGGGGGTTAGGGGGAATTCGAACCTTCTTTCCTTTATGAATAGATGGTTTATTAGTTTTTCGAATTTGCTTAGGAATAGCCCCTTCTATCCGCCCCCTTTCTTTAGTAACGGATATATTGTTAGAGGTATTTGACTCACTTTGTTGCACTCCACATTCTGATAGGAAAAGAAGGTTAGGAGAAGCCTCCAGATCCTGTAAGGTGTTTAAAGCGTCAAGATCCCCAGCCTCTCCAGTGCTATGTACTAGGACCTGTATATCTGTCCGAGCATCAGTGTTGGGTGTCTGTGCCTGTGCTATAAGGCCCAAGGAGGATCGTTTGGCCATGGCCAGGTCTTGGGACACTCTCCTATCCATTAATGTTATACCCTCGTCAATTAACGCATGAGTGCGGGTGATAAAATCATCCAAGGTTCCAGTAAGTTTTTTAGCTCCTACAGCGGCCATACTTCTGGTTTCGCGACAGTTCATGGCCTATAATCCTATCAATAAGAGCGCAGGGGAGATATGTATCACCGACTAGGGTTTATGGCCCAGTCCAGCCTCTTCTGGCCTGTGAGGGCCACAGAGGGCCCGCCCTTTGCCCGGGCTTCGCTCGGCGTCCCGCTCGCGTCCCGCTATGCGGAGGAACGCTGTTCTTAAAGGTGGCGTTGCGGCCGGGGGTGTGTCTTGCTGGGGGCGCGGCCGTGCACACCTGTGCAGCGCAGGGACTCCTGGTCTAGAGAGTCCCTGCAGCACGCGCCCTCTGGTACCTCCCGCAGTTATTCCGTCCTCGTTCCAGGCGCTCTCCGGCACCCCTGCAGCCTCGACCCCACACCAAATGCCGCGCAGCGGCACCCGCGAAGCGGGTGCTGCAAGATGTTGAATGGCGATAAGGCGGTCAATCCCTCCAGGGACACGGGGAGGCCACAGGCGGATCGGCGTTCTCCCAACTCACCCAGTCGGCAAGTGGCGGAGTCCAGGTAAGGTTTTCTGTGATTAAGGGTCCCACAGCACTTGGGGAGTGTTCACAATTTAAAGTTTGGTCGGCCGGGGGCGTGTCTTGCTGGGGGCGCGGCCGTGCACACCTGTGCAGCGCAGGGACTCCTGGTCTAGAGAGTCCCTGCAGCACGCGCCCTCTGGTACCTCCCGCAGTTATTCCGTCCTCGTTCCAGGCGCTCTCCGGCACCCCTGCAGCCTCGACCCCACACCAAATGCCGCGCAGCGGCACCCGCGAAGCGGGTGCTGCAAGATGTTGAATGGCGATAAGGCGGTCAATCCCTCCAGGGACACGGGGAGGCCACAGGCGGATCGGCGTTCTCCCAACTCACCCAGTCGGCAAGTGGCGGCGTCCAGGTAAGGTTTTCTGTGATTAAGGGTCCCACAGCACTTGGGGAGTGTTCACAATTTAAAGTTTGGTCGGCCGGGGGCGTGTCTTGCTGGGGGCGCGGCCGTGCACACCTGTGCAGCGCAGGGACTCCTGGTCTAGAGAGTCCCTGCAGCACGCGCTCTCTGGTACCTCCCGCAGTTATTCCGTCCTCGTTCCAGGCGCTCTCCGGCACCCCTGCAGCCTCGACCCCACACCACATGCCGCGCAGCGGCACCCGCGAAGCGGGTGCTGCAAGATGTTGAATGGCGATAAGGCGGTCAATCCCTCCAGGGACACGGGGAGGCCACAGGCGGATCGGCGTTCTCCCAACTCACCCAGTCGGCAAGTGGCGGCGTCCAGGTAAGGTTTTCTGTGATTAAGGGTCCCACAGCACTTGGGGAGTGTTCACAATTTAAAGTTTGGTCGGCCGGGGGCGTGTCTTGCTGGGGGCGCGGCCGTGCACACCTGTGCAGCGCAGGGACTCCTGGTCTAGAGAGTCCCTGCAGCACGCGCCCTCTGGTACCTCCCGCAGTTATTCCGTCCTCGTTCCAGGCGCTCTCCGGCACCCCTGCAGCCTCGACCCCACACCAAATGCCGCGCAGCGGCACCCGCGAAGCGGGTGCTGCAAGATGTTGAATGGCGATAAGGCGGTCAATCCCTCCAGGGACACGGGGAGGCCACAGGCGGATCGGCGTTCTCCCAACTCACCCAGTCGGCAAGTGGCGGCGTCCAGGTAAGGTTTTCTGTGATTAAGGGTCCCACAGCACTTGGGGAGTGTTCACAATTTAAAGTTTGGTCGGCCGGGGGCGTGTCTTGCTGGGGGCGCGGCCGTGCACACCTGTGCAGCGCAGGGACTCCTGGTCTAGAGAGTCCCTGCAGCACGCGCCCTCTGGTACCTCCCGCAGTTATTCCGTCCTCGTTCCAGGCGCTCTCCGGCACCCCTGCAGCCTCGACCCCACACCAAATGCCGCGCAGCGGCACCCGCGAAGCGGGTGCTGCAAGATGTTGAATGGCGATAAGGCGGTCAATCCCTCCAGGGACACGGGGAGGCCACAGGCGGATCGGCGTTCTCCCAACTCACCCAGTCGGCAAGTGGCGGCGTCCAGGTAAGGTTTTCTGTGATTAAGGGTCCCACAGCACTTGGGGAGTGTTCACAATTTAAAGTTTGGTCGGCCGGGGGCGTGTCTTGCTGGGGGCGCGGCCGTGCACACCTGTGCAGCGCAGGGACTCCTGGTCTAGAGAGTCCCTGCAGCACGCGCCCTCTGGTACCTCCCGCAGTTATTCCGTCCTCGTTCCAGGCGCTCTCCGGCACCCCTGCAGCCTCGACCCCACACCAAATGCCGCGCAGCGGCAACCGAGAAGCGGGTGCTGCAAGATGTTGAATGGCGATAAGGCGGTCAATCCCTCCAGGGACACGGGGAGGCCACAGGCGGATCGGCGTTCTCCCAACTCACCCAGTCGGCAAGTGGCGGCGTCCAGGTAAGGTTTTCTGTGATTAAGAGAAAACCTCTACATAATGGAGTGGATGAACCTCGCCGATTATGAATGATTTGGACATGTTTCTCGCATCTGTAGAATGGCCGATGTCTTCAAACGTCTCCGTGGCATCTCCTCCGGCTTGTTCCCGTAGGACCTCCTCACCACCTGGGTGCTCCTCTAGGAAGCTAGAGACATCGTAAACCTTATGGTGCAGGATAATCCAGGTGCATATATTAGCTTTACATTTTTCGCTTCTCTGTCTTGTTTGTAACGTTACCGTAATTTTCCTAAATATTTTTTGTAATACGATGCGGGGGAAACGTTCCTGTTACATTCACACTAATCACCTTTCTTGTTGATGTTCATGCGCACTTCGAGGGGTGATGATAATCGACACCAAAAGGTAGTTTTTGAAGGATCTTGAAGATTTAAGATCCATATATCTGTCAAGAGAAGAACAATCGTATGTTTGATATAATGGTAGCAAATTATCTGCGTCTATTTTTAAGGAAGATGCTAAAATGGTAGCAAATTATCTGCGTCTTTTTTTAAGGGATCGCGTTGATGCTAGCAGGGGTGAACTCGAGCTATGTGGGTGGATATCCGATACAGGGTACTTTATTAGATTATTTTCGTTTGCTTCAGTTACCTTGTAAATATAAGCTTTCCCATTTATTTAATTTTGACTGATTGTTAGTGCGGTCTGAAGTAAACAGCAGCCCAGTGCTGCTGTTAACACCGGGGCCACATGTGAAGGTCAGGAGGGCCGTACTTTGAGTGTCACTGTCGTAGAGGAAGCTAATCCTGGAAGGCGCTCTCATAGGGTTGGAAGTCTCACGCCTACTTAGCACACAAGCAGCTTCGCTGGGTCGTAGTGACCAAAGCAATCTGTACATGCCTCCACTGGTTCCTACAGTCAAATCAAATTAATCTTCATTCGATATTTTTCAATCATAAAAGACACAAATACAATACATGCAATGTCATAAATTAGCATTAACAATTAGGATTCTTATTAGAAAAATATCATTAAAAAGGGAATTTTCCGTTAAAAACGTACTATTCTATATAAATGTTAATATCATTAAGTGATGGTGCATATTTATATTAATAAGAATAATTAACTAATCATAATTATATTAATTTGATTGCTGTGAAATTAATCAACCTTACTAACAAGAATATACGTGGGAATTGCTTTTGCATGGCCTAATTAATGCGTAAACTAAATTACGTTTTTGTGTTTCTTTGCTTAAGTTGACCATTTGGAGTGGCCACAAAATGGCTGACATCCCTATTTTACGAATTGACGCCATGGTGAAGGTCTCTGGGTGAAGTGCTCATGCGTCAGCAGCAGTGGCCTTACTTTGACCTGACCCGACTGTGCCTATCAAGGACATACCAGGCGACAAGCCAGCTACCCTGACAGAACAATAAAAAGATATAGAGTTTGTCCATCTGTGGTGCTACGTCAAGAGTTAAACTCGTGACCAGGGCTTTAAGTGGGCCGGGTCTCACCGGGTCTGAGCACCGGCAGTTTTTTTAAGGGGGCCTGGAAACGGGTCTCTATCGGGCTCTCTTTTGTGTCCCGGCACAGGCGGCCCGTTTTTTTTTCCGGATTTGCAGTGACAGCAGCACTTCGATGTGCGCGTGGTGCAGAGGCGCAACTAGAGCCAAATTTCGGGGGGGGGGGGGCCTAACCGAAAATTTCGGGGGGGGGGGGCTGAATCTTTAAACAGTAGGCAGAGTGGCGCTGATTTCGGGGGTGGGGGGGCTCAATCTAGGCAGAGTGGAGCTGCAGGGGCTCTTAGAAGGGGTGAAACAACAGCGAGGCCTCATTAACATGCAAATGGTCTTTTTAAAGACCTGTGAAGTGCTCGGGCGCGGCTTTGTGCCTGCCCAGGAAGCGGTCTCATCCCGGGCGCCACACACGAGGGGGGGGGTGAAGCCCTTTGAGTTCAATGGGTGTTGCGCGCCTGGCGTGGTGAGCCTTGTAGAGAAAGGGAAATCCTTTAAAGAGAGTCTTTTTCTCTATGGATTTCCCTTCTGTTTTTGAAACGCAGGAGCAGCAACATTGTCGTGGTGTCACTTTTTCAATATTATATACAAGCCATAGTTGCTGCTTATTTATCTTATGCAACTAACAACCACTGATAAAGCCAATAGTCCTGACACGTAGGTATGATGTGACTTGTATCATATATCTGGACGCAATGACAGAAACAACAAAATACAAGTCGGGCAGCACACTATGCTAAACACAGATTTTTAGTTTACGTGTTTTTAAGCCACGCCCTTAATTACATTGACCACGCCCCTTTGGGAGACCCCTTAGTTTTTTCCTCCCACTTAAAGCCCTGCTCGTGACAATATGCGCCGATGGAAGGCGGTGTGTTATATGAACGTAATTTGTATGTATTAGAGGAAGGACAAGCGGGACGAGTCCCTTTACCAGGGTGTCTAGATTCTGTCCGCTATTTTGATACAGTTCCTTATTATGCTACGATATGTGTCAGAGTTATGTTTATACGCTCCTCAGTCAATTTAAACAACCTGTGTGCGGATAACAGTCAAATATGTGTGGTGAGAGAGTGTTTGCGTGTGTGTGTAAGAGAGAAAGAGTGTATGTGCATGTGAGAGAGCGAGAGAGAGTGTGTGTGCGCGTGTGAGAGAGCGAGACAGTGTGTGATGATGGAGGAAGTTGAACGCGTCCACTAAACAGCAGGTGCAGTACCATCAGCTGTTACTAGAGAGCAGACTGCCTAACAACAACCAGCCGCTTCGGGCATATTTGCATACCCAGAAGCCATTGCAAAGTCACAAACACTTATTATTTATTGTTATCAGTAAAAGAGTGTTTTTTTTAACATTGGGAATCTATATATGCATATATTAGCTTTACATTTTTCGCTTCTCTGTCTTGTTTGTAAAGTTACCGTAATTTTCCTAAATATTTGTTGTAATACGATGCGGGGGAAACGTTCCTGTTACAATTACGAATTTGTCTTTCTTGTTGATGTATATGCGCACTTCGAGGGGCGATGATAATCGACACCACAAAGGTAATTTTAGAAGGATCTTGAAGATTTAAGATCCAGATATCTGTCAAGAGAAGAATAATCGTACGTTTGATATAATGGTAGCAAATTATCTGCGTCTTTTTTTAAGGGATCGCGTTGATGCTAGCAGGGGTGAACTCGAGCTATGTGGGTGGATATCCGATACAGGGTACTTTATTAGATTATTTTCGTTTGCTTCAGTTACCTTGTAAATATAAGCTTTCCCATTTATTTAATTTTGACTGATTGTTAGTGCGGTCTGAAGTAAACAGCAGCCCAGTGCTGCTGTTAACACCTGGGCCACATGTGAAGGTCAGGAGGGCCGTACTTTGAGTGTCACTGTCGTAGAGGAAGCTAATCCTGGAAGGCGCTCTCATAGGGTTGGAAGTCTCACGCCTACTTAGCACACAAGCAGCTTCGCTGGGTCGTAGTGACCAAAGCAATCTGTACATGCCTCCACTGGTTCCTACAGTCAAATCAAATTAATCTTCATTCGATATTTTTCAATCATAAAAGACACAAATACAATACATGCAATGTCATAAATTAGCATTAAAAATTAGGATTCCTATTAGAAAAATATCATTAAAAAGGGAATTTTCCGTTAAAAACGTACTATTCTATATAAATGTTAATATCATTAAGTGATGGTGCATATTTATATTAATAAGAATAATTAACTAATCATAATTATATTAATTTGATTGCTGTGAAATTAATCAACCTTACTAACAAGAATATACGTGGGAATTGCTTTTGCATGGCCTAATTAATGCGTAAACTAAATTACGTTTTTGTGTTTCTTTGCTTAAGTTGACCATTTGGAGTGGCCACAAAATGGCTGACATCCCTATTTTACGAATTGACGCCATGGTGAAGGTCTCTGGGTGAAGTGCTCATGCGTCAGCAGCAGTGGCCTTACTTTGACCTGACCCGACTGTGCCTATCAAGGACATACCAGGCGACAAGCCAGCTACCCTGACAGAACAATAAAAAGATATAGAGTTTGTCCATCTGTGGTGCTACGTCAAGAGTTAAACTCGTGACAATATGCGCCGATGGAAGGCGGTGTGTTATATGAACGTCATTTGTATGTATTAGAGGAAGGACAAGCGGGACGAGTCCCTTTACCAGGGTGTCTAGATTCTGTCCGCTATTTTGATACAGTTCCTTATTATGCTACGATATGTGTCAGAGTTATGTTTATACGCTCCTCAGTCAATTTAAACAACCTGTGTGCGGATAACAGTCAAATATGTGTGGTGAGAGAGTGTTTGTGTGTGTGTGTAAGAGAGAAAGAGTGTATGTGCATGTGAGAGAGCGAGAGAGAGTGTGTGTGCGCGTGTGAGAGAGCGAGACAGTGTGTGATGATGGAGGAAGTTGAACGCGTCCACTAAACAGCAGGTGCAGTACCATCAGCTGTTACTAGAGAGCAGACTGCCTAACAACAACCAGCCGCTTCGGGTATATTTGCATACCCAGAAGCCATTGCAAAGTCACAAACACTTATTATTTATTGTTATCGGTAAAAGAGTGTTTTTTTTTAACATTGGGAATCTATATATGCATATATTAGCTTTACATTTTTCGCTTCTCTGTCTTGTTTGTAAAGTTACCGTAATTTTCCTAAATATTTTTTGTAATACGATGCGGGGGAAACGTTCATGTTGCATTCACACTAATCACCTTTCTTGTTGATGTTCATGCGCACTTCGAGGGGTGATGATAATCGACACCAAAAAGGTAATTTTTGAAGGATCTTGAAGATTTAAGATCCATATATCTGTCAAGATAAGAACAATCGTACGTTTGATATAATGGTAGCAAATTATCTGCGTCTATTTTTAAGGAAGATGCTAAAATGGTAGCAAATTCTATGTCAGGACAGGAGGCTCCGATTATGCTTTCTCATTTCTTTATTAGAAATGCCCAGCAGCCAATCAGAACCGTTTGTGAAACGAAAAAACTACAGTACCCATGAGCACCAGGGTACCACGTGACCAACCATAGAGTCTCTCATATAAAAGATACAATAGGAGAAAGTACGTCCTCTTTCTTTGCTGCTCCGCAGCCAGTTAAGTGCCTTTTTCATATTACTCTTGATACTTTGTTGCATTATTCTCTGTGCGATACCGCTTTGACGCGCTCGCTTGCTAGTCATTATTTATTGCATGGATACTTTGTTGCGCGCTGTCTCACGCGGTTTATCGGTCTCCGCTTGTCGCGCGGTGCACATTCAGGGAGCGTGGTCTCACCTCCCCAGGTCGAGACGCTCGTTCGAGCGTCGGTTTCCTTGTTTTGGTGGAGTGGGAGTTAGGGGGCTGAGAAGCTCGCGCTAGCGCGCGTGCTTCTCTGTTTACACTTAATCTGAGGCGGCCGTTACCGCGCATGCGCGGCGGCCATTTTGTTTGTTTATATTCGTGTTTTTCACACGGACCTTGTCAGAATCGGTTGTTCTTCACACCGCTGCCCACTGCCTCAGTTTATCTTCAGCCCCATCGACGCCCTTTGCTGTTTTAAGGCTTGGGGCTGTACAATAACGCATAGGCACTGCCTAGAGTGACTGTCAGCAAGCCCTCCCTCCACAATTAATTTATTTATTTTTTGGTCAGGTTTTTTCTGTCCTTATCAGTGGCTTGCTGTGGGGTTTTTCACTCCCCCTGAATTGTGCCTTTGGCATAGTAATATATATTGACATTGGGGTGTCATTTTGTGGGCATTAATTTCACTTTACTGTGAAGAAAGGTAAAATGGAGGAGTATTTTGATGAAGATGATTACTCCTTTGAGGATGAGAGCTCTAGTTTCCTAGAGCAGGATTTAGTAGAGGCTTTGGACCAAGGAGTTCAGCACTCCGTTAATAAAGCCCTGGTCCACGCTATCAATCCTCTGAAGCGTCATTTGACGCAATATGCCAAGCAACAGGGTTGGTTGCCTTCTTCTCGTTCTTCTAAGTCCCCAGTAAATCCGCATAGGTCGGATTTTAAACGTTTGGCTAAATCTCTAGCCTCAGAAAAGGCTTCCTCCATTCCATCGGTAGGCGCTTCTACCTCTGCGGGCTGCCTGACTGACACTGAAGGTCCTCCTTCTTCCTCTTCGGACCAGGATGTTCCTCCACCACGCAAGAAGTCTCGCAAGGAGCACTACGTGGACGCTCCTACTCACCCTCAGGTCCTAACCTTTGAACCATCGGAACTTTATCACCCCCATTCGTCTTCATGGCTTCCTTCTCCTGCGGTAGCGGAATATGTCCAGGCGCACATCCGACAACCCTTTGAAAAAGATGTTAGGGCTCGCCTCCGCTCCGAGTGCCCTCGCCCGGATCTTGCTGATCACCTGGCAGACACTCCTGAAATTGATCCCACAATGCTTTCCTATTTGAAAAAATTTGCAAAGGATCCAAAAAAGGGTCTAGACAGATCCTGGCGTTCCTGTCAGGATAAAATGCTGGATTTATTGGGACCCCTCACCAAGATTCTTGATCTTGGCTTTCAGGCCAAGGAAGCTGCCTCCCTTGTGGATCCGGATGACCTCATAGAATGGGCTCAGAGGGCTATTTGCCAGTTAGGCAATGCAAATTGTGCAATTTCGAGTGAGCGCCGCCGCTCTATTCTTCTAAAAATTGATCCCAAATTGGCGGAACTCTCTACTTCCGAATCTGGTCCGGTGGCACAAGGTCTTTTATTCGGCCAACCGTTTCTTAAGGAACTCACTAAGTTTGTTGCAACCTTCAGCGGTTTGGATAAAGCTCAAGCTTCCATCAAGCGTGCACTTCGTCCGGTTTTTGCCAGGGCCGGACGACATAGGGGACGCTCGTTCGGCCGTGGCTCCCATAACCCCTTCCAGAGGGGTTATCAGTCCCAGAGAGGCGGTGGTCAGGAGTCCGGCTACAACTCCCGCTCAAACTTCTATCCTTCCCGCAAAGGGAGAGGTCAATTCCGGAAAGGCCGTTCCGGTGGCAACCAAGGTGCTTATCACGACTCTAACACCTCAGGTGAGTTTGATTCCTTTTTCCGAGGTGGTTCTGGGGGGCAGAATATGTTTTTTTCTCCAGAACTGGCGTCAAATCTCCAACGATGCTTGGGTTCTGCAAACTGTTCAAGGTTTCAAAATAGAATTCTATCAGACCCAACATCAATCCCTCCCCCCAAATCCTCTACATTTTTCTCTTCAAGACCAAAAGTTTATCTCAGCAGAGATAGAATCCCTTCTCGCCAAAGGGGCAATTATTTCAACTGTTCCCCACCCACAAGGGTTCATCAGCAATGTTTTCTTGGTTCAGAAAAAAGGGGGTGACAATCGTCTGGTCCTCAACTTGAAGGATTTCAACGGAAGTGTCGTTTACAGACACTTCAAAATGGAAGGGATCCATCTTTTGCGCGATCTTCTTCGCGAAGGGGACTGGATGGTTCGGCTCGACCTCAAGGATGCGTATCTTTCGATTCCCATTTACGAGCCTCATCGTCGTTTTCTTCAATTCAGTTGGCAGGGGATTTGGTACGAATACACGGTTCTCCCTTTCGGCCTCTCGTCAGCACCCTGGTGCTTCACGAAACTTCTGAGGCCCGTAGTGGAATGTCTGCGTGCTCGGGGTGTCCGCCTAATAATATATCTCGACGACATTCTTCTCATGGCGGACAATCCCCTCACAGTCTTAACACACCTGGAATGGTCTATCGACCTTTTCCAATCCCTGGGTTTTCTAGTCAATCCGCAGAAGTCTATCTTGAACCCTACTCAGGTAATCGAGTTTCTGGGTTTCCAAGTGAATTCCCTATCCTGTCAACTTTTATTACCACACCAAAAGATTCGGTACATCAAGAGGGAATTGAGGTCTGTTCTTTCCAGACAGACTGTGTCGTTGAGATCGTTAGCACGTGTTGTCGGTCTATTGGCGTCCTCCATTCAGGCGATATTCCCAGGTCCTCTGCACTACAGAGCACTTCAGAGGTTGAAGATTCGTCATCTCCAAAAAGGTCTTCGTTATTCAGATCTGATTCCTCTTTCCGAGGATGCGAAGAGCGAGATGCAATGGTGGTTAGACCACATGGAGGCCTGGAATGGACGAGCCCTGTTCGGCTCCGCTCCGGATCTGGTGATAGAATCCGATGCCAGTCTTTGGGGTTGGGGAGCCCGGTGCGGTCCCATCTCCACCGGGGGTCGCTGGTCCCCCCAGGAACTGTCTATTCACATCAATTGCCTAGAGCTTCTAGCGGGTTCCTTTGCGATTCGGTGCTTCTCCCCTCTTCAGACCAATTGTTGTATCCTTCTCCGCATGGACAACGTTTCAGCGGTCCGGTATGTCAACAAGTTGGGGGGAACACGATCCAAGATTTTGACGGAGATCGCCAAGGATTTTTGGCACTTCTGTCTTCAACAGAAGATCACAGTTATTGCCGAATATCTTCCCGGTTGCCGCAATCAGATTGCGGACTGGAACTCTCGCCATCTTCGCGACTTCAGCGATTGGCGCCTTCACCCGCGCATTTTTCGCATTCTCCGTCGGACTTGGGGTCAATGTCACCTGGATCTGTTTGCGTCTCGCCTAAATACTCAACTCCCTCTATTCTTCAGCTGGAGGCCGGATCCGAAAGCCCTGGCCACGGATGCATTTCTTCAGACTTGGCCGTCCACTCTGTGTTACGCCTTTCCCCCGTTCATGATGATTCCCAGGGTTCTGGCCTACTCAAAACGTTTTCAAACAGAGCTGATTCTCATTGCTCCGCTGTGGAGAGCTCAAGCATGGTTCCCAGTTCTTCTGGAGATGTGTTGTGCGGTCCCGTTCCTTCTCCCCCAGAAGTGGAATCTATTGTTGGATCCCCTAGGCGATCCGCATCCCCTTGTTCTATCCGGCAATCTCCTTCTGTTGGCGTGCCGAGTTTCGGGGATCGCTGGTCGCTCCCAGGCCTTTCATGCGACGCTTCCAAATTCATCAGTGACGCCTGGTCTCCCAGTACTCACAAACGATATAGAGCCTCATGGAAACGTTGGTGTGACTGGTGTGTTCAGCGGGAAGTTGATCCCGCTTCAGCAGATGTGGCTCTGATTATTAATTTTCTAGCTTCTCTCGCTTCCTCTGGTTTGGCTTATCGTACGGTCAACAACTTCCGTTCCGCCATCTCTGCAGCTCACGTTCCCATCAATGGTAAACCGGCGGGTGAACATCCCTTAATTTCCAAATTGCTTAAGGGCATTCGTTTGGCGAATCCTCCGTGCCCTAAATATGTCTCGCTTTGGGACGTCTCCATTGTTTTGAGATTTTTGGAGGCTTGGCCTTCTAATTCATTACTTTCTCGCAAGCAACTCTCTGCTAAATTGACTATGCTGTTATGTCTCGTTTCTTGCAAACGAGTTTCTGATGTGCGTGCGTTAGACTTAGCAGGTCGCAGATTTACACCTGAGGGTGTCACTTTTCTAATTTCTAAACGCACCAAGACTGCTACCTCTTCGGTTACCTATCCTTCTTTTCCTCATCACCCCAACCTTTGCGTTGTTCAATGTGTCAAGGATTACGAGGTATGTACTGCCCCTTTACGTTCTGATACACAGGGTCAACTACTTATTGCCTTGCAGAAACCTTTTCGTCCTGTTACTCCTGCTACTTTAGCTCGCTGGGTTAGATGGCTCTTGTCTGAGGCTGGAATTGATGTTTCCATTTTTGGTGCTCATTCGGCTCGCGGGGCCATGGCCTCTAAAGCGTTCTCGATGGGTGTTTCATTACTGGACATCATGAAAACCGCAGATTGGTCCTCTGATTCTATGTTCAAGACTTTTTATTACAAGCCTATCGAACATATTGCTTCTGTAGTGGTGGATCAGCTTTGAACAAGCATAATCGGAGCCTCCTGTCCTGACATAGAATTAAAAATTTGCAAACATTCGTGACAAGAATTTTCAATTCTATTAAGGACAAGGAGGCGAGGATTATCCCACCCAAAGTCATGATTGATTCTCATGTTTCTCATTGTCACAGTTGCATTTGATTTATGTCAATGCATTGATTTCTCTCTTTTTACCCTTCCCTTTTATTGCCTTCACTCTCTTTATCGGATGAGTATTACGGCTGTACTTTCTTTTCAGGTTCTGACCCGAAATAGTGACTCTGCTGTTTATCCTGCTTACTCCGCTTGGATGGTCTGCTGCCTCCTCTGTTCGGCGTTTGCTGTGTTTCTAGCGTCAGGATGATCACCGGCTGTGGCTGATGGACTCTGTTACCTGGCATTCTTTGTTTTCCATTGGACTTCATGTTTTCTGTGAACTGTTCCTCACCAAAGAAAGAGGACGTACTTTCTCCTATTGTATCTTTTATATGAGAGACTCTATGGTTGGTCACGTGGTACCCTGGTGCTCATGGGTACTGTAGTTTTTTCGTTTCACAAACGATTCTGATTGGCTGCTGGGCATTTCTAATAAAGAAATGAGAAAGCATAATCCTCGCCTCCTTGTCCTTAATAGAATTGAAAATTCTTGTCACGAATGTTTGCAAATTTTTAATTATCTGCGTCTTTTTTTAAGGGATCGCGTTGATGCTAGCAGGGGTGAACTCGAGCTATGTGGGTGGATATCCGATACAGGGTACTTTATTAGATTATTTTCGTTTGCTTCAGTTACCTTGTAAATATAAGCTTTCCCATTTATTTAATTTTGACTGATTGTTAGTGCGGTCTGAAGTAAACAGCAGCCCAGTGCTGCTGTTAACACCGGGGCCACATGTGAAGGTCAGGAGGGCCGTACTTTGAGTGTCACTGTCGTAGAGGAAGCTAATCCTGGAAGGCGCTCTCATAGGGTTGAAAGTCTCACGCCTACTTAGCACACAAGCAGCTTCGCTGGGTCGTAGTGACCAAAGCAATCTGTACATGCCTCCACTGGTTCCTACAGTCAAATCAAATTAATCTTCATTCGATATTTTTCAATCATAAAAGACACAAATACAATACATGCAATGTCATAAATTAGCATTAAAAATTAGGATTCCTATTAGAAAAATATCATTAAAAAGGGAATTTTCCGTTAAAAACGTACTATTCTATATAAATGTTAATATCATTAAGTGATGGTGCATATTTATATTAATAAGAATAATTAACTAATCATAATTATATTAATTTGATTGCTGTGAAATTAATCAACCTTACTAACAAGAATATACGTTGGAATTGCTTTTGCATGGCCTAATTAATGCGTAAACTAAATTACGTTTTTGTGTTTCTTTGCTTAAGTTGACCATTTGGAGTGGCCACAAAATGGCTGACATCCCTATTTTACGAATTGACGCCATGGTGAAGGTCTCTGGGTGAAGTGCTCATGCGTCAGCAGCAGTGGCCTTACTTTGACCTGACCCGACTGTGTCTATCAAGGACATACCAGGCGACAAGCCAGCTACCCTGACAGAACAATAAAAAGACATAGAGTTTGTCCATCTGTGGTGCTACGTCAAGAGTTAAACTCGTGACAATATGCGCCGATGGAAGGCGGTGTGTTATATGAACGTCATTTGTATGTATTAGAGGAAGGACAAGCGGGACGAGTCCCTTTACCAGGGTGTCTAGATTCTGTCCGCTATTTTGATACAGTTCCTTATTATGCTACGATATGTGTCAGAGTTATGTTTATACGCTCCTCAGTCAATTTAAACAACCTGTGTGCGGATAACAGTCAAATATGTGTGGTGAGAGAGTGTTTGTGTGTGTGTGTAAGAGAGAAAGAGTGTATGTGCATGTGAGAGAGCGAGAGAGAGTGTGTGTGCGCGTGTGAGAGAGCGAGACAGTGTGTGATGATGGAGGAAGTTGAACGCGTCCACTAAACAGCAGGTGCAGTACCATCAGCTGTTACTAGAGAGCAGACTGCCTAACAACAACCAGCCGCTTCGGGTATATTTGCATACCCAGAAGCCATTGCAAAGTCACAAACACTTATTATTTATTGTTATCGGTAAAAGAGTGTTTTTTTTTAACATTGGGAATCTATATATGCATATCAGTCAGTCAGTCAAAGAACTTTATTCGGTTACTAAAAACCATAAAAGCAATACAAAATACATAAAACAAGGTTTAAAAATTCAATAAAACAGATTAAAAAGTGATTGCAAATCCTAAATAAAAGAAACGTATCAGAGATATAAGGAGTACCATCTTTGCAAAATGTCAGGTTTGGTGATTGATCTTTGTGGCCAGACTGATTTTCTTTTGTCTGGTGGCTGCTACCAAAAAACACGCTACGCCATATGTGACCGGTACCGAGTTCAACATCTGTAAATATAATAGAGCCGGCCGTACCTGCGCAAAATTTAAGTCTTTCAGGATGGGGAAAAGAAATTTTTTACGGGCCACCAAATAATGTTCACAAAGCATCACTAGGTGCAGAGTATCCTGTATAGAGAAAGAATCGCAGGTGCAGGGTGGGGAATCTTCTGGGATGCCCCACTTTGTATACGAGCCAAGCACAAGGTGTATCAGGTTGAACCTGAACCTTATGAGTAGAAAACGATGATATGGTTTAGTAACATATTTTAAATAAGGTTCCATGGCCAAAGACGACGAAAGTTGGTAAAGTGATCTTACCATTGGTTTACAAAGCTCAACCGTTTCCCTCTCAGCTTCCAACATATTTCGAAAGTGCTGCTTGACCCACCTTACATCTTCTTTTTTAAGGTTCTGTGGAAAAGAGTACATATCCGGGCGTCCTAGCCTAGCGCATGCCGCTCTAACATACGCTAGCCACGGTATGCTATCTGCTTTATCCAGAGACATGCAATCTTTAAGAATGCAGTGGTTCAATGTAATCTCCTCATTTGTCCAAGTTTTAATCCAACATAACAGTGGGGACATTTTTAAGAGATCAGTGACATAACCCAAGCCTGTTTCGTTATGTATTGAATATGTGGGGTATGATTTCGGAAGTGATAACAAGGCTCGTATAAAATTGTTTTCTACGATTTGAATGCCTGGGGCTGAAACGTAGCCCCATATATCTGCCCCATATGATGCAATTGCCACACATTTGGCTCTATAAATACGAGTCATGTCTTCCATGGGTCTCGAACCCAATCTTTTAGCAAAATGCATAAGAGCTGTGGTAGATCTGCTTACACCATTCTCCTTTAACTTTAATTGTGCACCCCAAGTTCCTTTCTCATCAAAAGTGACTCCTAAGTAACAAAAAAAGGGTACCCTCGAGATTGGAGAGTTGTTACAGCTAAAGGCCCTAATCTTCATGTTTTTCCTCCGTGAGCCTGTAACCATAACATGGGATTTAGTAGTGTTGATCTTTAGGTCCAAGGCTTCCATGAAACCACCAAAATGATCTAATAATCTTTGCAGGCCCATACCAGTCCGAGCTACAAGAACGGCATCGTCCGCGTAAAGCAGTACCGGAATAGGTAGCCCCCCCATATACGGTATGTCCAAGGTAGCTGAATTCAGAGATTTCCCCAAGGAATTAATATATAGTGTAAAGAGGAGAGGGGCCAGAATGCAGCCTTGTCTGACCCCTCTTCCTGACCTAAACTTCGCCGTGCATCTTCCTTCCCTTGTGGCCCTGACCGAGGCGGACAGATTTTGGTGGAGGTCGTGCAAAAAATTAACCAAGGTGCTATCCAAACCCAAGTCTCGCAAAATAATCCAAAGTTTTGAGCGATTTACCAAGTCGAAAGCAGAAGATAAGTCCATAAATCCCAAATAAAGAAGCCCACCCTTCGCCACAGTGTATTTACTAATAATAAGGTGAAGGTTTAAACATTGGTCCATGGTCCCTCTATGTGCTCTGAAACCGTACTGTAGATCCGATAGGGTCCCGCTCTCCACTAGCCAATCCCCCATTCTTTGCAGAAGAACTCTGCCCAGAATCTTAACGGCCGAGTCCAACAGGGAGATTGGTCTATAGCAGGCAGGGTCCCCCCTATTCCCTTTCTTGAAAATAGGCACGATAATAGAGGTAGACCAGGAGGAAGGAAAACCAGCTGCAGGTATCGCATTAAACACATTGGTTAGTATTTTTGACCAAAATTGCGGATACTGGATGTAGAGATCTGCGGGGACCCCATCCGGACCCGGGGCCTTGTGTTTACTTGTATCTTTAATCGCCCTCTCAACCTCAGTGATGTTAAACTTCAGGTGAGGTGTAGCATGGGTACTGACTGGCGGCGTTTATGCTGTGGATTCATAAATCTGTTTAAAGTGGCCTAGCCATCTTCCATCTTCAATCACGCAGTCCATATCAGTTTTCCCATCCTCGGAGAAAAAAGGCTGGTTCACCAAGGCCCAAAACTTTTTGCTATCTCTCAGTACATCAATGGATAGTAAACTATCCCAAGCTTCCTCCTTAATTTGGTTTTTGCGATTAGTAACTGCAATTTTGTATTCCTTCCTTAGATTAGTCACTAAGGGCCTATCTCTGGGTTTATGTTTTAATGCTTTCAACAGGGCACTGTGTTTTAGCGAACAATCCTTGTTAAACCATTTAAAAATCTTCTTGTTCCTTAGAGCGCATGGCCTTAACTCCAAGTTCTTAGAGATCCTTGTACATATTTCCTCATACGCTGCCATAACATCAGAGCCCAAGGCAGTTGGATCTAGGCACACTGCCAGATTAATCTCTGCCTCTTGGGCTAGTGTTTGGAAGAATTGCTCAGGGACAATCATCCCCCACTTAAGACGCCTTCCCTGGTCCTTAGTTGTCAAATCATTTGGAGCTGCCACACTTGTTAATCTATTGATCCGGAAACAGTCTAGGTCCAGCGCTAGGAGGACGGGGTAATGATCACTGAAACTAGCAGTAACAACCCTATACTCACGTGCCTTTAACAGGACCCCGGATGATACAAAAATATAGTCTATGACAGTGTTGGCGTCTCTCCCTATAAATGTTGGAGGTCTGGGTTCATTTTTGCCCTGCTCAATTTCAAATAGATTTAAGTTTGCAAGAAGAGTCTCGAGGCACTCACCCTCGTTTGTGTGTTCAAAATGGGGGATGCCCTCGGTCGGTAAGCCCCCATATCTATCATTAAAACAGTCTCCCTCGCAGGGATGAATATTAAAATCACCCAGGATTACCATCTCTGGGACGGAATTGCAATCTTGTCTATAGACTGACAGGAAATCTAACAAGGAGGTCAAATGCTCATTCGCATAAGAAACTTCCTTGGAATTATAAAAATTAATAAGCAAAAAAACTTTGGTGTCGGATAAAATCCACTCCACTACTAACGTGTTCGTGGGTGCGGAATCTAATTTTTTAAAAACCCCCGCTAAGTTCAGAGAACATAGTGTGAGTAAGCCACCCTTTGCTCTCCCTCTCGCTCCTGGGACTGCTGGGGTTGAAAAACTACAGAAACCATCCAAGGACAAACTTCTAGTGGTATCCCATGTTTCTTGGATTGCCAAGACGTCATATTGTTTTACAAACCCTTGCCATATGGGGTCTAAAGCCTTTACATTTAAACCTGCCACATTCCAGGTGAGAAATTTGCAATATGATGAATCTGCATTAGAAGGGGTAAGCGCACCCCGGCGATCACCCTCCACTGGGTCTGTATCAGGAGTATAAGAAAGGTTTAGTTTAATCGAGTCCTCCATAGCAACAGCCTTGCTTGGTTGGGTAGGAATAATCTGTAAACTCCGACCAAATTCCAAGATCTGTGTTTGTCAGTCAACCCAATCTGTGGTTGACAGACATTCAAAACGATTGGCTATTGGAAAGTGCAAGGGGTTATCTAGACCATTTGTGAACTGTTGGTAATGATAGGGTTGGCTGTAATGTGAACCAACAAAAGGGCCGCCTTGACGCGGTCTACCTCTTCTACTCCTTACCTGATTCCATCCCGCATTCCAGCCCTCCTCCCACGCATGGGGTTGTATCTCCCAGGGGGGATTGGATCTTTGTCTAAATTTACTATCATGGGGTCCTTTTAGCCAACTCCATCGATTGTCAGCTTGATTTTGTGGGAGATAGAAATAAGACAGAGGTCTAGCAACCACTGTACTCGCCTGGAATCTAGGGGATCCACTACTACAAATGAACTCTACAACCTCAGTATTCTCGAAAGTGACCACTACACAGTCCCCTTGTAGGTTTTTTCTGTTGCCTCCCACCCACGGAGCTCTCTCAATCATTAAAATGTTGCACGGTATGTTTGGCGGGAGAGGATAATTTTTAGATAGCCAATAACATACTTTATTTTTAAGAGCCTGATACGATTCAACTTCTGGCGAGGAGATTTCAGTGACGCCAGTGAGAATAATCACATAAGGGCAGGCATCAGGGGGAAGATGGATGTTTCTACGGGCCATGCCCTTGGCTCTGTCGGGTGCATCAAAATTTAGAGGCTGTGATAAGCGATCACTTAATGCAGCCTGAGCGGTTGAATTGCTCTTGGTTGTTGTCAGAGATTGATCTTTTTTCTGAGTTTGGTCAATTCTAGGGGCTTTTATAGTAATGCCATCCTGGTTTATAGCGTTACTGAAATTCTTGGGGGTCATTTTTGTAGTCTCCAGCGATTTGTTAACAACCACCGAAGGCTTATTGACCTTTTTAGCTGGAATAGTAACCTGGGCAGTTCTATTATTCAAGGTGAAACTAGGGGCACTTATGTCCTTATGTATGTTTTTTAGGACAGTTTCCAAACAGCGTAATCTAGCCTCTAAGGGTTCCAGCAGTACTTTTAACATATTAAAAATAGTGGTATTACTCATACTTGAACCATAGCCCTCCTGTAATGGAGATTTTACTGAGTTGCCCGCATCCCCGGTCAACTCCAGGATTTCCTCCAGGCTATGATCGATAATAGTATCGTCAGGGAGGCTCAGGGGTAAGCCACTCTTAATAACATGCGATCCCTCTGTGGAACTGGGTAAAGCTACTGGCAATTTATCCATATTAGGGGGGTTAGGGGGAATTCGAACCTTCTTTCCTTTATGAATAGATGGTTTATTAGTTTTTCGAATTTGCTTAGGAATAGCCCCTTCTATCCGCCCCCTTTCTTTAGTAACGGATATATTGTTAGAGGTATTTGACTCACTTTGTTGCACTCCACATTCTGATAGGAAAAGAAGGTTAGGAGAAGCCTCCAGATCCTGTAAGGTGTTTAAAGCGTCAAGATCCCCAGCCTCTCCAGTGCTATGTACTAGGACCTGTATATCTGTCCGAGCATCAGTGTTGGGTGTCTGTGCCTGTGCTATAAGGCCCAAGGAGGATCGTTTGGCCATGGCCAGGTCTTGGGACACTCTCCTATCCATTAATGTTATACCCTCGTCAATTAACGCATGAGTGCGGGTGATAAAATCATCCAAGGTTCCAGTAAGTTTTTTAGCTCCTACAGCGGCCATACTTCTGGTTTCGCGACAGTTCATGGCCTATAATCCTATCAATAAGAGCGCAGGGGAGATATGTATCACCGACTAGGGTTTATGGCCCAGTCCAGCCTCTTCTGGCCTCTGAGGGCCACAGAGGGCCCGCCCTTTGCCCGGGCTTCGCTCGGCGTCCCGCTCGCGTCCCGCTATGCGGAGGAACGCTGTTCTTAAAGGTGGCGTTGCGGCCGGGGGCGTGTCTTGCTGGGGGCGCGGCCGTGCACACCTGTGCAGCGCAGGGACTCCTGGTCTAGAGAGTCCCTGCAGCACGCGCCCTCTGGTACCTCCCGCAGTTATTCCGTCCTCGTTCCAGGCGCTCTCCGGCACCCCTGCAGCCTCGACCCCACACCAAATGCCGCGCAGCGGCACCCGCGAAGCGGGTGCTGCAAGATGTTGAATGGCGATAAGGTGGTCAATCCCTCCAGGGACACGGGGAGGCCACAGGCGGATCGGCGTTCTCCCAACTCACCCAGTCGGCAAGTGGCGGCGTCCAGGTAAGGTTTTCTGTGATTAAGGGTCCCACAGCACTTGGGGCGTGTTCACAATTTAAAGTTTGGTCGGCCGGGGGCGTGTCTTGCTGGGGGCGCGGCCGTGCACACCTGTGCAGCGCAGGGACTCCTGGTCTAGAGAGTCCCTGCAGCACGCGCCCTCTGGTACCTCCCGCAGTTATTCCGTCCTCGTTCCAGGCGCTCTCCGGCACCCCTGCAGCCTCGACCCCACACCAAATGCCGCGCAGCGGCACCCGCGAAGCGGGTGCTGCAAGATGTTGAATGGCGATAAGGCGGTCAATCCCTCCAGGGACACGGGGAGGCCACAGGCGGATCGGCGTTCTCCCAACTCACCCAGTCGGCAAGTGGCGGCGTCCAGGTAAGGTTTTCTGTGATTAAGGGTCCCACAGCACTTGGGGAGTGTTCACAATTTAAAGTTTGGTCGGCCGGGGGCGTGTCTTGCTGGGGGCGCGGCCGTGCACACCTGTGCAGCGCAGGGACTCCTGGTCTAGAGAGTCCCTGCAGCACGCGCTCTCTGGTACCTCCCGCAGTTATTCCGTCCTCGTTCCAGGCGCTCTCCGGCACCCCTGCAGCCTCGACCCCACACCAAATGCCGCGCAGCGGCACCCGCGAAGCGGGTGCTGCAAGATGTTGAATGGCGATAAGGCGGTCAATCCCTCCAGGGACACGGGGAGGCCACAGGCGGATCGGCGTTCTCCCAACTCACCCAGTCGGCAAGTGGCGGCGTCCAGGTAAGGTTTTCTGTGATTAAGGGTCCCACAGCACTTGGGGAGTGTTCACAATTTAAAGTTTGGTCGGCCGGGGGCGTGTCTTGCTGGGGGCGCGGCCGTGCACACCTGTGCAGCGCAGGGACTCCTGGTCTAGAGAGTCCCTGCAGCACGCGCCCTCTGGTACCTCCCGCAGTTATTCCGTCCTCGTTCCAGGCGCTCTCCGGCACCCCTGCAGCCTCGACCCCACACCAAATGCCGCGCAGCGGCACCCGCGAAGCGGGTGCTGCAAGATGTTGAATGGCGATAAGGCGGTCAATCCCTCCAGGGACACGGGGAGGCCACAGGCGGATCGGCGTTCTCCCAACTCACCCAGTCGGCAAGTGGCGGCGTCCAGGTAAGGTTTTCTGTGATTAAGGGTCCCACAGCACTTGGGGAGTGTTCACAATTTAAAGTTTGGTCGGCCGGGGGCGTGTCTTGCTGGGGGCGCGGCCGTGCACTCCTGTGCAGCGCAGGGACTCCTGGTCTAGAGAGTCCCTGCAGCACGCGCCCTCTGGTACCTCCCGCAGTTATTCCGTCCTCGTTCCAGGCGCTCTCCGGCACCCCTGCAGCCTCGACCCCACACCAAATGCCGCGCAGCGGCACCCGCGAAGCGGGTGCTGCAAGATGTTGAATGGCGATAAGGCGGTCAATCCCTCCAGGGACACGGGGAGGCCACAGGCGGATCGGCGTTCTCCCAACTCACCCAGTCGGCAAGTGGCGGCGTCCAGGTAAGGTTTTCTGTGATTAAGGGTCCCACAGCACTTGGGGAGTGTTCACAATTTAAAGTTTGGTCGGCCGGGGGCGTGTCTTGCTGGGGGCGCGGCCGTGCACACCTGTGCAGCGCAGGGACTCCTGGTCTAGAGAGTCCCTGCAGCACGCGCCCTCTGGTACCTCCCGCAGTTATTCCGTCCTCGTTCCAGGCGCTCTCCGGCACCCCTGCAGCCTCGACCCCACACCAAATGCCGCGCAGCGGCAACCGAGAAGCGGGTGCTGCAAGATGTTGAATGGCGATAAGGCGGTCAATCCCTCCAGGGACACGGGGAGGCCACAGGCGGATCGGCGTTCTCCCAACTCACCCAGTCGGCAAGTGGCGGCGTCCAGGTAAGGTTTTCTGTGATTAAGAGAAAACCTCTACATAATGGAGTGGATGAACCTCGCCGATTATGAATGATTTGGACATGTTTCTCGCATCTGTAGAATGGCCGATGTCTTCAAACGTCTCCGTGGCATCTCCTCCGGCTTGTTCCCGTAGGACCTCCTCACCACCTGGGTGCTCCTCTAGGAAGCTAGAGACATCGTAAACCTTATGGTGCAGGATAATCCAGGTGCATATATTAGCTTTACATTTTTCGCTTCTCTGTCTTGTTTGTAACGTTACCGTAATTTTCCTAAATATTTTTTGTAATACGATGCGGGGGAAACGTTCCTGTTACATTCACACTAATCACCTTTCTTGTTGATGTTCATGCGCACTTCGAGGGGTGATGATAATCGACACCAAAAGGTAGTTTTTGAAGGATCTTGAAGATTTAAGATCCATATATCTGTCAAGAGAAGAACAATCGTATGTTTGATATAATGGTAGCAAATTATCTGCGTCTATTTTTAAGGAAGATGCTAAAATGGTAGCAAATTATCTGCGTCTTTTTTTAAGGGATCGCGTTGATGCTAGCAGGGGTGAACTCGAGCTATGTGGGTGGATATCCGATACAGGGTACTTTATTAGATTATTTTCGTTTGCTTCAGTTACCTTGTAAATATAAGCTTTCCCATTTATTTAATTTTGACTGATTGTTAGTGCGGTCTGAAGTAAACAGCAGCCCAGTGCTGCTGTTAACACCGGGGCCACATGTGAAGGTCAGGAGGGCCGTACTTTGAGTGTCACTGTCGTAGAGGAAGCTAATCCTGGAAGGCGCTCTCATAGGGTTGGAAGTCTCACGCCTACTTAGCACACAAGCAGCTTCGCTGGGTCGTAGTGACCAAAGCAATCTGTACATGCCTCCACTGGTTCCTACAGTCAAATCAAATTAATCTTCATTCGATATTTTTCAATCATAAAAGACACAAATACAATACATGCAATGTCATAAATTAGCATTAACAATTAGGATTCTTATTAGAAAAATATAATTAAAAAGGGAATTTTCCGTTAAAAACGTACTATTCTATATAAATGTTAATATCATTAAGTGATGGTGCATATTTATATTAATAAGAATAATTAACTAATCATAATTATATTAATTTGATTGCTGTGAAATTAATCAACCTTACTAACAAGAATATACGTGGGAATTGCTTTTGCATGGCCTAATTAATGCGTAAACTAAATTACGTTTTTGTGTTTCTTTGCTTAAATTGACCATTTGGAGTGGCCACAAAATGGCTGACATCCCTATTTTACGAATTGACGCCATGGTGAAGGTCTCTGGGTGAAGTGCTCATGCGTCAGCAGCAGTGGCCTTACTTTGACCTGACCCGACTGTGCCTATCAAGGACATACCAGGCGACAAGCCAGCTACCCTGACAGAACAATAAAAAGATATAGAGTTTGTCCATCTGTGGTGCTACGTCAAGAGTTAAACTCGTGACCAGGGCTTTAAGTGGGCCGGGTCTCACCGGGTCTGAGCACCGGCAGTTTTTTTAAGGGGGCCTGGAAACGGGTCTCTATCGGGCTCTCTTTTGTGTCCCGGCACAGGCGGCCCGTTTTTTTTTCCGGATTTGCAGTGACAGCAGCACTTCGATGTGCGCGTGGTGCAGAGGCGCAACTAGAGCCAAATTTCGGGGGGGGGGGGCCTAACCGAAAATTTCGGGGGGGGGGGCTGAATCTTTAAACAGTAGGCAGAGTGGCGCTGATTTCGGGGGTGGGGGGGCTCAATCTAGGCAGAGTGGAGCTGCAGGGGCTCTTAGAAGGGGTGAAACAACAGCGAGGCCTCATTAACATGCAAATGGTCTTTTTAAAGACCTGTGAAGTGCTCGGGCGCGGCTTTGTGCCTGCCCAGGAAGCGGTCTCATCCCGGGCGCCACACACGAGGGGGGGGTGAAGCCCTTTGAGTTCAATGGGTGTTGCGCGCCTGGCGTGGTGAGCCTTGTAGAGAAAGGGAAATCCTTTAAAGAGAGTCTTTTTCTCTATGGATTTCCCTTCTGTTTTTGAAACGCAGGAGCAGCAACATTGTCGTGGTGTCACTTTTTCAATATTATATACAAGCCATAGTTGCTGCTTATTTATCTTATGCAACTAACAACCACTGATAAAGCCAATAGTCCTGACACGTAGGTATGATGTGACTTGTATCATATATCTGGACGCAATGACAGAAACAACAAAATACAAGTCGGGCAGCACACTATGCTAAACACAGATTTTTAGTTTACGTGTTTTTAAGCCACGCCCTTAATTACATTGACCACGCCCCTTTGGGAGACCCCTTAGTTTTTTCCTCCCACTTAAAGCCCTGCTCGTGACAATATGCGCCGATGGAAGGCGGTGTGTTATATGAACGTCATTTGTATGTATTAGAGGAAGGACAAGCGGGACGAGTCCCTTTACCAGGGTGTCTAGATTCTGTCCGCTATTTTGATACAGTTCCTTATTATGCTACGATATGTGTCAGAGTTATGTTTATACGCTCCTCAGTCAATTTAAACAACCTGTGTGCGGATAACAGTCAAATATGTGTGGTGAGAGAGTGTTTGCGTGTGTGTGTAAGAGAGAAAGAGTGTATGTGCATGTGAGAGAGCGAGAGAGAGTGTGTGTGCGCGTGTGAGAGAGCGAGACAGTGCGTGATGATGGAGGAAGTTGAACGCGTCCACTAAACAGCAGGTGCAGTACCATCAGCTGTTACTAGAGAGCAGACTGCCTAACAACAACCAGCCGCTTCGGGCATATTTGCATACCCAGAAGCCATTGCAAAGTCACAAACACTTATTATTTATTGTTATCAGTAAAAGAGTGTTTTTTTTAACATTGGGAATCTATATATGCATATATTAGCTTTACATTTTTCGCTTCTCTGTCTTGTTTGTAAAGTTACCGTAATTTTCCTAAATATTTGTTGTAATACGATGCGGGGGAAACGTTCCTGATACAATTACGAATTTGTCTTTCTTGTTGATGTTCATGCGCACTTCGAGGGGCGATGATAATCGACACCACAAAGGTAATTTTTGAAGGATCTTGAAGATTTAAGATCCAGATATCTGTCAAGAGAAGAATAATCGTACGTTTGATATAATGGTAGCAAATTATCTGCGTCTTTTTTTAAGGGATCGCGTTGATGCTAGCAGGGGTGAACTCGAGCTATGTGGGTGGATATCCGATACAGGGTACTTTATTAGATTATTTTCGTTTGCTTCAGTTACCTTGTAAATATAAGCTTTCCCATTTATTTAATTTTGACTGATTGTTAGTGCGGTCTGAAGTAAACAGCAGCCCAGTGCTGCTGTTAACACCGGGGCCACATGTGAAGGTCAGGAGGGCCGTACTTTGAGTGTCACTGTCGTAGAGGAAGCTAATCCTGGAAGGCGCTCTCATAGGGTTGGAAGTCTCACGCCTACTTAGCACACAAGCAGCTTCGCTGGGTCGTAGTGACCAAAGCAATCTGTACATGCCTCCACTGGTTCCTACAGTCAAATCAAATTAATCTTCATTCGATATTTTTCAATCATAAAAGACACAAATACAATACATGCAATGTCATAAATTAGCATTAAAAATTAGGATTCCTATTAGAAAAATATCATTAAAAAGGGAATTTTCCGTTAAAAACGTACTATTCTATATAAATGTTAATATCATTAAGTGATGGTGCATATTTATATTAATAAGAATAATTAACTAATCATAATTATATTAATTTGATTGCTGTGAAATTAATCAACCTTACTAACAAGAATATACGTGGGAATTGCTTTTGCATGGCCTAATTAATGCGTAAACTAAATTACGTTTTTGTGTTTCTTTGCTTAAGTTGACCATTTGGAGTGGCCACAAAATGGCTGACATCCCTATTTTACGAATTGACGCCATGGTGAAGGTCTCTGGGTGAAGTGCTCATGCGTCAGCAGCAGTGGCCTTACTTTGACCTGACCCGACTGTGCCTATCAAGGACATACCAGGCGACAAGCCAGCTACCCTGACAGAACAATAAAAAGATATAGAGTTTGTCCATCTGTGGTGCTACGTCAAGAGTTAAACTCGTGACAATATGCGCCGATGGAAGGCGGTGTGTTATATGAACGTCATTTGTATGTATTAGAGGAAGGACAAGCGGGACGAGTCCCTTTACCAGGGTGTCTAGATTCTGTCCGCTATTTTGATACAGTTCCTTATTATGCTACGATATGTGTCAGAGTTATGTTTATACGCTCCTCAGTCAATTTAAACAACCTGTGTGCGGATAACAGTCAAATATGTGTGGTGAGAGAGTGTTTGTGTGTGTGTGTAAGAGAGAAAGAGTGTATGTGCATGTGAGAGAGCGAGAGAGAGTGTGTGTGCGCGTGTGAGAGAGCGAGACAGTGTGTGATGATGGAGGAAGTTGAACGCGTCCACTAAACAGCAGGTGCAGTACCATCAGCTGTTACTAGAGAGCAGACTGCCTAACAACAACCAGCCGCTTCGGGTATATTTGCATACCCAGAAGCCATTGCAAAGTCACAAACACTTATTATTTATTGTTATCGGTAAAAGAGTGTTTTTTTTTAACATTGGGAATCTATATATGCATATATTAGCTTTACATTTTTCGCTTCTCTGTCTTGTTTGTAAAGTTACCGTAATTTTCCTAAATATTTTTTGTAATACGATGCGGGGGAAACGTTCATGTTGCATTCACACTAATCACCTTTCTTGTTGATGTTCATGCGCACTTCGAGGGGTGATGATAATTGACACCAAAAAGGTAATTTTTGAAGGATCTTGAAGATTTAAGATCCATATATCTGTCAAGATAAGAACAATCGTACGTTTGATATAATGGTAGCAAATTATCTGCGTCTATTTTTAAGGAAGATGCTAAAATGGTAGCAAATTCTATGTCAGGACAGGAGGCTCCGATTATGCTTTCTCATTTCTTTATTAGAAATGCCCAGCAGCCAATCAGAACCGTTTGTGAAACGAAAAAACTACAGTACCCATGAGCACCAGGGTACCACGTGACCAACCATAGAGTCTCTCATATAAAAGATACAATAGGAGAAAGTACGTCCTCTTTCTTTGCTGCTCCGCAGCCAGTTAAGTGCCTTTTTCATATTACTCTTGATACTTTGTTGCATTATTCTCTGTGCGATACCGCTTTGACGCGCTCGCTTGCTAGTCATTATTTATTGCATGGATACTTTGTTGCGCGCTGTCTCACGCGGTTTATCGGTCTCCGCTTGTCGCGCGGTGCACATTCAGGGAGCGTGGTCTCACCTCCCCAGGTCGAGACGCTCGTTCGAGCGTCGGTTTCCTTGTTTTGGTGGAGTGGGAGTTAGGGGGCTGAGAAGCTCGCGCTAGCGCGCGTGCTTCTCTGTTTACACTTAATCTGAGGCGGCCGTTACCGCGCATGCGCGGCGGCCATTTTGTTTGTTTATATTCGTGTTTTTCACACGGACCTTGTCAGAATCGGTTGTTCTTCACACCGCTGCCCACTGCCTCAGTTTATCTTCAGCCCCATCGACGCCCTTTGCTGTTTTAAGGCTTGGGGCTGTACAATAACGCATAGGCACTGCCTAGAGTGACTGTCAGCAAGCCCTCCCTCCACAATTAATTTATTTATTTTTTGGTCAGGTTTTTTCTGTCCTTATCAGTGGCTTGCTGTGGGGTTTTTCACTCCCCCTGAATTGTGCCTTTGGCATAGTAATATATATTGACATTGGGGTGTCATTTTGTGGGCATTAATTTCACTTTACTGTGAAGAAAGGTAAAATGGAGGAGTATTTTGATGAAGATGATTACTCCTTTGAGGATGAGAGCTCTAGTTTCCTAGAGCAGGATTTAGTAGAGGCTTTGGACCAAGGAGTTCAGCACTCCGTTAATAAAGCCCTGGTCCACGCTATCAATCCTCTGAAGCGTCATTTGACGCAATATGCCAAGCAACAGGGTTGGTTGCCTTCTTCTCGTTCTTCTAAGTCCCCAGTAAATCCGCATAGGTCGGATTTTAAACGTTTGGCTAAATCTCTAGCCTCAGAAAAGGCTTCCTCCATTCCATCGGTAGGCGCTTCTACCTCTGCGGGCTGCCTGACTGACACTGAAGGTCCTCCTTCTTCCTCTTCGGACCAGGATGTTCCTCCACCACGCAAGAAGTCTCGCAAGGAGCACTACGTGGACGCTCCTACTCACCCTCAGGTCCTAACCTTTGAACCATCGGAACTTTATCACCCCCATTCGTCTTCATGGCTTCCTTCTCCTGCGGTAGCGGAATATGTCCAGGCGCACATCCGACAACCCTTTGAAAAAGATGTTAGGGCTCGCCTCCGCTCCGAGTGCCCTCGCCCGGATCTTGCTGATCACCTGGCAGACACTCCTGAAATTGATCCCACAATGCTTTCCTATTTGAAAAAATTTGCAAAGGATCCAAAAAAGGGTCTAGACAGATCCTGGCGTTCCTGTCAGGATAAAATGCTGGATTTATTGGGACCCCTCACCAAGATTCTTGATCTTGGCTTTCAGGCCAAGGAAGCTGCCTCCCTTGTGGATCCGGATGACCTCATAGAATGGGCTCAGAGGGCTATTTGCCAGTTAGGCAATGCAAATTGTGCAATTTCGAGTGAGCGCCGCCGCTCTATTCTTCTAAAAATTGATCCCAAATTGGCGGAACTCTCTACTTCCGAATCTGGTCCGGTGGCACAAGGTCTTTTATTCGGCCAACCGTTTCTTAAGGAACTCACTAAGTTTGTTGCAACCTTCAGCGGTTTGGATAAAGCTCAAGCTTCCATCAAGCGTGCACTTCGTCCGGTTTTTGCCAGGGCCGGACGACATAGGGGACGCTCGTTCGGCCGTGGCTCCCATAACCCCTTCCAGAGGGGTTATCAGTCCCAGAGAGGCGGTGGTCAGGAGTCCGGCTACAACTCCCGCTCAAACTTCTATCCTTCCCGCAAAGGGAGAGGTCAATTCCGGAAAGGCCGTTCCGGTGGCAACCAAGGTGCTTATCACGACTCTAACACCTCAGGTGAGTTTGATTCCTTTTTCCGAGGTGGTTCTGGGGGGCAGAATATGTTTTTTTCTCCAGAACTGGCGTCAAATCTCCAACGATGCTTGGGTTCTGCAAACTGTTCAAGGTTTCAAAATAGAATTCTATCAGACCCAACATCAATCCCTCCCCCCAAATCCTCTACATTTTTCTCTTCAAGACCAAAAGTTTATCTCAGCAGAGATAGAATCCCTTCTCGCCAAAGGGGCAATTATTTCAACTGTTCCCCACCCACAAGGGTTCATCAGCAATGTTTTCTTGGTTCAGAAAAAAGGGGGTGACAATCGTCTGGTCCTCAACTTGAAGGATTTCAACGGAAGTGTCGTTTACAGACACTTCAAAATGGAAGGGATCCATCTTTTGCGCGATCTTCTTCGCGAAGGGGACTGGATGGTTCGGCTCGACCTCAAGGATGCGTATCTTTCGATTCCCATTTACGAGCCTCATCGTCGTTTTCTTCAATTCAGTTGGCAGGGGATTTGGTACGAATACACGGTTCTCCCTTTCGGCCTCTCGTCAGCACCCTGGTGCTTCACGAAACTTCTGAGGCCCGTAGTGGAATGTCTGCGTGCTCGGGGTGTCCGCCTAATAATATATCTCGACGACATTCTTCTCATGGCGGACAATCCCCTCACAGTCTTAACACACCTGGAATGGTCTATCGACCTTTTCCAATCCCTGGGTTTTCTAGTCAATCCGCAGAAGTCTATCTTGAACCCTACTCAGGTAATCGAGTTTCTGGGTTTCCAAGTGAATTCCCTATCCTGTCAACTTTTATTACCACACCAAAAGATTCGGTACATCAAGAGGGAATTGAGGTCTGTTCTTTCCAGACAGACTGTGTCGTTGAGATCATTAGCACGTGTTGTCGGTCTATTGGCGTCCTCCATTCAGGCGATATTCCCAGGTCCTCTGCACTACAGAGCACTTCAGAGGTTGAAGATTCGTCATCTCCAAAAAGGTCTTCGTTATTCAGATCTGATTCCTCTTTCCGAGGATGCGAAGAGCGAGATGCAATGGTGGTTAGACCACATGGAGGCCTGGAATGGACGAGCCCTGTTCGGCTCCGCTCCGGATCTGGTGATAGAATCCGATGCCAGTCTTTGGGGTTGGGGAGCCCGGTGCGGTCCCATCTCCACCGGGGGTCGCTGGTCCCCCCAGGAACTGTCTATTCACATCAATTGCCTAGAGCTTCTAGCGGGTTCCTTTGCGATTCGGTGCTTCTCCCCTCTTCAGACCAATTGTTGTATCCTTCTCCGCATGGACAACGTTTCAGCGGTCCGGTATGTCAACAAGTTGGGGGGAACACGATCCAAGATTTTGACGGAGATCGCCAAGGATTTTTGGCACTTCTGTCTTCAACAGAAGATCACAGTTATTGCCGAATATCTTCCCGGTTGCCGCAATCAGATTGCGGACTGGAACTCTCGCCATCTTCGCGACTTCAGCGATTGGCGCCTTCACCCGCGCATTTTTCGCATTCTCCGTCGGACTTGGGGTCAATGTCACCTGGATCTGTTTGCGTCTCGCCTAAATACTCAACTCCCTCTATTCTTCAGCTGGAGGCCGGATCCGAAAGCCCTGGCCACGGATGCATTTCTTCAGACTTGGCCGTCCACTCTGTGTTACGCCTTTCCCCCGTTCATGATGATTCCCAGGGTTCTGGCCTACTCAAAACGTTTTCAAACAGAGCTGATTCTCATTGCTCCGCTGTGGAGAGCTCAAGCATGGTTCCCAGTTCTTCTGGAGATGTGTTGTGCGGTCCCGTTCCTTCTCCCCCAGAAGTGGAATCTATTGTTGGATCCCCTAGGCGATCCGCATCCCCTTGTTCTATCCGGCAATCTCCTTCTGTTGGCGTGCCGAGTTTCGGGGATCGCTGGTCGCTCCCAGGCCTTTCATGCGACGCTTCCAAATTCATCAGTGACGCCTGGTCTCCCAGTACTCACAAACGATATAGAGCCTCATGGAAACGTTGGTGTGACTGGTGTGTTCAGCGGGAAGTTGATCCCGCTTCAGCAGATGTGGCTCTGATTATTAATTTTCTAGCTTCTCTCGCTTCCTCTGGTTTGGCTTATCGTACGGTCAACAACTTCCGTTCCGCCATCTCTGCAGCTCACGTTCCCATCAATGGTAAACCGGCGGGTGAACATCCCTTAATTTCCAAATTGCTTAAGGGCATTCGTTTGGCGAATCCTCCGTGCCCTAAATATGTCTCGCTTTGGGACGTCTCCATTGTTTTGAGATTTTTGGAGGCTTGGCCTTCTAATTCATTACTTTCTCGCAAGCAACTCTCTGCTAAATTGACTATGCTGTTATGTCTCGTTTCTTGCAAACGAGTTTCTGATGTGCGTGCGTTAGACTTAGCAGGTCGCAGATTTACACCTGAGGGTGTCACTTTTCTAATTTCTAAACGCACCAAGACTGCTACCTCTTCGGTTACCTATCCTTCTTTTCCTCATCACCCCAACCTTTGCGTTGTTCAATGTGTCAAGGATTACGAGGTATGTACTGCCCCTTTACGTTCTGATACACAGGGTCAACTACTTATTGCCTTGCAGAAACCTTTTCGTCCTGTTACTCCTGCTACTTTAGCTCGCTGGGTTAGATGGCTCTTGTCTGAGGCTGGAATTGATGTTTCCATTTTTGGTGCTCATTCGGCTCGCGGGGCCATGGCCTCTAAAGCGTTCTCGATGGGTGTTTCATTACTGGACATCATGAAAACCGCAGATTGGTCCTCTGATTCTATGTTCAAGACTTTTTATTACAAGCCTATCGAACATATTGCTTCTGTAGTGGTGGATCAGCTTTGAACAAGCATAATCGGAGCCTCCTGTCCTGACATAGAATTAAAAATTTGCAAACATTCGTGACAAGAATTTTCAATTCTATTAAGGACAAGGAGGCGAGGATTATCCCACCCAAAGTCATGATTGATTCTCATGTTTCTCATTGTCACAGTTGCATTTGATTTATGTCAATGCATTGATTTCTCTCTTTTTACCCTTCCCTTTTATTGCCTTCACTCTCTTTATCGGATGAGTATTACGGCTGTACTTTCTTTTCAGGTTCTGACCCGAAATAGTGACTCTGCTGTTTATCCTGCTTACTCCGCTTGGATGGTCTGCTGCCTCCTCTGTTCGGCGTTTGCTGTGTTTCTAGCGTCAGGATGATCACCGGCTGTGGCTGATGGACTCTGTTACCTGGCATTCTTTGTTTTCCATTGGACTTCATGTTTTCTGTGAACTGTTACTCACCAAAGAAAGAGGACGTACTTTCTCCTATTGTATCTTTTATATGAGAGACTCTATGGTTGGTCACGTGGTACCCTGGTGCTCATGGGTACTGTAGTTTTTTCGTTTCACAAACGATTCTGATTGGCTGCTGGGCATTTCTAATAAAGAAATGAGAAAGCATAATCCTCGCCTTCTTGTCCTTAATAGAATTGAAAATTCTTGTCACGAATGTTTGCAAATTTTTAATTATCTGCGTCTTTTTTTAAGGGATCGCGTTGATGCTAGCAGGGGTGAACTCGAGCTATGTGGGTGGATATCCGATACAGGGTACTTTATTAGATTATTTTCGTTTGCTTCAGTTACCTTGTAAATATAAGCTTTCCCATTTATTTAATTTTGACTGATTGTTAGTGCGGTCTGAAGTAAACAGCAGCCCAGTGCTGCTGTTAACACCGGGGCCACATGTGAAGGTCAGGAGGGCCGTACTTTGAGTGTCACTGTCGTAGAGGAAGCTAATCCTGGAAGGCGCTCTCATAGGGTTGAAAGTCTCACGCCTACTTAGCACACAAGCAGCTTCGCTGGGTCGTAGTGACCAAAGCAATCTGTACATGCCTCCACTGGTTCCTACAGTCAAATCAAATTAATCTTCATTCGATATTTTTCAATCATAAAAGACACAAATACAATACATGCAATGTCATAAATTAGCATTAAAAATTAGGATTCCTATTAGAAAAATATCATTAAAAAGGGAATTTTCCGTTAAAAACGTACTATTCTATATAAATGTTAATATCATTAAGTGATGGTGCATATTTATATTAATAAGAATAATTAACTAATCATAATTATATTAATTTGATTGCTGTGAAATTAATCAACCTTACTAACAAGAATATACGTTGGAATTGCTTTTGCATGGCCTAATTAATGCGTAAACTAAATTACGTTTTTGTGTTTCTTTGCTTAAGTTGACCATTTGGAGTGGCCACAAAATGGCTGACATCCCTATTTTACGAATTGACGCCATGGTGAAGGTCTCTGGGTGAAGTGCTCATGCGTCAGCAGCAGTGGCCTTACTTTGACCTGACCCGACTGTGTCTATCAAGGACATACCAGGCGACAAGCCAGCTACCCTGACAGAACAATAAAAAGATATAGAGTTTGTCCATCTGTGGTGCTACGTCAAGAGTTAAACTCGTGACAATATGCGCCGATGGAAGGCGGTGTGTTATATGAACGTCATTTGTATGTATTAGAGGAAGGACAAGCGGGACGAGTCCCTTTACCAGGGTGTCTAGATTCTGTCCGCTATTTTGATACAGTTCCTTATTATGCTACGATATGTGTCAGAGTTATGTTTATACGCTCCTCAGTCAATTTAAACAACCTGTGTGCGGATAACAGTCAAATATGTGTGGTGAGAGAGTGTTTGTGTGTGTGTGTAAGAGAGAAAGAGTGTATGTGCATGTGAGAGAGCGAGAGAGAGTGTGTGTGCGCGTGTGAGAGAGCGAGACAGTGTGTGATGATGGAGGAAGTTGAACGCGTCCACTAAACAGCAGGTGCAGTACCATCAGCTGTTACTAGAGAGCAGACTGCCTAACAACAACCAGCCGCTTCGGGTATATTTGCATACCCAGAAGCCATTGCAAAGTCACAAACACTTATTATTTATTGTTATCGGTAAAAGAGTGTTTTTTTTTAACATTGGGAATCTATATATGCATATCAGTCAGTCAGTCAAAGAACTTTATTCGGTTACTAAAAACCATAAAAGCAATACAAAATACATAAAACAAGGTTTAAAAATTCAATAAAACAGATTAAAAAGTGATTGCAAATCCTAAATAAAAGAAACGTATCAGAGATATAAGGAGTACCATCTTTGCAAAATGTCAGGTTTGGTGATTGATCTTTGTGGCCAGACTGATTTTCTTTTGTCTGGTGGCTGCTACCAAAAAACACGCTACGCCATATGTGACCGGTACCGAGTTCAACATCTGTAAATATAATAGAGCCGGCCGTACCTGCGCAAAATTTAAGTCTTTCAGGATGGGGAAAAGAAATTTTTTACGGGCCACCAAATAATGTTCACAAAGCATCACTAGGTGCAGAGTATCCTGTATAGAGAAAGAATCGCAGGTGCAGGGTGGGGAATCTTCTGGGATGCCCCACTTTGTATACGAGCCAAGCACAAGGTGTATCAGGTTGAACCTGAACCTTATGAGTAGAAAACGATGATATGGTTTAGTAACATATTTTAAATAAGGTTCCATGGCCAAAGACGACGAAAGTTGGTAAAGTGATCTTACCATTGGTTTACAAAGCTCAACCGTTTCCCTCTCAGCTTCCAACATATTTCGAAAGTGCTGCTTGACCCACCTTACATCTTCTTTTTTAAGGTTCTGTGGAAAAGAGTACATATCCGGGCGTCCTAGCCTAGCGCATGCCGCTCTAACATACGCTAGCCACGGTATGCTATCTGCTTTATCCAGAGACATGCAATCTTTAAGAATGCAGTGGTTCAATGTAATCTCCTCATTTGTCCAAGTTTTAATCCAACATAACAGTGGGGACATTTTTAAGAGATCAGTGACATAACCCAAGCCTGTTTCGTTATGTATTGAATATGTGGGGTATGATTTCGGAAGTGATAACAAGGCTCGTATAAAATTGTTTTCTACGATTTGAATGCCTGGGGCTGAAACGTAGCCCCATATATCTGCCCCATATGATGCAATTGCCACACATTTGGCTCTATAAATACGAGTCATGTCTTCCATGGGTCTCGAACCCAATCTTTTAGCAAAATGCATAAGAGCTGTGGTAGATCTGCTTACACCATTCTCCTTTAACTTTAATTGTGCACCCCAAGTTCCTTTCTCATCAAAAGTGACTCCTAAGTAACAAAAAAAGGGTACCCTCGAGATTGGAGAGTTGTTACAGCTAAAGGCCCTAATCTTCATGTTTTTCCTCCGTGAGCCTGTAACCATAACATGGGATTTAGTAGTGTTGATCTTTAGGTCCAAGGCTTCCATGAAACCACCAAAATGATCTAATAATCTTTGCAGGCCCATACCAGTCCGAGCTACAAGACCGGCATCGTCCGCGTAAAGCAGTACCGGAATAGGTAGCCCCCCCATATACGGTATGTCCAAGGTAGCTGAATTCAGAGATTTCCCCAAGGAATTAATATATAGTGTAAAGAGGAGAGGGGCCAGAATGCAGCCTTGTCTGACCCCTCTTCCTGACCTAAACTTCGCCGTGCATCTTCCTTCCCTTGTGGCCCTGACCGAGGCGGACAGATTTTGGTGGAGGTCGTGCAAAAAATTAACCAAGGTGCTATCCAAACCCAAGTCTCGCAAAATAATCCAAAGTTTTGAGCGATTTACCAAGTCGAAAGCAGAAGATAAGTCCATAAATCCCAAATAAAGAAGCCCACCCTTCGCCACAGTGTATTTACTAATAATAAGGTGAAGGTTTAAACATTGGTCCATGGTCCCTCTATGTGCTCTGAAACCGTACTGTAGATCCGATAGGGTCCCGCTCTCCACTAGCCAATCCCCCATTCTTTGCAGAAGAACTCTGCCCAGAATCTTAACGGCCGAGTCCAACAGGGAGATTGGTCTATAGCAGGCAGGGTCCCCCCTATTCCCTTTCTTGAAAATAGGCACGATAATAGAGGTAGACCAGGAGGAAGGAAAACCAGCTGCAGGTATCGCATTAAACACATTGGTTAGTATTTTTGACCAAAATTGCGGATACTGGATGTAGAGATCTGCGGGGACCCCATCCGGACCCGGGGCCTTGTGTTTACTTGTATCTTTAATCGCCCTCTCAACCTCAGTGATGTTAAACTTCAGGTGAGGTGTAGCATGGGTACTGACTGGCGGCGTTTATGCTGTGGATTCATAAATCTGTTTAAAGTGGCCTAGCCATCTTCCATCTTCAATCACGCAGTCCATATCAGTTTTCCCATCCTCGGAGAAAAAAGGCTGGTTCACCAAGGCCCAAAACTTTTTGCTATCTCTCAGTACATCAATGGATAGTAAACTATCCCAAGCTTCCTCCTTAATTTGGTTTTTGCGATTAGTAACTGCAATTTTGTATTCCTTCCTTAGATTAGTCACTAAGGGCCTATCTCTGGGTTTATGTTTTAATGCTTTCAACAGGGCACTGTGTTTTAGCGAACAATCCTTGTTAAACCATTTAAAAATCTTCTTGTTCCTTAGAGCGCATGGCCTTAACTCCAAGTTCTTAGAGATCCTTGTACATATTTCCTCATACGCTGCCATAACATCAGAGCCCAAGGCAGTTGGATCTAGGCACACTGCCAGATTAATCTCTGCCTCTTGGGCTAGTGTTTGGAAGAATTGCTCAGGGACAATCATCCCCCACTTAAGACGCCTTCCCTGGTCCTTAGTTGTCAAATCATTTGGAGCTGCCACACTTGTTAATCTATTGATCCGGAAACAGTCTAGGTCCAGCGCTAGGAGGACGGGGTAATGATCACTGAAACTAGCAGTAACAACCCTATACTCACGTGCCTTTAACAGGACCCCGGATGATACAAAAATATAGTCTATGACAGTGTTGGCGTCTCTCCCTATAAATGTTGGAGGTCTGGGTTCATTTTTGCCCTGCTCAATTTCAAATAGATTTAAGTTTGCAAGAAGAGTCTCGAGGCACTCACCCTCGTTTGTGTGTTCAAAATGGGGGATGCCCTCGGTCGGTAAGCCCCCATATCTATCATTAAAACAGTCTCCCTCGCAGGGATGAATATTAAAATCACCCAGGATTACCATCTCTGGGACGGAATTGCAATCTTGTCTATAGACTGACAGGAAATCTAACAAGGAGGTCAAATGCTCATTCGCATAAGAAACTTCCTTGGAATTATAAAAATTAATAAGCAAAAAAACTTTGGTGTCGGATAAAATCCACTCCACTACTAACGTGTTCGTGGGTGCGGAATCTAATTTTTTAAAAACCCCCGCTAAGTTCAGAGAACATAGTGTGAGTAAGCCACCCTTTGCTCTCCCTCTCGCTCCTGGGACTGCTGGGGTTGAAAAACTACAGAAACCATCCAAGGACAAACTTCTAGTGGTATCCCATGTTTCTTGGATTGCCAAGACGTCATATTGTTTTACAAACCCTTGCCATATGGGGTCTAAAGCCTTTACATTTAAACCTGCCACATTCCAGGTGAGAAATTTGCAATATGATGAATCTGCATTAGAAGGGGTAAGCGCACCCCGGCGATCACCCTCCACTGGGTCTGTATCAGGAGTATAAGAAAGGTTTAGTTTAATCGAGTCCTCCATAGCAACAGCCTTGCTTGGTTGGGTAGGAATAATCTGTAAACTCCGACCAAATTCCAAGATCTGTGTTTGTCAGTCAACCCAATCTGTGGTTGACAGACATTCAAAACGATTGGCTATTGGAAAGTGCAAGGGGTTATCTAGACCATTTGTGAACTGTTGGTAATGATAGGGTTGGCTGTAATGTGAACCAACAAAAGGGCCGCCTTGACGCGGTCTACCTCTTCTACTCCTTACCTGATTCCATCCCGCATTCCAGCCCTCCTCCCACGCATGGGGTTGTATCTCCCAGGGGGGATTGGATCTTTGTCTAAATTTACTATCATGGGGTCCTTTTAGCCAACTCCATCGATTGTCAGCTTGATTTTGTGGGAGATAGAAATAAGACAGAGGTCTAGCAACCACTGTACTCGCCTGGAATCTAGGGGATCCACTACTACAAATGAACTCTACAACCTCAGTATTCTCGAAAGTGACCACTACACAGTCCCCTTGTAGGTTTTTTCTGTTGCCTCCCACCCACGGAGCTCTCTCAATCATTAAAATGTTGCACGGTATGTTTGGCGGGAGAGGATAATTTTTAGATAGCCAATAACATACTTTATTTTTAAGAGCCTGATACGATTCAACTTCTGGCGAGGAGATTTCAGTGACGCCAGTGAGAATAATCACATAAGGGCAGGCATCAGGGGGAAGATGGATGTTTCTACGGGCCATGCCCTTGGCTCTGTCGGGTGCATCAAAATTTAGAGGCTGTGATAAGCGATCACTTAATGCAGCCTGAGCGGTTGAATTGCTCTTGGTTGTTGTCAGAGATTGATCTTTTTTCTGAGTTTGGTCAATTCTAGGGGCTTTTATAGTAATGCCATCCTGGTTTATAGCGTTACTGAAATTCTTGGGGGTCATTTTTGTAGTCTCCAGCGATTTGTTAACAACCACCGAAGGCTTATTGACCTTTTTAGCTGGAATAGTAACCTGGGCAGTTCTATTATTCAAGGTGAAACTAGGGGCACTTATGTCCTTATGTATGTTTTTTAGGACAGTTTCCAAACAGCGTAATCTAGCCTCTAAGGGTTCCAGCAGTACTTTTAACATATTAAAAATAGTGGTATTACTCATACTTGAACCATAGCCCTCCTGTAATGGAGATTTTACTGAGTTGCCCGCATCCCCGGTCAACTCCAGGATTTCCTCCAGGCTATGATCGATAATAGTATCGTCAGGGAGGCTCAGGGGTAAGCCACTCTTAATAACATGCGATCCCTCTGTGGAACTGGGTAAAGCTACTGGCAATTTATCCATATTAGGGGGGTTAGGGGGAATTCGAACCTTCTTTCCTTTATGAATAGATGGTTTATTAGTTTTTCGAATTTGCTTAGGAATAGCCCCTTCTATCCGCCCCCTTTCTTTAGTAACGGATATATTGTTAGAGGTATTTGACTCACTTTGTTGCACTCCACATTCTGATAGGAAAAGAAGGTTAGGAGAAGCCTCCAGATCCTGTAAGGTGTTTAAAGCGTCAAGATCCCCAGCCTCTCCAGTGCTATGTACTAGGACCTGTATATCTGTCCGAGCATCAGTGTTGGGTGTCTGTGCCTGTGCTATAAGGCCCAAGGAGGATCGTTTGGCCATGGCCAGGTCTTGGGACACTCTCCTATCCATTAATGTTATACCCTCGTCAATTAACGCATGAGTGCGGGTGATAAAATCATCCAAGGTTCCAGTAAGTTTTTTAGCTCCTACAGCGGCCATACTTCTGGTTTCGCGACAGTTCATGGCCTATAATCCTATCAATAAGAGCGCAGGGGAGATATGTATCACCGACTAGGGTTTATGGCCCAGTCCAGCCTCTTCTGGCCTCTGAGGGCCACAGAGGGCCCGCCCTTTGCCCGGGCTTCGCTCGGCGTCCCGCTCGCGTCCCGCTATGCGGAGGAACGCTGTTCTTAAAGGTGGCGTTGCGGCCGGGGGCGTGTCTTGCTGGGGGCGCGGCCGTGCACACCTGTGCAGCGCAGGGACTCCTGGTCTAGAGAGTCCCTGCAGCACGCGCCCTCTGGTACCTCCCGCAGTTATTCCGTCCTCGTTCCAGGCGCTCTCCGGCACCCCTGCAGCCTCGACCCCACACCAAATGCCGCGCAGCGGCACCCGCGAAGCGGGTGCTGCAAGATGTTGAATGGCGATAAGGTGGTCAATCCCTCCAGGGACACGGGGAGGCCACAGGCGGATCGGCGTTCTCCCAACTCACCCAGTCGGCAAGTGGCGGCGTCCAGGTAAGGTTTTCTGTGATTAAGGGTCCCACAGCACTTGGGGCGTGTTCACAATTTAAAGTTTGGTCGGCCGGGGGCGTGTCTTGCTGGGGGCGCGGCCGTGCACACCTGTGCAGCGCAGGGACTCCTGGTCTAGAGAGTCCCTGCAGCACGCGCCCTCTGGTACCTCCCGCAGTTATTCCGTCCTCGTTCCAGGCGCTCTCCGGCACCCCTGCAGCCTCGACCCCACACCAAATGCCGCGCAGCGGCACCCGCGAAGCGGGTGCTGCAAGATGTTGAATGGCGATAAGGCGGTCAATCCCTCCAGGGACACGGGGAGGCCACAGGCGGATCGGCGTTCTCCCAACTCACCCAGTCGGCAAGTGGCGGCGTCCAGGTAAGGTTTTCTGTGATTAAGGGTCCCACAGCACTTGGGGAGTGTTCACAATTTAAAGTTTGGTCGGCCGGGGGCGTGTCTTGCTGGGGGCGCGGCCGTGCACACCTGTGCAGCGCAGGGACTCCTGGTCTAGAGAGTCCCTGCAGCACGCGCTCTCTGGTACCTCCCGCAGTTATTCCGTCCTCGTTCCAGGCGCTCTCCGGCACCCCTGCAGCCTCGACCCCACACCAAATGCCGCGCAGCGGCACCCGCGAAGCGGGTGCTGCAAGATGTTGAATGGCGATAAGGCGGTCAATCCCTCCAGGGACACGGGGAGGCCACAGGCGGATCGGCGTTCTCCCAACTCACCCAGTCGGCAAGTGGCGGCGTCCAGGTAAGGTTTTCTGTGATTAAGGGTCCCACAGCACTTGGGGAGTGTTCACAATTTAAAGTTTGGTCGGCCGGGGGCGTGTCTTGCTGGGGGCGCGGCCGTGCACACCTGTGCAGCGCAGGGACTCCTGGTCTAGAGAGTCCCTGCAGCACGCGCCCTCTGGTACCTCCCGCAGTTATTCCGTCCTCGTTCCAGGCGCTCTCCGGCACCCCTGCAGCCTCGACCCCACACCAAATGCCGCGCAGCGGCACCCGCGAAGCGGGTGCTGCAAGATGTTGAATGGCGATAAGGCGGTCAATCCCTCCAGGGACACGGGGAGGCCACAGGCGGATCGGCGTTCTCCCAACTCACCCAGTCGGCAAGTGGCGGCGTCCAGGTAAGGTTTTCTGTGATTAAGGGTCCCACAGCACTTGGGGAGTGTTCACAATTTAAAGTTTGGTCGGCCGGGGGCGTGTCTTGCTGGGGGCGCGGCCGTGCACTCCTGTGCAGCGCAGGGACTCCTGGTCTAGAGAGTCCCTGCAGCACGCGCCCTCTGGTACCTCCCGCAGTTATTCCGTCCTCGTTCCAGGCGCTCTCCGGCACCCCTGCAGCCTCGACCCCACACCAAATGCCGCGCAGCGGCACCCGCGAAGCGGGTGCTGCAAGATGTTGAATGGCGATAAGGCGGTCAATCCCTCCAGGGACACGGGGAGGCCACAGGCGGATCGGCGTTCTCCCAACTCACCCAGTCGGCAAGTGGCGGCGTCCAGGTAAGGTTTTCTGTGATTAAGGGTCCCACAGCACTTGGGGAGTGTTCACAATTTAAAGTTTGGTCGGCCGGGGGCGTGTCTTGCTGGGGGCGCGGCCGTGCACACCTGTGCAGCGCAGGGACTCCTGGTCTAGAGAGTCCCTGCAGCACGCGCCCTCTGGTACCTCCCGCAGTTATTCCGTCCTCGTTCCAGGCGCTCTCCGGCACCCCTGCAGCCTCGACCCCACACCAAATGCCGCGCAGCGGCAACCGAGAAGCGGGTGCTGCAAGATGTTGAATGGCGATAAGGCGGTCAATCCCTCCAGGGACACGGGGAGGCCACAGGCGGATCGGCGTTCTCCCAACTCACCCAGTCGGCAAGTGGCGGCGTCCAGGTAAGGTTTTCTGTGATTAAGAGAAAACCTCTACATAATGGAGTGGATGAACCTCGCCGATTATGAATGATTTGGACATGTTTCTCGCATCTGTAGAATGGCCGATGTCTTCAAACGTCTCCGTGGCATCTCCTCCGGCTTGTTCCCGTAGGACCTCCTCACCACCTGGGTGCTCCTCTAGGAAGCTAGAGACATCGTAAACCTTATGGTGCAGGATAATCCAGGTGCATATATTAGCTTTACATTTTTCGCTTCTCTGTCTTGTTTGTAACGTTACCGTAATTTTCCTAAATATTTTTTGTAATACGATGCGGGGGAAACGTTCCTGTTACATTCACACTAATCACCTTTCTTGTTGATGTTCATGCGCACTTCGAGGGGTGATGATAATCGACACCAAAAGGTAGTTTTTGAAGGATCTTGAAGATTTAAGATCCATATATCTGTCAAGAGAAGAACAATCGTATGTTTGATATAATGGTAGCAAATTATCTGCGTCTATTTTTAAGGAAGATGCTAAAATGGTAGCAAATTATCTGCGTCTTTTTTTAAGGGATCGCGTTGATGCTAGCAGGGGTGAACTCGAGCTATGTGGGTGGATATCCGATACAGGGTACTTTATTAGATTATTTTCGTTTGCTTCAGTTACCTTGTAAATATAAGCTTTCCCATTTATTTAATTTTGACTGATTGTTAGTGCGGTCTGAAGTAAACAGCAGCCCAGTGCTGCTGTTAACACCGGGGCCACATGTGAAGGTCAGGAGGGCCGTACTTTGAGTGTCACTGTCGTAGAGGAAGCTAATCCTGGAAGGCGCTCTCATAGGGTTGGAAGTCTCACGCCTACTTAGCACACAAGCAGCTTCGCTGGGTCGTAGTGACCAAAGCAATCTGTACATGCCTCCACTGGTTCCTACAGTCAAATCAAATTAATCTTCATTCGATATTTTTCAATCATAAAAGACACAAATACAATACATGCAATGTCATAAATTAGCATTAACAATTAGGATTCTTATTAGAAAAATATCATTAAAAAGGGAATTTTCCGTTAAAAACGTACTATTCTATATAAATGTTAATATCATTAAGTGATGGTGCATATTTATATTAATAAGAATAATTAACTAATCATAATTATATTAATTTGATTGCTGTGAAATTAATCAACCTTACTAACAAGAATATACGTGGGAATTGCTTTTGCATGGCCTAATTAATGCGTAAACTAAATTACGTTTTTGTGTTTCTTTGCTTAAGTTGACCATTTGGAGTGGCCACAAAATGGCTGACATCCCTATTTTACGAATTGACGCCATGGTGAAGGTCTCTGGGTGAAGTGCTCATGCGTCAGCAGCAGTGGCCTTACTTTGACCTGACCCGACTGTGCCTATCAAGGACATACCAGGCGACAAGCCAGCTACCCTGACAGAACAATAAAAAGATATAGAGTTTGTCCATCTGTGGTGCTACGTCAAGAGTTAAACTCGTGACCAGGGCTTTAAGTGGGCCGGGTCTCACCGGGTCTGAGCACCGGCAGTTTTTTTAAGGGGGCCTGGAAACGGGTCTCTATCGGGCTCTCTTTTGTGTCCCGGCACAGGCGGCCCGTTTTTTTTTCCGGATTTGCAGTGACAGCAGCACTTCGATGTGCGCGTGGTGCAGAGGCGCAACTAGAGCCAAATTTCGGGGGGGGGGGGCCTAACCGAAAATTTCGGGGGGGGGGGCTGAATCTTTAAACAGTAGGCAGAGTGGCGCTGATTTCGGGGGTGGGGGGGCTCAATCTAGGCAGAGTGGAGCTGCAGGGGCTCTTAGAAGGGGTGAAACAACAGCGAGGCCTCATTAACATGCAAATGGTCTTTTTAAAGACCTGTGAAGTGCTCGGGCGCGGCTTTGTGCCTGCCCAGGAAGCGGTCTCATCCCGGGCGCCACACACGAGGGGGGGGTGAAGCCCTTTGAGTTCAATGGGTGTTGCGCGCCTGGCGTGGTGAGCCTTGTAGAGAAAGGGAAATCCTTTAAAGAGAGTCTTTTTCTCTATGGATTTCCCTTCTGTTTTTGAAACGCAGGAGCAGCAACATTGTCGTGGTGTCACTTTTTCAATATTATATACAAGCCATAGTTGCTGCTTATTTATCTTATGCAACTAACAACCACTGATAAAGCCAATAGTCCTGACACGTAGGTATGATGTGACTTGTATCATATATCTGGACGCAATGACAGAAACAACAAAATACAAGTCGGGCAGCACACTATGCTAAACACAGATTTTTAGTTTACGTGTTTTTAAGCCACGCCCTTAATTACATTGACCACGCCCCTTTGGGAGACCCCTTAGTTTTTTCCTCCCACTTAAAGCCCTGCTCGTGACAATATGCGCCGATGGAAGGCGGTGTGTTATATGAACGTCATTTGTATGTATTAGAGGAAGGACAAGCGGGACGAGTCCCTTTACCAGGGTGTCTAGATTCTGTCCGCTATTTTGATACAGTTCCTTATTATGCTACGATATGTGTCAGAGTTATGTTTATACGCTCCTCAGTCAATTTAAACAACCTGTGTGCGGATAACAGTCAAATATGTGTGGTGAGAGAGTGTTTGCGTGTGTGTGTAAGAGAGAAAGAGTGTATGTGCATGTGAGAGAGCGAGAGAGAGTGTGTGTGCGCGTGTGAGAGAGCCAGACAGTGTGTGATGATGGAGGAAGTTGAACGCGTCCACTAAACAGCAGGTGCAGTACCATCAGCTGTTACTAGAGAGCAGACTGCCTAACAACAACCAGCCGCTTCGGGCATATTTGCATACCCAGAAGCCATTGCAAAGTCACAAACACTTATTATTTATTGTTATCAGTAAAAGAGTGTTTTTTTTAACATTGGGAATTTATATATGCATATATTAGCTTTTCATTTTTCGCTTCTCTGTCTTGTTTGTAAAGTTACCGTAATTTTCCTAAATATTTTTTGTAATACGATGCGGGGGAAACGTTCCTGTTACAATTACAAATTTGTCTTTCTTGTTGATGTTCATGCGCACTTCGAGGGGCGATGATAATCGACACCACAAAGGTAATTTTTGAAGGATCTTGAAGATTTAAGATCCATATATCTGTCAAGAGAAGAACAATCGTACGTTTGATATAATGGTAGCAAATTATCTGCGTCTTTTTTTAAGGGATCGCGTTGATGCTAGCAGGGGTGAACTCGAGCTATGTGGGTGGATATCCGATACAGGGTACTTTATTAGATTTTCGTTTGCTTCAGTTACCTTGTAAATATAAGCTTTCCCATTTATTTAATTTTGACTGATTGTTAGTGCGGTCTGAAGTAAACAGCAGCCCAGTGCTGCTGTTAACACCGGGGCCACATGTGAAGGTCAGGAGGGCCGTACTTTGAGTGTCACTGTCGTAGAGGAAGCTAATCCTGGAAGGCGCTCTCATAGGGTTGGAAGTCTCACGCCTACTTAGCACACAAGCAGCTTCGCTGGGTCGTAGTGACCAAAGCAATCTGTACATGCCTCCACTGGTTCCTACAGTCAAATCAAATTAATCTTCATTCGATATTTTTCAATCATAAAAGACACAAATACAATACATGCAATGTCATAAATTAGCATTAAAAATTAGGATTCCTATTAGAAAAATATCATTAAAAAGGGAATTTTCCGTTAAAAACGTACTATTCTATATAAATGTTAATATCATTAAGTGATGGTGCATATTTATATTAATAAGAATAATTAACTAATCATAATTATATTAATTTGATTGCTGTGAAATTAATCAACCTTACTAACAAGAATATACGTGGGAATTGCTTTTGCATGGCCTAATTAATGCGTAAACTAAATTACGTTTTTGTGTTTCTTTGCTTAAATTGACCATTTGGAGTGGCCACAAAATGGCTGACATCCCTATTTAACGAATTGACGCCATGGTGAAGGTCTCTGGGTGAAGTGCTCATGCGTCAGCAGCAGTGGCCTTACTTTGACCTGACCCGACTGTGCCTATCAAGGACATACCAGGCGACAAGCCAGCTACCCTGACAGAACAATAAAAAGATATAGAGTTTGTCCATCTGTGGTGCTACGTCAAGAGTTAAACTCGTGACAATATGCGCCGATGGAAGGCGGTGTGTTATATGAACGTCATTTGTATGTATTAGAGGAAGGACAAGCGGGACGAGTCCCTTTACCAGGGTGTCTAGATTCTGTCCGCTATTTTGATACAGTTCCTTATTATGCTACGATATGTGTCAGAGTTATGTTTATACGCTCCTCAGTCAATTTAAACAACCTGTGTGCGGATAACAGTCAAATATGTGTGGTGAGAGAGTGTTTGCGTGTGTGTGTAAGAGAGAAAGAGTGTATGTGCATGTGAGAGAGCGAGAGAGAGTGTGTGTGCGCGTGTGAGAGAGCGAGACAGTGTGTGATGATGGAGGAAGTTGAACGCGTCCACTAAACAGCAGGTGCAGTACCATCAGCTGTTACTAGAGAGCAGACTGCCTAACAACAACCAGCCGCTTCGGGTATATTTGCATACCCAGAAGCCATTGCAAAGTCACAAACACTTATTATTTATTGTTATCGGTAAAAGAGTGTTTTTTTTTAACATTGGGAATCTATATATGCATATATTAGCTTTACATTTTTCGCTTCTCTGTCTTGTTTGTAAAGTTACCGTAATTTTCCTAAATATTTTTTGTAATACGATGCGGGGGAAACGTTCCTGTTACATTCACACTAATCACCTTTCTTGTTGATGTTCATGCGCACTTTGAGGGGTGATGATAATCGACACCAAAAGGTAATTTTTGAAGGATCTTGAAGATTTAAGATCCATATATCTGTCAAGAGAAGAACAATCGTATGTTTGATATAATGGTAGCAAATTATCTGCGTCTATTTTTAAGGAAGATGCTAAAATGGTAGCAAATTATCTGCGTCTTTTTTTAAGGGATCGCGTTGATGCTAGCAGGGGTGAACTCGAGCTATGTGGGTGGATATCCGATACAGGGTACTTTATTAGATTATTTTCGTTTGCTTCAGTTACCTTGTAAATATAAGCTTTCCCATTTATTTAATTTTGACTGATTGTTAGTGCGGTCTGAAGTAAACAGCAGCCCAGTGCTGCTGTTAACACCGGGGCCACATGTGAAGGTCAGGAGGGCCGTACTTTGAGTGTCACTGTCGTAGAGGAAGCTAATCCTGGAAGGCGCTCTCATAGGGTTGAAAGTCTCACGCCTACTTAGCACACAAGCAGCTTCGCTGGGTCGTAGTGACAAAAGCAATCTGTACATGCCTCCACTGGTTCCTACAGTCAAATCAAATTAATCTTCATTCGATATTTTTCAATCATAAAAGACACAAATACAATACATGCAATGTCATAAATTAGCATTAAAAATTAGGATTCTTATTAGAAAAATATCATTAAAAAGGGAATTTTCCGCTAAAAACGTACTGTTCTATATAAATGTTAATATCATTAAGTGATGGTGCATATTTATATTAATAAGAATAATTAACTAATCATAATTATATTAATTTGATTGCTGTGAAATTAATCAACCTTACTAACAAGAATATACGTGGGAATTGCTTTTGCATGGCCTAATTAATGCGTAAACTAAATTACGTTTTTGTGTTTCTTTGCTTAAGTTGACCATTTGGAGTGGCCACAAAATGGCTGACATCCCTATTTTACGAATTGATGCCATGGTGAAGGTCTCTGGGTGAAGTGCTCATGCGTCAGCAGCAGTGGCCTTACTTTGACCTGACCCGACTGTGCCTATCAAGGACATACCAGGCGACAAGCCAGCTACCCTGACAGAACAATAAAAAGATATAGAGTTTGTCCATCTGTGGTGCTACGTCAAGAGTTAAACTCGTGACAATATGCGCCGATGGAAGGCGGTGTGTTATATGAACGTCATTTGTATGTATTAGAGGAAGGACAAGCGGGACGAGTCCCTTTACCAGGGTGTCTAGATTCTGTCCGCTATTTTGATACAGTTCCTTATTATGCTACGATATGTGTCAGAGTTATGTTTATACGCTCCTCAGTCAATTTAAACAACCTGTGTGCGGATAACAGTCAAATATGTGTGGTGAGAGAGTGTTTGCGTGTGTGTGTAAGAGAGAAAGAGTGTATGTGCATGTGAGAGAGCGAGAGAGAGTGTGTGTGCGCGTGTGAGAGAGCGAGACAGTGTGTGATGATGGAGGAAGTTGAACGCGTCCACTAAACAGCAGGTGCAGTACCATCAGCTGTTACTAGAGAGCAGACTGCCTAACAACAACCAGCCGCTTCGGGTATATTTGCATACCCAGAAGCCATTGCAAAGTCACAAACACTTATTATTTATTGTTATCGGTAAAAGAGTGTTTTTTTTAACATTGGGAATCTATATATGCATATATTAGCTTTACATTTTTCGCTTCTCTGTCTTGTTTGTAAAGTTACCGTAATTTTCCTAAATATTTTTTGTAATACGATGCGGGGGAAACGTTCCTGTTACATTCTTTCTTGTTGATGTTCATGCGCACTTCGAGGGGTGATGATAATCGACACCAAATGGTAATTTTTGAAGGATCTTGAAGATTTAAGATCCATATATCTGTCAAGAGAAGAACAATCGTATGTTTGATATAATGGTAGCAAATTATCTGCGTCTATTTTTAAGGAAGATGCTAAAATGGTAGCAAATTATCTGTGTCTTTTTTTAAGGGATCGCGTTGATGCTAGCAGGGGTGAACTCGAGCTATGTGGGTGGATATCCGATACAGGGTACTTTATTAGATTATTTTCGTTTGCTTCAGTTACCTTGTAAATATAAGCTTTCCCATTTATTTAATTTTGACTGATTGTTAGTGCGGTCTGAAGTAAACAGCAGCCCAGTGCTGCTGTTAACACCGGGGCCACATGTGAAGGTCAGGAGGGCCGTACTTTGAGTGTCACTGTCGTAGAGGAAGCTAATCCTGGAAGGCGCTGAAAGAGATCTGGGTATCTAAAATATTCCCACTACCACGGATAGAGTAATCTCACAGTTACACGCACATACATTCATCATACGCTAGGGCCCATTTCACTAACATACGTTCAAATACTCTACCAGCAATAAACCTGTGGGAAGGAAACCTCCTAATCACCCAGCATCTATATCGAGGTCGATAAGACCTGGTTTTGTGACTGTCCTAACACAATCTATACAACATATACAATAATGATCAAAAATATAAACCCAATAATTGACAAGAAAGAATATCCAACACCATGTTTAAAATTATATTGCTTTATCTAAAATTAGTCAAAGTAAATCAATCAGAGTAAATCATTTTCTCATAGTTACCTATTCTAACTAAGTGTCAGAACGGGTCAGGACAAGTCTCTCGGTAAAGTCTCTCAAGACGAAGTCCCTTCAGCATCGACCCTCAGCAACGAAGATTCACGCGGCAAAGGCAAATGGCAAGTGGCAAAAAAACCCTCCCTAGGCTAACATTTTTATAATAAAACACACAAAGGAAAGACACATAAAAGTTTGCAATATCCGCTGAATCACTGAGCAGAGCGAGAAGGAAGGGATGTAACATTGCTACATCTGAAAATCTCCGCTCAGGAAAAGTTCACAAAATAAAGACTACGGAACAGGAACCAAGAAACCAATAAAGTATCTAAATAGTTCCATCTCTCCTCGGCAATCGAGCCACAGTTCATGAGTTTTCTCCAAGGCTCCTTTGTTTCCCAAGGCTGCCAAGGACGTTCCATTTCTTTTGGAGATCCTCCAAAATTGCTGCTGTCCTCATGGAAAGTTTCTCAGACGAGGACTATGGTCAGTTGACTTCAGGACCATTTCCAGCAGGGGTCTCCCTCGTCTCAATTTTCACAGAATAAATCACAGGCAGGCTCACAATCTAGCCAACTCAGCTTAGGCCACCATAGGCCATAATTGACCATCTTAATTAAAGAAACAAAAACAATCGTTACCACAGCATAGTGATTAAACAGTGTTAACCCCACTAATACCCTTATGTGTATGTATTTATCTAGCTCTTGCGACATAGAAAAGCATTAATTCGAAAAGCGTTTTGTGCTAAAAAATAAACAGCACACAGCAACGTTTAAACATGAAAACACGCACATTATTATTAAAACAGAAACAGCACATTTATGCACACACATGTGTAACTCTCTCTTTTGTTAAGACAAACGGATTGATTAATATAAACACACTCGCACAAGACAAATAATTAATTATTAATTATTAATAGGTTAATACTACGAATAGACATGCTAGAGCTTCAAAAGCCCCTGAATTTTCAAACTGAAAACTCCGCTCCAGCAATCCCCCCTTTGGTGATTTTATCACCAAATAAACCCAAAAAAAAAATTTGTGAAAATTTAGTCCCATTTTTAGGAGAAATCGGAAATGTCTTTTCCCCTTACACAACATTACACACCAGTCACTCTTTCATCATCCCTCTTTGTCTCCAAATAAACACTCTCCCTCAATTCCTCCAATTCAATTTCTTGTGGTTCTCTTTTCAACCTTTTGTTTTTCTTTTCCTTATTCACTTTCTTTTTCCCTCCCCTGTTTTTACAACACACACACACTAATCTCAGTATTAATAAAGCAACAATTATACAAGACAAAGGAAACAATATTCTACCTATAATAGTACTACCTATTTTTGCAATAAAATCTTTAACAGCTATCATCTTATTAGCTATTTTAGTCCACAAACTCTCAGCTTCAAGTGGTACTAATTCTTCATGCAAATCAGTAATATTTTTGATATAGACCTTCAGGTCTTTACTTTCGTCAGGAATGTAAGTGCAACAATGTTGAACTTTCAGCATTCCACAGACTCCACCCTCCTTGGCCAATAGAATATCAAGGGCAAGTCGATTTTGCATAGACATGGCACGTACGGCACTTAATTCCGTATTCACCAAAAGAAACCCTCCTGCGGTATTTGTCGATAAGCGATCAACCACTGTGGACAGTTTCCGAATTCCATAAGCATTTAAAGAAATTCCCACTGCTGGAATCAAAACCCCAAAAATGTCACCCACAATTTCAGACCAAGTTTCTCTCTTAAAACGCATTAGTAAGTTAATATGTTCTACATCTCTTATCTTATCTATATGAAAAATCTTCGGAAAAACTAGGCCCACATAACACGTGCCATACCAATGGTCAGGCAACTTGTAATAAGCCTTGTTCCCACAAACATAGTACACTCCCGGAAAAATTGTATCTTCTCCACCTCTGAAACCCCAACCTGTTGCAATGAAGTATGTATCATGGCACTCACTAGTTCCAACAAAATATGTATCATATTGGGATTTCCTTCTTGTAATGCAAATTTTACCCTTCTGCGGTACATCTAGAGCTAAAGTTGGACTAACCCCATTTCTCAACTCTTTTCCCATCTCAATGTCCCAAATTGTCTCACTCACTTTATATTTCCCTGCTTTCTCATGCATGTTCAATCTCCTTTCTTCTACCATATCCAGGAAAGCTCTCTCCTCTTCTTTCAGACTGCAAGTTAAATTATTCTTAAAAATATAATCTAATGTTAATCCTTTTTCTTCAATAAAAATCTCACCAAAAGTGTTAGCTTCTTTAGCTGGATTCAGCTCTTTGTTCATCGGCAAATGCCCAAAAATACTATCTCTGTTAGACATCTTATAATCTACTTTCCCTAACAAATAGAAAACACTACTTAAAATACTACAAGAAATACCATATGTAGCTGGCAAATGGTGATAAGTAACACCCTCTGAAACGGATGCAGGTAATTGCATACAAACGTAGCAATCCCTCACTTCCATTGTTTTCACATATTCATATAACAACTTTGAAAAAACATTACTAGAAAAATTATTAATTGACCTATCTTTGTGTATGTAAGTATTACTCATTCTAATTGGAACTACTTTTTGTGAATTCTTCTCTATATTTGTCATATTTTCTGTGTTCATCTCAAATTCAACTTTAAAAGTAACTAATAAAATTAAAACACCCCATAGAAGCATTAATAATCCAGTACAGCAGCAGCACATCCTACACCACCTTTTAAAGAAGGCACATCTATTTTGATTATTCTCTATGTTAGCCATTTTACTATTTTGCTTTAACCTCTACTACTCCACTACTGAAAATTGGAACTTTCAAATTCTTCAACGTTTGCCTCAAACTCTTCAGTTTCTCCAAAAGATCTTTTCGTTCACTCAGTCCAAGTGAATCCTTCTTTTATTCAGTTTGGATACTTGTCGTTTTTCACTCCAATTTCTTCAACATCAAATTGTATTAGATCTCCAATATCACAATCCCCAGTATCTGACTCTCCTCCAATGTCAGTCAAGAGTACTTTCAGGATTTCACCAGTATTTCCCTCAACCACTTTTCTCAAGATCACTTCCGGATTATCTCGAGTCACTGTTTCTTCTTCTCCTTTTTCAGACAGTGTCACATAAGACCATTCCGGTGATCTGTACTTTTGGTTGGGTCTTCTTACTCTTTTTATTTCTACTGGTTCTTTTGATTTCTTTGATTCTTCTCCTTCAGCTTTTGAAGTTTGACTTGATACTTCATTCACTTGTTCAGCTTTCGATGTATTTGCTCTTATTATCCTGTATCTCAGTCTCTTAACCCTGTTGTTAGGCCATCGATCTCCTTTCACAACCTTTCTTGGTTTCACTTCTTTTTCACTCTTTTCTTCAATCCAAGTTCTCTTTCTCAGAACTCGACCTTCTGTTTGTTCATTCTCATCATCCAATTCTGTCTCAAGTGCCTTCTGTTTTCGTTTTACAGCAGTTTTCTTTTTCTCCACAGATTTTTTCACCACTATTTGAGACTTCCCTACTTCTGTCCCTCCTCGGGTCTCCGACACGCAATCTTCTTGCTGTCTACTTGTCCCTTCACCTAGCTCCTCATGAATATTCCCTACACCTCCTCGGGGGTCTTCCGCAATCTGTCCCTCTCTATCTTCTTCTGACCCTGTTTCTTCAAGTATAATCTCAAGTGGTTCTTCAATCTCTTCCTCTTCTGATTCAGGAGTAGTCTCTGTGTGATTTCTCTTTTCTTTTCTTTTTCCTCCACTGCTACTTGAAACTTCAGGCTCTCTTACAGAATCCGATCTTCTCTCTGATACTCGCAGTGATTCTCTTGAAGCTCTCTCTGCTTCTTTTGTCACTGATTCTGTATCTTCAGTATCTTCATCATCGCTGGAATCTGACTCTTCAAAATACTCTTCACCAGTCCCTTCTTTTGGGTTTGGAACTCTCAGAGTATGACTTGCATGTACCCAGTGCTTCACTCCAGCACACTTTACTGCAGTCGTCGTAGTCAGAATAACTTGTCTCGGCCTTCCCCACCTTGGAATCAAGCAATTTCTTCTTCTGTGAACTTTAATCCTCACCCAGTCTCCTGGACTCAGATCATGGGCTTGCTTCTTCTCAAGTGTGGTAGCTTCTTCTCCAACCTGGTGAAACACAGAATGAACTGCGTCAGCCAGGCCTTTACAGTAATCCAAAATCATGTCATCAGTTATTGTCACCAATTTATTGACAGGCACGAATGCATGGCGCATTGCACGTCCCATGATTATCTCATGCGGGCTCAAACCTGTAGTTCTATCTGGAGTAGATCTCATAGTCATCAGAACTAGAGGCAAAACGTCTGGCCATTTCATACCAGTGGCTAAGCACATTTTTCCATTTCTATTCTTGATTGTGCCATTAATCTGCTCAACCACACCAGAAGCCTCTGGTCGGTATGCACAATGTAGCTTCTGCTGTATTTTCAATGCTCCACAAATCAAACCCATAAGCTCATTTTGAAAGTGTCTACCTCTATCAGACTCAACTGTAACTGGAAACCCGTACCTAGGAATCAATTCCCTCAACAGTAACTTTGCCACTGTTAATCCATCATTTCTTCTAGTCGGGTAAGCTTCCACCCACCTTGAAAACAAACAGACTACCACTAAAACATATCTTAGTCTGTTTACTTGGGGCATTTCAATGAAATCAATCTGCATTCTTGTAAAAGGACCTCCTTCTCTGCCTATTGTCCCTAGACTCACCACTGTCTTTTTCCCAGTGTTAAATTGCTGACAAATTAAACACCTTTGACAGATGCTCTCTGCAATTGTCCTGAACTTTGCATTGTACCAGGTCTGCTTGAACGACCTAACCATCGCGTCCCTCCCCAAATGTCCCTGGCCATGATACATCCTTGCCATTGACGACAAGATGGAGTTCGGCATTACTGGTCTGCCATCTCTGTAGACCCAAACATGGTCTGTTTCTCTCGGTGCACATCCTGCCTTAATCCAATCTTTTTTCTCTTCCTCTCCTGCCTCATCCTGCAACTGTTTCACTTCATCCCATGTTTCTAAGACATTAGTAAACATCACAGAGAGAAAAGACATTTCCCCCTCTCGGTCCCGATTAATGGACTGATTTGTTTTTGCACAATATTGTGCAACATCATTTGCATATCTGTTTCCGACCGTTATGAAATCCTCCCCCTGACCATGGGCAGCACATTTTACAACTGCCAATTCCTTAGGCAGCTGTATCGCCTCAAGCAATTTACCAATCATTTCAGCATTCTTTATTGGAGTTCCACCCGATGTCAAGAAACCTCTTTGTAGCCAAAGCTGGCCAAAGTCATGCACAACTCCAAATCCGTACTGACTATCAGTCATCACAGTTGTCCTCAAATCTTTTCCAATTTCACAAGCTTTTGTCAATGCCACCAATTCAGCAACTTGCGCAGATTTCACTCCTTTCAACGGTGATGCTTCCATGACCTCTGAAACTTTGCACACTGCATATGCTGCACATAACACACCATTATCATTTCTCAGGCATGATCCATCCACAAACAACACATGGTCATTTTCAGGTTGTGGTAAATAATTTAATTACCGGGACTTAATTTGATACAGAAACATAATAAAAATAGCTCAGTAAATAAGAGGCAAAATCCGTGGTATTAGAGGTTCGGAATGGGCTTTATTCCAATGGACGATTCGAATCGGTGACTCCAAGTTCCATCACCACGGAGGTTCAGGAAGTGAAGTACATACTTTATTGATAAGTAATCACTTTTATACAATAGGCATTACAGTGAAGCAAATGCAGGAGGCGTAACAATTCATAATGTAGATAAAACATACATGCGTGGCAAAAGTAGGCGTAACTGGGTGTAACTAAAGAACGTCATCAGGTGTGATGTCATAATAGGGTGGTTCCATGAAAGAATTTCGCAATGTCAGCAGAAATACTTGGCAGAAATGCGCGCGCAGCAGCATGACGTGTGATTGACGTGTAACTAGGGGGTGAAGGGGACTTGACATTTAGCTCTACATGTGGCGACAGAAGTCTGGAGGGTCAAGTCAACCTAATCCCAAATCATATCTAACATCCTATGTTTAAAGAACTATGTTATCCAAAAGAGAGGTCTCTTAGAGTAGAATCTTATTCTATATTGACTATCCTGACTGTTAGTGCGTGTACAAGCGTCTAAGTGTCTACACTAGATGCGAGGGCAGAAGTCTTCCATAATAATAGGGCTATGAATTACTTGCATAAAGACAGAGAAGCCGGGCCTTTGCTCGGTAGCTGGAAGAATGTTTACTTAAACTACTAGACAGGAATGCATTGGGCAGGGAGCGGAGCAGATAATTTCGAAGGTGAAATACAGTTTTTGGCAGGCAACAGGCTGATGTCAGGCATCGTGAGCCGCGCAGGGAATGAGACAAAGTTCATGGTCACAGATGCAGGCTCAGACTGGAGCTTTCAGAGGCAGAGGGCAAGAAAAGCTTGATGACAGAATCAGGGCCTACTTGCCTGGACTGTAAAATGGCATAAGAGAACCATATAAAGCCGGTGGCCTTTCATATTTAGGAATGGAATATCCGGCCTATTCATGGCGGATCTGAAAGAGGACATGTTGACGGTGGACGCACATGTGTTTGCGTCTTCATAACTGGAACTGGAGGGAACATACATGTACTTGTGATTCATACATGAAACCGTTGGGGTCCAAGATAGGGGACATAATTGATCGGAAAAATCCATATTTCCACATTCCCTCCTTGTCCCCTACTTGCCCGTTAAGAGATATCAATCTTCATTAATCCGTTGATCTGTTCATATAGCATCATTTGTTCTTCTTTTTTCTTCTGGGATGAATGAAATCTTGGTGGTGGAATACACGATGTGGCACACAGACCACAGATCGCTGGTCCACATTGTAGACATAGACAGCAACTGAATAGTATGAGAAGGCCAATACCTAGGAAGGATAGGACCTTCCATCCAAAGGTAGATAATACACTCCAAAACCAACCGGACCAAGTCCAGGTGCCTGGATTCTGGTGTATCTGGCTTACAATCTTATGAAGGCGAGTTATGGCTTTATATACAGATGGCGAATTTTCTGGTATGAAAATGCAACAACTTGATCCGATGACCCTACAAGCTCCGCCCCTATCGGCCAGGATGACGTCAAGGACAAGACGATTTTGAAGCACAACAATCCGCATAGCAGACTGCTCTTCTGTTAAATTGCCTAAGGCGGAAATAGTTTCGTTCACTACTGCTTCAAGGGTTCTAGTTAACCTACGTATCAGCTTACTATTAGTAACGGTACCTATATAGGGAAAGAGACCTTTATTGAAATCTGTGTATTTTTCCCATGCTGTTTCAGTGTAATCGACAATTGGGAGATCTCTCCTTTCTCTATTGTGTACTAAATGAGTATTTCTGTGATAATCAGGAGGAGCTAGGAAAACAGGTGGCAAAAGGAATCCAATGTAGCAGGTACCATCCCAATCTAGAGGCAAACGTACATATGCCGTCTGACCACATACGAAATAGGAATGGCGGGAAGCTCTAAATGTAGACTTGCCTTGATCACTAAATTCTATTACAGTGGTGCATCTACTATGGCCCATATGTATGGAACCATTCTTTCTTACACATAATTCACCTTTTACTGGAAATATTGACATAGCGGGCAAAATTGGAGTAGCTTCGGATTCGACATTTAGGATCATAAGATTAAGCGTAAAATTACCTAATCCATACACTTCATTTTCTAGATCAGTTCCTGTTCTCTTGGGAAGTCCCTCCTTGTTAGGGTAGCAGACTTTAAGTAAAACTAAGTTCAAATTTCCCCATACCCAGTTGTCTTGATAAACTGCAGAATTCGAATCTAGGGAATTAATTAAACTAAACCATGCTCCACAGGAGCCGTTGTGTGTGAACGGGTATGGAAAGAGAGGTAGAATTCCTTTATAATTCTGATAGGGAGGGAGTCGGCCACATATCCAGCAATTTGTAGCATTGCTAACCTGATGGGAATGATGTAACATACTAATAAACGTGTTATTGCGCAGCGCAAATCTATAAGACAACTCATGCGGAGGTAATTCACTAAAAGAATGTTCAGCAGTAACATTATAAACATGTCTAGAAATAGGATAATATATGTGCAACAATATACTTGCAGTAATTATTAAAAGACTTAAGAAAAACAAAATTAATAACGTCACTATACAATGACTACGCAGTGATTTACAGTACGCATGTCGTTTCAACATTTTTCGGGTTTTTTCTCTGTTCAGGTCTAAGGGATACATGTCAGAGACAAATTCAACCGCTTCACCTTGGAGAGGACTTAAACAATCAAATTGCCTGACTGGTTAGACCTGAGTTTTAGTTTATATTGTTCGTGATTACTCATTTCAACCAAAGGAAGCTTTGAGTCAATGGGTGAAGACACACGAGGTGTGGTATTTACATCCGATGGTAGTCCATGAAATTTCTTGATATGACTTGAATGTATCCAGCCTTTTCTGCCTTCGATCTTCACGGCTGTCCTTGTGGTAAGCAAGACCAGTTGCGGCGACTTCCACCTAGGATCCAGCTGAGTCTTCCGATCAAAGTTCCTCACTAAGACCAGGTCCCCCGGAACTACGTCATGGGGTTTCACCTCAGTGTTGTCAGGAAAGGCTGCAGCTACCTGTGAACGACAAGATTGTAGTGCAGACATCAAGGAAGCCAAGTAATCTGTCAGCATATTACAGTCAATATCAGTTATTTTGCGTGGCATAGGCGTCCCCCACATATTTGGTGGTCTGCCAAAGATCACCTCATACGGGGATAGCCCTGTTCGAGAGTGTGCTACCATTCTCATGTAAAAGAGTGCAACTGGTAATGCTACTACCCAGTCGACACCTTTCTCTCTGCATATTTTGGACAATCTAATTTTCAGGGTCTGATTATGTCTTTCCACGAGACCTGCTGCCTCGGGGTGTCGGACACAGTGGAATTTCCACTGATAACCTAACAAAAGTGAAACGTGTTTCATTAGTTCGGATGAAAACGGCTGGCCGTTATCTGAGTAGACAACACGTGGTAAACCGTATCGTGGGAAGAATTCTCGAACCAACTGTTTGGCAGTAGTCGGGGCAGTGTAATCTGAAACCGGGTATGCCTCTGTCCAACGGGAAAGAGCACAGACAACTACGAGAACATATTTGAATCCTCGACATCGTTCCATCTGGATATAATCCATCTGGAGGACTTCAAGAGGGTGATCAGGAGGCTGAAATCCACCCTGTTCTACGGGAATGCTTTTTCCTGGGTTGAACTGACAACAGATCATACAGGTACGAACTTTTTGTTTGGCTGCTGCTCGTAAATGTTTGTTGAACCAAAGGTGTTGAATGCTGTCTAGCATAGCTTTTTCTCCTAGATGCGCTGGACTATGTATAGTGTTAACAATGACTTGGACCATTGAATCAGGAAGGAACCACACAGATTTTTCCTTCGTCATCCATCCTTGATCCGTTTGAATCCCTCCTAATTCAGTCCATTTCTTTATTTCGTCTGGTGTAGCATGTGTCTGTATGTCAATTACGTCAAGAGTGGGATCTTTAACCGTCATACAATGTGTTGGCGTCGGGACTATTGTCTTTGTCATGTCGGATGTTTGAGTTTGAGCCGTCTGTTTAGCTGTTCTGTCAGCTAGATCATTGCCTTGAGAAATGATATCAGTAACTTTCGTATGAGCTTTACATTTCATAATTGATATTGCAGTGGGTAGATGTATTGCATCTAATAAGGCATGAATGAGGGGTCCGTGCTGAATGTGGGCACCGTGAGAAGTTAAATAACCTCTCTCTCGCCACAGCACGCCGAAGTCATGTACAACTCCGAATGCATAACGTGAATCAGTGTATATGTTGACTTTTTTATTTGTGGCTTGAATACAGGCTTGTGTCAGAGCGATGAGCTCTGCGGCTTGAGCTGACACGGTATTTATGCAATTTGTTTCAATGATTTCAGTGTCTGTTGTGACTGCGTAAGCGGCCACTAACTCTCCTGTACTTGTTCTCATACATGAACCATCTACATACAACGTCAGGTCTGGGTCTGACAATGGGACATCTGTCAAGTCTTGTCTGGGTTTCGTCGTGATTGTAATAACTTCAATACAATCATGAGCTAGTGGGTCTGTTCCGATTACAGGTAAAAGTGTGGCAGGATTCAATGTGTTACAACGTCTAATTTCTATATGTGGCTGAAACAATGTTAATTCATACCCTGTAAGTCGCGCTATGGTCAAATGTTGTGTTTGCGTTCGATTCACAAGAACCTCTACTGCATGTGGTACTTGAACTGTCAATGGATGTCCTAACACTATGGCATCGCTTTGTCTGATTGCTAAAGCTGTTGCTGCCACTGATTTTAGGCATGCAGGCAAAGCCTGAGCTACGGGATCTAATGTACTAGAAAAATAAGCACATGGTTTGTGTGATCCTGCTTGTTCCTGTGTGAGTACTGACAAGGCAGTACCTTCGCGTTCTGTAACAAAGAGTGTAAACTGTTTATTGTAACATGGTGTTGCTAAAACAGGTGCTTGGCATAAGGCTTTCTTTAGGCTTTCAAAAGCTTGTGCATGTTCCTGAGTCCAAGGGAGAACAGTCGATGTGGCTGCCTCCTGTGTTGTCAATTGAATGAGTGGTTTTGCTAGAAATGCATACTGAGGGATCCACTGCCTACAATATGAAGTGAGGCCTATAAAAGCCCGCACCTCCTTTTGTGTCTTGGGTATTGGCATGTTAGCTATTAACTGAATGCGGTCGGGTGTAAGCTGCCTTCCCTCCTTGGACAGCGAGTGTCCAAGATAAACAACTCGCTGGACACAGAATTGCAGCTTAGAAGGGGACACCTTGTGCCCCTTTTCGGCTAGAAATTGTAAAACTGTCAGTGATGCTTTCTCACATTCAGGTTCGCTTCTAGCGGTGATCAGCAGATCATCGACATATTGAAGCAAGGCAGTGTTAACTGGCATGTGGATACTGTCGAGTTCTCTTTTCAGTGCTTGACTATAGATGCTGGGGCTTTCTGTAAATCCTTGAGGTGCGCGTGTGAATTTAAAGCTACGTCCATTTAAACTAAATCCGAACAAGTATTGGCTTTCCGGATCTATTGGGACGCTGAAAAAGGCATTCTTGAGATCAATTACAGTAAAGAATGTTGCTTCGGAATCAATGGCTGTCAGTAATGACGAGATATCTGGGACCACAGGGAATTGTGGCACAATGCATTTGTTCAATTCGCGCAGATCAATAACCAATCGATATACTGGCGGGGCCTTTGGATCTGTTCGTTTTAAGAATCGGAATTATCGGGGAATTACATACATTGGAGTCTGTTTCCACAACCACTCCTTGGGCAATGAGCTCGTCAATGATTTGCAGTAAAGCCACTACAGCATCTGGTGGTAACTTGTATTGTCGCATTCGTGGTAGTACCACTCCTGCCTTTAGTGTAACTCGATATGGTGTAATATTCATGCAACCAACATCAGTAGGGCCTTGTGCCCATAAATGTGTAGGTAAAGTCTGCAATCGGGGATCCATGTCTCGAGACACATAGTGACCTTTAAAATCACGTAAAAACAATCTTACTCCTTCCGGAGAACAACATATTATAGCTCCTAGAGCTTTCAGTGTTTTTATACCTAACAAGTTTTCTGGACATGATTTAGTAAGCAATAAATCTGTAGTTCGGGTCAAAGGTCCTATCGTAAGTGGAAGAGGCTGTGATACTTCATTAACAATAGGTTTTCCCGAAAAACCAAGGGAAATATTCTGTGAGCCTGAGAGGGGTGCCCCTGGAACTTCACTACGTTTTATGGTTGTTCGACTTGCCCCTGTATCAAGTAGAAATTTTCTATCTTGGCCTAATAATTCACTATGTACATAAGGTCCTTCTTGGTCTACTGGGACCTCGATAAGGGGTAAGTCAACTTCCCTCTCTAGGCTGGTTCATGCGTATTGTTGATAATCAGGATAGTCGTACTGTGCGGTCTGGTACAGCTGTCGTGTCATGGTTTGTGTGGCAGCAACAGGCAGCGCTGGTGCAGCTGGCACAAACTGTATAGACTGTTGTGGAGCTGGCATGGACTGTGCATGCTGCGGGGCTCCTTGTTCATTCTGATCCTGTCTAGGTGGCCGTGTTCTTTCCTGTGTTTTACCTGTGGCAATATTACGCTTCAGGACTGGGCAATCGTGTATGTAATGTCCTGGCTGTTTACAATAGTTGCATGTCCCTTTTACAGGTCCTGCTGAATCACCGGAATGTGTCATACCCTTTTTATGTCCTTCAGCTGGAACTGTCTGGGAGACTAGCATTTTCATTTTTGTGTCTTTCATGCGTCTTTGTTCGTGTTCTTGTTCCTCTCTAATTCTATTGTGATGATACTGTAACATTTGTAACATTTGTGATGGGGTGTTACCTTGCCAGGTACTCTCGAATTTTAATACTCTATTCTTCACTTGGGGTAAGGAATTTTCAACTAATTTTGTCACAAACAGATGTGGGTATGATTCGCTACTTGCTTTTATGCCACTATTTATACCAAAACATTTTTCAAATCGGGCATAGAAATCACTAGTGTCTTCATCTTGCTTTTGTTTACAGGCTGAGATTGTACCCCAGTCTTCCTTTTTCGTAGTTAATAAACGTGGCAGTACCTGTACTAGTAAACCTGGTAGTGCTTTAGTTTTATCCCCAAGCCCTGCTCCTGCAGTTCGGGCCTTTTCTTCTGCTTCTAATGCTGTCCAGTCTATCTTTTGGTCTCCCACCTCCCACTCTTTTTCCTTGAGTTTTTCAAAAATGCCAGCAGGCATTAATACCTTTAATATAGTCATAATGTCGGGATAGGTATACTCTCCCATGAGTAACATGTCTTTAATTTCTCGGTGGAAACCCGCTGGGTCTTTGTCATGACTGGGTACCACTTTCTTCATTTGTAACAGTTCTATTTTAGATATGGGTGTGTATACAAACACACGTTTAAACTGATTGTCCTCGCCTTTTATTGGGTGTACTTCTCGTAAGGGATTCTGTCTGTCCATGTAATACGTCGTTCTTTCCTTGATGGGCAGTGAGACATGTTCTGGGCATACAAAAAGAATGTACTGCTTTCTTGATTCTAGTATTTCTCCAATTAACTTAGTACCTGAACCTCTCCATCTATTCGTGAGTAATTCAGTCAATATATCAGGTAAGGGACCAGGATCTGAATGTTGACTTTTATATAGTATAAGGAGTTGTTGAATCATATAAATCCCAGCTAAACGCTGTTCATCTGGGGTGAGGTTCAAAAATGTGTGTGCTACTGTATCATCACCATATTTTCCGGGACTGTCAACCCAATGAACGGCTGACCTGGCTAATTCTTGTTCATCCATAGAATCGAGTAAATGATAACCCCTTCGTTCTCGGAGTAATTTGTCAGCGGCTTGGAACGAATGCTCGGGGGACCTTATATTTATTATAGGTGTTTGGAAATTCCTGTTATTATCTGGACATATCGGACGTATCGGGTCAGAAAAACATCTAGTACTATTACAAGATCTTCCTCTACCTACATAGGCTATGGTTTCTGACTGTCCTGTGGGCAGTCCTGATCCTTCCTCCTCGCTTTGTTCGAACTGGTCTACCGCTAATCTCTCTTCGTGTAGGCGTTCTATTTCTCTACGGATCTTTCGGCACATGGCTATTATACAATTTTGCTTATCATGTCTCCCTTCTGATATATTCTGGCTCCATCTGGTAAGAGTTTGCATTGCTTCCGGATCTACCCCCGGTCGGTCTTGATTTCTGATCACACAATTTATGAGGAAACGTAACAGTTCCCCCTGTATCTCCACTTTCTGGTATTCCATAGCTCTGTTAATACATTCAGAATCTCGCCCTGTTTGGACAAAATGGTATATATTATCTAGATGCATAGTCATTCCTGGTAACTTCCCTAAATACACCGCGGCTCGTCTGATACGTAATGATGCCATGATCATTTCGTCCTCCTTGCCGGGCACAGGGTCATATCTACAATCTACAAGAAGTTCCTTAAGCGTGCGGGAATTTATGAGTTTGGGGGTACGTGGATGTGCTGATTCTTGAAAGGTAAGTTTATTTATTCTGGGCGGCGTAGAAAAAATGTTGGTAGCACCTCCGGTAGCCCCATCTGGGGTATCGGGCGTGAAAGGATTCGTTGAACGCGATACAGCAACTATAGGTGTGGACACAGCTATAGAAGTAGCTGTAGGAACAGATGTGGAAACAGATGTGCTTGCCGGAACTTGTGTCAGGATTTGTTGCTGTAGAGATACAGGATCTTGGCGTTGAACCTCCCCGGCAGGCGGTCTATGTGGGGCGGGGTTAGCATACTCGGGAGCTGCGTCATCTAAATATGAGGAAAGAAAAACATCTTCTGCTGTTCTAGGATGTCCCTTAGGATGCATTTTTATTGGGAACAATGGGGGTGGCAAGTCTTTTGGTATCTCCGGAGTAGCCTTAGGTAATCCCTCGGCCAGGAGGGGATACATACCATTCATAAGGGCATTTCTTTGTCTGTCTACTTGTTCTGATTTCACTCGTGTACCTTCTTCAATTAATAGATTTTCTCGGATTTTATTTGAATTCTCTTTATTTTTCTCTTCCTGTCGGAGTGCTTTTTCTGTACGTCTATGAGATTCTTTACGCCATAACTCAACGGCGTCTTTCTGTGACTGTCTGGCTTTCCTTTTCCATAACTCTTCCTCTACTTTCATGATGCACTCTGCATCCCAGGTCCCAGCTGCGGGCCACCTCTGACTTTCTGGTAATTCCTTGGTGTAGTCTACCCATAAATCAAGAAATAATATAGCGTCTAAGCCGTGTTTATGATACATGAAGTACCCTGGAGTGTCCCTAGGAGGAATAGGAACAGCTTCTTCGAGTACCCCTTTTCTAGTTGTGATCTGTCTTAATTTCGAAAAGAGCGGCATATTGAGAACTGATCTGATACTTGATCTTGAACAAACTTAATACAATAAACACAATAATGAACAGTCATTCATACCACAATATGCAGGACGTATTTAAAACATTTAACATTTAACATTTAACTGAGCAACGATGATGATGACGATCTAAGGAAAACTTAATCACTAAACATAATACTCGGCATTAACTGAATTATTCTGAATTTATATACTTGATATACTAGATATACTGCTAAACAGTACAGATACACTGCTAAAACAGTGCAGACCGGATTTGTGTACCCAAACCCGTCTTGACCGGCACAACCTATGTGCACGTCAGAACGCCTCCCCAGTAATGGTACTCACCGGGTAGCTCGGAACGGAAGGCCTCGGAACGGAACTGAACTGGACCGGACTGGACTCGACTCGAAAACTTCGGACACTTCGGAACATCGGAAACCTCGGAACTTCGGAACTTCGGAACTTGGTGGGCCTCTGTATACCTCGGATCTTGCTCTCTCAGCTAGGCTCTGGTCGGGATACTTCGCACTTCTCACCGCCTCGTCTGGGTGTTGATCGCAGCCTCAGTCGCCCCCGCTTGACCGGAGGGAGATACAGGAAATCCTGCTGGTACGCGTTGTTGTCCGTCCAGCTGTGGCAGGAGACCGGGCCTGCAACGCACCGCCGGCGCGTGAGATGAGAAAGTGTCCCTGTTCGGGCGCCATTCATGTGGTAAATAATTTAATTACCGGGACTTAATTTGATACAGAAACATAATAAAAATAGCTCAGTAAATAAGAGGCAAAATCCGTGGTATTAGAGGTTCGGAATGGGCTTTATTCCAATGGACGATTCGAATCGGTGACTCCAAGTTCCATCACCACGGAGGTTCAGGAAGTGAAGTACATACTTTATTGATAAGTAATCACTTTTATACAATAGGCATTACAGTGAAGCAAATGCAGGAGGCGTAACAATTCATAATGTAGATAAAACATACATGCGTGGCAAAAGTAGGCGTAACTGGGTGTAACTAAAGAACGTCATCAGGTGTGATGTCATAATAGGGTGGTTCCATGAAAGAATTTCGCAATGTCAGCAGAAATACTTGGCAGAAATGCGCGCGCAGCAGCATAACGTGTGATTGACGTGTAACTAGGGGGTGAAGGGGACTTGACATTTAGCTCTACATGTGGCGACAGAAGTCTGGAGGGTCAAGTCAACCTAATCCCAAATCATATCTAACATCCTATGTTTAAAGAACTATGTTATCCAAAAGAGAGGTCTCTTAGAGTAGAATCTTATTCTATACTGACTATACTGACTGTTAGTGCGTGTACAAGCATCTAAGTGTCTACACTAGATGCGAGGGCAGAAGTCTTCCATAATAATAGGGCTATGAATTACTTGCATAAAGACAGAGAAGCCGGGCCTTTGCTCGGTAGCTGGAAGAATGTTTACTTAAACTACTAGACAGGAATGCATTGGGCAGGGAGCGGAGCAGATAATTTCGAAGGTGAAATACAGTTTTTGGCAGGTAACAGGCTGATGTCAGGCATCGTGAGCCACGCAGGGAATGAGACAAAGTTCATGGTCACAGATGCAGGCTCAGACTGGAGCTTTCAGAGGCAGAGGGCAAGAAAAGCTTGATGACAGAATCAGGGCCTACTTGCCTGGACTGTAAAATGGCATAAGTGAACCATATAAAGCCGGTGGCCTTTCATATTTAGGAATGGAATATCCGGCCTATTCATGGCGGATCTGAAAGAGGACATGTTGACGGTGGACGCACATGTGTTTGCGTCTTCATAACTGGAACTGGAGGGAACATACATGTACTTGTGATTCATACATGAAACCGTTGGGGTCCAAGATAGGGGACATAACTGATCGGAAAAATCCATATTTCCACAAGGTAAAGGAAGATCCCTTATGTCTGGTCTTGGGTTTGTACAGTACTCAAGCACATCCAAACAATCATGATCATCTTCCATCTTCACACCTACGTTTTCAATATCCGGCAAGAGTGTTGCTGGATTCACATTCACACATCTCTCAAGAGTCACATTTGATGCTCCCAGAATCACCTTTTCATATTTAGTCAAACGACTATGTGACATGTACTGAGTTCTGCTTCTTGTCAAAAGAATTGCTACATTGTGAGGTACGAATACCCTTACAGGATATCCCATTATGATTCCCTCACTTTGTGCCAGGCTCCTGCATGTTGCAGCCACAGATTTTAGACAACCTGGTAAACCCACAGCTACAGGGTCAAGTGTCGATGAGAAGTACGCAATAGGCCTTCTCAGTAATCCATGCTTCTGAATTAACACTGAAAGTGCACATCCATTCCTCTCACTGCAGTACAATTCAAACTCTTTTTCGTAGTCAGGCATACCCAAAGCTGGAGCCTCACACATTCTATTTTTGAGCTCTTCAAATGCTGCCATTTGTTCTGCATCCAGATTCAATGGATCTGTCATCTCACTTTTTGTCAATTTAATCAGTGGCTTTGCTATCAGCGAAAAATTAATTATCCACTGACGACAATATCCCACCATACCCAGGAACATTCTCACTTCCCTCTGGGTTTTTGGAGCTTTCATTTCTCTGATTATTCTGATCCTGTCATTGGTCACTTTTCTCAGACCTTTTTCAATATTGTGTCCAAGATAATGCACTTCTTTCTTGCAAAATTGTAATTTGGCTGGAGATACCTTTAACCCTCCATCTGCCAGATGATTCAGTAAAGCTATGGTATCTACTTCACAAGCTTCACGTGTCTTTGATGCCACCAAGAGGTCATCAATATATTGTACTAGCACTGAACTCTCGGGCATGATCAAACTTTCCAACGATTTTTTCAATAATTGATTGAATATCGAAGGACTCTCCGTATACCCCTGTGGGATACGACACCATGCTAAAATACGCTGGCCAAACCTAAATGCAAAAATCGGCTGGCTATCATGATGCAATGGAATTGAAAAGAACGCATGACACAAATCAATCACTGTATACCACTCAGCATCATGTGGAATTTGATACAGAATCACTGATGGATTTGGCACAATAGGACAACATGCCACCACAATTTGATTAACTTTTCTCAAATCCTGTACGATCCTAAATTTCCCATTAGGCTTTTTTAGTCCCATTATCGGTGAATTACACGGACTACTCAGTAGTTCTCTCAGGACTCCTTGCTGAATCATTTTCTCAATTATAGGAGTTATCCCTTCAATTATTTCTGGTGTCATTTTGTACTGAGGAATGTTAGGATATGTGATTCCCTCTTTCACTGCAATTTTCACTGGATCTACATTATTCATCAATCCCACATCCTCTCCTGTAAAATCCCACACTGCCCTTTTCACTGTGTCTCTTAGTTCTCGAGGCAAATCCTCCGGATCAAACACAGCAAATGCACCAATTAACTCACTTTCTCTATTTTCTAGAGTCATTCGGTACAAAACATCCTCATCTGGTGTCTCAAAAGCTATTCCATCCGGTGTACAAAAAATTGTACAGTTCATTTTACACAACAAGTCCCTACCTAACAGGTTCACTGGACTCGTGTCACAGACAATAAATCTGTGCATGTCTGAAAATTTCCCTATCTGTACTCTTACTGGTTCAGTAAGACGTGTTCTGATTTGGGTATTGGCTACACCAACTACTTGGATTGCTTCATCCGAGAGAGGAAGATTTCTAACATCTGTTGACCTGACAGTTGATCTTGTCGCACCTGTGTCTACCAAAAAAGTAACACTCTCCTCATTTATTTTCCCATCCACAAATGGTCCTGCCTGGTCTATTTCTAGAGTTGCACCAAGTATGCACTCTTCCTCCTCTCTTCGGCACCGTCAATAATCACCCTCAGACTCACTCCCTTCACTCTTTAACAAGTACTGTTGTACTTTGTTAGAACGTTTTGGTTTGTTTACCTGCTCATCATTGTAGAATCCTGAATCCTGATTATACTTTTGTAACCCTCTATTCTGCGGCAAGGGCGGTTTTGGCTCTTGACTCTGCTGTCTCACAACTTTCTGTTGTTGCTGTTGATTATTCCCTTCATTCTGCACCTGTTGATTTATGGATTTATTATCATTATTCACTAATGGTGGATTAGGACATTCCGACCTCCAATGCCCCAATTGGCCACAGTTGTGACAAGGGAACTTTTTCTTCGCTTCTTCCAGACTTCCTTTCCCTTTCCCTGCAAATCTAGGTCTATTCCCTGCATTATTTCCTGGATTATTCGCTTGTTCCACTAACTGTGCTTCCTGTCTCTCCGCAACCTTCACTTGTGCCCACATCGCTTTCTCTTTCAGCTTTCTTTGTTTTGCTTCGATTTCATCACTGAAGTATTTTGCATGCCTCAAAATCTCATCTACTTTCTTACTCTGCCAATCCACTGTGTGTTCACGAATTCTCTCACCAATTTCAGGTCTTAAGCCATATACAAATCTGTATACAAAATGACTCAAATCTTTGTCACCCAGGTGTTCATCTCCACTGAATTGTTTAAATGCCAGTATCAGCCTTTCGTAAAAAGCATGAACTGATTCTTTTGCTTCCTGTTGTGTTCGATCTATTTTAACCCAGTCTGTCTCTTTTGCAGGAACTTTACTTTTCAGGTATACCATCACCTGATCATATTTTCTCATTACCTCTGGATCTGGTGCCCCTGTTCTTGGATCTCTTGGATATTCCTCAGTAGGCCAACTCACAACTATTTTACACTCAGTCCACAAGTCTGCTGGAACAATTATATCAAACAGACTATTCAGGTCAACCCTCAGCACTTTTGACAATTTCACAAACCTATCTACCTGCCTATACCACTCGACGGGCTTTTCTCTCAATCGAGGGAAATCATTCGTAAATGATAAAATATCCTGTCTAGTCCATGGAACATGTACATATCCTCCTCCAGGTATTTCTCTCATGGGATAATTATTCACTGGTTTCTCCTTTTCTCTCACTGGAAATGCTGAATAAGTTGTTCTATCCTCAGATTCCTCTCTTTTCTTATACCACCTATCCTTCCACTTTTCTACATCACCCCATCTTCGCAATAATGCCACCATTTCCTTGATCTGTCCTGTTCTACCAGTAGCATTTAAATTCTCTATATCCTTCTCTGTAAAATCCATCCTGTAGGTTTTTTGTAAAGCTTTCACTTTATCAATGTCAACTCCCTGTTCATTTGCTATTGCTCTTAGCCTGTCATGTGTATTCCTTGCTCTCCAGGTGATACTCTTGCACATGAACATTAGTTCACCATCATGATGACTTTTCAGAATTTCTGTTGGAACTGTTCCTGTAACAAGCTCTTCTAATTCTACACGCAATTTAACCACATCAATTGCTTGTGAGTCTTTATCCTTTTTCTGAAGAACTTTCATCCAATCATTCAAATCATCAACTGTTATTTCAGCAGTTTTTCTTACTGGAACCACTCTCTTCTGCGGTTCTAAAATTGGCATCCCTGAACAACTAGGTTCACTAGCATCCAGTATTTCACTACATATATCATGTCTGGATCGTCTCAGGTCACTTCTCTCTGTTCTTTTACCCGAGTCTCCTGAAGGACCAACTGAATTTGTCAAATTATTCCCAACATATGGAACCACCAGTCCATTTTCAACTGTCCTTTGTTTATCAAACACAGGAATAACCGGACCTATAGTTACAGGCACCGTAACAGCTTCCAAATTGTTCGTTAACTCCTTAATTTTCTCAGTCAGCTCTGTTGTAGTTCTGGCTAATTGTCTGGCATTTTCATCACTACCTCGATTCTCTCTCTCTCTGAAAGAATTACTACCTCTAGATTCAGGTGTCACCTTTTCTGTCTCTATAGTACAAACTGTATCTCTTATCGGAGAAACAACTGGTGTACTCTCATCTGGTTCTGGTCTATATGGAGGTGGTCTCTTGTAAATCATGTCATTCAAGACCTCATCCTCATACTCTCCATATCTTCTCATATCTGACTCAGGAACCCTTTCTGCTCCTCCTTCAACTGTTCTCATCGGATTTAATCCTTCTGACATACTAGCATCTCGCCACCTTTTCATTCGATCATGATGAGTTTCACGATCATGTCTTCTCCCAAACATGTATCTGTACTGACTTCCAGATCTTTGTCTTTCTCGGTTATGTACTTCTTCTTCCCATTCCACTAAAGCCTCAAACTGTGTAGGTCTTGGTTTCGGGTCTAAGCATAACATCTTTTCCCGTAGATTTCTCAACACGGCCAGATTAAATGAACCATGTTCTGGAAATGCTAAAACACCATCTTCCTTAGTATACTTAACCCAATTCTCCAACCATATACAGGTATGAAACCCATATCTTGCAGCCATGAAGGATGCAGGTGTTTTCGTTGGAGGTAGCAACTCACCCTCTCTTGTTTTAACATCTTTATCCTTGCTAAACCACTTTTTAATCTTTCCAAAGAACGTTTTCTTCTTTTTCTCCTCTTGGTAATACATTTTAGCGCTTACCAAAACTCTCTACTCTTTCTCCGTCTTATAAATATACAATACGAATTTTCAACCAATAGCAGCGCGACTCACACTAACGCACCAATCCTGGAACGTCTACGTCATTAATTAGCTCTTCCAATCCCTGCGCGACTCACAGTAACGCACCAATCCTAGCGCGAACCCTTTTATGATCCACTATCCAATCAGAGCGCGGACTTTCTGACGTCAACAGTCGCTGCAGTCGCTTGTCTCCTGTTTTCTGTCACTCGTCTACCCCTCCTTTACAAAATCTCCTCAGTAGACTTCGTATCACAAATTCTACAAATATATTAGTTACAACATAAAAACATCTCCATTGTCTGCTTCGCTAACCACAGAATAGTAAAAAAAAGAGTCTATTTCTCAAGAATCAACAAACTTTCATACATCTCCTAACTGTTTCCTCTAGGACTTATCCAAAGAGTCTTACAGTCAATAAATGTATATGCATCCACGCACATTCATACAAGAAAAATATAGTACATACACAAAGAATCCTGCTTCCCGAGAACAGGGTACAATCTGTCCTGCTACAGAATTATAACATACATCAACTAAGCAACTTCTCCTTGCCCAGTTCTTCAAACAAGCTCAGGAAATACCTATTACTCCTCCCGCGATAAGCTTTAACGGAAATCCCTACGGATCCCTGGGCCTTAAGACCAGAGTTTCACAGATAACCTTCACTATCATACACACTCCTTATATACCAGAAATATATTCTAATAGTAACATACAATAATGTCACTGATTCCGAACCCAGACAATGTGACGCGCAACTTCAATTGTCACACGTTATTCCTTACAATTCCGTCTTTCCCGAGAGCAGCATATACTTCCCTCTGCTCTACTACGAAACTGCTACCAGCTTCCAAGTTCCAGAAGCACTACATATAACTTAACATTACGAATCCAACATACAGTATTAGTACATATACCAATATCAATCAATAATCAATAATCAATAAGCTAATGTACAAGCAATCTTATCAGATCAAGACAATCATCAAAACCATCCTACTCTGCTACCAGGAAATTGAAAGAGATCTGGGTATCTAAAATACTCCCACTACCACGGATAGAGTAATCTCACAGTTACACGCACATACATTCATCATACGCTAGGGCCCATTTCACTAACATACGTTCAAATACTCTACCAGCAATAAACCTGTGGGAAGGAAACCTCCTAATCACCCAGCATCTATATCGAGGTCGATAAGACCTGGTTTTGTGACTGTCCTAACACAATCTATATAACATATACAATAATGATCAAAAATATAAACCCAATAATTGACAAGAAAGAATATCCAACACCATGTTTAAAATTATATTGCTTTATCTAAAATTAGTCAAAGTAAATCAATCAGAGTAAATCATTTTCTCATAGTTACCTATTCTAACTAAGTGTCAGAACGGGTCAGGACAAGTCTCTCGGTAAAGTCTCTCAAGACGAAGTCCCTTCAGCATCGACCCTCAGCAACGCAGATTCACGCGGCAAAGGCAAATGGCAAGTGGCAAAAAACCCTCCCTAGGCTAACATTTTTATAATAAAACACACAAAGGAAAGACACATAAAAGTTTGCAATATCCGCTGAATCACTGAGCAGAGCGAGAAGGAAGGGATGTAACATTGCTACATCTGAAAATCTCCGCTCAGGAAAAGTTCACAAAATAAAGACTACGGAACAGGAACCAAGAAACCAATAAAGTATCTAAATAGTTCCATCTCTCCTCGGCAATCGAGCCACAGTTCATGAGTTTTCTCCAAGGCTCCTTTGTTTCCCAAGGCTGCCAAGGACGTTCCATTTCTTTTGGAGAGCCTCCAAAATTGCTGCTGTCCTCATGGAAAGTTTCTCAGACGAGGACTATGGTCAGTTGACTTCAGGACCATTTCCAGCAGGGGTCTCCCTCGTCTCAATTTTCACAGAATAAATCACAGGAAGGCTCACAATCTAGCCAACTCAGCTTAGGCCACCATAGGCCATAATTGACCATCTTAATTAAAGAAACAAAAACAATCGTTACCACAGCATAGTGATTAAACAGTGTTAACCCCACTAATACCCTTATGTGTATGTATTTATCTAGCTCTTGCGACATAGAAAAGCATTGATTCGAAAAGCGTTTTGTGCTCAAAAATAAACAGCACACAGCAACGTTTAAACATGAAAACACGCACATTATTATTAAAACAGAAACAGCACATTTATGCACACACATGTGTAACTCTCTCTTTTGTTAAGACAAACGGATTGATTAATATAAACACACTCGCACAAGACAAATAATTAATTATTAATTATTAATAGGTTAATACGACGAATAGACATGCTAGAGCTTCAAAAGCCCCTGAATTTTCAAACTGAAAACTCCGCTCCAGCAGCGCTCTCATAGGGTTGGAAGTCTCACGCCTACTTAGCACACAAGCAGCTTCGCTGGGTCGTAGTGACCAAAGCAATCTGTACATGCCTCCACTGGTTCCTACAGTCAAATCAAATTAATCTTCATTCGATATTTTTCAATCATAAAAGACACAAATACAATACATGCAATGTCATAAATTAGCATTAAAAATTAGGATTCTTATTAGAAAAATATCATTAAAAAGGGAATTTTCCGTTAAAAACGTACTATTCTATATAAATGTTAATATCATTAAGTGATGGTGCATATTTATATTAATAAGAATAATTAACTAATCATAATTATATTAATTTGATTGCTGTGGAATTAATCAACCTTACTAACAAGAATATACGTGGGAATTGCTTTTGCATGGCCTAATTAATACGTAAACTAAATTACGTTTTTGTGTTTCTTTGCTTAAGTTGACCATTTGGAGTGGCCACAAAATGGCTGACATCCCTATTTTACGAATTGACGCCATGGTGAAGGTCTCTGGGTGAAGTGTGCATGCGTCAGCAGCAGTGGCCTTACTTTGACCTGACCCGACTGTGCCTACCAAGGACATACCAGGCGAGAAGCCAGCTACCCTGACAGAACAATAAAAAGATACATGAAACCGGGGAAATTATGAACTACATCTAAAGAAACATTTAATATGTGAGAACTGTGGGGAACGGATTTCATCAACCAATCAGATGCATTCAAAAATATTACTCCTTACTTTTGGAATGTATTTTTACTATAAAAGATGACAGAATAGAGAGGTTGGGACAGCATCTTTGAATTTCCTGACGTTATGCTGACGGAGAGGACGGTGACACTGCAGGACAGCTGTTTCCAAAGACTCTGACAGATTGAACTGATGACTGAGATTTTGACTTAGAAGATGACTTTTAGCCAGAATAGGTAAATATGATGGTCAGCTGCTTGATTAAATAATGATTCAATTTGCAACTATTTAGATAAAGATTTAAGATTTATTACAAGAACTGTGTCGGGTTGTTATTATTGAGATAGTGTATTAATGTGAATAAATTATAGATTTAGCTATCACTTCAACCAGCGGCTAAGCTGATCCATGGCCTAACCATGGGAGGAGTACTAAAAAGTGAAGCTTAGGCCTTAATGAATATAGAAGGGTAGGAGAATCTATTGCTCATTAGGGTTAAGTGGGTACTTCCTTTCATTACAGCGAATGGAACAATCACCTCCTTAGAAGACAGATTAATAGAGGATGAATGTTGGTGTTATGGGCCCCACCAGCGAATGTAGTGATTGAGTGTGTCTGTGCAATCTATGATCTGTGACGAAGGGAGGGATTTTGCATTCCGCGCTGCATCAATTCGATATTTTTCAATCATAAAAGACACAAATACAATACATGCAATGTCATAAATTAGCTTTAAAAATTAGGATTCTTATTAGAAAAATATCATTAAAAAGGGAATTATCCGTTAAAAACGTACAATTCTATATAAATGTTAATATCATTAAGTGATGGTAAACAAGTAATCACTAGGATTATTATATCGTTAGAATTTAAAATAAAAAAAAACACCAGTATAGAGAACAAATTGTTCATGGAGATACAATACACACAAGAGACACCACACTATATAAGTATAACAGCTAATTATTGCGGAGTGGTAACTGCTGTAACCTCCAGGCTAATTCTTCTAAGTGCCCAAGTCCAACTCAGAAACTCAGCCATTGCTATAGATACGTCTTCGCGTGTGTCTGTTTTTAGGATGCGCAGCGCTGTTTGGCATGATCTTGTGCCAAGGTTTAAAGAGATCGTTTTGAGCAATTTGTGTTGAGGGCCCTTGTATGCTGGGCACACAAACAGTATGTGGGCTATGGACTCTTCCATCGTTAAACACGTAAGACATTGAGGGGCAGATTTACAACAAAGTAACGCAGCACAGTGCAGCAAGTCATTTTGCTGCGTTAGTTTGGGAAGCACAGAGATGCGACATATTTACAAGAATATGTCGCATCTCTGTGCTTCCCCTGCGCTGGCGCACAGACTGCAGCCCTGCGCCGGCGCAGGCACCGTTGCACCATTGTGCAAGGGTGCCTGCTTCGTGGGGAGATTGATTTTGTGCAGGAAGGGACACCTTCCTGCACAAAAACAATCACAAGAGGCTTTTTCCTCTTTCAATGCATGCTGTAGAAGACAGCACGCCTTGAAAGAGGAAAAAACTAGGAGACATCGTGGCGCCTCGCTACGCCACCTCTAGGGTGGCGTAGCATTCACACGCATCTCCAGATTTACGATTTCTCGTAAATCTGGAGATGTGTCTTGTTCCATGGGTTTTGCGTGGGAACAGCCACAGCAACACCCATGGAACACCCCTTCAAGGCAAAGTGCTGCACGAGAAGGGGTCGTATTTACAAGGAGAGGAAAAATCACGCAGGGTGGCTCTTCCTCTCCTTGTAAATATGGAGGAGCCCCCTGCGCCACCAGTACCTCATGAAAAATGACGTAGTGGTGGCGCAGGGGGCTTGTAAATCTGCCCCTTGGTGTCTAAGGCATTATGCCAGTTTGAGGTAAAAGATTTTATAGAGAGGGTACTAACTCTAAATTGATGATATAGTTTTCTGTCGCAAGGTCTTCCAATAAAATCCCAATATGCTTCAGGCATGAATTCATACTTATGTTCTAGAAAAATGCCTGTCAGGGAAGTACTGCTCACCAGTGACATGGACTTAAGTTTGACCATGCCCCTATATAATGCTTTATAATCGTTTTTAGATGGGAACAAGTTACCTACTGGGTCCTCCCACAAATGGCTGAGCCCCATATCAAATATTGTGCCCTTGATCTTTTGCAGCCACTTAATTTTTGATGACATGTCTGCTTCTCTAATATGCCTCACTGTATTTGCATCTGGTAATAACGCCGGAGTTGTGCATAATCGTCTCCAATAGGCCAGGGGTCTAAAACCCGCAGCCTCCTCAAGGGGCATATTATCAAGCACGGCGTTAAAATTATCGCCGCTTTAGCGGCAGAAAATTGCCGCTAAAGCAACGATAATGGGCTTGATAATATGCACTTGAGAATTCCAATACAAGCCCATATTGACACCAGAACATGGGCTTCTATGGGAATTCTCAAGGGCATATTATCAAGCCCATTATCGCCGCTTTAGTCGCAGTTTTCTGCCGCTAAAGTAGCGATAATTTTAACGCCGTTTCTTGATAATATGCCCCATAATGAGGTACAACCCAAGTCTAATAGTAATGGTCTAAGGGGAGGTGATTGAGGAAGACCGGTTAAGGATCTCAGGAACTTATTTTGAGCAAGGACTAGGGAAGCTAGGAGCATATCAACAATGAGGCGATCATTTTATCGCCTAATTAGCAAGGTCACGCTAACACGTGAAACCTTGCATTAGCGCAGGAATTCTTAACGCCCAGCTTTGCATCTCTAATGAGATGCAAAGTGGGCATTCCTGACCTGACATGATAGGAGAAATGTCGCTAAGCGACATTTCTCCTATCATCAAGCCCCACGCTATGAAGCATAGCGGCAAGAAAAGTAGCGATAACCCCTGTTATCGCTACTTTTCTTACGCCTGCTTCAGGACTGACTTAGCCATGATATCCTATGGAAGGTGGATATCATGGCTAAGTTTGTGAGGCCCTATCAACAAGCTAACGCCAAACTTAGTGAGATTATCGCTACTCTCATGTTAGGCAGTTAGCGCTAGAATACTTATCGCTTTTGAGATAAGCGTTGCTAATAGAACGCTATCTCAGCGATAAAAATTCACGTTAGCCGGCGATAATTATCCTAGCGCTAAGTGCGCTTAGCGATAATTATCGTCGGTTGTTGCTGATATGCCCCTTAGATTTTCAAAAACCCAAAGCTCAGCACCTTAAATTTTCGATGTTCTGATTTTCCTTTTGTAAATCGTTAGAGCAGGCCCTACCCGTTTAGTGTGGGAAAGTCGATGCTCTTTCAGTAGGGCACCTGCTAATTGGTTATGCCTGAGGACTAGTAGATCTATCTGGGGCTTCCAGTTTATCCTCTTACCCATTGTTACACCCAGATATGTGAAGGTGTCAGTTTGCTCCAAAGAAACCTTGTTCATAACTACTCTGCCTTTCACTATTTTGTTTATGCAACAGCATGAACTTTGTTTTATCGACATTTACTACTAGCTCATGGTCGCTGCAAAAATCGGTAAATCTGTTGAGTGCACACTGCAGACCTGATTGAGTTTTAGACAGAATTAAGGTATCGTCTGCAAACATTAATAGTGGTACCTTCGAACCGGCAAGAGTAGGAGCATCGGTTGGTTAGGCAGTATAGTATGTGATAACCTTGTTTATGAACAAGGAAAAGAGGGTAGGGGCCAAAATGCACCCTTGTCGTACCCCCTTATTTGCTGGAAAGCGATCCGTTAATTTGCCCTGTTGTCCCCACCGTACCTGGGCATAGTTGGACTCGTGCAGTTTAATAATAATGAGTAGGAGCTCAAGGGGCATCCCTGCTTCCTTTAATGTGTCCCATAGCTTGTGCTGGGGGACCAGATCAAACTCTGATTTTAGGTCCATAAATGCCACGTAAAGAGTCCCCCCAGCTAAAATCACAGTGCTCCAGTAGATCATCATAAACCTAAAAGACTTGGGGGCATATCAGCAACAACCGGCGATAATTATCGCTCAGCGCACTTAGCGCTAGGATAATTATCGCCGGCTAACGTGGATTTTTATCGCTGAGATAGCGTGCTATTAGCAACGCTTATCTCAAAAACGATAAAAATCCTAGCGATAACTGCCCAACGTGAGATTATCGGTGGAAACCCAGCGATAATCTCACGAAGTTTGGCGTTAGCTTGTTGATAGAGACTCACAAACTTAGCCATGATATCCACCCTCCATAAGATATCATGGCTAAGTCAGTCCTGAAGCAGGCGTAAGGAAAGTAGCGATAACAGGGGTTCTCGCTACTTTTCTTGCCACTATGCTTCATAGCGTGGGGCTTGATGATAGGAGAAATGTCGCTAAGCGACATTTCTCCAGTCATGTCAGGTAAGGAATGCCCACTTTGCATCTCATTAGAGATGCAAAGCTGGGCGTTAAGAATATGGGCGCTAATGCAAGGTTTCACGCGATAGCGTGACCTTGCTAATTAGGCGATTAAATTATCGCCGCTTTTCGCCCGAAAACGGACGCAAAAGCGGCGATAATTTTATATCGCCTCGTTGCTGAGATGCTCCTTGGTCGATAGTGCTAACGTGGGGGGCGAAAACCCACTTGAAAAGTGGATAGAATTTCATGATCATCTATCCATGTGTTAACACTACTCAACACGAGCCTAGCCACAATTTTTTGTATTGTGTCAATTAGGCTTATTGGCCTGTAATTACTTGGGCTGGCGCGGTCCCCTTTTTTATATATTGGTATTATTTCTGAGCTACGCCAGGATTTGGGTATGGGGGCACCTCTGGACAGGGCATTGGATAGGGTATAGATATATTTAAGCCAATTCTTTCTGTCATGTTTAAATATATCGGCCGGGATACAATCCGGGCCAGGGGCCCTGCGTGTAGGAATGGCGTCCAAAACTCTTTCAATCTCCTCTATACCAAAGATTAAAACATTGTCAGAGACTATTTCAGGATATTGTATGGGGGTGCCTGCTGTGGCAGCAAATTGTGCCTGGTAGTGCGAGACCCATTGTTCTGGTGCCACATTATTGACTGGTACAGGCCCTATATCTCCACTACCCCATTTAACTGTTTGCCAAAATTTCCGCCAGTTTTTCCCATTACTTGCAAGCAACAAATCGTTCCATATATTTTCATCGAATCTCTTCTTTGCCGTGCGTTGTGCTTTATTGTATACTGACCGTGCATTTTTGACCTCCTGTGGTACTCACGACCTGATTGCTTGGGAGAGGTGCCTAAATGCTGTCCTACATGCCCCATGTTTTCCCACATGTGGTCCGCTGTGGCAGACGGGAGGGCGCCGATCGATTCGCTGATGTCCTTTGCTCGTATCTGGAGTTAGACAAGCTTCGGGGTCCATGTGGCGGGGGCGGCAGCCTCCAGCCCAAACTCCTTCACAAACTACTCCACTTCCTTTTACAACCATGGGGTTTCCCAGTTGTACAGGACGGCGCTCACCCACTATGCCCATCCGAGGCGCCTCCACGTTGGCAACAAGAAGAATCGTGACATCAGAAAGCCAAGGTGGCTCTCGTCTTCAGTCCTCAGGGTGCTCCTCATGCATTGGCACACGAAGATTTCCCGCAGGATGGTGGCGATGTCTGGCACTCCCTTGCCTCAGTTGTCGTGGGTCTTGAACATCACAGCCCTCTTCAGCCTGTCCATATTTTGAGCTCCAGATGAAGTAGAAGATCATTCTCGTGATGGCCTTGGCCATGCGGGACTGCAAAGGCCACACTTGGATGACGTTCTGGAGCACTGGCAGGGTCTCATTCCGCAGGACCAAAGACTTCCCTTCTATCGTCAGCTTCCAGAGGCTTCAGAGTCTCAGCTTCTGCCTTGTCATCCCCTAGTCTCATTTCCAATGTCTTCTCCGCTGCACCTTCTCTGCCGAACCAGACTCCAAGGATCTTCAGGAAGTCCTGCTTGATGAGGAATGGCAGTGGGTCTCCACAGGTGGGGGCCCAGTGTCCCAAGAGTAGAGATTCTGACTTGGTGCCGATCTTCGCTCCGGTTGCCTTTCCAAACTTGATACAAGTCCTCTCCAGTTCTCACACAGATGGTCCGTCCACACATAAGAATGAGACGTCGTTCATGTAGAGGGACACTTCACTTCACCCTTTCCGTTGCTTCCTGGGCTGTCACTCCTCTGACGTTCCTGTTCTGTCTGATGCGTTCAGCGAGGGGTTCAATCATGCAGATGAACAGAAGAAGGGAGAGCGGACAGCGTTGCCTGATGCCTGACCGGATCGGGAAGGGGTCGGTTTCCAGCCGTTAACCAATGCCAAGCTTGAGATATCTCTATACATTGTGGTCACCACGTCACAGAAGAAGTCTCCCAGCCCCAGTGCTCTGAGTGTCCGGTCCATGAACTCAAGGGAAACGCGGTCAAATGCCTTTTCCTGATCTAGGCTGACCAAGTTCGTCCTAACCTTGCAGCTCTTGACGTACTTGATCGTGTCTCGGACCAGGTACAGGTTGTCCACGATTGTCCAACCCGGTATCCCACAAGTCTGGTCTGGATGGACAATCTTCGCTTTTACCTTCCTTAGGCGGTTGACCATCACCTTTGCGAAAATGTTGTAGTCCGCCTTGAGGAGAGAGATGGGCCTGCAGTTCTTGAGGTCTTCTCTCTCTCCCTTCTTCTTTTACAAAAGTGTTATCATACCCTCTCGCAAAGATTGCGGCATACTGCCCTTGCCCTCCATTTCCTCCTGTAGGTCCAGCAAGTCCGGCCCGATCAGGTCCCACAGTTCGACATAAAGTTCCACTGGGAGACCGTAATTTCCTGGTATTTTGCCTCTCTTGGAGGTCATGGCAACCAAGTGCAGCTCTTCGAGGGTGAAGGGCGCGTTCAGGCCCTCTCTCTCTTCTGGACCCAGTGTCTTTGAGATGCCCTCCAGGAAACTATCTGCCGGGGCTCTCTCTGATGACTTTGGTGAGTATAGCTCACCATAAACGTCGGTTACGACTCTCATGACATAATCTTTCTCATCGTGGATGTTGCCCTCCGAGTCCCGCAGCTCTACCAGTGGTGTGCGGGCTGAGTGAAGTTTCTTGAAGAAGAATGAGTTGCATTTCACGTCCTTCTCCAGGTTCTCGGTTTTGGTCCAGAAGATGATTTTCCTGGATTCCTCCCTGAAGTGCTCAGTAAGCCCTTTTTGAGTTTCTTCCAGTTCGTCATCCACGTCCCATTCCCGAGTTCGTAAAGTTGCTGCAGTTTGCTCTGCAGCTTCCTGAACGACCTCTTCTTTTCCCGCGCACCAGCTCAGCTTGCACCCTGGAAAAAGCTCCGGAACCTGTCCTTTCCCCCATCCCACCACTCACGGACGGAGTGAAAGAGGTCCTTCATGTCCCTCCACTCTACATACGTGACTCTGAGGTTCACCACTAACTCCTCTTTTTAAAGCAGAGAGCAGTTCAGCTTCCATGATCCTGGGCCAGCGGGGGACTTACCTGAAAGTTACCCCTCAAAACTGACTGCTCTGTGGTCTGAGAAGTGGACGGCGACCATGGAGCTTCGCCCAGGCTTTACCGTTGGGGAGGTGAATAGGAAGTTGATCCGTGAACCCACGTATCCGGCGGCCTACTCCAGGAAAAATTCCTGGCATTCGCCCCCCTGCTCCCGATGACATCCCAGAGGAACGTCTCACCTATCAGCTCCACCAACAGCCTGGACGTCATGTCCATCCCATCAGAGTGTGACTGTGACCCAGTGCGTCCATCTAACTCTACTATGCAGTTGAAATCAACACCCATAAGGATGGTTCTGGAGGTCACGAGTTGCATCTTGAGCACCCTGAACATCTCGAGTAGCTGATTCCTCCCTGGGGGGCATAGACATTGATGAGCCTAACGGGCTTACTGACCCACGAGCCGTCTATGGCCAGCACTCTGCTGCTGACTTATTCGGTGACCTTGTCCACGGTGAAATTGCTCCCCTTGATCAGACTGGCCACTCCAGACGATTTGCAGTCATTATCTCCAGACCAAAATGATTGCCCGTGCTTCCTCTGCCGTTCGAGCTGGCTGTACGACTGGGCGCACGGAATCCCGCATTCCTGCAGACAGCATATATCTTGGTTCTGAGCGGCCAGGAAGCGAAACGTGCAGACCCGCCTGACCTGATCCTTCATACTGCCGACGTTTAGGGTGAACAATGATACAGCCATTGTCTTTGTGCTAGCAGTCAGTGTCCAGTTCGAAACCTTCTGGGGTTGAGGGCCATGAGTAGCTCTCTTTGGGGTGCTGAGCTTCGTGCTGGTCCTGCTCTCCTTCTCCTGTGCTTTCCTCAGCATTTCTGATCAATACCTCTATTCCCACGTCCGGTATCCACTGTTCTGCCGCTCCTGTGGTCTCGATGGGTCCCATCAATGTTCAACTGTTGGTGGAGCTCCTGGAGTGATCCGTGTAAGGAAGCAATTCTTCTTCCTCCTCTTCGCTCTCCATTTCCTCCTCCTCTACATTGCTCTCGTCGTGGATGATGATGATGTTGTCATTAAGGGTGGGCGTAGTTCGCGAAGTAGCACTTCGCGAAGCTACGCAAAGTGAAGTTCGCACTACGCGAGCTACGCGTAGCACTTCGCGAACTGCGTAGTAACATGTTCGCACTGTGCAAGATGTTGTTTTCAATGATTGCACAGTGCGGACAAGCAACCGGCACTGTGCAATCATTGAAAATGGCATCTTGCACAGTGCGAGCTGTAGTTTTCTGCTGCTCGAGTAGATTTTTACTCGAGCGGCAGCTTTCTCAACGCGAACTGGTAGTTTCTCATCGCGAGCGGTCGCGAGCATACGCGACCCCTCGCAATGAGAAACCTGACCTCCTCGCGTTGGGAATCTCGCCGGGAGGTTTATTTTCCATGCTCGCGATCGCGAACAAGGAAAAAGTCTCGCAGGGGTGTCATTTTGCTTGCTCGCTGTCGCCAACTTGACGTTGAGGACCGCGAGCAAGCAAAAAATGACCGCAGCACTACGCAACACTACGCTACGCGTGTTCGCACTGTGCTACGTGCAGTTCGCGTAGTGCGAAGTAGCGCGAACTTCGCAAACTACGCGAGCGTAGCGTAGTGCTTCGCCCAGGCCTAGTTGTCATCCTCTTCTCTCCTGGCTTTGTTGATCTTGCTTGCCAGGGTGTCTTCTTTAGTTGTTGTCATCGTCCGTTTTTTACCACTTCTTCATAGGTGGGAGACGGCATTTGCCATGTTCCCCTCCTCTGTTTTCCACTTGGGATGGGAGGGTGGTGCTTTCGGTGGGGGCGCCTGTTGGTCCTTGGCGTTGGTCCCCTTCCATTCCTCCGCCTCCTCCTTCATCGTTGCACACTTCTGGCGCAGCATTTGGGACCGGACTTAACTTCATGTCTCTTGGATAAAGTTGTCTTCCTCGCCGCTGCTCTCTGTTTTCACTTCGGATTGTTTACCCTTCTTCTTCTTCTTCTTCTTCTTCTTCTTATCCCCTTTTGCCATAGCAGAGTCTTCTGTCACTGTCTTCTCCTCCTTGTCTTCTGATTGCGGCATCAGGTCTTTGTCACTTGGGGCTTCCTTTGGCATGGCTGCTTGTGGTGCTCCTTCCTCGGGCCTCCCTTGGGTTGGTGGACTTCCATGGCCTGTGCCGTCCCAGTCGGATGTGTTGACTCCTCTGCTGTGACTAGTCCTGCCTTGGGGTCCTCTGTTTTCTTTGGCCTGGTCTTGGGGGTGTTGGGCCCTTTGGGGCCTGGCCCTTCTGTTCCGACTTCCTGGGTGCTTCCGGTGTTTTGGCTGCTTGTAGCTTGGCATCCTGCAGGAGGGCGGTCAGTATGGCATTGGCTGTTGGGGATGCCATTGGTCTGGTGTGTCTCCAGGCTGGGGTTCCTGTTGCTGCGCTGCATAGGTATTTGGCAGGTCAGGCTTGGGGCATCGGTAGTAGGTGATACCCTCTCCTCCTCAGAAGTTGCACTTCTTTATCCCGCTGCATGTGCCTGCTTCATGTCCGTTCTGTTTTCAGATCGTGCAGAAGTTCTCTGGGCATTCCTTTCCTCTGTGTCCCACGGCCTGTCATTTCCGGCAATTGAAAGGTTGACCTTGGCATTTGATCCTTTCCTCGTTTGCTCCTATGTAGAAGCTCCCTGGTGGGTGTCTCAGGCCATCCCTAGATGCAGGGTCCTTTTGGAGGCTGACAATCGGTTGCCAGGTCGTGTTCCAGATTCCTTTGCTATGTCTGACCTTGGTGAGTTCTGTCTTGATGGTCCTGTACCGTTGGAGGAGTGACGCGATGTCCTTGTTTGGAATGTGGGGGTTGGCCATCTCTACTGATCCTCTTCTCCGTCGATGCCGGTTCCCATCCTGCTGAGATGGCGAATTCAGCGTAGGGCTTCTCCTCATTCTTCCCCTGAAAGAACTCCCAGTACTTCCTGTAGAGGACCTGGGTGACGAAACTGAGGAGGAAAATCCACCCTAATGTTGAGGTCTGGCAGCTCAATTCATCTTGCCCTGGGATCCCAGCTGTCTTTACGACCTTGCTCAAGAACAGGTCTCGGTCTAGCTTGAGGCCCTTTTTGTTCTTTAATTCCCACCGCATAACCTGGGCATGTCTATGAGTGAGATTTTACCCATTAAAGGGTTCAGGGAAGGTCTCTTGCCTGGTCCCCTCCTCACACATCCCCTTGCTCTCTGATTTGGTAGCAGTGGGGGTTTCAGGTGTACCTGCCTTAGGCCCTGAGTCCTTCTGGGCACCAGCCTTACCAGCGCTGGTGCCTGGTTTTGGAGGTACAGACGTACTTGCCTCTCCGCTGGCCTCCCCAGGGGACCCAGGGTTGGGCTTCAGGGGTCTGGTGTGGGGGTTCCTATTTGGATGGTCACTGGGGCTCCAGTGCCCATTTTGTCTGCCATTTGGTGGATTTGGGGCTTAGCGGTAATTTCTGGCTTACCGCTGAGTTTACCGCCTGGGTACCTGGGATGTCTCCCAACAGACCACAATAGTCTGCAGTGCAAGAAACACTGTCTAATCATGCCCTAGAGCTAAGGCAAGGATTATAGGTGTTACCACCTAAGCATGAATCCCCTCATCAGAAGTCTGGGTGCTGTACAGGCCTGTGAAGGGTGTTAGGAGGTGTTTTAAGCCTCCAGCATTAGCCCACCCAAACGCCAGGAAAATTTAGAAAGCGTAACGTGTCCGGTGCTCTAACTCTGACCACAGGTTCTTGGGGGTTCTATATTGTGTTCCTAATGAACAAACAGACACCAGAACACTGGTGCCCCTCCTCCTGCTTAATTAACAGTGCGGTGAGCCGAGAGCAAAATGTGCATACATTTGCATAAAGCAAATGTTTTCGCTTCAAAGTCAAAGTCGTAATTACTGTAAAGATCAAATGTTACTGGCGCAAAAATTGCTCTTTCAAACTGATAAGAACAGATTTTTTTTTTGTTGTCAGTGCGCCGTTTCTGGTTCAGATACATCAATCGTCCCATGCCATAATACCCTATTTATTCTTCAGTCGTTAGTAACAAACTTTGCAACAAGTGCGCAAGCTATCCCATTGACCTTTTCCCTGTGAAGGGAAAAGATCACGTTAGTCGAATACATACAGTAAATAATTACATTTACTCCACCTGTCTTCATCCGCCTTCTCCTCTCCCCTGTCACCAACCGGTTCCTGGGTTCAAGAAAAAAAGGACAAAAGAGGTTAGTGGCCCATCCAGGATCCCTCCCATGCGAGGGTGCGAGGAGACCCCTTTGGGTCCTCGGTCATGACCGACATCTTCATCTGATCTGTCCAGTGCAGGCTGCGGATCAACTTACCGCACACAGGGGGTCGATGTCTCCTTCTTCCCCAATACCAGGCGGTTTCTGGAAAACAAAAGAACATCTTTAAAACAGCACAGGATCCTCCAGCAGCCATAGATGTCACCTAATGCATGTGTCCCTGGAATAAACCATATATCACAGAGTCTGCGGTGATGCGTGAAGTAGGTATCTAGGCCCTAAGCTCCATGCCTAGGGCCTTCAGCAGGTCCTGTGCGTAAGTGCACTCCTAGAAGAGATGGTATGTTGTCCACGGTCCATCCTCTTGGGTAGGACTTGTATCGGTTGAGTCCTCTTGCGTGCATAAAGGCTCTCACGGGAAGTCCTCCTTGTGTGGTAAATATTTAAATTACCTGTACTATTTTTATGCGGTAAAGTCTAGTAAGAATAACTCAGTAAAAATAAGAGGCAGAATCCGTGTTATTAGAGGTTCTAAAAGGCTTTATTCCTTACAAGGAATTATGGTTCGAACCATAGGTATCTTATTCCATCACCACGAAGGTTCAGGAAGGGATAGACGATACATTATTGACAAGTAACGACATATATAAGAAAAGCATTACATTGAGACAGATGCAGGAGGCGTAACAGCTGATAATACAGATAAGCATACACATACGTAATGAAGAAAGGCGTGACAATAGGCGTATATCAGAAACGTCATTAAAAGTGATGTCACAAGTGGGCGGATCCATAGGAGAATCCTGCAATGTCAGCAGAAATACTTGGCAGAGATGCGCGCGCAGCCGCATGACGTGTGATTGACGTGTGATTGACGTGCAACTAGAGGGTGCAGGGGAATTGACATTTAGCTCTACATGTGGAGACAGAAGTCTGGGGGGTTAGGTCAACCTAATCCCAAATCATATCTAATATCTTATGTTTAAGGAACTGTATTATCCAGAAGGGAAGGTCTCTCGGACGGAATCTATTCTATACTGACTGTTAGTGCGTGTACAAGCGTCTAAGTGTCTACATGAGATGTGAGGGGGCATGGTAGCAGGGCTATGAATTACTTGTATGAAGACAGTGAAGCCGGGCCCTTTGCTCGGTAGCTGGAAGGATGTTTACCTAAACTGCTAGACAGGAATGCATTGGACGAGGAGCGGAGCAGATAACTTGAAGGCTGAATACAGTTTTTGGCAGGCAACAGGCCGTGTCAGGCACCGTTAGCCGCGCAAGGAGTAGGACAAAGTTCATGGATACAGATGTAAGCTCAGGCTGGAGCTTTCAGAAGCAGGAGGCAGGAAAAGGCTTGATGGCAAAATTCAGGGCCTACTTGCCTGAACTGTAAAAACGTGGAAAGTGAACCACATAAAGTCGGTGGCCTTTCATACTTAGGAATGGAATATCCGACCCATTTATGGCGGATCTGAAAGAGAGCATGTTGACGTTGGACGCACATGTATTTGCGTCTTCATAGCTGGAACTGGAGGGAACATACATGTACTTGTAGCATGTACATGGAGCCGTTGGGGTCTAAGATAGGGGACATAACTGATCATAAAATTCATATTTCCTCATTCCCTCCTTGTCCCCTACGGACCCTTCATGAGATATCGATCTTCAGTAATCCATCAATCTGTTCATATAGCATCATTTGTTCTTCTTTCTTCTTCCGGGATCTTGAATAAAAACTTGAAGGTGGGATACACGATGTGGCACACAGACCACAAATCGCTGGCCCACATTGTAAACATAAGCAACAACTGAATAGTATGAGAAAGCCAATACCTAGGAAGGACAGGATCCTCCATCCCCAGGCTGACAACACGCTCCAAAACCAACCGGACCAAGTCCAGGTGCCTGGATTCTGGTGTATCTGGCTTACAATCTTATGAAGGCGAGTTATGGCTTTATATACTGAAGGCGAGTTTTCTGGTATGAAAACGCAGCAACTTGATCCGATGACCCTACAAGCTCCGCCCCTATCGGCCAGGATGACGTCAAGGACAAGACGATTTTGAAGAACAACAATCCGCATCGCAGACTGCTCCTCTGTTAAGTTGCCTAAGGCGGAAGTAGTTTCATTCACTACTGCTTCAAGGGTTCTAGTTAATCTACGTATCAGCTTACTATTAGTAACTGTACCTATATAGGGAAAGAAACCTTTATTGAAATCTGTGTATTGTTCCCATGCCGTTTCAGTGTAGTCGACAATGGGGAGATCTCTCTGCTGTCTATTGTGTACTAAATGAGTATTTCTGTGATAATCAGGAGGTGCTAGAAAAACAGGTGGCAAAAGGAATGCAATGTAACAGGTACCATCCCAATCTAGAGGTAAACGTATATATGCGGTCTGGCCACATATGAAATAGGAATGACGAGAAGCTCTGAATGTAGACTTGCCTTGATCACTGAATTCTATTACAGTGGTACATTTACTATGGCCCATATGTATTGAACCATTCTTTCTTACACATAATTCACCTTTAACTGGAAATACTGACATGGCGGGCAAGACTGGTACGGTTTCGGATTCAACATTCAGAATCATGAGGTTAAGTGTAAAGTTACCTAATCCATATACTTCATTTTCTAGATCAGTTCCTGTTCTATTGGGAAGTCCCTCCTTGTTAGGGTAGCAGACTTTAAGTAAAACTAGGTTCAGGTTTCCCCATACCCAGTTGTCTTGATAAACTACTGAATTTGAATCTAGGGAATTAATCAAACTAAACCATGCTCCACAGGAGCCATTGTGTGTGAATGGATACGGAAAGAGAGGCAGAACTCCCTTGTAGTTCTGATAGGGAGGGAGTCGGCCACATATCCAACAGTTTGTAGCATTGCTGGTCTGATGGGAATGATGTAACATACTAATGAATGTGTTGTTGCGCAGCGCAAATCTATAGGACAACTCATGTGGGGGTAATTCGCTAAAAGAATGTTCGGCAGTAGCATTGAAAACACGTTTAGAAATAGGATAATACATGTGTAACAGTATGCTCGCAGCAATGATTAGAAGACTTAGGAAAAACATAATTAATAATGTCACTATGCAATGACTACGAAGTGATTTACAATACGCATGCTTTTTGAGCTGCTTCTGTCTAATTCTTTCTCTATTTCGGTCTAGAGGATACATGTCAGAGACAAATTCAACCGATTCACCTTGGAGAGGACTTAAACAATCAAATTGTCTGACTTGCTAGACCTTAGTTTCAATTTATAGAGTTCACTTTCTGTTTTCTCAGCAAAAGGGAGCTTTGAGTCAGTCTGTGAGGGAATGCAGGGCTGAGTGTTCACATCGGACGGTAGTCCATAAAATTTTTTGATATGGCTCGAGTGCAACCACCCTTTACGTCCCTCGATCTTCACGGCTGTCCTCGTGGTCAGTAAGACGAGTTTGGGCGACTGCCACCTAGGCTCCAGCTGGGTCTTCCGGTCAAAATTCCTCACAAGAACCAGGTCACCTGGAACCACGTCATGGGGCTTCACCTCAGTGTTATCGGGAAAAGCTGCAGCTACCTGTGAACGACAAGATTGTAGTGCAGACATCAAGGAAGCCAGGTAATCTGTCAGCATATTACTATCAACATCAGTGATTTTACGAGGTATAGGCGTCCCCCACATATTTGGTGGTCTACCGAAGACCACCTCATACGGGGATAGCCCTGTTCGAGAGTGTGCTACCATTCTCATGTAAAAGAGTGCAACTGGTAAAGCTACTATCCAATCAACACCTTTTTCTCTACATACTTTGGACAGTCTAATTTTCAGAGTTTGATTATGGCGCTCCACGAGACCTGCTGCCTCGGGATGTCGGACACAGTGGAATTTCCATTCGTAGCCTAACAGAAGTGAAACGTGTTTCATTAGTTCGGATGAGAATGGCTGGCCGTTATCTGAGTACACGACACGGGGCAAACCGTACCGTGGGAAGAATTCTCGAACTAACTGTTTGGCAGTAGTCGGGGCAGTGTAATCTGAAACCGGGTAGGCTTCTGTCCAACGGGAAAGAGCACAGACAACTACGAGAACATATTTGAATCCTCGACATCGTTCCATCTGGATATAATCCATCTGGAGGACTTCAAAAGGGTAATCGGGAGGTTGAAATCCACCTTGCTCTACGGGAATGCTTTTACCTGGATTAAACTGACAACATATCATACAGGTACGTACTTTTTGTTTAGCTGCTGCTCGCAAGTGTTTGTTGAACCAAATGTGTTGAATACTATCTAGCATAGCTTTCTCTCCTAGATGCGCTGGACTATGTATTGTGTTAATGATGACTTGAACCATGGAGTCGGGGAGAAACCATGTAGATTTTCCCTTCGTCATCCATCCTTGATCCGTTTGGATCCCTCCTAATTCAGTCCATTTCTTTATTTCTTCTGGTGTAGCATGTGTCTGTATGTCAATTACATCAAGAGCGGGATCCTTAACTGTCATGCAATGTGTTGGTGTCGGAACTATTGTCTTTGTCGTGTCAGTTGTAGGAGTCTGATTCTGAGCAGTTTGTTTAGCTGTTCGGTCAGCTAGGTCGTTACCCTGAGAAATGATATCGGTAACTTTTGTATGGGCTTTACATTTCATAATAGATATTGCAGTGGGCAAATGAATTGCATCTAGTAGAGCTTGAATGAGGGGTCCGTGTTGGATGTGAGCACCGTGAGAAGTCAAATAACCTCTCTCTCGCCATAGAACGCCGAAGTCATGGACGACTCCGAATGCATAACGTGAATCTGTGTATATGTTAACTTTCTTATTTGTGGCTTGAATACAGGCTTGTGTCAGAGCGATGAGCTCTGCTGCTTGAGCTGACAAAGTGTTAATACAATTTGTTTCAATGATTTCAGTGTCTGTTGTGACTGCATAAGCGGCCACTAACTCTCCTGTACCTGTTCTCATGCATGAACCATCTACATACAATGTCAGGTCCGGATCTGATAATCTAATATCAGTCAAGTCTTGTCTGGGTTTCGTCGTAATAGTAATGACTTCAATACAATCATGTGCCAATGGGTCTGTTCCCTGTACTGGCAAAAGTGTGGCAGGATTTAATGTACTACAACGTCTGATTTCTATGTGTGGCTGAAACAATGTTAATTCATAACCGGTAAGTCTCGCTATAGTCAAGTGTTGTGTTTGTGTGCGGTTCAAGAGAACCTCTACTGCGTGTGGTACTTGTACTGTCAATTGATGTCCTAACACTATGGCATCGCTTTGTCTGATCGCTAAAGCTGTTGCTGCCACGGATTTCAGGCACGCAGGAAGAGCCTGAGCTACGGGATCTAGTGTACTGGAAAAATAAGCACATGGTTTGTGTGATCCTGCTTGTTCCTGAGTGAGTACTGACAGGGCAGTACCTTCACGTTCTGTAACAAAAAGTGTAAAACGTTTGCTGTAACATGGTGTTGCTAAAACGGGTGCTTGACATAAAGCTTTCTTCAAGCTTTCAAAGGCTTGTGTATGTTCTTGAGTCCAAAGGAGGACAGTCGATGTCGCTGCCTCCTGTGTTGTCAACTGAATGAGTGGTTTTGCTAGAAATGCATATTGAGCGATCCACTGCCTACAGTACGAAGTGAGGCCTATGAAAGCCCGCACCTCCTTTTGTGTCTTAGGTGGCGGCATGTTAACAATTAACTGGATGCGGTCAGGTGTAAGCTGTCTTCCCTCCTTGGACAGTAAGTGCCCAAGGTACACAACTTGCTGGACACAGAATTGCAGCTTAGAAGGGGACACCTTGTGCCCCTTGTCGGCTAGGAACTGTAAAACCGTTAGTGATGCTTTTTCACATTCAGGTTCGCTTCGGGCGGTGATCAGCAGATCATCGACATATTGAAGTAGGGCAGTGTTAACTGGCATGTGGATACTGTCAAGTTCTCTTTTCAGTGCTTGGCTATAGATGCTGAGGCTTTCTGTGAATCCTTGAGGTGCGCGTGCGAATTTAAAGCTTCGTCCATTTAAACTGAATCCGAACAAATATTGACTTTCCGGATCGATTGGGACGCTAAAGAAGGCGTTCTTGAGATCAATTACAGTAAAGAACGTTGCTTTGGAATCAATGGCTGTCAGTAATGAAGAGATGTCTGGGACCACGGGGTATTGTGGTACAATGCATTTATTTAATTCGCGCAGATCAATAACTAATCGATATACTGACGGTGCTTTTGGATCAGTTCGTTTAAGAATCGGAATTATCGGGGAATTACATACATTGGAGTCGGTTTCCACAACCACTCCTTGTGCAATGAGCTCGTCAATGATTTGCAGCAAAGCCACAACAGCATCTGGGGGTAGCTTGTATTGTCGCATTCGTGGTAGTACCACTCCTGTTTTGAGTGTGACTCGATATGGTGTAATGTTCATGCAACCAACATCAGTGGGGCCTTGTGCCCATAAATGTGTAGGTAAAGTCTGTAACTGGTGGTCCATGTCTCTGGACACGTAGTGGCCTTTAAAGTCACGCAAAAATAATCGTACTCCTTCCGGAGAACAACATATTATAGCTCCTAGAGCTTTCAATGTTTTTATACCTAACAAGTTTTCTGGACATGATTTGGTAAGCAATAAATCTGTAGTTCGTGTCAATGGACCAACCGTAAGTGGAAGGGGTTGCGATACTTCATTAATGATAGGCTTTCCTGAAAATCCAAGGGAAATATTCTGTGAGCCTGAGAGGGGTGCCCCTGGAACTTCGCTACGACTTATAGTTGTTCTGCTTGCCCCTGTATCGAGTAAAAACTTTCTGTCTTTCCCTAATACTTCACTCTGTACATAAGGTCCCTCTTGATCTACAGGAACCTCAATAAGGGGTAAGCCAAATTCCTTCTCTAGGCTATTTCATGTGTATCGTTGATAATCGGGATAGTCAGTTTGTGCATACTGGTACATCTATTGTGTCGTTGTTTGGGTTGCAGCAATAGGCTGCGCCTGTGATGTTGCTACGGTTTGTGGTGGAGCTGCCTGTTGCGGAGCTGGCCTAGATTGTGCATGCTGAGGGGCTTGTTGTTGGATCTGATCCTGTCTAGGTGGACGTGGTCTCTCCTGGGTTTTACCCGTGGAGATATTATGTTTCAGAACTGCACAATCGTGTATATAATGACCTGGCTGTTTACAATAGTTGCATGTCCCTTTTACAGGACCCACTGAATCATTGGACTGTCTATGACTGTCAGCTGGAACTGACTGGGCAACAAGCATTTTCATTTTCGTGTCTTTCATACGTTTTTGTTCATGTTCTTGTTCTTCTCTAATTCTATTGTGGTGGTATTGTAACATTTGTAACATCTGTGACGGTGTGTTACCTTGCCAGGTACTCTCGAATTTCAATACTCTATTCTTAACTTGGGGCAGGGAATTTTCAACTAATTTGGTCACAAACAGATGTGGATATGACTCGCTACTTGCTTTTATGCCACTATTAATACCAAAACATTTTTCAAATCGGGAATAGAAATCACTAGTGTCTTCATCTTGTTTTTGTTTACAGGCTGAGATTGCACCCCAGTCTTCCTTTTTCGTAGTTAATAATCGTGGCAATACTTGCACTAGTAATCCTGGTAATGCTGTAGTCTTTTCCCCAAGCCCTGAACCTGGAGCTCGGGCCTTTTCTTCGGTTTCTAAGGCTGTCCAATCTATCTTTTGGTCTCCCACCTCCCAGTCCTTTTCCTTGAGTTTTTCGTAAATGCCGGCAGGCATTAATACTTTTAATATTTTCATAATGTCAGGATAAGTATACTCTCCCATGAGTAACATGTCTTTTATCTCACGGTGGAAACCTGCTGGGTCCTTGTCATGGCTAGGTACTACTTTCTTCATTTCTAATAATTCAATTTTAGTTATGGGTGTGTACACAAACACGCGTTTAAAATTTTCGTCGTCAATTTTGATGGGGTGAACTTCGCGTAAGGGATTCTGTCTGTCCATGTAATACGTTATTCTTTCCTTGATGAGAACTGAAACATGTTCTGGGCATACGAAAACAATATACTGGTTTCGAAATTCTAGAATTTCTTTAATTAAATCAGTACCTGAACCTCTCCATCTATTCGTGAGTAATTCTGTCAATATGTCAGGTAGGGGACCAGGATCGGAGTGTTGGCTTTTATATAATATAAGGAGGTGTTGAATCATGTATATACCAGCTAAACGCTGTTCATCTGGGGTAAGGTTCAAAAACGTGTGTGCTAGCGCATCATCACTATATTTTCCGGGACTGTCAGCCCATTGTACTGCTGACCTGGCTAATTCTTGTTCATCCATGGAATCGAGCATATGATACCCCCTTCGGTCTCGGAGTAATTTATCAGCAGCCTGGAATAAGTGTTCAGGAGACCTTATATTTATCATAGGGGTTTGAAAATTTCTGTTACATTCTGGACGTATCGGACGTATTGGATCATTAAAGCATCTAGTATTATTATAAGGTCTTCCTCTACCTACATAAGCCATCGTTTCTAACTGTCCTGTGGGCATTTCTAATTCTTCCTCCTCCTCTCCTTCTGATTCGGGTTTGTCTGTCTCTAATCTTTCTTTATGTATTCGTTCTACTTCTTTGCGGATCTTTCGGTTCATGGCTACTATACATGTTTGTTTATCATGTTTCCCGTTTGATATATTCTGACCCCATTTGGCAAGTTTTTGCATTTCCTCCGGATCTACCCCAGGCCTGTCTTGATTTCTGATCACGCAGTTTATGAAGAAGCGTAACAATTGCCTCTGTTCCTCCGCTTTCTGGTATTCCATGGCTTCGTTAATACTTTCAGGGCCTCGCCCTGATTGGACAAAGTGATATATATTTTCTAAATGTGCCGTCATTCCTGGTAGCATCGTTAAATACATTGTAGCTCGTCGTATACGTAATGATGACAGCAGCATTTCGTCCCGTCTACCGGGCACAGGATCATATCTACAATCCACTAGAAGTTCTTTAAACATGTCGGGAGTTCCTAGTTGGGGTGTACGTTGGTGTGCTAAATCTCTAAGGGATAATTTATTTCCTCGGGGTGGCGTGGCGAAAATGTCTGTCGTACCTCCTGTAGCACCGTCTGAGGTGCTGGGCACGAAAGGATTTGTTGGATGTAAGATAGAAACTGTAGATGCGGGAAAAGCGGTAGAAACAGATGGGCCTGTTAGAATGTGTGTAGGAGTTTGTTGTTGCGGAGGTACAGACGGATGATCTTGGCGTTGAGCACCACCGACAGGCGGTGTGTGTGGCGGAACATTAACATATTCGGGAGCTGTATCGTCTAAATAGGAAGAAAGGAAAATATCTTTTGCGGTCTTGGGATGTGCTTTTAACGGGAGTAATGGCGGTGTCAAGTCTTTCGGTATTTCTGGGGTGGCCTTAGGTAACCCTTCGGCCAGAAGAGGATACATACCATTCATAAGAGTGTTTCGTTGTCTGTCTACTTGTTCTGATTTTACTCGGGTACCCTCCTCAATTAATAGATTTTCTCGGGCTTTATTTGAATTCTCCCTATTTTTCTCTTCTAATCTGAGCGTTTTCTCTATGCGTCTATGCGATTCTTTACGCCATAATTCAATGGCATCTTTCTGTGACTGTCTGGCTTTCTTTTTCCATAATTCTTCTTCGACTCTCATGATGCAATCTGCATCCCATGTCCCAGCTGCGGGCCACCTCTGACTTTCGGTTAGGTCCTTGGTGTAATCCACCCATAAATCAAGAAATAATACGGCATCTAGGCCATGCTTATGGTACATAAAGTACCCTGGGGTGTCCCTAGGTGGAATGGGAACAGCTTCTTCGAGTACCCCTTTTCTAGTTTTGATCTGTCTTAGTTTTGAAAAGAACGGCATCTTTAAACTTTGCTACTTGATTTTGAACACACTATATTACAATAAACACAATAATGACCACTCATTCATACCACGATTTTTAAAACATATTAAAACATTTAACATTTAACATTTAGAACGAACAATGATAATTAGAAGAAAACTAGTTACTGACATAACACTAATACTAGACAATACTGGATTATGTATAAGACATACTAGATATACTGCTAAACAGTACAGATACACTGCTGAAACAGTGCAGACCGGATCTGTGTACCCAAACCCGTCTTGACCGGCACAAACTAATGTGCACGTTTAAATGCCTCCCCGGCAATGGTACTCACCGGGTAGCACGGAACGGAAGGCCTCGGAACTGAACTGAACTGGATCGGACTGGACTCGACTCGGAACTTCGGAACCTGGCGGGCCTCTGTATACCTCGGATCTTGCTCTCTCAGCTAGGCTCTGGTCGGGATACTTCGCACTTCTCACCGCCTCGTCTGGGTGTTGATCGCAGCCTCAGTCACCCCCGCTCGGCCGGAGGGAGATACAGGAAATCCTGCGGGTACGTGTAGTTGTCCGTTCAGCTGTGGCAGGAGACCGGGCCTGCAACGCACCGCCGGCGCGTGAGATGAGAAAGTGTCCCTATTCGGGCGCCAATTATGTGGTAAATATTTAAATTACCTGTACTATTTTTATGCGGTAAAGTCTAGTAAGAATAACTCAGTAAAAATAAGAGGCAGAATCCGTGGTATTAGAGGTTCTAAAAGGCTTTATTCCTTACAAGGAATTATGGTTCGAACTATAGGTATCTTATTCCATCACCACGAAGGTTCAGGAAGGGATAGACGATACATTATTGTCAAGTAACGACATATATAAGAAAAGCATTACATTGAGACAGATGCAGGAGGCGTAACAGCTGATAATACAGATAAGCATACACATACGTAATGAAGAAAGGCGTGACAATAGGCGTATATCAGAAACGTCATTAAAAGTGATGTCACAAGTGGGCGGATCCATAGGAGAATCCTGCAATGTCAGCAGAAATACTTGGCAGAGATGCGCGCGCAGCCGCATGACGTGTGATTGACGTGTGATTGACGTGCAACTAGAGGGTGCAGGGGAATTGACATTTAGCTCTACATGTGGAGACAGAAGTCTGGGGGGTTAGGTCAACCTAATCCCAAATCATATCTAATATCTTATGTTTAAGGAACTGTATTATCCAGAAGGGAAGGTCTCTCGGACGGAATCTATTCTATACTGACTGTTAGTGCGTGTACAAGCGTCTAAGTGTCTACATGAGATGTGAGGGGGCATGGTAGCAGGGCTATGAATTACTTGTATGAAGACAGTGAAGCCGGGCCCTTTGCTCGGTAGCTGGAAGGATGTTTACCTAAACTGCTAGACAGGAATGCATTGGACGAGGAGCGGAGCAGATAACTTGAAGGCTGAATACAGTTTTTGGCAGGCAACAGGTCGTGTCAGGCACCGTTAGCCGCGCAAGGAGTAGGACAAAGTTCATGGATACAGATGTAAGCTCAGGCTGGAGCTTTCAGAAGCAGGAGGCAGGAAAAGGCTTGATGGCAAAATTCAGGGCCTACTTGCCTGAACTGTAAAAACGTGGAAAGTGAACCACATAAAGTCGGTGGCCTTTCATACTTAGGAATGGAATATCCGACCCATTTATGGCGGATCTGAAAGAGGGCATGTTGACGTTGGACGCACATGTATTTGCGTCTTCATAGCTGGAACTGGAGGGAACATACATGTACTTGTAGCATGTACATGGAGCCGTTGGGGTCTAAGATAGGGGACATAACTGATCATAAAATTCATATTTCCTCACTTGGATGACCATCCAGGCGATGTCTTTGTGCTTGTTCGTCAGGCGCTTAAATGTGATATTTGCCCACATGTGGTCCGCTGTGGCTGAGGGGAGGGCGCCGATCGGTTTGCTGATATCCTTTGCTCGTATCCAGCATTGGGCAAGCTTCGGGGTCCTAGGCGGCAGCCTCCAGCCCGAACTCCTTCACAAACTTCTCCACTTCCTTGTAGAACCACGGGGTCTCCCAGTTGTATGGGACGGTGCTCTCCCACTCTGCCCATCCAAGGCGCCTCCACGTTGGCAACAGGAAGAAACGTGTCATCAGAAAGCCGACATAGCTCTCATCTTGGGTCCTCAAGGTGCTCCTCATGCAGTGGCACACGTAGATTCCCCTCAGGATGGTGGCGATGTCTGGCACTCCCTTGCCTCCCTTGTCGCAGGTCATGAATATCACTGCCCTCTTCACTCTGTCCATCTTCGAGCTCCAGAAGTAGAAGATCATTCTTGTGATGGCCTTGGCCGTTCGGGTTTGCACAGGCTACACTTTAGCAACGTATTGGAGTACTGGCAGGGTAACGTCCTGCAGGACCAAAGACTTCCCTTCGATCGTCAGCTTTGGGAGGCTCCAAAGTCTTAGCAACTGCCTCGTCTTCACCAGTCTCTCTTCCCATGTTTTCACCGCTGCACCTTCTCTGTCGAACGAGAGTCCAAGGATCTTCAGGAAGTCCTGCTTGATGGGGAATGGCAGTGGGTTTCGAGTGGGGGTCCAGTGTACAAAGAGTAGGGTTTCCGACTTGGTGCTGTTGATCTTTGCTCGTGATGCTTTTTTTAACTCGATACAAGACCTCTCCAGCTCTTTCCCAGATTGTCCGTCCGCACTGAAGACTGAGATGTTGTCCATGTAGAGGGAGCACTTCACTTTGCCTTGTCTCCTGTTTCCTGGAGCCTTCACGCCTCTGATGTTCTTGTTCTGCCAGATGAGTTCGGCGAGGAGCTCAATCATGCATACGAACAGGAGGGGGGAAAAGCAGGCAGCCCTGCCTCACCCCAGACAGGCAAGGGAAGGGGTCTGTTCTCCAGCCATTTACCAACTCTGTACATTGTGGTCACCACGTAACAGAAAAAGTCCCCCAATCCCAGTGCCCTGAGTATATGGTCCATGAACTCATGAGAAATAACCCTGGGCATAGTATTACACATCACTCACTGGAGCATGTGTTGTTTGCACTACTACACACAGTGCAAACACTGCACCTAGCATAGCAGAAATACCCACAAATGCTTTGATAAAGCAATTTTACATGCTAAAAAGCATATAACCAATTCACAAAAGTGAACAGTAAATGATAATATTAGGCAATGAGAGAAGTGATAATTTTGGGGTCCCCCCTAACCTAGGGGGAGGACCAAGCAGATGCCTTAACACAGAGAGCATATCATGCTGGTGAACGATTCAGTGGTGGTCCCTTCCTCCTAGGACCACCTCAAGCACAGTTATGGGCAAAAATACAATCCCAACCAAAGGCCCTACAAAGCATTATGGGACGAGATTAGCAGTGGGCAGTGAATATTATAGTGTCCAATATCAAAATAATTCTACTAAGAGCTGCAGTTCAACTAGTCCTTAGGAGTCAAATACAAAAGCATTGAAATTATTATTACATCAAGCTGCAGTTCCACTAGTCGTTACTAGATGTCCCTCACGAGTCAAATGCAAAAACATTGAAACCCTTTCATGAAGCTTTTGCATTTGACTCGTGAGGGACATCTAGTAACGACGAGTGGAACTGCAGCTTGATGTAACAATAATTTCAATGCTTTTGCATTTGACTCGTGAGGGACATCTAGTAAAGACTAGTTGAACTGCAGCTCTTTGTAGAATTATTTTGATATTGGATACTATGATATTCAATGCCCACTGCTAATCTTGTCCCATTGCGTCCATCCAACTCTACTAGCAGTTCAAATCACCACCCATCAGGATGGTTCTGGAGGTCACGAATTGCATCCTGAGCATCCTGAACATCTCGGGTCGCTCATTCTTCCCTGGGGGGCATAGACATTGATGAGCCAAATGGACTCACCGGCCCACGAGCCGTGCACGACCAGCACTCTGCCGTTGACCTGCTCGGTGACCTTGTCCATGGTGAAATACCTCCCCTTGACTAGAATAGCCACTCCAGACGATTTGCAATCATTACCTCCAGAACAAAAAGATGGCCCGTACGTCCACTGCCATTCGAGCTGGCTGTACGACTGGGTGTACGGAATCCTGCATTCCTGCAGAAAGCAGATATCTCGGTTCTGAGCGGGTAGGAAGCACAACGTGCCGACCCACCTAACCTTATCCTTCACACTTCTAAAGTTTAGGGTGAACAATGATACAGACATTGTCTCCTCGCTAGCAATCAGTGTCCTGTTCGAAACCTACTGGGGTTGAAGGCCCTGGGTAGCTCTACTTTGTGGTGCTGAGCTTCCTGCTGGTCCTGCTCTCCTGTGCTGTCCTGGCGTTACGATCAACACCTCTGTTCCCACGTCTGGGTTCCACTGTTCTGCCCACGTCCGGGATCCACTGTTCTGTCACTCCTATGGCCTCGATGTGTCCCATCATTTTCAACTGTTGGTGGAGCTCCTGGAGGACGCTGGGTTCTTCTTCCTCCTCCTCTTAGCTCTCCATTTCCTCCTCCTCGTTGCTCTTGTCGTGGATGATGATGATGGTGCCGTCATCCTCTTCTCTCCTGGCTTTGTTGATCACTTGATCTTAGTCAAAAGGCTGAGGGTACAGTACTGCATGTTCTCAACTCTGCCCACTACTCCCCATTTATATATATGTTTCTAATGATGTAAAATGTCAGATGTAACCAAAAGGGAGGGTTGAATGGGGCAATCCGGCGCACTGTCAGTGATTGTCCCCTGTGTTTAAATCTAATGTAAGTAGTGCTCCAAGGGAAAGGGTGTCAACCCAACACCCTAAGTATTCATAACCATAAATCCAAGCCCCGAGCGCATACAAAAAGTGTCCAAGAAAATAATCTCCACGTCTTGTTCCAGTATTCAGCCAGAATCCACTTTATTCTGAACGTCACAACAGCCTTGCACTGTGAGATGGACTAAGCCACGCCCTATTTACAACACTAAGTTAGCACAACCGAGATCATAGTTAACAAGCAAGCTTGTCGCTTCTGCTGCGCTGCACACGACACTGTTGTTATGTGTTATTCATTTTGTAAAATGCTGACTCGACTTTGCCTTACAGAATAACAAACGGTTGTTATACATTCTTAACCGTGAAATGTGCCCTTGGTCTGTACATCATGCAAAGAACGCGTCTGGGTCACTAGAAGGTACAGAGTGTTGTGTTTAGATTGATCGTAGACACTTGTTAGACATATCATGCATACAGTTGCCAATGTTTGAAGGACAAGCGTCTTTAATATTGCAGAACAGTTTGGTTTTACATTCATTCGAACAAGAAGAGCTGATGCATGCTGTGAGAGCTGATCCTTTGATGTGATTCTACTAAGCTGATCTATACGGTATGGGGTCCCCCCTGTTAGCCTAAGAGACCTTCTAATAGTCTAATAATAATAATGTATTAGATTATAGTGAAAGGAGTGTGGTCATATACCACTGTCATTAATAGTATGATTGCTCCTTTCATTCTATATGGTATTGTAACAATGTTCATGATTCTGATCTTTACTGTTAGTCTGCTAATGTTAGCCAAAGTACTGCATCTTAGGACGCGAGGTTTATAAAATAAACTCTTTAAACTTTACCGTGTCTGTATTATTATGTTGTGGACTAACAAATAAGTACGAACAGGTATTTCGGATTCCCACCACTCCTGAGAAATATCTAAGTCGCTTGTTCTGGTTTGTCTATACATTGGGACCACCTAGCTAGATCTAGGTTAACGAATGAGATACTAAGCTAGTCGGATAAGAGGTTCTGGGTTCTGAGGGGAGTTTTCTGGTACACCACAATTCTCTGAGGTCCTGGTCTCCTGCGCATAGTTCTGTGCAAAAGCAGAATCCCTGCAACATGGCGCACCGAACGTTTGGTCTTAACGTCTGAGACGCTTTAGTAGTGCTAGTTTTAGTCCACAACAACCCTCGCTCTCGTTTCCGGAAAACTTGAGTGACGGTTTAACCTACCTAGGTTTAGACTAAAGGTTCTATCAAGCTTGAGAATTAAAAAGGTTATAATTTTTGAGCGCAAGTGCTACTGTGTAAATCGTTGTTCTTTTTTAAGGAGTCCTTATGGCGGTTAATATTCCCGCTCATAGTAGGGTTCCTCTGCGCGCTCATCTGAGGGCGTATGGGGTACCTGATGACGGGATGTCCATAGTCTTTGTGGTCAGTGCTGATACCACCTACCCGTATGAGTTGTTTACCTCATGGGTGACCTTTGCGGAGGTCGATACAGACGATAATTTGTTCCACGAATATACAGCCTCGGCTGTACCTGCGGCTTATGCCCCATATCGGACTCTGGAAATTCCTATTACTGCCTGGCAGCATACAATTTGGTTTAATGGCGCCCTCCCCCATGAGGTCGTATCGGCGAGAATGGGCCCGTTGTCAAATGCAGGGGCTACATGGCCGGTACTGGCCGGATATACTCCACACCCACGCTACCTGACGGTGGGAGTGGGTGATTTAAGAACACTACACACTGCCCTGATTACGGTCCATAGGGCTTTAGTGCAGTATGTGTCACGCACAGTTCAGGTGGGTACACCTGCGGCTGCTGGACACGGGGCGGATCACCATCACGCGGTGGTGATTAGCCCTGTTATGGTTAACGCGGTAGTCGGCAAGCGCCCCCTCAGTAAGGATGAATTTCCTTACTGGCTTGCGGAAAAATTTGATCAATTAGAAGCCGTGTTTCCAAACACTACACCTGTGGATAAACACAGGATACTCACCATTACTTTGCCGAAAGACCTGGTCCCTGAGCTTGTTGATTGTGACAATTGGGGCAAGATCTTTGCTGCGACATATTCGAAGTGCTACGGCACTCCGTCTATGGCTGTTCTACCCTCCGTCATCAAGAAAGTTCAAGAAAGTCATGGTGCGGAGGCAGCTATTGAGTTGGGAATGAGGCTTGTCGACAGTTTCGATGTGGTTTGTTCCATGATAATGGGCAACCTCAAAGGAGATGCCATGCAGTTCCAAGTTGGCAATATGCTGGAGCTTCTGGCTGATGAAGACAAGCCTCGGCAGTTCGCAAAAATTATTGCGAAAGCCTACAGGATGGTTGGACGTAGTGCCTTAGGTGTAAAACCCACCATCAAAATTCCTGATGTAGTGCAACAAACTAAGGTGAGTTCGTCTACAAAAGACGAAAAGCCCAACTTTCCTAAACAAAGTTGGCGAGCCAAAAAACAAGAGAAGCAGCAAAAGAAACAGGTTTCTCGTCCTGCCTCACCAGTTCAGTCGTATAGTGAACGCACTTATGATTTGCGCGTTCGTACTCGTATTAAGTCACCTGATAGGTTTCAGGTTTCTGAACAACGCTCTCCTCGTTCTTCACAGGAAACATCGACTTCGCACTCTGGTGGTGGAGAGCGTGGAAGAGGAAGGGGCACTCAAGGTCGAGACCAGCCCCGCCAGACTGACGGTAAAGGCAAGCAGGAAGACGCAGCTAGACCACGTCCACCGTTTCAGAAAAAGAAAGTTGCTGCTATCTCAGCGAGATATGCCTCAGATGGTCAGGACACAGCTTCGGAACCTGACATGGGCACTAACGCTGCTAGACAGCGCGGCGGAAGTTACAGTAGTGCGGGAAGCATTGCGTCCATTTCTGGAGGCGACAGCAACTGACATATATGTGACAGTTGAAACTGCTGATACTCGCGTGGCCCCCCCAGAAAGATTATTTGAAATAGTCCTTAATATTGAGGGTGACATACAACGCAAAATTAAAGTGGTTTTTTGGGATAATCTTACCACCACATATGATATTCTTTTGGCGGAGAAAGATTGGCCTCCGGCTTTCATTTTGGACGCCCCTAGGGGAGAGGAAGTTATTCTTCCTTCCTTTGGGCACGCAGTGCCCACGGAGGAGTCTACTAGGTTAGCCGGGGAGTGGGCACAGGACTTGCGCCTGCGTTATATCGTAATCAGGTTGGTTGGGATAAATGTTCTCCCAATCACGAGATTCCATTGCAATCCGATCCCCAGCCTCAACCCCAATATCCCATGCGTCGCGAGGCAAGACCTCACGTCGCGTCCTTCCTTGAACAATTGGAATATCAAGGAGTGATTGAGACATGTGTGTCACCCATGAATAATCCTTTATTCACTGTAACGAAGCCTGACGGGTCGTACCGCCTAGTTTTGGATTACCGGCATTTAAACTCGCATTGCCGGACGTGTGCGGTACAAAATACTCATAGTTCGGCTCTCGTAGATAGTCTTGTGAGACAACGTTTCAAAACTACGCTTGACTTATCCAATGGTTTTTATTGCCATAATCTGGCCCCTCTTAGTTATAAGTGGACAGCATTTACCTCGGGTGGCAAAAAAAAATTGTTCAAGAGGCTCCCGATGGGCTATAAGAACAGCCCTGGAGTTTTTGCCGCTCGCGTGGTCTCTCTCTTAGAGATGGTAGACCCGGAAGCGTACTCGTATATCGACGACATCTATCTGACAGACGACGAGTTGCTTCCACACCTTGCTCGTGTGGATAACATAGTGACTATGTTTGCAGACTTCGGTTACAAGTTTAACTTTAAGAAGTCACACATTGCTGAATTTACAGTGTTGTTTTTGGGGTACGAACTCAATAATGAAGGTCGAGGCTTGGCACCGCAGTTCCTTGAGAAATGCGCAAACCTTCGTATCCCTACGACACTGAAAAAACTGCAATCCTTGCTGGGTTTTCTGAATTTCGGTCGATCCTACATTCCTGATTATGCCCGGCGTATCAATACACTTTATGCCTTGATACAACCAACTTATACCAGATCTTGCTGGCTGCCAGAGCACACGTTGGCATTATATACTTTGCAAACTGATCTTCTTACAGCTAAATATCTAAAAACTCGTGACAACCACACCGACCTGGTCATTAGAATTGTTCCAGGCGCGGAAGGTTTCACGTACTTAACGTTCAATGAGGGTGACACAGTCCCCATTGCTTACAAATCTCATCTGTACACTTCGGCTGAGCTGCGATTTTCCACTGTTGAAAAAGTCTTGACAGCAGTTCAGATGGCGATCCTGAAAGAACGAGCGCTATCACAAGGAAAGCGCATGCTGGTGGTAACACCGTTTCCTGCTCTAGAAGCAGTCACTAAGGCTAGTGTACCAAATTCTAAGGCTTTGCATCCAAGGTGGATACAATGGGCAACCTCCTTGGCTTCGCCAGACGTCGAATACATCTTTGACGCGGCGTTGCAGACTCAGGAGAGTTTGGAGTATGAATTCGTTCATCCTGCTCCGCAGTCATTGCGCCCCATCGAGGAATACCATTGTGTCATATACACTGACGGGTCGGCGCAACCGGCAACTGGATCAAGGCACGCTTATTCAGCGGCTTGCGCAATTGTAGTCGGTACTTTCGTGAATGGAGAGTTCAAATCTGATGCAGTGCATACGCAGTCATTGGGTGATTGTACCGCGCAACTGGCGGAGCTTCGTGCTCTAGTGCTTGCACTTGAGTTTGCTGATCACAGAGTCACTACTCTTATAGTGAGTGACTCTTACTATTGTGTTCAATCTTACAATGACAATATACTTTTTTGGATTATAAATGGTTTTCGTGATTCCAAAGGTTGCTCAGTAAAGCATAAAACAATTTGGGCTCGAGTGTCAGAACTCAAAGGGAGTCTGCCATTTGTGGATGTAATTCACACTCTTGGTCACCAACGAGTTGGTATCCATGCTATCGGTAACAGTTTGGCTGACGAGGCAGCTAAAACGGCAGTGGCGACATATTTAGTAGCAGCAGTTACAAGATCAAAATCTAAGATTGATGCAGATATCTTAGCAGCTGTAGCTGCTTCTGAGACAGGGACGAACTTCCCTAGAGGTTTCCCTTCTCGATATCATTATCACTTAAGTCCTGATAACGTCCCATTAGTGAGGATTAACGACGTTGGTGATAGATTAATCCCCAACGCGGACTGCAGACCAAATCTGATAACAGCTGCCCACGAAGGTGTTGCGTCTGCGCATGCTGGAGTGTCAGCAACTGTCTCTCTTTTGCAGCAACGTTACTGGTGGTACGGTTTGTATAAACAAGCGCGGGCTTATGTTCTTAATTGTGACATTTGCCAGCAGATCAAACCTTCTTCTGTTGCGCGTCCACCTCCAACGCAGCTGCATATATCTAATCAACCACTAGCGTGTGTTTATTTAGATCACTGCGGTCCTTTTACCTCTGATACTGTGTACAAGTACATCTTGGTTGCAGTGGATTCGTGCACACGTTTTCTGTGGGTGTGGCCACAAAGGAGTGCTGATGCCAGGACTGTCATCAAAGCATTGCGTGTCTTTATAGGGAGTTTTGCGTGTGGTACCCTTCACTCTGATCAGGGCCCGGCGTTCGCCTCTAAGGCTTACAAAGAGGCTATGAGAAGTTTGGGGGTCCAAGTCAAATTTTCGTCTCCATACCGGCCTGAGGGCAATAGTGTTGTGGAACGGATGAACCGTGACCTAAAGCAATCGTTGACAGCCAAGGTGTTAGGTACAGGCCGGAACTGGCTGGCCCACTTGTATGACGTCCAACGTGCACTTAATAATCTCCCTAGAAGGTCTCTGGGTGGGAGGACCCCTTACATGATGCTCTTTGGAGTGAGAATGTTTGTTCCGGACCTTGACGGTCTAGACATGGCGGCGGCTGCCACCCCTTTTGACCTGTATGACCACTGTGCTGTATTGCAGAATCTACAAGAAGCAAGAGACACTCTGGCAAAAGAACACGTGCCCTCTGCATCAGAAGAAGTGCTCCTGATTCCTGTGGTCGGCTGGCTACCTCGAGTTGGTGATCTGGTCCGTGAGAAGGTGGAGAACAAGAAGGAGTTTGGCCCCTCTTATCGTGCACCAGTCCCGGTGCTTCGAGTAGTGGGTACGCGTACAGTTGTTTTACCACCACTTCCTGGTCGCAAGGAAAAAAGGTACATTTCAATTGAAAATGTCAAGCTACACAGGGTGGCCGATTCTCCATAGTATGACACCTTCGGTTTCCTGCCCTTCAATGCTGAGAAACTCTGTTGTGTTGCCACCCTCTATCATCGTGCCTGAAGTTTCCATTGAGATGACTACAGTTAATAATCCGCCAACTCATGCTGGTGGTGTGCCCGCTGATCCTGAGTATGCTTATCCTACAAAAGTCGCTTTGCCCCTTTTAAATACAACAACACTTGCCCAGTCCCAGTCTTCCTTTGAAACTGAATCATTGACTTCCACTGTCCCTTCCAAAATCTCTATATTTTTTGCCTGGTTCAAGAGACATTTTTTGGTTGCACCTTGGACTTACATCTGGTTGGTGCTGATTTGTATTTTTTTATTCATGACAATGGGCTTTGTGGTAGTGTTTTTTAGACTTATCAATGGACACTACCTGAATGAACGTTCTACAATTCAATAAACTGATGGAACTTTGGCCCCACATTCCTCATCACACATCATGAAAAGAGACCAGATGTTTGTGAACATCACCGCCTGGCCTGTACGTGATGGGATTGCTTGGGATGCGGTGAACTTTCAAATTCATGGTCCCACCGAAGTTATTAATGTGCCAACTGTTTTTCGTGTTTCTATGGGTGATGTAGTTAAACAGACCATCCGCTCAGATGATTGGGATGTACAAGCAATAGAAGCACTGTTTTAAAATATTATGCTGCATTTGATGCTGAGGATCTGTATTTAAATACTGCGAACTATGATGAGCAGTTTTGTTTTCAACATTATGGCACACATTTCCTACACAGAGCAAATACTTTTAGAAATTTTGTTAATTTCACACAATGGGAACATTGTCCTGTACCTATGCCCGGCAGCTCTGCCACTTTATTGAAAAAATTCACATACTTTTCGGACTTTAGTGTGTCAAACCCCGAGTCTTTTTATTTTAAGGTAGCGGTAGAACCCACTTCTAAGGTCAGACTGACACACACAAAATTATTATATTCCAAATCCTTTATGGATGAATTGGCTATTGGAGGTTATGACGTATGGAAAGCTACTGTCGATCTTAAATCGGTTTGGGGAACTAAACCGTGGCAAGTACAAGGAACAGAAGCTTTGCATCGTGCCTGTCTTATCCCTAACCATATTTTATTTTTAAATTTATCTATTTTTCAGACCACCTGTTTTGGATTGGCTATATCTAAAAAATTAATTACCCCCTCGATCCCTGATCTGGGTGCTTATCCTGGTTGGGAAAATAACTCAGATCTGTCCCTTACTATGTTGCAGTCGCTTGTGTCCAATGGCACCTTCAATATTTCAACATTGAATCCTGAGGGTTGGTTGGTATGGCAAACAAGCTCAGATTCCTGTCAACGTCGATTTCTGGATTTGGCTCCGGGGTATACACAACTTAGGGTTGACCCTCGTTTCACATCTTCACACAAGGTGACTACCTACTCTGTAGGTAAGTTATGTCAGTCATGGCTGCAACATTCCACGTTAACTTCAGTTAAGCTTCATTTGTCACGTTTAAATGAAAAAATAGATTTGAATGATTTCATTAAGGGTCCTGTAAATGGTAGATCTAAACGATGGGCTTATGCTATTTACAATGAAATCTGGAAATTGTCGCAAATTGAAGCTGCTTCTAGATTACGTGCTATTGACCAGGCCAATATGGAAAAAGTGTTGGCTGTGATAGATAATAGTATTAATACGTTGTCTTCTAGAATTTATACATTAGATAATATTGTTTCTTCTGTCGTAGACATTGTGCAAGATGATGTATCTGTGTTGTATCGTGGCCAAAATCAGTTGCGTTCAATTATGCAGTTTGCATGGACATTGCAAACGTTAAAGGCAGGGAAAGTCCCTTGGGATTACATGAATATTTCATCATTGTTCCTGCCGTTTAATTTGACTGAAAAACAGCAGTTCATGTCCATGAAAGATGCAACTTATGCATTACTGCACATTGAAAAATTAGAACCTTTACCTTTTTCTGTAACTGAGTTAAATTCAGCCGTGTGGTTAGTTCACGGATTAGTAACTTTACCGTTCAGTTTGTTCAAGTTTAGTTCGTGCATGAAACACTATGCTATCGGCAGATATGAACAACTTGGTGATGCGTTTCTGCATGAAGTTTGGCCACTTCCGTTCACTTACAGATGCGTAAGGGATGGCAAGGAGGTTTACTTAAAAGGTGAAGAATGCAATTCCGCTCCTGATCACTCTGTTGTTTGCAGACATATACAATTACATGGCGCTTGCAATATACACGCTCCTAATTTAGCTTGTGTCCTAAAGGGGATTCCAATGCCAGTTATAACGTCTTCTTTTAAGCTGCTTGCCAACGGTAGTTATTTACTTTTAAATAGTGAAGCTTGCTGTGGGATGCTAGTGGGTATTCCTTACATAGTGACTGTTTCACAAAAAGTAGTTTGCTGTAATAACGTCCTTTTCCCGCCCCCGCAAGGCCGACTCGACATATCCATCTGGCCAGCGATTCCAACCTTGAACGCAGAGTTCAATAGGATGAGCAGAATAAGGGCTCTTTTGTCTAAAAAAGAGGTTGCGTTGACTTCATCCCGTGAAACATTTCTACTTAATGTTGCGAATACACGCACTGAGGTACAGGCTCTTTTAAATACCGACCTCCCCCTCCATTTTGGAACCTTGATTCAAACTATCTTTAATGCTTAGTCTACGACTGGCCTTGTTCATTTTTTTAAAATTGTGGGCACCGGCCTCGTGACATGTTTCCAGACTATTTTTGGTGTGATCCCCGCGTTTTTACATTCTAGTTTTTTGAGTGTCTTCGGAGGGTTCCCCTTGCTCCTCGCTTTGGTGGCTGGGATCCTCGTGTTGATTTGCGCACTTCGATATGGCTGCACACCGGGAGTTGCAAGACATAATGCTGCGCTTGCTCCATCTTCGTAGCCGGATGCTTAATTTCTACGGCACCTTACCACTGGCAGTATTAAGCGTCAAGTATGGATTGTCTTTCCGGTTTCCCTTTTTTACGTGTGTGCAACCTGTCTTTCATTGCCTAGATTGTCCGTTCCAATGGGCTCTGGACTTGTGCCTGTCAAACTTGGCGTCACCTGACCCGGATTTTGATGAACTAATGTGTCCCTTAGTGGCTCATGAATTCGACTGTTCTGGTGTCGAGTTTATGGCTTTGGGTGCTGCACACGGAGTCCTTGGGAACTGGGATATCGGAGAGGCAGCTATTGATTTCCTTGAAAGGAGTTATATTGAGGAGACTGACAGTTGTCCTATCATGGTGCTGGATGCTCCGATAATTAATGAACATGTGTGTTCCTTTCCCTTACTCAACTGGATGGCAGGTACTTTTGCGGAACGCTCCAATGATTTCCTCTTGGAAGCAGTCGCAACTTACGGTGCATATACCTTCATGGATTGACTTAATTGACATTGTCATTGCAGCTTGCATCCAGATTTATTAATTTTGTACGCAAGTTTTGCTTATTTTTTACCACATAATATTTCATTTTCTAAACGAAAATTTTTTAGTTTTTTCTCGGACTTTACACTTACCTTATATGACCTTGGTCTCGTTCTAAATCACTTGAACTCTGCGTTCTTAATAAAGGTATCCCTATTGGTTAGTGCTCCGATCATGAGGGGGTGTGAGATGGACTAAGCCACGCCCTATTTACAACACTAAGTTAGCACAACCGAGATCATAGTTAACAAGCAAGCTTGTCGCTTCTGCTGCGCTGCACAGGACATTGTTGTTATGTGTTATTCATTTTGTAAAATGCTGACTCGACTTTGCCTTACAGAATAACAAACGGTTGTTATACATTCTTAACCGTGAAATGTGCCCTTAGTCTGTACATCATGCAAAGAACGTGTCTGGGTCACTAGAAGGTGCAGAGTGTTGTGTTTAGATTGATCGTAGACACTTGTTAGACATATCATGCATACAGCTGCCAATGTTTGAAGGACAAGCGTCTTTAATATTGCAGAACAGTTTGGTTTTACATTCATTTGAACAAGAAGAGCTGATGCATGCTGTGAGAGCTGATCCATTGATGTGATTCTACTAAGCTGATCTATACGGTATGGGGTCCCCCCTGTTACCCTAAGAGACCTTCTAATAGTCTAATAATAATAATGTATTAGATTATAGTGAAAGGAGTGTGGTCATATACCACTGTCATTAATAGTATGATTGCTCCTTTCATTCTATATGGTATGGTAACAATGTTCATGATTCTGATCTGTACTGTTAGTCTGCTAGTGTTAGCCAAAGTACTGCATCTTAGGACGCGAGGTTTATAAAATAAACTCTTTAAACTTTACCGTGTCTGTATTATTATGTTGTGGACTAACAAATAAGTACGAACAGGTATTTCGGATTCCCACCACTCCTGAGAAATATCTAAGTCGCTTGTTCTGGTTTGTCTATACATTGGGACCACCTAGCTAGATCTAGGTTAATGAATGACATACTAAGCTAGTCGGATAAGGGGTTCTGGGTTCTGAGGGGAGTTTTCTGGTACACCACAATTCTCTGAGGTCCTGGTCTCCTGCGCATAGTTCTGTGCAAAAGCAGAATCCCCGCAACAGCACCAGCCAACATGTGTTTCGTATTGGATGGGGTTGTAACTGATTATCCATCGGTGAGCTATCGGAGAGGACGTACATTGAGAACTCTTCTTTGTCCTAGCTACCCATCACTTCATCCACAGGAGAATTGGTTGACACCACATACCTTTGGTTTTAACAAGTGCGGTCACTGCACGATATGCAGATGGACACGCGATAAGACTAGCAGTTTAATTGACAGAACGGGGAGAGTACAAAATTCGGCATAACATATTTTCCATGTTACACGAAATTTGTAGTCAATGGTAAAGTCTATAAGTGTGGACTTATGTATATTAGAAGTACTATCAGGGCACTCAAGGATAGGATTTATGTGCACATGAGGGCATTAAAGATGCAGGATCCAAGATATCCGGTAGCAGAACACATAAGTGAGAGCGATAAGCAAGGTGTACACAAAAGCTTTGAATTTTTTGTAGATTGATTATATTCCACGGGATCCGAGGGGAGGAAATAGGGAATTATCCCTCAGGAGATGTGAGGCTAAATGGATATTACGTTTGTATACGGTGGAGTCAGGATTAAATACAGACCAAGAGCTGCACTATTTTTTGTGTGATAGGTGAAGCAATTTGGTTCCCTTAGCCTCTGTATGGTGGCCTTTGACAATTCTCCCTTTTATACTTAGGGGTCTGTATTTTAAGTTGTTATACTACCATGTGCTGTTATATGTTTAAGATTTACAGGTCTGTATGGTGCACTGTATATAGATTCTAGATAATATGTTTTGTAAAGTGTCCATAAAGGTTACTGCCCCTGGGAATATGTTATAGACGTATTGAGTATTGATTCAAGACTCTCAAGGGTTTCCCTAGGTGACCTTAGCTGTGGTGATAACCTCGCTATTTCTGGAATTTATCGCCCTTGAGTAACGTGTTGTTAATAACACGCACCCAGGGCGATAATACCAGAGATAGCCTGCGATAATATAATTATCGCTAAGCACGGCCAGCGATAATTATTGCTGGCCATTGTTAATATGTCCCCCAATCAGGTATCTTTGGAGCAGAGGTGCATGGCAACATCCTACTACGAGTCGGGTCTGGTTCTATGTCACTTAGGGGCATATCAACAACAACCAGCGATAATTATCGCAAAGCGCACTTAGCGCTAGGATAATTATCGCCGGCTAGCGTTGATTTTTATCGCTGAGGTAGCGTGCTATTAGCAACGCTTATCTCAATAGCGATAAAAATCCTCACGCTAAGTGGCTAACGTGAGATTATCGCTAGAAACCCAGCGATAATCTCACGTTAGCTTGTTGATAGGGACAGACAAACTTAGCCATGATATCCTCCTTCCATAGGATATCATGGCTAAGTCAGAAAAATACCAGACGTAAAAAAGCAGCGTTAACCGCGGGTAGCGCTGCTTTTTTGTCTCTAACAGGGTTAGCGACATTCTTGATAATAGGAGAAATGTCTCTTAGCGACTTTTCTCCTATTATTTTACTCTGGAACACCCCCTTTGCATCTCATTAGAGATGCAAGGGGAAGCGTAGAGTAAAAGGGTGCTAACATGCGAATTTGCATGTTAGCACTCTGTTGTTGATAGGGCGCTAGTTTTATCTCTGCTTTTTTGGCTTTTAAAGCCAAAAAAGCAGATATAAAGCCCTTGTTGATATGCCCCTATGTGGTTTTAGGGTTAATTTTGCTTCACGTTCATTACGGGACCAATTATGGTGTGTGTGGTGTACTTGTCAGTGTGCTGCGGTGAGTCGGGTCTTATTGTTGTCAGTTACGTGGGCACAGTGTTATCTCTACTTGCACTCACCACGGCTCCGTATTGGTTATATCTGGGCATTATTCAAAATTACTTGACAGGCTGGGCTTGCTTATGCTTGTTTCCCATATATATTATGTGGGGTCAGGGCTAATATTATATCTACTTGGGACCCTTTCAATGTATGAATCCTCGCCTCTATTACACGCTACTATTGTGTGTTTTCTCTTGGTTAAGATGATGCAGTGACGGTTCTTATGAAAAGAGATATTAATACAGCTCAGATATATGTACGCTTTGCTTAGATTTTAGGAAGTGTCATCAAAAGACACACAATTTTGCTTTACTTTACTGAGATTTGAGTAGTATTTAGCAGTTTGAATCGTCGAATACACAAGGTAGGTACAGGATATGTCTTACGTGGTACCATGGTTTACGATATGTACTTCACGTACATAGATACAAATTGCTATTATATGGTGTCCCTCATTTAGGTTTACACGTACTTTTGGCAGGTATCATATATATATATATTTATATTTTTTTGTCTTCTTTTGTATCAGCACACGGGCTTGGAGAGTTTTTTTTCTCCATGCATGTGGAGATTCACCTGTTTTTCTGGTGGTAGTGGCCTTTATGAACACTATATTTCACTTCTAAACTTAGTCAACAACAAGGGTATGTATTGACCTTTACTTTACACACGAGATTAGTCGCGCCTCTGGGTATTCATCTATGTGACATTCATGGTTTTCAATTCACACTATGGTGGTTTGGTGCATTTCTTACATTGCTTACTTTTTTTTGGGGGGGGAGGCAAAAACTTTTATTAAGTGCTCAAAAGTTGCGATACATAGTTCTAAGGAAGTGGTACCTCTCCACTTAGGGAGGGCAGTCCACTTTAACTTTTCAATCAATGTATTTTAACATTTACATTCCATCAGTTTTGGATTCAGAATATTTGCGAATAGCGTTTACGGTTTTAATGGGGCCGCCACTTTAAAGAGTACAGTGGGGAAGGAGGGTTTTGTTACAGTTCTTCCTCTTCCTCACTTTTCTTCTTGTCCTTTCTTCTTGTCCATGGCTGCATAGTCTCTTAGCAGGCTGAGCACCATCCTGCGGCACCCTTCTCTGTTTACCACCTTTCCATTGGTCACCAGGCAGGTCCTGGCGTACAGGAGAATGTCCTTCATACAACAGAGGGGCCTCCAGCACCCCTGGATAGCTTCCTCTGTGTGCGTCCCTGGAAACAGCCCATAGAGCATGGACTGGTCCGTTATGTTCTTGTAGGGGATGAGGGCTACCAGCTCTTGTTGTACAGCAGCCTGTAGTCTCTGGGCAAAGGGGCAGTTCCATAAAAGATGGTGTGCAGACTCCTCTGCGGGGCATCCCCTTGGGCAGTTCCTGTGCAGGCACAGGTCTCTGCTGTGCATTAATGACCTCACTGGCAGGCCCCCCTTCATGGTCATCCATGCAATGTCCTTGTGTCTGTTGGTCAGAATTGGGGAGGATACATTTCCCCACACGTGACTTGCCATTACTGGTGGCAGGTCGCTCACTGGTTCAGTGGTGTCCCTGGACCTGATCAGTTTGTGGATTGTCTTGGGCTTCCAAAGGCTAGGAGTAACAAAGTTCTGCCCAAATTCCTCCACAAATTTTTCCACCTCTCTGTAGTACTTTGGGAGGTCCCAGTTGAATGTCACTGCAATCTCTCAGTTATCCCATCCCAGCCGACTCCACACGGGGAGGAGAAAAAAGAGGGACACCTTGTAGGAGGAGTGGTCCTTGTCCACATTTGACAGGGTTATTCGGACACAGCCACACACAAAGCAGGCCCTGTGGATCGTTGAGTTGTCAGGGACTGCCTTCCCCCCTTTGCGGTGCTCCTTGTGCAGGACTGACCTTTTCACCCTGTCCATCTTTGAGTGCCAGACAAAATGGAACACCATGCTGTTGATGGCCTGTGCTACATTGGCTAGGCCCGTGTTACATACTGAAGCACAGGCAGTGCGTCGTTCCTGAGCACCAGAGCCTTCCTTTCAATGCTCAGGTTTCTCAGACTCCAGAGGCCCAGTTTTTGCCGCACCTTGGACAGGCGTTCGTTCCAGCTCTTCGCAGCCGCCCCTGGTCCTCCAAACCAGACGACAAAGATCTTCATCAGTCCTGCCTCGATGGGGAAGGGGAGAGGCTTGTTGCAGAGAGCCCATCGCCCGAAGAGTTTCGCCTGTGACTTGTCCACATTGATTTTCACCTCATATGCCTTGCCAAAGACCGTGCACGCCTCCAGCAGGGATTAGACCGATTTCCCATCCGCACAGAAGAGGGTGACGTCGTCCATGTACAGTGAACACTTGACCTCCTTCTTCGTGTCGTCAGGTGTTGGGATCCCTCTGATGTTTGGGATCTTCCTGATGTACTCAGCGAGTAGCCCTATAACCAAAACAAACAGAGGTGGTGAGAGCGGGCAGCCTTGTCTTACCCCAGACCTGATAGGAAAGGGGTCTGTTTTACAACCATTTACAATGACTGATTTGAAGATGTCTCTATACATTACTTTAACGTAACTGCAGAAGCGCTCCCCAATACCCAAAACCGTGCAGTACCCTCTCCATGAACTCATGGGAGACGCGGTCGAGTGCCTTCTCCTGATCTAGACAGACCAGGGCAGCCCGGATCTTGCGGTGCGTGATGTGTCCCTGATCAGTGCGAGGCTATCTGCGCCCCTGTGCCCCGGGACCCCGCAGGCTTGGTCTGGGTGAACTAACTCGCCAATGGTGCCCTTCAGTCTATTTACTAGTTTCTTTGCCAGGATCTTGTAGTCTGCATTCAGGAGAGAGATGGGGCGCCAGTTCTTGAGGTCACATCTCTCCCCCTTATGGGGCAGATTTACAAGCCCCTTGCGTCACTTTTGCACCGTCGTTGCGTCACTTTTGTGACACAGCGGCAGCGTAAAAGTTGCGGCCCATTTACAACGTGACGCATCTAGGGAGATGCGTCACGTTGTGAAGCCCTGCACCACATTAAACCTGTGTCAGGTTTAATGTATACAGGGTGGGCGTTCCGTCGTAGGAAGCCCCGTAAAAGTGACGCAGTGAAATCTACAAGATTTCACTGAGTCACTTTTACGTCCATGCTGCGTCAAATCCCTGCGCCTGCTTGTAGCAGGCATGAGGAGTGACACAGCATGTTAGGCATAGGGCGCCCCTGAGCATAGCTGGAGTTGCGTCGTGCTTGCGACACGACCAGCAATGCGTGACTTTTCCGTCAACAGATGCGTCAGAATTTCTGACGCATCTGTCAATCCTTGCGCCATGGTGCGCCGAATTGTAAATATGGCGCATCCATGGTGACGCAAGGATTTGGAATGTTGGCGCAGGGAAAGTGATGCTTCTCTACAGTTGCGTCACTTTCTTGTAAATCTGCTCCCATGTTTATACAAGAGCGCAATCTTACCTTCCCTTAGAGTGTGGGGTATGATTCTCTCCGTCTCCATCTCCTCATACAGCTGCAGGAGATTTGGTCCCATTAAGTCTCACATTGAGGCATAGAATTCGACTGGGAGACCGTCACTACCTGGCGTCTTTCCCGACTTGAAGGATTTAACTGCAAGGTGCAGCTCCTCCAAAGTGAGGGGGGCATTAAGGGCTTCTCTCACTGTTGGGGAAAGTTCTTGGGATACCAGACAGATACTTTTCTGCTTGATCTCCCTCTGACCTCTTCTCTGAGTAGACGTCCCCATAGAAGTCTGTCAAAACCTTCCTAATGTACTCCCTTGTGTCACAGAGGGTTCCCTCCTTATTGTGCAGTTGAACCAGAGGGGTGTGCGCAGAGTGGATTTTCCTAAAGAAGGAGTTGCATTTCTCCCCCTTCTCCAGGTTCTCCACCTTGGAATGGAAAATGATCCTCCTGGATTTGTCATGAAAGTGCTCGCTCAGCTCTTTCTTGACTTCCTCCAGTGGGCTCATGACGTCCCATCCCCGGAGTTGGAGGTCGTGCAGTTCTTGCAGCTCTTGCTGTAGTCTACTGAACTCCCTCTTTCTCCCCCTTGCAACCTGCCTGCCCACATTCTTGAATAAATCCTGGATCCTGCCTTTGACCCATTCCCACTGTTCCCCTGTGGACTGGAAGGTGTCTTTCATGGCTTACCACTGGGTGTATGTCTCCCTAAGCTCCTCCTTCACCCCCTCTTGCTCCAGCAGAGAGCTATTCAGGGGCATATTATCAGGTTAGATGTCCTTCACATCTAACATGGGCTTCAATTGGAATTCCATTGAGCATATTATCAAGCCCATTATCGCCGTTTTAGCGGCAGTTTTCTGCCGCTAAAGTGGCGATAATTTTATCGCATGTCTTGATAATATGCCCCTCAGTTTCCAAGGGGCATATTAATAAGGACTTTATCTCCGCTTTTTTGGCTTTAAAAGCCAAAGAAGCGGAGATAAAAATATCGACCTATCAACAACAGGGTGCTAACATGCAAAATCGCATGTTAGCACCCTTTTTCACTATGCTTCCGTTTGCATCTCACAAAAAGCAGCGCTAACCACAGTTAATGCTGCTTTATTACGTCAGCTAATTTTCAGACTTAGCCATGTAATCCAATGGGAGGTGGATTACATAGCTAAATCCACCATGGGCTATCAACAAGGATATCCCTATTCTTGTAGTTTTATCGCTGCATTACCAGTGATAACCTCCCAAAATGCCGCTATCGCTGGATTTGTTATCGCCTAGGCGGTTAGCGTTGTTAATAACGTGATAACCAGGCGATATTATCCAGCGATAGTGGGCGTTAAAAAAATTAACGCTAAGCGCCCTTAGCGTTAATTTTCCCTGTTCCTTGTTAATATGCCCCCAAGTACCTGGACCTGTCAGGAACTTGCCTGTCAGTTCCCCTTGGAAGTGGATAGCTCTGTGGTTAGAGAAATGCACTGTCGCCATTGGATGTTGCTTGATCTTCACTGATCGAGAGGTAAAGATTAAGTCTATCCTGGAGCGCAAGGAGCCATCAGGGCGACTCCAGGTGAAGTTCCTGGCGTTTGCCCCCATGGACCCAATGACATCTGTCAGGGAGGCCTCACCCACCATCTCCACCAGTAGTTCCGCAGCATCATCCATCTATCCTTCCCCAGCCCTGGCTACGCATCTTCCACCTGCTTCTAGAATACAGTTGAAATTTCCACCCATTAAAATTGTTCTTGAGGTGACAAGCTGTGGCCTGAGGCGCTGAAACAGCTCCCGTTGCTCGCCTACGTCAGAGGGAGCGTACACATTGATAAGTCTAACTGGCTCTCCTGCCCACGAACCATCAACGACAAGAGCCCTGCCGCCCTCCAGTTCGGTGACTGAGTCCATTGTGAAACGCCTTCCTCTGGTTAAGGTATTCACTCCTACGGACTGCTGTTTCCCCCGAGACCAAAAGGAAGGCCCTAGGGTCCACTGCTGTTCTAGGTGCTTGTATGATGTTGTGAAGGGGGTGGAGCATTCCTATATTATGTACACATCACACCCCTGGCTGACAAGAAAACTCAAATTACTAGCACATCTGCGCCTGTCTCTAATACTTCTGACATTTACGGAAAATAATGAAATAGCCATCATTAATTAGTTTTTAAAAGTTTAACTTAATACTTAAAGACTAATTATCAAGTCAAAGCAATTGGTTACAAATACAAGTGACAAGGCTACTTACAAGGCTTGTTCAGCCTCCTGTTGGGTCTCTTGTGCTGGGCCTTCCTGCTCTGCAGCTGTTGCTTGCTGTTGCATGATGGCTGCTCCACACTCTTGGCTGGGCTTGGGGTCTACCTCCTCCAGGGTGACGGGCAGGTCTTGCTCTCGGTCCTCGATGGAGGTCTCCACCTCTTCTACTGGTGATGGGGGTGGGGATGCTTCCATGGAGGTTGCCAGCGCCCTGCTGTGTGTCCTTCTTGTTTGCAGTTCCTGCAAACTTTTGCCGTGCAGTCCATGCCGGTGTAGCCTGGTTTGCTGCACCTGTTGCATAGCTTGGGCTGCCCAGGGTAGTACAGGTATCCTGAGTCGCGCCCTAGGGAGAAGCTGGAAGAAGGGTGGTGGATTCCATTTGGGGCTGACGGGTCCTCCTTCAGCTTTACCATCACTGTCCATTTACCATACCAGATGCTGTCCAGGTTGCGGGAGGGTTCTTTCGTCACTGTGCAGCGGTGGCATAGGAAGGTTGTCAGGTCTTGGATATTGACGTGTGGGTTGTAGATGTGCACGGTCATTCTCTTGACTTCCAGCACGAGCTGGCATTCCAGGTGGAAGTCAGATAAAAGTTTCTCCTCCCATTGTGACCAGCACATTTGCCAATACCTCCAGCAGATTTGTTCAGACATGAACATAAGCAGGTAGGTGCCTTTGGGTGCATCCGACATGATGCAACGGATTTCTGCTGCTGTGAAACCCATCTTGGTTACCAGCAGCTCAGTGAAGATCTTCCTGCTCAGGTGCGGTGTGGAGCCATCTGGTTCCAGCTTCCTCTGCAGCTTTACGGTGTTGTGGAAACATGGATTCAGTGGTCTGCTCATCTTGCTGCTCTGCTGTGCTGTTCCCAGAAGAAGAGGAGTTTCTCAGGGAGCTGGCAGCAGGTAGGTAATCCTCAAGGCCAGTAAACAGGGTCCCTCTTTATGTTGGTGGAGGACACAGGCAGACCCTCAGTGGTAGAGGTCTCCTTCAGGCTGGCAAGGGATCCTCAGCTGGCAGGCAGCTCCTGCAGGTAGTCCACAGCAAGCAGGCAGTCCACAGCAGGTAGGAAGGCAGTCCAAAGCAGGCAGGCAGCTCCAGCTGTCAAGGCAGCCCCAGTGAGTCAGGCAGCTCCAGCAGATCAGGTAGCCCCAGGAGGCAGGCAGCTCCAGGCGGCGGGAGGCTTCAGCAGGCAGGAGTCCTCAGCAGGCAGGAAGGAAGGTCCAGAAAGCAGGTATACTCAGCAGAAAAAGCTTCAGCAGTACCACTTAAAATTGCATATCTGTGGGTAAAAGCACCAAGTAGCTCTTTTGCAGAACAGTGACCTCGTGGTGTCTCCCCTCCCAGGTAAGTATTTGTTTTTTTTATCTATCTATCCGTCAAGCCCTTTTCTCAGCCAGTCAGTCAAGCCATCCAGCCACGCTAGCCAGCCTTGCCTTACAGCCTGGCCAACGAACCCATCAACTCGGCTCGTGGTACTTAGCAGAGGGTACTCAGCACCGCCTTCCAGCCTGTCCAGCCCGGCCCCCCACCGGCAGCCAACCAGCCCAGCCGAACTGTGTGAACAACTTCACAGTCAGCCATTAGCCTGTCAGCCTTCAGCCGGTCGGACCCAGGAGAGCGCCACCAGACAAGGGGTCAGCTTAGCCTTTCGGCTCCGCCTTTCAGCTGAGGACGTCAGCTTGACCTCATCAGCAATAGCCGGCCTGCACAGCAGTCCAACTCAGCCGACCGGCTTGCGTAAAAAAATCAACGGTCGGCCAGTCTGCCAGTCAACTCCCCTCACAGCAAGCTGCCCAGCAGTGCAGCCGTTCAGTTACTAAAACGTCACTGAAAACGTCATCTTACACGTGACCGTCTTAGCCTAAAGGCGATAAGCGGTAACTATTTGATTACATTGAGGTGTTATTTTGAGTGACTTTTGTACAGGTTTGCACAGGCTACACTTGAGCAACGTATTGGAGTACTGGCAGGGTCTCGCTCCGCAGGACCAAAGACTTCCCTTCGATCGTCAGCTTTGGGAGGTTCCAGAGTCTTAGCAACTGCCTCGTCTTCACCAGTCTCTCTTCCCATGTTTTAACCGCTGCACCTTCTCTGCCGAGCCAGAGTTCAAGGATCTTCAGGAAGTCCTGCTTGATGGGGAATGGCAGTGGGTCTCAGGTGGGGGTCCAGTGTACAAAGAATAGGGTTTCCGACTTGGTGCTGTTGATCTTTGCTCCTGATGTTTTCTCAAACTCGATACAAGACCTCTCCAGCTCCTTCACAGATTGTCTGTCCGCACATAAGACTGAGATGTTGTCCATGTAGAGGGAGCACTTCACTTCGCCTTGTCCCCTGTTTCCTGGTACCTTCACTCCTCTGATGTTCTTGTTCTGTCAGATGCGTTCGGCGAGGAGCTCAATCATGCATATGAATAGAGGGGGAAAGCAGGAAGCCCTGCCTCACCCCAGACAGGCCGGGGAAGATGTCTGTTCTCCAGCCATTTATGAACTCCATGCTGGAGATGTGTCCATACCACGTCACAGAAGTCCCCCAGTTCCAGTGCTCTGAGTATCTGGTCCATGAACTCATGGGAAACGCGGTTCAATGCCTTTTCCTGATCCAGGCTGACCAAGGCCATCGGGACCTTGCGGCTCTTGACATACTCGATCGTGTCCCAGACCTGGGCCAGACTGTCTGTGATTTGCCGACCCGGTATCCCACAGGACTGGTCATGGTGGACTATCTTCGCTATCACTTTCTTTAGGTGATTGCCCATCACCTTTGCAAGAATCTTGTAGTCCACATTGAGGAGAGAGATGGGCCTCCAGTTCTTGAGGTCTACTCTCTCTCCCTTCTGTTTGTACAAGAGTGTTATCATACCCTCTCGCAGGGATTGCGGCATACTGCCCTTGCCCACCATCTCCTCGTAGAGGTCCAGCAAGTCTAGCCCGATCAGGTCCCACAGTTTGACATAAAGTTCCACTCGGAGACCGTCATTTCAAGGTGTCTTGCCTCTCTTGGAGGTCGTGGCAGCCAAGTGCAGCTCTTCTATGGTGAAGGGCGCATTCAGGCCTTCTCTCTATTCCCGACCCAGGGGCAGATTTACATGCCCCCTGCGCCACCATTATGTCACTTTTTATGACGTACTGGTGGTGCAGGGGGCTCCTCCATATTTACAAGGACAGGGAAAGCCACCCTGCGTGACTTTTCCTCTCCTTGTAAATACGCCCCCTTCACACGTAGGACTTTGCGTTGAAGGGGCATTCCATGGGTGTTGCTGTGAGTGTTCCCACACAGCACCCATGGAACAAGATACATATCCAGATTTACGACAAATTGTAAATCTGGAGATGCGTCTGAATGCTACGCCACCCTAGGGGTGGCGTAGCGAGGCGCAGCGAGGAGAAATGTTTTCATTTCTCCTCGTTTTTTCCTCTTTCAAAGCGTGCTGCATTCTACAGCACGCATTGAAAGAGGTGCCCCTTCCTGCACAAAAATCTCCCCATGTCGCAGGCATCCTTGCACCAAGATGCAAGGGTGCCTGCGCCAGCGCATGGCTGCAGTTTGCGCGCCAGCGCAGGGGGAAGCACAGAGATGCGACATATTCTTGTAAATATGTCGCATCCCTGTGCTTTGGAAGTGCCGCAGCGTGGCGCAGCCAAAGGGCCTGCGGTACCGCGCTGCGGCACTTTCTTGTAGATCTGCCACCCAGTCTCTTTGAGATGCACTCCAGAAAAATATACGCCTGGGCTCTCTTCGACAACTTCGATGAGTAGAGTTCGCCATAAAAGTCGGTTACTCACTTTGGAGGTTGGCCTCCGAGTCTTAAAACTCTACCAGCGGTGTGTGGGCAGAGTGAGGTTTCTTAAAGAAGAACAAGTTGCATTTCTCGAGGTTCTCGGTTCTGGTCCAGAAGATTTTCTTGGATTCTTCCGTAAAGAGCTCCGTGACTCATTTTATGGTTTCATCCAGGTCGTCGTCCACGTCCCATCCCCTAATCTCGAGTTCGTACAGGTGCTGCAGTTGCCTCTGCAGCTTCTTGAATGACCTCTTCTTATCCCATGCAGCAGCTCTGCTTGCATCCTGTAAGAACCTCCGGAACCTGTCCTTCACCCATTCCCACTACTCGCTGGTGGAGTGAAAGAAGTCCTTCATGTCCCTCCACTCTACATACACGGTTCTGAGGTTCGCCACTAACTCCTCATTTTCCAGCAAAGAGCAGTACAGCTTCCAAGATGCCTGGGCCAGGGGGGAACTTCCCTGTAAGTTCCCCCTCGAAACGTACTGCTCTGTGATAAGAGAAGTGCAGAGCGACCATGGAGCTTCGCCCAGTCTTTACTGTTAGGGAGGTGAATAGGAAGTCGATCCGTGAACGCACCGATCCGTCCAGCCTACTCCAGGAATAATTCCTGGCATTCGACCCCATGCTCTCAATGACATCCCGGAGGGACGCCTCACCAATTATCTCCACCAATAGCCTGGACGTCACATCCATTCCTGCAGAGCCAGACCCACTGCGTCCATCCAACTCTACTAGCAGTTGAAATCACCACCCATCAGGATGGTTCTGGAGGTCACAAATTGGTTTTTCTGGTGGCAGTGGCCTTTATGAACACTATATTTCACTTGTAAACTTAGTCAACAACAAGGGTATGTATTGGCCTTTACTTTACATGCGAGATTAGTTTTGCCTCTGGGTATTCATCTATGTGACATTCATGGTTTTCAATTCACACTATGGTGGTTTGGTGCATTGTACATTCGTATTTGCTTACATTGCCTACTTTTTTTGGGGGGGAGGCAAAAACTTTTATTGCATATCAGCAGGGATGAGCCACTTATTGTGCGTCCCGACTCCGCTACCATGGATGCGCCGCATTTACAATGCGGCACACCATGGGGCAAAAATGGACAGATGCGTGACGCATCTACTGCCGTAAAGGCGACGCATTGCTGGAGTTGCGTCGTAAGCGCGACGCAGCTCCAGCAAGGCTCGGGGGTGCCCTATCTTTAAAATGCTGCGTCAATCCTTACGCCTGCTTCAAGCATGGCCTTAAAAGTGGCTGAGTGAAATCTTGTAGATTTCACTCAGGCCCTTTTAGGAGGCGTTCCTGCGCTGGAGCGCCCCCCCCCCTCCGCCGGAACGCCTACATGTGGCGCAGGGCTTTACAACGTGATGCATCTCCCAGATGCGTCACGTTGTAAGTACCCCGCACCATGGCGCTGGCTTTGCGCCGCTGCTGCATCACAAAAGTGACGCAACGGCAGCGTAAAAGAGGCGTAAGGGGCTTGTAAATCTGCCCCATAGTTTTTAAGGAAGTGGTACCTCTTCCCTTAGGGAGGGCAGTCCACTTTAACTTTTCAATCAATGTATTTTCACATTTACATTCCATCAGTTTGGGATTCAGATATATTTGCAATGAGTGTGCTTATTACGGTTGTAATGGGGCCGCCACTTTAAAGAGTACAGTGGGGAAGGAGGGTTTTGTTACAGTTCTTCCTCTTCCTCACTTTCCTTCTTGTCCATGGCTGCATAGTCTCTTAGCAGGCTGAGCACCATCCGGCGGCACCCTTCTCTGTTTACCACCTCTCCATTGGTCACCAGCTGGGTCCTGGCGTGGAGGCGAATGTCCTTCATACAACAGAGGAGTCTCCAGCACCCCTGGATAGCTTCCTCTGTGTGCGTCCCTGGAAACAGCCCATGCAGCATGGACTGGTCCGTTATGTTCTTGTAGCGGATGAGGGCTACCAGTTCGTGTCATACGGCAGCCCGTAGTCTCTGGGCAAAGGGACATGTCCAGGAAAGATGGTGTGCATATTCCTCTGCAGGGCATCCCCTTAGGTAGTTCCTCTGCAGGCACAGGCCTGTGCTGTGCATGAATTACCTCACTGGCAGGCACCCCTTGATGGTCATCCATGCAATGTCCTTGTGTCTATTGGTCAGAATTGGGGAGGATGGGGAGGATGCATTTCCCCACACGTGACTTGCCATTGCTGATAGCAGGCCGCTCAGTGGTGTCCCTGGACCTGATTAGTTTGTGGATTCTCTTGGGCTTCCAAAGGCTAGGAGTAACACAGTTTAGCCCAAATTCCTCCACAAATTTTTCTACCTCCCTGTAGTACTTTGGGAGTCCCAGGTGAATGTCACTGCGTTCTCTCATTTATCCCATCCCAGCCGACTCCACATGGGGAGGAGGAAAAAGTGGGACACCTTGTAGGCGGAGTGGTCCTTGTCCACATTTGACAGGGTTATTCGGACATAGCCACACACAAAGTTTTCCCTGTGGATCGTTGAGATGTCAGGGACTGCCTTCCCCCCTTTGCGGTGCTGCTTGTGCAGACTGACCTTTTCACCCTGTCCATCTTTGAGTGCCAGACAAAATGGAACACCATGCTTTTGATGGCCCGTGCTACATTGGCTAGGCCTGTGTCACATACTGCAGCACAGGCAGTGCGTCGTTCCTGAGCACCAGAGCCTTCCTTTCAATGCTCAGGTTTCTCAGACTCCAGAGGCCCAGTTTTTGCCGCACCTTGGCTCTTCGCAGCCGCCCCTGGTTCTCCGAACCAGACGACTAGGATCTTCATCAGTCCTGCCTCGACGGGGAAGGGGAGAGGCTCGTTGCAGAGGTCCCATCGCCCGACGAGTTTCGCCTGTGACTTGTCCACATTGATTTTCACCTCATATGCCTTGCCAAAGTCCGTGCACGCCTCCAGCAGAGATTGGACTGATTCCGCATCCGCACAGAAGAGGGTGACGTCGTCCACGTACAGTGAACACTTGACCTTCTTCTTCGCGTCGTCAGGTGTCGGGATCCCTCTGATGTTTGGGATCTTCCTGATGTACTCAGCGAGTAGCTCTATAACCAAAACAAACAGAGGTGGGGAGAGCGAGCAGCCTTGTCTTACCCCAGACCTGATAGGAAAGAGGTCTGTTTTACAGCCATTTACAATGACTGATCTGAAGGTGTCTCTATACATTACTTTAACGTAACTGCAGACGCGCTCCCCAATACCCAAAACCATGCATTACCCTCTCCATGAACTCATGGGAGACATGGTCGAATGCCTTCTCCTGATCTAGACAGACCAGGGCAGCCCGGATCTTGCGGTCCGTGATGTGTCCCTGATCAGTGCCAGGCTATCTGCGCCCCTGCGCCCCGGGACCCCGCAGGCTTGGTCTGGGTGAACTAACTCTCCAAGGGTGCCCTTCAGTCTATTTACTAGTCTCTTTGCCAGCATCTTGTAGTCTACATTCAGGAGAGAGATGGGGCGCCAGTTCTTGAGGTCACATCTCTCCCCCTTATGTTTATACAAGAGCGCAATCATTTCTTCCCTTAGAGTGTGGGGCATGATTCTCTCCCTCTCCATCTCCTCATACAGCTGCAGGAGATCTGGTCCCACTAAGTCTCACAATGAGGCATAGAATTCAACTGGGAGACCGTCACTACCTGGCGTCTTTCCCGACTTGAAGGATATAACTGCAAGGTGCAGCTCCAAAGTGAGGGGGGCATTAAGGGCTTCTCTCACTGTTGGGGAAAGTTCTTGGGATACCAGACAGATACTTTTCTGCTTGATCTCCCTCTGACCTCTTCTCTGAGTAGAGGTCCCCATAGAAGTCTGTCAAAACCTTCCTAATGTACTCCCTTGTGTCACAGAGGGTTCCCTCCTTATTGTGCAGTTGAACCAGAGGGGTGTGCGCAGAGTGGATTTTCCTAAAGAAGGAGTTGCATTTCTCCCCCTTCTCCAGGTTCTCCACCTTAGAACGGAAAATGATCCTCCTGGATTTGTCATGAAAGTGCTCGCTCAGCTCTTTCTTGACTTCCTCCAGAGGGCTCATGACGTCCCATCCCCGGAGTTGGGGGTCGTGCAGTTCTTGCAGCTCTTGCTGTAGTCTACTGAACTCCCTCTTTCTCCCCCTTGAAACCTGCCTGCCCACATTCTTGAATAAATCCTGGATCCTGCCTTTGACCCATTCCCACCGTTCCCCAGTGGACTGGAAGGTGTCTTTCATGGCTTACCACTGGGTGTATGTCTCCCTAAGCTCCTCCTTCACCCCCTCTTTCTCCAGCAGAGAGCTATTCAGTTTCCAAGTACCTGGACCTGTCAGGAACTTGCCTGTCAGTTCCCCTTAGAAGTGGATAGCTCTGTGGTTAGAGAAATGCACTGTCGCCATTGGATGTTGCTTGAGCTTCACTGATTGAGAGGTAGAGATTAAGGGCCTCATTTATGAGAAGTGACTTATCGCTGCGTGAAAGCAGCGATGCGTCACTTCTCAGTGCGCCCTCCTTGCGACACCAATGATGCGTCATCTTTATAATATGACTCATCATGTCGCAAAGAAGGACAGATACGTCAGTATAACTGACGTATCTGTCGGCACAAGAAGTGGCGCATTGCTGGAATTGTGTCGGAAGCCTGACGCAACTCCAGCAATGTAAAGGGCCTGCGTCACCCTAACGCAGGCGTAAGGTTTTGACGCATTGGTGTCCTAGTAGTGGCGCAGTGAAATCTCATAGATTTTGCTGCGCCACTCCTACGACCCTTTCTTGCGGGGTACGGCCACCCTGCATACATTATACCTGGCGCAGGTATAATGTAGTGCAGGGGTTTACGAAGTGACGCATTTACCTAGATGCGTCACTTTGTAGATATGGTGCAACATGGCGCATGTTTTACGCCACTGGAGCATCACAAAAAGTGACGCACCTGTGGCGCAAAAGTGACGCAGGGGCAGTCTATACTGGAGCGCAAGGAGCCATCAGGGCGACTCCAGGTGAAGTTCCTGGCGTTTGCCTCCATGGACCCAATGACATCTGTCAGGGAGGTCTCACCCACCATCTCCACCAGTAGTTTCGCAGCATGTATGTATGTATGTATTACATTTCTAAAGCGCAGGAATGACCCCCATAGAGGTATCTCCGCGCTAGCATAGAAAACAACGCAGGCTGACATGGCTTTACAAAACACAGATCTTAAATAATTCCGTCTTGAGGAGTTTTCTGAAACGCATCAAGTTAGAGCATTTCCGTAGAACCTCTCGTAGGGAGTTCCAGTGTTTAGAGGCTAGGAAGGCAACTGTTTTGCCTCCAGTTCGACTTTTCTTAAAACGAGGAACCACCAAATAACCTCTATTTTCTGACCTCAGATTCCGGTTCGGGCGATACAACTTAAACTTATCCGCCATATAGCTAGGACATTTGCCAAAGACTGCATTGTGTGCAAAGCAACAGAGCTTAAACTTAATTCGCTGACGAATAGGAAGCTAATGAAGTGACTTCAGAAGCAGGCCGGGCGGTGGTGCATGGAGAATTACTAAGAACTAAGCGTGCGGCCACGTTTTGGACAACCTGTAGTCTACTTAAAAGAGCCTCATTTGCAGATGCCAACAAAGCATTACAGTAGTGAAGGCGACCGATTATCAGAGCCTGAACTAAAGTTTTGCGTACTGTCAGAGGCAGCCAAATGAACACTCTACGCAGCATACTCAGAATGCGATAGCAGGTCCCAGCAGTGGTCATAACTTGATCTTTCATTGACAACCGTATGTCCAACTGAGCTCCTAAATTTTTTGCCACCAGAGTAGGAGAAGGAGAAAGGCCCAACACCGTCGGCCACCATCCAGGTGCCCATGAGGTGAGTGCAGGACCAAACAACAAAACTTCAGTTTTAGCCGCATTTAGCTGCAAAAAGTGGTCCGTCATCCATTCTGCTATGGCAGTCATGCCTTCCGCAAAACGTTGATCCACTAACTCCCTATCTTTATCAAAAGATAGGAGTAGTTGGGTGTCGTCTGCATAAGAAAATGGCTCAAAGCCAAACTTTCTAATAGTTTTGGCAAGGGGGGCCACGTAAATATTAAACAAGGTTGGGCTCAGACATGAGACCTGGGGCACCCCCTTACTGAGGTTCATAGTACGTGAGCGAAATGGGCCTAGATTAATAGTTTGTGTACGTTGGTCCAAAAAACTCATAAGCTATTTAAGCGCCACCTCCTGCAGTCCGATTTCTTTTAGCCGAGATATCAATTTCTGATGACAAACCGTGTCAAAAGCTGGGGGTAAATCCAATAGGACCAACATTACTCCTTTATTCTCATCTAAGGCCATTTTAATATAATCCGTAACTCCAGTAAGGGTTGTCTCTGTAGAATGATTGGACCGAAATCCAGACTGTGACGGATCAAGAGCACCATTACTTTCCAGATATTTCGTTAGTTGCGTATTAACATGGCTCTCTACCATTTTGCCCATTAAAGGAAGAAGTGAAATGGGACGGTAGTTGGAGAGCACATCATTCGCCACCTGATCTTTCTTCTTGATGGGAATTATTTGGGCTGCCTTCCAATCTAAAGGCACACTACCTTCATGTAGTGAGGAATTCAAAATCTCAGCAATAGGAGCGGCAAAAGATGAGGCCAGAAGAGCGAATTTATGAGCGGGCATAATATCCAAAGGTGAACCAGATTTCGCCTTTTTTAGCATAGCTTCTACATGTGCAATGTCCAAAGATCCAAATTGTTTCAACCCCTCTCCTGGGTCCGATCGCAGAACAGAGTACGAGTTAACCAAAGACCCTTGATCCCTCCCTAGAGGGAATTGTTTGTATATCAAGGTTATTTTATCATCAAAATATAACGCAAGGTTGTCACACAGCCCCTGCGAGTGATCAATCACCTGCATACCTGCCTTCGGATGAGTAAGAGTTTTTAGAATTTTGTAGAGATCTTTTGAGGTATTGCCTGCCTGATCCAATTTGGATATAAAATAAACCTTACGTGCCTTTTTAATATTTTTATGATAACTGGCAAGGGCTAATTTAAAATTTAATTTGTCAGCCTCCAACTGGGATTTGCGCCAAGACTTTTCCATATGTTTGCATCTGGACTTCTCACAGCGCAATACTTCCGTGTACCATTCTTCATTTTTCTTCTTTTTCCTCCTGGTAATACCAAGATGGTTTGTCCTAGGTGCCAAAGTATTAATCACCTCGCTTAAGGAAGAATTAAAAGTCTTAAGTTTAGTAGAGCTGTCCATATACTCCCTAAACATAGGCCATGCTGCGTGAAATCCCTGCGCCTGCTTGAAGCAGGCATAGGGATTGACGCAGCATTTTAGGGATGGGGCACCCCCGAGCCTTGCTGGAGCTGCGTCGCGCTTGCGACGCATCTCCAGCAATGCGCCGCATTTCCGACTGGAGATGCGTCACGCATCTGCCCATCCGAGTGCCACGGAGCGCCGCATTGTAAATGCGGCGCATCAGTGGTGGCGCACGGGTCGGCAGATACGTCGCAACTCATCTGGCGCATCTCTGCTGATTAGCAGAGATGCGCCAGAAGTCAAGAATCTGCCCCTCTTTGTTTATGCCTAGAATGGCAAATGTCAGAAGCAAAACAGGCATGAAGGCGACGGGCAAGGGGACACTCGATGGTTATTTCAAACAAGTGGAAACGGCTGTTGCCAGCGAGATTGATCTGGTTGAGCGCAGATTGTCCCTGGACCCTATTAGCCATTTGGTTCCCCTGTCCTCAATTGTTTCTATCGATGCCCCATCGGTTTGCTCATATCCCCATTTGATTCCCAATGGGTCAATAGCAGCTGACAATTCTATGATTTCTCCTGTCCCTCTACCTGAATTTAGTATAGTCCCTTCTCCTGCGGCCACAGGCACTAGACCAGTGAGAGCTGGATCTCACACAGTAATCACTCGCAGTAAGACTGCTCCTACGAAAAGGAAGGCTAAAAATATCCTTCATGGCAGCCGCCAACAGGCAAAACAGCCAAGAAACAGCAAGTCAGTATCTGGACTGGCTCAAAATGATGTTATAGTCCCATCCTCAGCTTTTGAGAGCCGGGGGGAGGGTAACAATGACTGTCTGAATTTAGATATTGAACATGGTAGTGAGGAAAGTATGTCGGATTTTGTCAAAATCCTGGATGCACATTTTAGGTCATTTGTTTCACCCTTAATGGTTAAGCTGGAATCAATAAAAGATCGCCTTAAGTCTATTGAAGCACATCTTAATACGAAGGGTTTAGTGTCGGGCCGTGTACCTCCGCAGTTTATTCACTAAATGTAGCCACAGCCTCTGTTAATAATTTGCTGGACTCTATAATTACCCCACTTCAACAACCGGTACCCTCACCTACTCCTCAGAGGCAGGTCCTAGTAATCCATCCTTAGTGCCAAGAGTTATTGGAGCCACTTACGGAGAGAAACAGGGTCACCAGAGCCCAGTGGAGAGATCAAGTTCTCTAGCACAGTCCCATGAGAGAGAACTGCCGTTACACTTACCTGCTGAGGCATCTCCTTACACTATAACACTTGCCAATGTCCCTAAAATTGAGGGTGGACAGAATGAACATTGGACCTCACTAAAATATAAGGCCCTCCACTTTTTATCTACTAAAACAGTTTTGGGACAGCATTTGTATGACAATTGTTTGATGATAAGAAGGGTGCAGTGGGTGGGTATGACTAAGAAAAGCTTAAATGGTGATTGTGTCGTCATAAGCTTCAGATCCCCCAGGTTGGTGGATAACATCTTGAGGCAGGCTGGGTCTGCCAGAATTCTAAGTGAATATGTAAATGTACTCCCTTTGGGATTTTTTTACCCCTCACACGACACCAGGCCAGTGAGCAGCAATCCCTCTAAAGGGAGAGGTCCCTATGACTTCACAGTCCCGGTCTTTAACAGATTCGATATTTTTTCAAATCTGGGCGATGGGAAAGTGACTCAGTCAAATCTTATAGATTTGACTGAGTCACTTTTCAGGGGCGTTCCTGCGACGGAACGCCCCCCCCTATGTCGACACGCCCACGTGAAACCTGACGCAGGTTTTACGTGGCGCAGGGCTTTACATCGTGACGCATCTCCATTGATGCGTCACGATGTAAATATGGCGCAACGTGGCGCAGGGTTTACACCGCCGCTGCGTCACAAAAGTGACGCAACGGCGGCGTAAAAGTGGCGCATCTCTGATATAGATCTGCCCCATAGTGTTTTGGATCTGTTTACCAAGCCTGAGGTAGTTAACAATAGGAAGGACAAACTCGACATCCGTCCTACGGATCAGGCTCGTAGGATCAGATGGAATAGAGTCATACCGGGTGACTTTCATACTAACTTAAAAAGTAAGGTAGGTCCTGAGCTGGACATATGTTTGAATCTGGAAGCAGACGATGCTGGTGTTTTAGAGGCATATTCAAAAATTTGTACACAGATATCAGTAGACCTCAGTCGTACAGGGATAGCCAAAGATCCTGTTGAAAAGGGATGGTTCGATCGTAACTGTTCGTCAGCTAACAAAAAGCTGAAGGCCGCCCTGAACTGCAAGCCAGCGGAACGGGCCACAGTGGCCCTATTAAGGAAAAACTATAAGAAAGTTTTGGAATCCAGAAAAAGGCAGATAGGCGAGCATGCCTGGGAAGAATTAACCTCTGTGGACGTGCTCAAGAATAGTGCCAAATTTTGGGCCGTTGTAAATAAACCCTTTTTCCACAATCAATGTAATAACCAATTAGACTGTGGTATTCAGGAACAGTTGTGGCACTCTTATTTTAAGTCAGTCTATGAAGGGGATAATCTTGTGGAGGAGGTTATATCCACCCCCATTTTTTACCCTTATACTTTAACGGTTACTGAGAATGAGGTGGTGGACGCTATCGGCAAGTTGACATGCAATAAGGCTCCGGGCCCCGACGGCGTCCCAGCCGATCTCTTTACATCAGACATCAAGACTTGGTCTAGGGATTTAACTAATGTTTTTAATAGGGTATGTATCGTAGGGATACCTGACACTTGGTCTGAATCGGTCATTATTCCCATTTTAAAGAAAGGTAATAGAGGTGACCCTAGTTGCTATCGCCCCATTTCTCTTATTGATTCTGCGGTCAAGGTGCTGGGGCGAGGGGTTTTACGCAAAATAAATGATTGGCTGGAAGATACAGATACCCTTTCCTGTTTGCAATACGGGTTTAGGAAGGGGCGAGGGACCATAGATCAAAGCCTTAACCTCCATTTAATAATAGGTAAATACACTATTGCTAAAAGGGGCACCCTATATTTAGCTTTTATGGACCTTTCCTCGGCCTTTGACCGTGTGAATAGGTCCAAACTTTGGGGATTGCTCCTCAAATTGGGCATAGACAAAAATATTGTGTATTTCCTGGCCGATTTACATAGAGACCTAACAGCCACATTCAGATACGACATGTTAGGTAATTGCACGGGAAAAATTGGGATTATTAATGGGGTTAGGCAGGGGTGTATTTTAGCTCCTTTGCTCTTTTCACTCTATATCAATGATTTGGGTACGAGCCTCATGGGGGCGTCCCAAGATATTCCAAGGGCTGGCAAGTTCCTTTTTCCGGCATTATTATATGCGGATGATGCTGCCCTAATAGCACGTACCGCGGTGGGGCTGCAATGTCTTTTAAATGTATTTGCTAATTTTATGAAATCGTTAGACCTTAGCGTGAAATCACATGTAATGATTGTGGGTAGTAAGCCCAAAAGGCTGAAGATTTTGCACTGTGAAGGGAACATTTTATCCAGGGTCTCGAGATTCCCATATCTGGGGGTGATCTTTGACGATAAGTCTACTTGGTTGCCCCAATTAGTAGCCAAACGCAACGCCTTCTCTAGGTCCATTCTGGCCGTCTTGGACTTTGCCCGTAACTTAGGGGCAAAACCCTTAGAGGCCATATTGAAAACATATGAGGCAAAATGTATTTCCTTAGCTATGTATGGAGCGGACCTCTGGGGGTGGAAAAAATGTAAAGGCGCTGCAAGTAGCTGCGGATTAATTCTTGAAATCTATCTTATCCCTTCCCCAGTCGACACCTGGATATATTGCTCATCAGGAATGCGGGGTAGATTAGTTTACAGATCGTATAGCCTTAGCCCCGCTACTTAAATGGATCTCATTATGGTTAAACCCTGAATTAGAGTTGAACCATGAGGTTCTCAGGGACTGTTTAGCCCTTGAGTATGGTAACATTATTCCATGGTTGAACTATATCAAAAAACTAACTATAGAACTGGGTCGCCCAGAATTGTTTGACCACCCAAAAAAGTTATTAACGGGGGACGTGAAGTGGGTGAAAGATACATATAAACAGCTCGCATACTTAGTAAGGGAAGAAATGGAATTATGCAAATCAACAGTAAGGGCTCACCAGCTGTTAATCACCACCAGTGGTTTAGAACCCTATCTGAGAATTGTTAACAATATGAATCATAGATATCGGTTAAATGAGTTCTTCTGCTCACTGATCGCCCGGGGTGGACGAAGGAAATAGATTTGGAGATTTGTTCCTGTGATGGTTTTTCCATTAAAAACACTGTGCACTTTATTTTCTTTTGTAAACATTTTTGCCCCCTCCGTAAAACGTTCATTATTTCTCTTATCAAAGATAGAGGTTATAAACAAGTTAGACCTGCCCTACTGTATTTACAGTTGTTGCAAAACTCTTGGGTGATTTTTAATTTAGCAAATTTTTTATCAATAGCACTAAGATTGAGGAAAAACATTAACTGGTCATAGCCTTTATAGTGGGTTATTATGAAATCTGACCGTGTACCCTGTTTTAATTTAAAATAAAAAAAAAATGTTGTTTGTATATAAGTGATTTTATGTGTTTGGGTATAACAATTTGTATCATTGTTTTGTTAGATTTTAAGTATGCTGTCCTGATATCGATGCATTATGTATCATACTTTTATGGTTTTTGTTATGAACCGAATAAAGTATTCTTGACTGACTGACTGCGCACAGGATTGTGGGTATGCAGATTGCCGGTGATCCTACTGGGTTGCATAACCATTGGAAGAGCCTGACCTCTAGCGGCAAGAAGGAGCATTGCATCTCTCGCTCCTTCTACGAGGCGCTCGTCAGTCCTTACCAATAGCGCCTCGAGCTCCGCTTCCTCGACTTCAGACCTTCACTCTCCGGTTCAATCTTATCTGGTGTTGCCCAAAACTGGTAAACTGGTGCTGGCAGCTTCCTGAGCAAAGCTGATTTAACCCCACAGCATCAAGGCTCCCCAACACTTCTGCTCCCCCAGAAATCACAGGTGGGATCAAACGGTGCAGAGCGCCAAGACTCGGCCCGTATTTATATAATGTTCACGCAACGCAGGGTCACCTCACTGCGCTGCGTGAAAGAGCAGCAATGCACCATGGGTTTATTTACTATAATTTATGGCGCCTTCCGGCCCTTTCCTAGCGCCAACACAGAACCTGCGTGCCTGCTGCTGCATGCGGGATGGGAGGGGGCGCCCTCCTGCACAACAATTCAAGGCTCTGCCTCTGTCACTCTGCAGCAGAATGCCACTCCTTGAGATTTAACACAGAGAAAGAAAATGTAAAGATAATTTCCCTCTTACATCATAGCATTTGTTATGTAAAGATCTCCACCTCGTTTCATTCAGTTTTCTTATTTACTTCATTTTATGGTGGATCTCGCCTTTGCGCGCAATCTTCTATAATCAAACTACTGTCGTTAATCATCGCCACTTATCAAAATGACAGCCACTTTCAAAATCTTATTCAAGGTTTCTACTGTAACGCTATTTTAGCAGAACATATGCACACGTAAACGTATTTCTCACTCTCAGCGTGAAAAAACTACTCATTTACACGTGACAATGAAACGGAAGCGAGTGTGGCGTTCAAGTGGTGTCTGGGTAAACAATTCCACAACTTTACTCGAATCCATAACGAACTGTTACAGAATTTATTTGGTACATCATCACTTGCAGTACAAGTGTAATAGTCCTTCTGTAAATCCAACCCCTGCATCTTAATCAACTGTAAATACAATGGGGCAGATTTACAAGCCTCTTGCGCCACTTCTCCCATGTTAAAAGTGACGCAAAAGTAGCGCAAGGAGCTTATAAATCTGCCCCAATATTTTTTACTTCAAAGTAGATCTCGCACTCTGACGAGATCCTACAAAAATTACCAAATCACCGATTATCACCGTCACACAAAGTACGATGAACATCGACAAGATAATTAAGTTATTTTGTTGTAGTATGCCACTATGAGTGCTGCCTCTTGTATCATAGATATCACTTATAAAAATTACAGTCACTTCGCAAATGTTATTCAAAATTTCAACTGTAATGCTACCCTAGCAGAACATATACTCACGTAAACGTATTTCTCATTCTCAGTGCTGAAAAATACTATTTTACCCGTGACAATGAAACGAAAGTGAGGGTCGCTATGTAGTGGCTTCTGGGTATGCAAATTACACCCCCCCCTAAAAAAAAAGAGCTTGTTGCTTTCAGTCAGACTTCCCTCTAGTGACAGAGGATGGTACTGCACCTGAAGCTTCCTGGACACGTTCAATCCCCCCTCCCTCGCGCTCTCTCTCATTCTTTTTAGCAGACATCCACGCAAACAAAAACAACATTTGCAATACAATCGGTCTCGCAATTGTGAGATTTTGAGCTACTGGCTTTGTAAATGGTAATGCCTTTTATAGTATTAAAAGTCATTGTCATTTACAATAACAATAGGTCAAAGTTTGGCAAAAGCGAGATCTATTGTATAGCAGAGCGTGGTGTCCCTGAAGAGCGCGCTGCGCACAGTTATTAAAGTTTTTTTAAAAAAAGGAATGAAGACACAACGAAGGTGGACACACTGAGAGAGTGTAGAGTAGCACACACAGAGATGGTCCCACAGACAAACACAATAAAAAAAGGACACACTGAATTAGACACACACATATTGAAAGATGGGGAAACAGACATGTACACACACGGCCACAGAGAGATACAATGAGAGGCACACACACATGGGGAACCAGACATGTACACACACGGCCACAGAGAGATACAATGAGAGGCACACACACACACACACACACACACACACACACACACACACACACACACACACACACACACACACACACACACACACACACACACACACACACACACACACACACACACACACACACACACACACACACACACACACACACACACACACACACACACACACACACACACACACACACACACACACACACACACACACACACACACACACACACACACACACACACACACACACACTCTCTCTCTCTCTCTCTCTCTCTCTCTCTCTCTCTCTCTCTCTCTCTCTCTCTCTCTCTCTCTCTCTCTCTCTCTCTCTCTCTCTCTAGAAGGATATTCAGACATGCACACTGTAGGAAGATGGATTGCCCAGTGAGGCAAATCCTTCCACCGCCTTGTACAACTGGCTCCTAGAAAGCAAACACTGGGGCATATGTTCATCTCTAGTTAAGCATTTTATGAGCTGTTAGAAATGGGTTTTTTGTTAGGCTGGGGTGTGGGCCAAAGCCAGGCAAAAATCACCACTCTAGTCAGGATAAGGGAGTTACACTTTTAAAATAACTCCTGCTCACCACCTTGGTAGCTTGGCATGAGCAGCCAGGCTTATCTTAGAGGCAGTGTGTAAAGCATTTGCACATAACCAACAGTAATACAGTGTACGCACTGAAAGAGGACACCACACTAGTTTAGAAAAATATCCAATATTTTTATATAATTAAGACAAGACCAAAAGCGATAACAATCCACAATCCTATACTTAAAAGTTCACAGTTCCAAATAAATACGCTGGTTAAAAAGAGTTCCTTATGTAGATAGCTCCGTCCGGGCTACCACGGCGTCATGAACAAAAAATCCAACAGTTCTGGCTGGTCGCGGGATCGCGGGCCAGCTACGGTGTTGGGAAGAACTGTAAAACAGTGCCTATGAGAAATGCAGGGCGTTGAGGCCCTTGAAGTCACTCGCGTTGCAGATCGAGCTCCTCTCTGGTGGAATCAGGAGCACTGGTGCCGGCAGGGGAGGTGCAGGATGGGGTAGTGGAGTTGGAGATGGACATGCTGGAGTTAGGTAAGTAAATAAATAAAATTCAACCAATTACCTTGCGCTTACTGCATAGCTAATTTGACTTTGCAGCAAGTGCAAGTTAGATAGTAGAATTCATTAATTACTTACCTAACTCAAGCACGTCGTGTCACCAACTCCACTACCCCATCCTGCCCTCACCTGCCCTACACCAACCCCCCACACCACTGCCCTGCAGAACTCCCACTGTGAGCCATCACTTTGTGTACACCAAGTGAGAAACCATCTAATGAGTCAGCATATCAGAAACACATACAGGGTGAAATTCACAAGGAAATGGCGGAGAGAGGCGTTAGCCTTCTTGGCTTAACGCCGCTCTCCGCCACCTTGGAAAAGCAAGGCTGCACCATATCCAGAAGGACATAGTGCAGGCTTGCTTTCCCCCCTGCGATGACACTAAGTCTCACAACTTAGTGTCAACGCAGGCACCCTTGCACCAGAGTGCATGGGTGTCTGCAAGCAGGGAGGTTTCCTTTATGTACAGGAAGGTGTCCCTTCCTGCATATAAACAAACCTAAAATGCCATTTACTAACTTACATGTGTGCTGCTTCATGCAGCACACATGTAAGTTACAAAGTGGCATTTAAATAAAAAGGCATGTTTATGTAAAAAACATGGACTTTTGCTTTTCCCATATGTGCTGCACAAGGCAGCACACATGGACAAATCAAAAATGAGGAGAAATAAAGCAGTACTCCTCGATCACCAACTTGAGACGAGGGCTTTCCTGGTCTTAAGTTTTGCGTTGGCTCCTATTTAGGCTGCCCTTGTGAATAGGGGGCAGCGTAAATATCAATGTGTGCCGCGGGGGAACGCCCACCACAACACCCACTGCACGCCCCTTTCACGCTAAACACATGAAGCTGCAGTTCAGCTCTTTGTAGAATTTATAGTATTAGCTCTCAGCTCAGAGTTTCAATGCTTTTGCATTTGACTCGTGAGGGACACCTAGTAACGACTAGTGGAAGTGCAGCTTCATGAAAGGGTTTCAATGCTTTTGCATTTGACTTGTGAGGGACACCTAGTAACGACTAGTGGAAGTGCAGCTTCATGAAAGGGATTCAATGCTTTTGCATTTGACTCGTGAGGGACACCTAGTAACGACGAGTGAAACTGCAGCTCTTTGTAGAATTATTTTGAATTGATACTATAATATTCACTGCCCACTGCTAATCTCATCCCATAAAGCTTTGAAGGGCCTTTGGTTGCGATTGTATTTTTGCCCATAACTGTGCTTGGGGTGGTCCTAACAGGATGCGACCCCCACTGAATCGTTCACCATGATGTGCTCTTTGTGTTCAAGGCATCTGCTTGGTCCTCCCCTTGGTTAGGGGTATCCCAAAATCATCACTTTAATTCCACAGTTTTGTGATGCTTTTTAGCATGTAAAGTTGTTTTGTCAAAGCATTTGTGGGTAGTTGATTGCTTCTCGGCCTGTTGGCTAAGGTCAGGTGTAGTTCACTTGATCTGCCACTGGGTGGAGAATGTCGGTCAATGAAAAAACATAAAGACTGGTGATTTTTTATGAAGGTTGGCTGGCTTGGCTGGACTGTTATGCAGGTCAGCCAGGCTGACGATCTCAGCTGGAAGGCGGGCCCGAATGGAAGGCGGAGTTGACCCCCCATCTGGCAAAACCCTCCTAGGTCCGAAAGGCCGTCTAATGGCTGACTGCGGATTGGTTCTCCGCAGTTCGGCTGGGCTGGTTGGCTGCTGGAGGGTGGGTGGAGCTGGACAGACCGAGGAGGCTTAAAGGTTAAGCCTGCTTAGTACCCCCTGGGCTAGTAGGCTGAGTGAGTTGGCCAGGACGGAAGGCTTGGCTGGCTTGTGTGGCAGGCTGGCTTGACCGGCTGACTGAGGGCTGGATGGGTATATCCCAAAAACAAAAAAACAAAAATTTGTGGGTAGCTTATCCCACTACGTGAAGGGATGGATTTTGCTTGAAAGCCGTGCCGCTCTGCTAGTTCAGTGCCCACTCCTACTTATAAGTCCCTAGTATGTGATATACTATGTACCTAGGGCATGGGTACCCCAGAGGCTTACTAGGGGCTGAAGCATGTATTATGCCACCCCTGGAAAGCCCTCCAAAATAACACCCCAGGACTGCTACAGCAGCCTGGGTAAGGTGATACATGCACCCATTACAGAGATATAGGTTCACTATATCTCATCTATCACTGCACATATAAACCTATTAGTCACCCCTATGGCAGGCCTTACCACTCCTGAAGGTAGAGTGCTTGGTTTTATGTAAGAGGGTGTCCCTGCAGCCTTCGGAATCTATTCCCCGGGGTTGTCTGTGAATGCAGCCTGACCACATACACTTAAGTGCATTATAACTAAACGGTAAATGCTAACTTTGGACAGGCTGCATGGAAACATGTCGTGTTTGGTGTCAAACACCTTGGAATCATACCTCCATACCAGTAACTGGTGTGGGAGTATGATCCCACCCATCTAGAGGGAGAGACATGACAGTACTGGTATACCCGGTAGAAACTTAAAAGAACCTTAGCATCACAAGATGGATGCTGCAGCCACAGACACGAGTCTGGCCTCCTGCTGCTGACCGAAACTCTGGCAGGGGAGGCCTGGACAATAGGAATCCTGTCACAGGGAGATGTAACCACCTCCCTGACAGGCTGATGTGTATTGGGGCTGGGTGGGAGCACTCCAAGAGTGCTTTAAAGTCTGCACTGGGGATACATTTGGTGTCCCTGTGCATAGTCCAGCTCAAACCGGCCCCTGCTCTGGCACGAATCTGGACAAAGGAAATGGGTGTAGCCACCTCTCTTTCCAAACCCTCCCATAGGTGGGTCCCCAGAGTATGTCCAACCCCTTCCTTGGGTATGAAGAAGGAACCCCTGTAACCAGAGATTTAGATATTCCTGGATGACACTCTGACACTGAATCCTGGACCTTCGACGATCTGTTCAACGCCAGATGACTGAAGAATCTCCCTTGGAATAAAGGAGTTACTCGCTGCTTGGCAGGCACCAAACAAGCATCTGTCTGGTCTGCATCTCTGAAGATCCCGCCAAACGCCGAAGACTTTGCAACACCAGAGGTGGATTTCCAGACCTCCCAGAGGCTGAACCAAGTCCCCAGTAAAGCTGAGACCCATAGCCCTCGTGGGTACCGTGGACCCGGAACCCCTGGACACCGTGCACATTTGCAAGTGCATATGCTTCCTGTTAATCCTCAAGACTGTACTTAGGGTTACTTGTAGCCCAGACCATGAACAGTGACTTCACTGAAGATTGCTGGCCTACCCACTCCATGTGAGCCGTGGGCTGCCATTTTGTGATTCCTCTTGAGGCGCCATTGTGATCCCTTGTCCATCGACTTATGGGTCCCTGAGAAGGTAACTCTAACTTTCTTTGGGCTTCCCTAGCTGCTCCAGACATGCCCTCACTCCTCCTTGCTGGGGGAGTCCCTCGGACCTTGCTGGTCCGCACCGAAGAATTGCTTCTCTTTCTGCATGGGTTGCTGTTGCCAAGGCTTGTTGGGTCCAATCCGGATACCTACATCGCAGCACTCGACATCCTTTGTGGGACAGCTCGAATCCAGCTCCTGGTTGTCATCGATGCCTCCTGGTCCTCGTGGCTGAAGAGTCAAGCTTCACCTTCTTCACCTGAAACGCCCGACATCGGTGGGCATTCGTCTATCGTGCCCCTGCTCACAGGCAAGTGACCCAGACTCTGTCCCCTCTGCTTTCAGGTCTTCTACATCTTTGATCCAGGCTTGGATCTCTTCGGACACTTCTCCTCGTCCCGGCAGCAACACTTTGCAGCAGTTTGCCATTTAAAACGACGACGCGACCCGACACAATTTGACACCTATGCACCCGGCTTCCCTGGGTGAGGTAACTCGAGTACTCCAGTGATCACGTGAGTGTGGGCCCTAGAAACCCTTAAGTCTAAAAGGGTTAGCTGCAGGTCCTCTCCTAAGTGTCCTTAAACTTTAAAATTCCAACCACGACTTTCCCCCATAGAAGCTAACGGGAGCTCGCGGCTGTGTTCCCACGCTGCACACGGCCCTGTGGTTCCCCTGTGTTACTACCTTGGGTGGTTGCCTGGGTCCCAGCGATTCTACAGGCTCTAGGCCTTGAGTCTAGTCAAGTCGTGGTTCTTATACCACTATTTTAGTATATGGTTTGGTACGCCCCTAGGGCTAACTGTATATTGTGCTATTTACTGTGAATATTTGACTTGTAACTTGTGTACTTCGACTCCTAGCCTCATAAAGAGACTAGGGGGGTGTGTTTTAGAATAAATACATATATTTTATATATATACCTTGTGTGGATCTCTTTTCATTTGGTCATTCGAGAGATTATAGACTGGTAAAACAAGCTGCTTTACATTCCTTCAAGACTTAGCCTGAAGGCTGCTCTCCATAGGTACCACTAGGATAGCTTTCAATAAAAGTTGTCTTTAACCTATCATCAATAAGGGTTGTTTGGACTGGTACAAGGTGCCCACTATAACTAGTGGGCAGCATATACCAGGCCAACTTCTCACATTGGTGTGCAGCGTGTGGCATTCCAGCTTGCTATTGTTTTACCAGATAATCTCAATTGAATTGACTAACTGAAAACCACTAAAGGTACTTGAGGTACATATAATATCAAGCTTAGAATAACAGTAAGTTCTACTGAACTTAGAGTTGTGTGTTAAGGGCTTAGCACACCCTTGCTACAACTCAAGAGAGAGTTTAGTAGGCCACACTAGAGTAGGTAGTGCATACACCACACCACACTAGTGATGTCTTCAAGGCCAGACACCAGTGGGTCCCTGCCAGAAGCCACTGTGCTTCTTCCAACCAGGTATGATAATCTCCCATTCTTGGAATTGAGAACACTATGCAGTACTAGGAGACTGAAGATAGTCAAAAGTGCATCCACCCAACGCCTCATAGAGGTACTTCTGTTGGATGATCTCAGAAGACCCTTAGGGTCTGAAGGGGTAGGCAGAGTGGGTGGGGCAGCAGATGAGGAAGGGCCCAGGGGTAAACGTCCCCAGGACCTGACCCCTGATGCTGACCAGGAGGATGACAATGATCTGAATCTGGTAGGTGCAACTCCTCCTGAGGATGAGGAAGAATACCAGAATGGTCCTCTCTTTGTTCCTCCTGGAAGGGTTGCCAGTGGGACTAGAAGGTCAAGATCTCCTTCTCTGGAGTCTTACCATTCTGATACACCCATAGGGACCTCTATTTCCTCTCATAGGAGGGAATCCTCTCATGAGAGGAAGGAGAGATTGCTTAAGTATGAGGACGCTCAGCTTAAAATCAAATGAGAGCATTTAGCCATAGAGAGGGAAGCCCTGGAGCTTCAGAAAGCTAGGAAAATATTGGGGCTAGTGCCCCATGGTGGCAGCAACATCCCTAGTGTTAGGGAAAGGTCTTATGACCATAGAAACCTGAGCAAGATTGTCCCTCCCTACCAGAGTGGGGATGACATCCACAAATGGATTACTGCACTGGAAAAGGCCTGTAAAGTTCAGAGGGTCCCCCAGGAGCAGTGGGCAGCAATCTTGTGGCTATCCTTTGCAGACAAAGGTAGAGACAAGCTCCTCACTGTTAAAGAAGAGGATGCTGACAATTACAAAGTCTTGAAGAGTGCTCTGATTGATGGGTTTGGCCTAACCACTGAACAGTATAGGTTGAAGTTCAGAGATACCCCAAATACTCAGACTCAAGACTGGGTTGACTTTGTAGATTGTGCTACTAAGGCTCTGGATGGTTGGATACATGGCAGCAAAGTGCATGCCTTTATAGGATTGTACAATTTGATTATGAGGGAGCAGATCCTTAATAATTATCAAAACTAGCTTTTACACCAGTATCTGGTGGACTCTGATCTGACCTCTCCCCAAGAATTGGGAAAAAAGGCAGACAAATGGTTCAGAACCAGGGTAAGGCCTAAGAAACAGGGTGGTGACCAGAAGAAAGATTCTACCAAGTCCAAAGAGAAAGGTGGGGATAAATCTAAAGACAAGTCCCCTACAGGGCCCCAAAAGTCCTCTTCTGGGGGTGGGTCCCAAACTCCTTCCTCTCTTGAAAATAAACCATATTGCCATGTTTATAAAAAGCCTTGCCACTGGAAAACTGATCCCAGTTGCCCCAGGATTGGCAATAAAGAAAATGTTCCTCCAACTAATATTACCACTCCTCCTGGTGCTACTAGTAGTAATACCCCAGGTGGTAGTATTGCACCCAAAAAGTTAGGTGCATTCTCATGGGGAACAGAGGTGTGCCCAAATTTAGAAATTCTCCCCTCTCAGGCCTCCTCAGTCTGTGATGGTGGCATGGGATTTGCTACTTTTACAATGGGTCCCAATGCCTTCGGCAGGTACAGACTGGAGCCACTGATTAATGGTCAGAAAGCTGTGGCATTCAGGGACACAGGGGCTAGTGTCACCATGGTGGCAGGGAAACTAGTCCCCCTTCACCAGCTTTTACCTGAGTTTAAATACCAGGTGACCAACATTGATGGTGTCAGAACAGATCACCCGATGGCCATAGTCAATCTCAGCTGGGAAGGGGTCACAGGCCCAAAAAGAGTGGCAGTGCTCCCCCAACCTTGCCTGTAAATTGCCTGATGGGCAATGATCTGGAAATTTCAGCCCAGGCTGAAGTTAAACACCAAGCCCATCTGAGAATGCTAGGCTTCTCTGAGAAAGTTAGTGGGGCTGTGATGGCCACAGCCCAACCCAGACATTTTTTGGAGTGATGGAGCCTGAAAGAAAGGCCCACTCTCCTCCACAAGAAAGCACATGGGTTGAAGAAAAGTCTTCTTCCCCCAGAATATAGGTAAGGGTCAGCCTCCTCAGGGAACTGATCCTACCCCTAATGAAGGAACTGCCCAAGACGTAGTAAGGCCTGTCCTGGCAACCCCTCTGATGGCAGGGGACCCTTCCAAGGTGGTACCCAGTCTGGAGCAGATAACCTGCCCCTCTCTATCCTGCCTCAGTCAGCCCAGGGCTGCAGAGGTCAGGGAGGTCAGTGGACCCCACAGGGCCCCCTGTCCAGAGAATCCCCCTCATCAGCAGATTAGGGGCACCCAGCCAGTAGCCCTAGCCAGGTGAATAGTTCCTCAACCCACTGAGGGATCCCCCATACCTCTGTATAAGGACCTCCCCCAGAAGGACTCTGTTGGGCAAGGGCAAACCTGGGTCCAAAAGGTTCCAAACCTGCCATGTCCTTCCAGTGTTGCACCCAAAGGGACCCAACCCCCAGCTGTAGGCAGCCAAAAGTTGACCCTTAGAGCAAAGTGCAACTCAGTCATGAAAAGAGAGGCATACATGGTGACCAGTGATCTGAGGAAGCTGAGACCAACTTTATTATGGCCTCACTTCCCTACTCAGACACCTCACCAGCCTTTTACTTTACCAAAACACACAACAGATAGTAATTCCCCATGGTGGAGCCCCTCTCATACCCTTAGGGTGAGGGATAGCTTAGTGGACCTTCCTGATATGGCCACTTAGTCAATAAAGGTTCAACTGGGCAAGGTTAGCTTTATCTCCTTTCGTTGGGGGGGGGGGGGGTTATGTAGGAAGGTGGGATCTGACTACATGGTTGCCCCCACTTTTTTCTGGTGTTTTGATGGTTTTTGACTTAGTTTGGATGGGAACCTGCTATTCAGGTCCCCAGCCTATCCGCTTTCTCTTATAAATTGATTCCATGTACTTTAGGTACACCCCAGATTGGATTCTGGGGTACCCTTGTGAGTCCCTACTATATGGTATACTATGTACATAGGGCATAGGTACCCCATAGGCCTACCAGGGGCTGAAGCATGTATTATGCCACCCCTGGAAAGTCTTCCAAAATGACACCACAGGTCTGCTACAGCAGCCTGAGTGAGGTGGTGCATGCACCCCTTACTGAGATATAGGTTCAATATATCTCACCCTATCACTGCACATATAAACCTATCAGTCACCCCTATGGCAGGCCTTATCAATCCTGAAGGCAGGGTGCTTGGTTTTATGTGAGAGGGCCCCTCTGCAGCCTTCAGAATCTATTCCCCGGGGTTGTCTGTGAATGCAGCCTGACCATATACTCTTAAGTGCATTATAACTAAACGGTAAATGCTAACTTTGGACTGGCTGCATGGAAACATGTCATGTTTGGTGTCAAACACCTTGGAATCATACCTCCATACCAGTAACTGGTGTGGGAGTATGATCCCACCCTTCTAGAGGGAGAGACATGACAGTACTGGTATACCCGGTAGAAACTTAAAAGAGCCTTAGCATCACAAGATGGATGCTGCAGCCACAGACACAAGTCTGGCCTCCTGCTGCTGACCAAAACTCCGACAGGGGAGGCCTGGACAATAGGTTTCCTGTCACAGGGAGGTGTAAACACCTCCCAGACAGGCTGATGTGTATTGTGGCTGGGTGGGAGCACTCCATGAGTGCTTTGAAGTCTGCACTGGGGATACATTTGGTGTCCCTGTGCATAGTCCAGCTCAAACCGGCCCCTGCTCTGGCACGAACCTGGACAAAGGAAATGGGTGTAGCCACCTCTCTTTCCAAACCCTCCCATAGGTGGGTCCCCAGAGTATGTCCAACCCCTTCCTTGGGTATGAAGAAGGAACCCCTGTAACCAGAAATTTAGATATTCCTGGATGACACTCTGACACTGAATCCTGGACCTTCGACGATCTGTTCAATGCCAGATGACTGAAGAATCTCCCTTGGAATAAAGGAGTTACTCGCTGCTTGGCAGGCACCAAACAAGCATCTGTCTGGTCTGCATCTCTGAAGATCCCGCCAAACGCCGAAGACTTTGCAACACCAGAGGTGGATTTCCAGACTTCCCAGAGGCTGAATCAAGTCCCCAGTAAAGCTGAGACCCATAGCCCTCGTGGGTACTGTGGACCCGAAACCCCTGGACACCGTGCACATTTGCAAGTGCATACGCTTCCTGTTAATCCTCGAGGCTGTACTTAGGGTTACTTGTAGCCCAGACCATGAGCAGTGACTTCACTGAAGATTGCTGGCCTACCCACTCCATGTGAGCCGTGGGCTGCCATTTTGTGATTCCTCTTGAGGCGCCATTGTGATCCCTTGTCCATCGACTTATGGGTCCCTGAGAAGGTAACTCTGACTTTCCTTGGGCTTCCCTGGTTGCTCCAGACGTGCCCTCACTCTTCCTTGCTGGGGGAGTCAATCAGACCTTGCTGGTCCGCACCGAAGCATTTCTCCTCTTTCTGCGTGGGTTGCTGTTGCCAAGGCTTGTTGTGTCCAATCTGGATACCGACATTGCAGCACTTGACATCCTTTGTGGGACAGCTCGAATCCAGCTCCTGGTCATCGTCAACATCTCCTGGTCCTCGTGGTTGAAGAGTCAAGCTTCACCTTCTTCACCTGAAACACCCGACATCAGTGGGAATTCGTCTATCATGCCCCTGGCCACTGGCAAGTGACCCAGACTCTGTCCCCTCTGCTTTCATTTCTTCTACATCTTTGATCCAGGCTTGGATTTCTTCAGATACTTCTCGTCCCGGCAGCAGCACTTTGCAGCAGTTCGCTATTTAAATCGACGACGCGACCCAACACCATTTGACACCTTTGCACCTGGCTTCCCTGGATGAGGTAACTTGAATACTCTGGTGCTCCCTTTGGTGTGGGCCCTAGAAACCCTTAAGTCTAAAAGGGTTAGCTGCAATTCCTCTCCTAAGTGTCCTTAAACTTTAAAATTCCAACCGCGACTTTCCCTATAGAAGCTAACGGGAGCTCGCGGCTGTGTTCTCACACTGCACACGACCCCCGTGGGTCCCTTGTGTCACTACCTTGGGTGGTTCCTTGGGGTCCCAGCGAATCTACAGGCTCTAGGCCTTGAGTCTAGTCAAGTCTTGGTTCTTATATAAGCCTGGGCGTTGAACTACGCTCCGTTCGCGGAGCTTGCGAAGTTAAGGCAACTTCGCGCTTCGCACAGAGCGCGAAGTTGCAGATTGCTACGCAATCTAGTGCGTAGCGTAGTACTTTTGCTTCCTCGCGCGCGCAATATTAATTCTCGTGCGCGCGGTAACGTCTTACCTTGATTCTGCGATCGGCAACTTGATTTTCTGTCTGTTCGCGAGCGCCACGAGATTTGTAAAATGGCTGCCCAAGCCCGCGAGAGTGTGCAAACGCGAACACGTCATTCGGTAACGCAAGCTTACTTCCGGCGGCTGTCTTGGTAAGATCGCGATCCCGAACATGCAAAAACTACAATCTGGCGAAGAATATCTCGCAATCTTCATAAAACCTTCTCTAAAATGATCATTTTGCTCAGAAAAACTCCTCAGATTGTGATTTTGCTGGATTCTTTTGTGTAAGGAGGAGGCATTTAATTTTTTTAACTCTTTTTTGCAAGAGGAAGGAAGTGCCCCTGAGTCTACAACTTCCTGTTCCTGTCCAGCAGGCTCCTCCCAGTGCTTTGTGCATGTGCTGTTCACTTTCATTTGGATTTGGAGCTGGAAGGATCACTTTTTGTGTCTGTCTGCTGCATCATACCATTGGATTGGATTTAATTGAGGACTTTTGATTTGAGATTTAATTTACTAATTACTACAAGTAAGTTGGAGAATTGGTGTGTTTGTTTCATTGGGGCTTGTATTACCTACATTTTTCTGGGTTTTTCATTGTTTTTTAAAATTATTTTTGTGGCGGGTGGCCTGTGCTTTCAATGGGGGCCTAGTTGTTTTTCTCTGCAATTTCAGCCAGTAGGGTACCCATGGGTCCATGTTTCGTGGTGTCTGTAGAATTGTCAACATCATGTAGGGCATGGATGGCATAGGATTATTTGAAATGCTAAATGTGGTTGTGGTGTATTTCACTGTTGGTGTGTGTGTGTGTGTGAAATACCTTTGTTGGATGTGTGTGCTTGATGTGTAACTTCTTTCCAATCCTTTCGTAGCCCTGTTGATTTTCATTTTTGTATTAAAGCTGTGTTGTTTAGCAGGCCTCCTTTGTCCGGTCATATATTATCGGCCTGCTTCAGTTCATTGTTTTCCATGGCCTGTTGTGACTGTGAGTGCCCATGTGGCTTGTGGCAATTTTGTGGTGGTAGTTTAGTTAGTAGTATGTGCTTCTTTTTCCATAAAGGCCTGCATTTCTTTTCTTTGTTCCCCTTGGCTTATGCTTGTTGTTGTTGTGTCCTCCTGGCCATGTGTGTGGCGGCCTTTTTGTGAAGGCAGGCATTGTGCTTTTGCCATAGTCTTACATTGACTGTTCCAAGCTTGTGGCCTAGTCTGCCAGTAGGCCCAGAGGTAGTCAGCCTCAAATCTTTGGTGCGTTATTAAATTTCCAGTTTGTGTTGTCTGTCTTGTTTTTTTTTACACCGTGGATGGTTTTGGATTGTATTGCAAAAGGTGTTTTTTTAGGGTGGGATAGCATTTTTTGGGTGTGTGTTAAATAAATAGGTCTTTTTAGCCAGTAGGTACCCCTAGGGATTCAGCTCGCGTACTTTTGGTAACTCTGCACTGCGCGACAACGCAGACTTACAGTTTTCGTCATTTTCGCGATCTCAATATGCGTGTTCACGCACGCGATAAAGCCTTTTTGTATAGTTCGCGATCCCGAACACGCAGCATTTGCAATCTGGCAAACAATATCTCGCGAGCAACATAAATCCTTCTCGAAAACGCTTTTTTGTTGCATTTTGCTAAAAAAACTCCTCAGGTTGTCATTCAGCCAGGGGTGGCTGGTGACATTTGAAATTGGTGGGCGTAAAAGTTGAGGATAAGTGTTATGTCGATAGCGAGCGAGCCGACTATCATAGGAGGGACTCGAGGGGAGAGGGACTTGAGAAGTGTGTGCAAATGGAGCATTTTACAGCAAATTTGAGAGGGCAAGAATATTTATAAAGCAATTCTGAAGGTGTAGACTTGAAATATGCAAATACATTACAAAATACCCCATATCTTACAGCACTAAACGAGCCTCCTCTGCTCTACGTGCCTCTTCTACCCTCTGTGCCTCCTCTGCCTTACGTGTCTCCCCTGCGCTTTCTGTGCCCTCCGCGCCTCCTCTGCCTTACGTGCCTCTTCTACCCTCTGTGCCTCCTCTGCCTTATGTGTCTCCTCTGCCCTCCGCTCCTCCTCTGCTTTCTGTGCCTCTTCTACCCTCCATGCCTCCTCTGCCTTACGTACCTCCTCAGCTTTATGTACCTCCTCAGCCCTCTGATCCTCCGCGCCTTATGCTCCTCTTCTACACTCTGATGCCCCCATCTATGCTCTGCCCCCCTTCTGCCCTGTGATCTTCTTCTGCCCTCTTCACCTCTTCTACCCCTTTCCCATCCTCCTCTCCCTGCACCTCTCCCTCTGTCTTCTTCTCCTCTTAAATCCCTCACACGTGAGGCCCTGCCGGACGGTGCAGGGAGATGGCTATCAGTCAGTGCGCAACTGCGGGCCTGGAGCTTGCTGAGATAACCACCGGCACCTGGAAACGATTAACATTCAGCAAGTTGTGGATCTTGCTGCTGGTGGAAAGTTTTTCAGCATTCACCTGTCAATCATCATTTGTTTAGCAATTAATTCAGAGTCCCTAAGCTGAGCAATTAATATGTGAATGAGAGGCCCGGGTGCAGCCGCATAGCGAGTGAACACATTCATTGAGAATTTTACACCTGGGATTGGGAAGAAAGAAGCAGAATTAAACACTCCAGATTATCTGACCCGGAAGCGCAGTAAACTCTGCTGTTTTCTTTTACAACATAAATTTAGTTCCTGGCGAGAGAAGTCATGTTACCATCCGGAATTGCACACGGCGCCAAATAGAAAGCACAAAATGCCTACGTCTACTATCTGTTGGTTTCATAAAATGGCATAACATCGGGCATCACAGGGTGGACACTGACTGCAGCCGAGCCTCGCCGCCTCCACTTTTATTACTTGGGCCCTGGCTGGTGTCCAAGAACGCCAGCCGCCCCCAGGGGGCACAGCCGCACTCAGGCACACAGTCACCCCGCCTGTGGACGACGCCCAGGGCTCGAGTGGGGATCAGCGCCCGGTCTCGGGGTGTCGGACCCCACTCCAAAAATACAAGCGTGCGTGAACTCGGTTCACCAATGGGTTGTTATACCACTGCATTCCGTGCAATAAAACGACACTAGCCTGTAATATGCACATCCTCGCCTTATTACGAAAGAATACCGTCACATCACACTCTGCAGCAGTATCGGTTTATTATATTATTTTTATTATTACCACCAAGGAAATTAGTGAAAATGAAAAGGCACCGCTTCATTCGATAGAGCGGCTCCGGGGGCCCCCGGGCCCTCGCTCGCAGCCTTGATTTTCCTAAACGCCTATTATTATTTTAAGTATTCTGCCAGGCTCCTGTTAATTGAATGATTTCCCCACTGTGAGAAGTTGGCCTGGTATATGATGCTCACTAGTTAAAGTGATCACCTTGTACCATGCCAAGCAACCCTTATGGTGTGGTTGTAAGTCAACCTTTCCGGACTAGCTGCCCTAGTGGTAGCGTAGGCTAAGCAGTCTTTGAGGCTAAACTCGTGAAGCGTGTTAAGCCAGCTGTTTTACCAAATGCAACCCCCTTTTATACCAATGAAAGGACACCACACAGATATATATTCAAAATATATATGTATTTATTTCTCAAAGTAACCCCTAGTCTCTTTATGAGCACAGGAGCACAAATCGTCAAACAAGATTACAGTAGAATACACAGAAGTTGCACTTTATATGGATAGGCCCTGGTGGCCGCTCAAACCATATACTAAAATAGTGGTATAAGTACCACGAACAGAAAAGGGAAAAGGCCTAGGGCCTCTAGAATCGCTGGGCCTACAAGGAGCTAACTTCAGTTAGTGACCAGGAGGTCCACGGGTGGCGTGTGCAGAGCAAATAGTCACACGCGTGCTCCCATAGGTTTCAATGGGTGCGTAAAAAGTACAAAGTTACTGCAAAGAGGATCTTCCGGATGGACTAGGAACTCAAGATTTGGAACACAGGCACTAGAGATGTAATACTACACTTGGGCACAGGTGTGCCAGCTTTACCTCACCCACAGGAAGCGGGTGCATAGGCCTCGAAGTGCGTCGGGTTTCTTCTATCTGTTCCGTGGAGCTTGAAGACAAAGATGCTGCAGGCGGTCGGTCCGGGAGAGATGCAGTGGATCCAAGAGTGGATCGGAGATGTTGAAGACCTGTAAGCAGAGGGGACAGTGTTCACAGTCACTAGCCAGTGACCAGCGTGGCACCAGGTGGGTACCAGGCAATGTCGGGTGCAAACAGGAAGAAAGGTGTAGCTTGTCTCTGCAGCCACGTGGTCCCAGGAGGTCGACGACGTCCAGGAGTCAGTTCACGAGCTGTCCCACGCAGGCTCTCGCTGTCGGCGGTGTCGGCGACTTGATCGAAGCAAACAAGCCTTGGCAAAAGCAATTGTTGTAGGGGATGAAATAAGCTGATGGTTCTGACCAGCAAGGTCAGAAGGACTGCTCCTTTGGAGGGGAGCAAGGGCCAGTCTGGAGCAACCAGACCAGCGGTGTATTTTGTAAAGTTCGTCGCCAAGATGGCTACTAGCCAGCGGGCCAGCAACAGGTTAGGCGCGTCGAGTGGCAAAATGCATAAGGGCCCCACGCAGATCGTGGAGATGCTGGAGGGCTCACCTTTGGTGCAGATGCTGCTCGAGGGTTGGGCTTCTCAGATCCCAAAGCACAACTTGGAGGGAGCCTCGGTTGTTGCACTTGTCAGCTTGTCGTGGTCGTTTCAAGATGGCTGGCTCCACGTGTCTCGGTGCCTCCACGGGTCTCCTCTTTTCAGGGACTGTGGATCGGGCGGTGAGAGGTCTGGAGGTCCAGGTCTTGTCAGTCTCTGGGCTCGGGCTCCGGCGGGAGGCGGTGGCAAAGCAGACGTTGATTCGCTGGATGGTGCTTGCGTTAGCAAGGTAGTCACTCCCTGACCACAGGGGAGATTTCCTTCAGTCTTCTGTGCAGCAGAATGTTGAAGTTCCCGTCTTCTTCTTAGTTTCAAGTTGATTCCAGGATGTCTGAAGTCTTAGGACACAGCTCCTACCTTTAAGCGGATTCTAGGGGCCGGACTACCTGCCAGGTCCCTCCCTATGGGTGGGACCAGGAAGGGGGGTGGCTACACCCCCAATCCTTTGTCCAGCTCGCCCCAGGCCCGGGACTGGTGTGCCCCAGGACCGGTTTGAACTGGCATATGCACCGAGGCTCCTTGTGAGCCACAGGCATGTCTGGTTTCTATTCAAGCCCTACCTGACCAATACACAAAATCCTGTCTGGGGTGGTGCATGCACCTCCCCTGGCAGGAAACCCTTTGTCCACACCTCCCAAGCTGGAAGGACTCCCAGCAGCAGGAGGGCAGACTTGTGTCTGTGGTGGCAGCATCCATTTTGTGGAGCTGAGGCTATGTCTGATTTTACCCGGGTTTCAGGTACTGTACATGTCGCGTCCCTCTAGAAGGGTGGAATGCTAACCCCGTCGCCAGAATTGGCGGGGGGTTAGTATTCCAATTCGTATGACACCTTACTCGACATGTTTTGATAAAGCCAAACCAAAGATAGCATTTAACCGCGAGGTTCATAATGCACTTAAGAGTATATGGTATGACGATATCTGGAAACAGTAGAAGGAAGTTGTTCCGACCACTGCAGACAGGCTCAGCTCATGCCAGAGCACCATCTCACATGGAACCAAGCACTCTGCCTTCAGGATTGTTAAGGCCTGCCATAGGAGTGACTTATAGGTTACCAGGTGTCCCATTTAAGGTTAGGTATAGGTATACTACACCTAAGTAAGAGGTGATTACACCAACTTACCCCAGCTGAGTGATCAGCCAGTTGTGTCAAATTGTTAGGCCAAGCCTGGGGTGGCATAATACATGCTTCAGCCCCTGGCAGGCCTTGGGTACACCAATGCCCTGGGTACCTAGTGTACACTGGTACAGGGGCTGACAGGGTGATCCACTTCCAATTGGTTATGCACCTAGGGTGCATAGTTTTAATTTAGTAGAGAGAACAGCAGGCTGGGGGTCTGATTGGCAGGCCCACAGCCTCAATATGTCAAAAACCAGTGAAGCAAAAAGCAAAAATTTGGGGTGACCATAGGATAGCAGACCCTACTCTCCTACACAACCCCCCCCAAACGCTGGGACATTAAACTAGCCTTGACCAGTCTCGTCTTCATGTCCTAAATGGAAGTACCTGGAGAGACCATCTGCATTCCCATGGTCAGTACCTGGCCGGTGCTCCACTGTAAAGTCCATCCCCTGTAGGGAAATGGACCACCTAAGCAGTTTGGGGTTTTCACCCTTCATCTGATTTAGCCACAAGAGGGGCTTATGGTCGGTCTGAATCTTGAAGTGAGTGCCAAACAAGTATGGCCTCAGCTTCTTCAGGGCCCACACCACAGCAAAGGCCTCCCTCTCAATAGCTGACCAATTCTTCTCTCTGGGGGTCAACCTTCTGCTAATAAAAGCAATGGGTTGGTCTTGACCATCTACATTAAGTTGTGACAGCACAGCTCCCACACCCAACTCAGAAGCATCTGTTTGGACAATAAACTCTTTGGAGTAGTCAGGACTTTTCAGGATAGGTGCAGAGCACATGGCCTCCTTCAGGTCATCAAATGCCTTTTGACAGCTTACTGTCCACTGAACCTTTTTGGGCATCTTCTTGGATGTCAGATCATTAAGAGGAGTCACAATGGACCCATAGTTCTTAACAAACTTCCTGTAGTACCCAGTCAAGCCCAAGAAAGCTCGAACTTGAGTCTGGGTGGTTAGAGGAGACCAGTCCTTGATGGATTGTATCTTACTCTCCAGTGGTTGAACTTGGCCTCCACCTACAAGGTGGCCCAAATATACAACCTTACTCTGCCCTATCTGGCACTTAGTAGCCTTGATAGTGAGGCCTGCCCTTTGCAGAGCCTCAAGAGCCTTCTTCAGGTGGATCAGGTGATCCTCCCAGGTGGAGCTGAAGACAGCAATGTCATCAAGATATGCTGCGCAAAAGTCATCCAACCCAGTAAGGACTTGGTTCACCAGCCTTTGGAAGGTGGCAGGTGCATTCTTCAGACCAAAGGGCATCACCACAAACTGGTAGTGCCCACCTGGGGTTGAGAATGTTGTTTTGGCCTTAGACTCCTCAGCTAATCTGATTTGCCAATAGCCAGCTGTTAAGTCAAATGTGCTCAAAAACTTTGCAGAAGCTAGTTTGTCTATGAGCTCATCTGCCCTTGGAATAGGGTGTGCATCTGTCCTGGTGACAGCATTGAGACCCCTGTAGTCCACACAGAACCTCATTTCTCTCTTGCCATCTTTGGTGTGAGGTTTGGGGACCAGAACGACTGGGCTAGCCCAGGGGCTCTCTGAGGGTTCAATGACACCTAATTCCAGCATTTTATGTACCTCAGCCTTTATACAGTCCCTGACGTGGTCAGGTTGTCTGTAAAGCTTGTTCTTTACAGGCAGACTGTCACCAGTGTCCACCACATGGGTACACCAGTCAGTTTGACTAGGTATCAAGGAAAACATATGTGAAAATGATTGTAGAACCTGTCTACATTCAGTCTGCTGATGGGCAGTGAGGTTGCCTCCAAGGGTCACTCCTTCAACTGAGCCATCTTCAGGGTTCTGAGACAACAGGTCTGGGAGAGGGTCACTCTCTTCCTCCTGTCCCTCATCTGTAGCCATGAGCAAGCCCATGTCTGCCCTGTCAACATATGCTTTAAGCCTGTTAACATGGAGTACCCTGTGGGGACTCCTGGGAGTTCCTAGGTCTACCAAGTAGGTGACCTCTCCCTTCTTTTCCAGGATTGTATGGGGTCCAGACCATTTGTCTTGGAGTGCTGCTGGGGCCACTGGCTCCAACACCCATACCTTCTGTCCTGGCTGAAACTCAACCAAGACAGCCTTTTGGTCATGCCAAGCTTTCTGTAAGGCCTGGCTTGCCTCAAGGTGTTTGGATGCCTTCGCCATATACTCAGCCATCCTGGAGCGGAGACCAAGTACATAGTCCACTATGTCTTGTTTAGGCTTTTTGAGAGGTAACTCCCATCCTTCCTTCACTAAACACAGTGGGCCTCTTACAGGGTGCCCAAACAACAATTCAAAGGGGCTGTAGCCAACTCCTTTTTGTGGGACCTCTCTGTAAGCAAACAGAAGGCAGGGTAGAAGGATGTCCCATCTTCGCCTGAGCTTTTCAGGTAATCCTTTGATCATACCCTTTAGGGTCTTGTTGAATCTCTCAACAAGCCCATTGCATTGTGGGTGATAAGGGGTGGTGAACTTGTAGTTGACACCACATTCCTTCCACATAGCTGTCAAGTATCCTGACATAAAGTTGGTACCTCTGTCAGATACTACCTCCTTAGGAAACCCCACTCTGGAGAATACTCCCAGCAGGGCCCTGGCCACAACAGGTGCTGTAGTGGTCCTAAGGGGAATTGCCTCTGGATACCTGGTGGCATGATCCACTACCACCAGTATAAATCTGTGCCCAGATGCAGTGGGAGGATCCATGGGACCCACTATGTCTATTCCCACTCTTTCAAAGGGGACCCCCACCACAGGTAGTGGTATTAGGGGGGCCTTTGTTGTGCCACCTGATTTGCCACTGGCTTGGCAGGAGACACAGGAGCGACAAAACTCCTTTGTATCTTCATTCATATGAGGCCAGTGAAAGTGAGGGACAAGCCTGTCCCAAGTCTTATTCTGGCCTAAGTGTCCTGCTAAAGGAATATCATGGGCCAAGGTAAGAAGGAAGCCCCTAAATTGCAGAGGTATAACCAACCTCCTGGTAGCACCAGGCTTGGGGTCTCTAGCCTCTGAATAAAGGAGCCCTTCATCCCAATACACTTTATGGGTACCTTGAGCATTCCCAGCAGCCTCAGCAGCAGCCAGCTGTCTGAGGGGTTCAAGAGAGGGACAGGATAACTGAGCCTGCCTCAAGTCAGCCCTTGAAGGTCCCCCTGTCCCCAGAAACTCAACCTGATCAGGTTCAAGCTCTTCAGGGACAGTTCCTTCAGGGTCCTCTAGATCAGCTTCCTGGGAAGGCTGATCATCACTCTGAGGCAGGGGGGAAGGCACAGCCTTGACCCTCCTGTTCTTCTTCTTGGTAGGTGCTTGGTCCATTGTTCCAGGATCCAAGACCTGAGGTTCAGTGAGGCACTTTTTGGCCTGTGACCTGGTCACAGCAAGGACATGTGATGATATACCTAACATCTCTGCATGAGTCCTGTACTCCACTTCTGACCATAGAGAACTCTCTAGGTCATTGCCCAACAAACATTCTACTGGGAGGTCTGCACTAACCACAACCCTTTTGAGGCCAGTTACCCCTCCCCATGAGAAGTTAACAACTGCCACACTATGTGAAGTAGTGGCATTGCTGGCATTGGTCACCAGGTAGTTCTCACCTGGTATGTACTGTCTAGGGTCCACAAAGCCTGGTGTCACCATAGTGACACTGGCACATGTGTCCCTGTCGGCTTGAGCCACTTTTTCATTAATTAAAGGAGTCTGTCTGTACTTGCCCAGGTTACTGGGGCTCACAGTCAGGGACAAATCAATGTCCCCATCACAGATCAAGACTGCCTGTGTCAGGGTTCTGTCTAAGTCAGAATCTCCTTCAGTTCCCATAGTGATTCCCACTACACCCTTTGTCTGGGGACCAACACTGCTAACAGTAGTACTGGGAGCAGGTGCCTTAGGGGCAACAGTGTTGGGGGCTCCACCCTTTTTGCAATCACTAGTCCAGTGAGTTGTATTTTTGCAATGATTGCACCAGGGTTTCTTTTGACCTTCTTTCTTCTTTTTGGACTGTTGGGACCCACCCTCCTTAGCAGTAGTTTGGGGCCCTGTTGAAGACTTCTGGTCTTTAGGTTTCTGATCTCCACCCTTTTGGTCTGTTTTCTTCTGATCACCCCCTTGGCCCTGGTTCTGGTTCTTTTGCTTAACCCTGGTTCTGACCCATTTGTCTGCCTTCTTTCCCAATTCTTGGGGAGAGGTCAGATCAGAGTCAACCAAGTGTTGATGCAGTTGCTGGTTTTGACAGTTATTTAAAATCTGTTCTCTCATCATCAAATTATACAATCCTGTAAAATCAGATACCTTACTTCCCAGCAACCAACCCTCCAAAGCCTTAGTGGCACATTCAACATATTCAGACCAGTCCTGAGTCTGTGTCTTTTGGGTGTCTCTGAACATTAACCTGTACTGTTCAGTGGTTAAGCCTAACCCATCTACCAGAACACTCTTCAGGACTCTTTAGTTTCTGACATCCTCTTCTCTAACAGTGAGGAGTCTGTCTCTGCCTCTTCCTTCAAAGGAGAGCCAGAGGATTGCTGCCCACTGGTCTTCAGGAACCTGCTGTACTTTGCAGGCTCTCTCAAGAGCAGTTATCCATTTGTGGATGTCATCCCCACTTTTGTAGGGGGGCACAACCTTAGACAGGTTCCTATTATCAAAGACCCTATCTTTGTCCTTAGGGACAATGCTGCCACCAGTGGGTATAGACCCACTCTCTCTAGGTTGCCTAGCCTTGTTCAGTTTTTCTTCCATCAGGGCTACTTCTAGCTCCTGCTTCCTGATCCTCAGCTGGGCTTCCTGCATTCTGGCCTCATGTTCCCTCCTCTGAGGGGTGGTCATCCTTTTCCTGGAGTGACCTTGAGAGCCTCTAGAGCCATGAGAAGCATTGGAGTCACCTGAGCGATTCCTTTGCCTCCCAAGCCCTGTGTTAAGTCCACTGGGGAGATCCAATGGGGTAAACCCACTGTCAGTCCCCAATAGCCTTAGTTTAGCTGGGCCAAGTATAACACTTGGCACTGGGCTAGTTCTCCCTTCATCATCACTACTTTCTGTATCAGCACCTTTATCGCTCTCATCCTCTGTGGTATTATTGCCATCTAAGGGGTGACTATTGGAACTGGGTACCTCTGTAGCATCTTCAGAAGGGGGGCCTCCTGTTCCTGACCCTAAGGGGGCTAACTGGGAAGCTTTCTTGAGCTCTCTCTGATTCTTATCATTTTGCAAGAGTTCTCTGAGCTCAGCAGAGGTAGGGTTCTTGGGCTGCTTAAGGCCTCTAAGAGTTGCCAAATGCCTGAGCTCATTCTGATTAAGGGTAGCAAAGATGGATGGTGCCCTCTGGGGGTCACTCTCAACAGAGATGGGTACAGTGGACCCCTCTGCCCCAGCCATTGCTCTTAAGTGTGGGTGGATGTGTTGCAATCTACCTACACTTGGGTTTACCTACTAAACCTATCTAGTAGTTGTAGTCAGGGTGTGCTACTCCCTTTGCTCTACAACAACTAAGTTCAGTAGAATTTATGTATATCTAATCTTGTTTTATATGTACCTACAGGTACCTATGTGATCTTTCAATTGGTAACCAAGAGATTACAATGGTAAAACACAGCAAGCTCAAATCCAACCGCTGCTCACCAATGTGAGAAGTTGGCCTGGTATATGATGCTCACTAGTTAAAGTGATCACCTTGTACCATGCCAAGCAACCCTTATGGTGTGGTTGTAAGTCAACCTTTCCGGACTAGCTGCCCTAGTGGTAGCGTAGGCTAAGCAGTCTTTGAGGCTAAACTCGTGAAGCGTGTTAAGCCAGCTGTTTTACCAAATGCAACCCCCTTTTATACCAATGAAAGGACACCACACAGATATATATTCAAAATATATATGTATTTATTTCTCAAAGTAACCCCTAGTCTCTTTATGAGCACAGGAGCACAAATCGTCAAACAAGATTACAGTAGAATACACAGAAGTTGCACTTTATATGGATAGGCCCTGGTGGCCGCTCAAACCATATACTAAAATAGTGGTATAAGTACCACAAACAGAAAAGGGAAAAGGCCTAGGGCCTCTAGAATCGCTGGGCCTACAAGGAGCTAACTTCAGTTAGTGACCAGGAGGTCCACGGGTGGCGTGTGCAGAGCAAATAGTCACACGCATGCTCCCATAGGTTTCAATGGGTGCGTAAAAAGTACAAAGTTACTGCAAAGAGGATCTTCCGGATGGACTAGGAACTCAAGATTTGGAACACAGGCACTAGAGATGTAATACTACACTTGGGCACAGGTGTGCCAGCTTTACCTCACCCACAGGAAGCGGGTGCATAGGCCTCGAAGTGCGTCGGGTTTCTTCTATCTGTTCCGTGGAGCTTGAAGACAAAGATGCTGCAGGCGGTCGGTCCGGGAGAGATGCAGTGGATCCAAGAGTGGATCGGAGATGTTGAAGACCTGTAAGCAGAGGGGACAGTGTTCACAGTCACTAGCCAGTGACCAGCGTGGCACCAGGTGGGTACCAGGCAATGTCGGGTGCAAACAGGAAGAAAGGTGTAGCTTGTCTCTGCAGCCACGTGGTCCCAGGAGGTCGACGACGTCCAGGAGTCGGTTCACGAGCTGTCCCACGCAGGCTCTCGCTGTCGGCGGTGTCGGCGACTTGATCGAAGCAAACAAGCCTTGGCAAAAGCAATTGTTGTAGGGGATGAAATAAGCTGATGGTTCTGACCAGCAAGGTCAGAAGGACTGCTCCTTTGGAGGGGAGCAAGGGCCAGTCTGGAGCAACCAGACTAGCGGTGTATTTTGTAAAGTTCGTCGCCAAGATGGCTACTAGCCAGCGGGCCAGCAACCGGTTAGGCGCGTCGAGTGGCAAAATGCAGAAGGGCCCCACGCAGATCGTGGAGATGCTGGAGGGCTCACCTTTGGTGCAGATGCTGCTCGAGGGTTGGGCTTCTCAGATCCCAAAGCACAACTTGGAGGGAGCCTCGGTTGTTGCACTTGTCAGCTTGTTGTGGTCGTTTCAAGATGGCTGGCTCCATGTGTCTCGGTGCCTCCACGGGTCTCCTCTTTTCAGGGACTGTGGATCGGGCGGTGAGAGGTCTGGAGGTCCAGGTCTTGTCAGTCTCTGGGCTCGGGCTCCGGCGGGAGGCGGCGGCAAAGCAGACATTGATTCGCTGGATGGTGCTTGCGTTAGCAAGGTGGTCACTCCCTGACCACAGGGGAGATTTCCTTCAGTCTTCTGTGCAGCAGAATGTTGAAGTTCCCGTCTTCTTCTTAGTTTCAAGTTGATTCCAGGATGTCTGAAGTCTTAGGACACAGCTCCTACCTTTAAGCGGATTCTAGGGGCCGGACTACCTGCTAGGTCCCTCCCTATGGGTGGGACCAGGAAGGGGGGTGGTTATACCCCCAATCCTTTGTCCAGCTCGCCCCAGGCCCGGGACTGGTGTGCCCCAGGACCGGTTTGAACTGGCATATGCACCGAGGCTCCTTGTGAGCCACAGGCATGTCTGGTTTCTATTCAAGCCCTACCTGACCAATACACAAAATCCTGTCTGGGGTGGTGCATGCACCTCCCCTGGCAGGAAACCCTTTGTCCACACCTCCCAAGCTGGAAGGACTCCCAGCAGCCGGAGGGCAGACTTGTGTCTGTGGTGGCAGCATCCATTTTGTGGAGCTGAGGCTATGTCTGATTTTACCCGGGTTTCAGGTACTGTACATGTCGTGTCCCTCTAGAAGGGTGGAATGCTAACCCCGTCGCCAGAATTGGCGAGGGGTTAGTATTCCAATTCGTATGACACCTTACTCGACATGTTTTGATAAAGCCAAACCAAAGATAGCATTTAACCGCGAGGTTCATAATGCACTTAAGAGTATATGGTATGACGATATCTGGAAACAGTAGAAGGAAGTTGTTCCGACCACTGCAGACAGGCTCAGCTCATGCCAGAGCACCATCTCACATGGAACCAAGCACTCTGCCTTCAGGATTGTTAAGGCCTGCCATAGGAGTGACTTATAGGTTACCAGGTGTCCCATTTAAGGTTAGGTATAGGTATACTACACCTAAGTAAGAGGTGATTACACCAACTTACCCCAGCTGAGTGATCAGCCAGTTGTGTCAAATTGTTAGGCCAAGCCTGGGGTGGCATAATACATGCTTCAGCCCCTGGCAGGCCTTGGGTACACCAATGCCCTGGGTACCTAGTGTACACTGGTACAGGGGCTGACAGGGTGATCCACTTCCAATTGGTTATGCACCTAGGGTGCATAGTTTTAATTTAGTAGAGAGAACAGCAGGCTGGGGGTCTGATTGGCAGGCCCACAGCCTCAATATGTCAAAATCCAGTGAAGCAAAAAGCAAAAATTTGGGGTGACCATAGGATAGCAGACCCTACTCTCCTACACCCACGTTAGCCTCCATGACAAATGAAGGACAAAAGGCAGCATTTTCGTTCCAATACTCCTAACCCCACTGGAAGCGTGACGAAAACACCCCCAGTACTCACTGTTTTCAGCTTGATCAAGGGGTTTCTCTCGGACCGGGTTGAAGCTGGTTCAAGAAAGGAGGGAAATGCGAAGTTCGAACTCAGCGCAGGAAGCAGTACTTGAAATCCCGCCTCTGAGTCTTGTCATAGGGTGACTGTATCAATGTCATCCAGTCAGAGGAGGAGGCGGGATCCAGGCTAGAAGAATGTTCTGAGCTACGTCAGAGATCCGGGCGAGCCGAAAATTCGACCGAAGTCCTGGAAAACCAGCTGCTTCAGGTAGCGCCTGCTTGCCCTCACCACTGCCTCACAGACACACTCTGCACATGCGTGACTTGGGCGTTATTGAAGTCGAACGTCCACCACACATCATGCGCAGGGTGTGTGCACTGCTACCAGAGTGACGCAGCCTCAGACCACCAGTCTCCTTTCAAGGTGTCTCTCTTGTCTTCCTCCGACCCGATCCCTGGAGGCTGGTGGGGCAACGCCCCATTCGCCCCTATGCACCAGCCACCCCTGCATTCAGCTGTAGGTTTCCAGCACGGAGAAGCTTTTATTTTTTTGAAAATATTTTTATGAGAGGAAGTAAGTTCCACAGACACTACAACTTCCTGTTCCTGTCCTTTGTAATCACTTTTTGGTTATTTGTGGTGGGTGGCCTGAGCATGTGTGTGGCGGCCATTTTAGGAAGGCAGGCATTGTGCTTTTGCCATAGGCGTACATTGATGTCTTCCATTTCTTGTTGCTGTGGATGTGTGGCGGCCATTTTGTGGAGCCATCCAAGCAGTGTGCTTGCTTTTGCCATTCTGTTCCAAGCTTGTGGCTTAGTCTGCCAGTAGGCCCAGAGGTAGTCAGCCTCTAATCTTTGGTGCGTTATTTAAATTTCCAGTTTGTGTTGTCTGTTGTTGTTTTGTTTTTTTTTCACCGTGGATGGCTTTGGATTTTATTGCAAAAGGTGTTTTTTTGGGGTGGCATAGCATTTTTTGGGTGTGTGTTAAATAAATAGGGCTTTTTAGCCGGTAGGTACCCCTAGGGATTCAGCTCGCGTACTTTTGGTAACTCTGCATAGCGCGACAACACAGACTTACAGTTTTCGTCATTTTCGCGCTCTCAATATGCGTGTTCGCGCACGCGATAAAGCCTTTTTGTATAGTTCGCGATCCCGAACACGCAGCATTTGCAATCTGGCAAACAATATCTCGCGAGCAACATAACTCCTTCTCGAAAACGCTTTTTTGGTGCATTTTGTTAAAAAAACTCCTCAGGTTGTCATTCAGCTGTAGGTTTGGAGCACGGAGAAGCTTTTATTTTTTTGAAAATATTTTTATGAGAGGAAGTAAGTTCCACAGACACTACAACTTCCTGTTCCTGTCCTTTGTAATCACTTTTTGGTTATTTGTGGTGGGTGGCCTGAGCATGTGTGGCGGCCATTTTGTGGAGGCAGGCATTGTGCTTTTTGCATAGGCCTCCAAGCTTGTGGCCTAGTCGTACAGTAGGCCCAGGGGTACTACTCATCAATCATCACGGGTGCATGGAATTTAAACAACTGTTTTTGTGTTGTGCTTAATCTTCAACATCATGTATGGCTTTGGATTCAATTGTAAAATGTGGCTTTTACTTTTTTACGGGGGTAGATTTCACTTTTTGGGTGTTGTAAATAAATGCTTTTAGTTTTTGTGTATATGTTCGTTTTGTTGCTCCCTGATGCTGCATCCATCCCATAAGATGCACACATTTTTATTTAGGGCAAACAGGCTAGACTACATTTATGTTTTTGTTCTTTGCTATTCTTCTTCCTGAGTGTACACAGTACAAATACAACAGGATCCCTGGCCTTGTCAGTCTCTTAATGGCTGGCTATACTGTTGTTGTTCACTGACTTCATAAAATTTAATAATTGTGACCACCCACCAGACACTAATAAGTTATATATTATTATATTATGGATCTTTTGACTGATGTTCTTCTGGCTTTTTTGCTTTTAGGTGCACAAAAGACAGAGGAGGTGTCATCATCATCCACCGTTGTGGTGCTAGACCGACGTCCTGCTGCTGTACACAACGCGACGTGTGTGACCTGACCAGGCATCTCTGCAACTTGTGCAACTGAGTTCTGTTTTGACATCTGAAGAAGATGCCCCCAAAGAAAGCAGGTAGCAGGTCCTCCGGTACCAAGAAAGTTGCCATGGAGAAGAAGGAACAGAAGAAGAAGGAAGTGTTATTTAAGTCTGGTGTGCCTCCCAAAACATTTTTTGGAACACCAAAAATGACGCCTGTAGCAGCGGTGTCGGGGGGCCAAGCTGGGGGCAGCACCTCCACATCAGTGGGCCCAACCCACCAACCCAGGCTCAAGCAGATGAGTGTAGAAGAGGTAGCCAGCCTTATGGTGGAAAGCAGTGATGTTGTGCCTGAACTAAACTTATCGCTATCTCAAAGTAGTACACAATCAACGCAGAAGGGAACACAGCAGATAAGTGGTCAACAGCCGCAACCACCGCCTGCAATAGTACACGTAGTTCCTCCAGAAGTAGGGGCAGTTCAGGAAATTGAACCTCATGCAGAGGAAGAATAGGAAGCCACTCCTTTAGAAGTTCCATTGCCTTCCAAATCCCCAGCAAGGAAAAGGAGGGTTAGTACATCAAGTTCTTCACCAAGCCCCCCTTCTGATGATCTAGATGCCACTTGGAAGCCACAAACTGAGTCTGAGAGGGAAAAACATCCCAAGAGCAGGCATGGGAAAAGGAAGGTTCCAGAAAGCCTTACACTTATGGAGGTTGATGTAGAAGAGCAGGATAATGATGATGATGATGATGATGATGATGATGATGAGCCAGTCATCACAAACATCACTCCCGGGCCTGAGGAGATGGAGACCAACATTTTTACACTATCCAAAATGGCTGCGAGGGATGTAGCACGCATACCTCCAACAGAAGTAACACCAACACGACCTCCAGCTTCCATATTTACATTAGCAAAGGGCCGACTGCGTCCTACATCTAGCACAAGCACCACCTCAGCAGAAGTAGGTAGTGGTACTGCACAGAGTCAAATCCAACACACACCCTCCAGTTCAGCCGGCATTGGAAGTGGGAGTGGCACCTCCAGCAGGAGACAAAAGTTAAGCTCCCCAGTGTCGGACTTCTTTACGGTTAGCAGAAAGGAGGAGAATATTGCTATATGCTCCGTTTGTCATACCTCTGTTAGTCGTGGTAAGCTTGGTACAAACTATGGTACCGGAGGCCAAATGACCCATCTGAAAAAACACCACGCAATCCAGTGGGAGGAGCACCTTAGTCTCATCAAAACCGGAACCATTGCTGTTGGGCATAAACAAGTAGAAAGTCCGCTCACGGTGGCACAGGAAGACGAGGGAGACATTCTCTGTGGTAGTGGTACACAAAGTAGCCCTGTCCCCAGCACTGCAGTGGTAACGCCCACATCCTCAGCCACATCTCATTGGCACAAGAGTAAGAGTCAGCCTGAGACACCAAGGAGTACTGCTGGCCCAAAAAGTGCAACGTTGACCACAGGAAGGAATACCATGCAGCCTACCATTCTTAGCATGTTTCGTGGGCCGGAGGGGCAGTACGAATGCAACCACCCAATAGCACGTTTGTACAATGCAAAGCTGGCTAAAATGTTAGCACTGGACCTTCTCCCTTTTTCTTTTGCTGAAGGGGTGGGTTTTCTTGAATTAGTGACCACCATCTGCCCAAAATGGAAAGTTCCCAGCCGCTACTATTTCGCAAGAGTTGCTGTTCCAGCACTACATCACGACGTGCTGGAATTGCTTGGAAAAGCCTTAAAACAGAGTGCTGTTCAGAGTATACACCTGACAACAGACATGTTGACCAGTTGCCAAGCCACTGATTACATGTGCATCACTGCACACTGGGTCTCTTTTTCGGGTGTTAAAGATAAGATATCTGACGGTGTTGTAGACACCGCTGAGATTTTTAAAGACACTCGCAAACATGCAACTGTAGCCATGTTTGCTATGGAGAAATCTCATACTGCTGCAAACATTTTGGATGAGTTTAACAGCAAGGTGTTTGAGTGGCTGCGACCAAGAGGGCTTACCATTGGTTTGGTTGCCACGGACAATGGCAGTAATGTAGTTAGGGCCATGAAAGATGGTGGCTATTTCAGGGTGCCATGTTTGGCACACTGCACTAACATTGTTGTTCAGGACTTTCTGAAAAATGAAAGCAAAGTCAGCAGCTTACTGACCACCTGCAGAAGAATATGCACACATTTCAACCATTCTTTTAAAGCCCGGAAGCAGCTGAGGGTCATTCAACGTGCGCATAAAACGCCAGTCAAAGCACTCATCCAGGAGGTGCCAACACGTTGGTATTACATGCTTGGGCGTCTGTTTGAGCAGTACATACCACTTAATGCTTATGTCATGAAAAGGTCAGGGGATCCTACTGTAAAAGGCATGACAGTTGAGATTGCCCAATGGGACCTCGTCAAATGCCTGACAGAGATGCTACTTCCTTTTGAGGTCTTCACACGTGAAGTGAGCAGGGAGGACTGTACTATGGGCCAAGCTATCCCATTGTTGTACATGCTAGAGCAAGAGCTGAAGGAGGTGTTAGAAATGTACGCAGGTGTGGATGACAAAGTAGACGCATATTATTTGGCAGACATCTTAGTCACTCGCTTATCTGACAATACAAGGATTCAAAATAACATTGTGTCACATCCACATTACATTACTGCCTCAATTTTGGACCCATGTTACAAATTATTGCTGCGCAGTAATGAAGTAATTCCTTTTTCAGAAGTGGATGTTGCCCAGTACAAAACTTTGATAGCTGAGGAAGCCACTGACTTTGAAAACGAAAGGATCTTAATTAGAGGCCCGCCCCCCCAGGGCAGAAAAAGCACTGCAGGGCACCCAGAGTTAAGTTCTACTTCCGAGTCCAAGAGCAGTGCGTTTGCCTCACAGCAGTCAACAACACTGCCAGCAATAACATCAACAGCACCAACAGGATCATCAGGCACATTTCAAAAAACGGCAGGTGATAGGTTTCTACGGAAAGGGTATTGTACGTCCAGGACTGATGCAAAGGCAAAAGAGGACCAGGAAATTGGAGCACCCCTGAACATTGAGCGGATGGTTCAGGCCTATCTAGATGACACAACAGAGGTCTTCATGGAGCAAAGCCCATTGGTGTATTGGTATGGGAAAAGAAGCCAATGGCCAGTGCTCAGCAGGCTGGGGATAAAGGATGTGGCTTGCCCTGTTGCAAGTGTCTCTTCAGAGCGTATTTTCAGTGCTGCTGGTGCCATTATAACTGTCAAAAGGACCAGTCTCTCGCCCAAAAGCGTTGAGAGGTTAACCATGATCAAAATGAACCAACACTTTATACCACCGGAGTACAAAATACGTGAATCACTGCAGGAATAGCAGAGCGACATCGATGACATAAGTAGTGGGTTGTTAGACGTACTTCTGTCCGAACCATCAGAGTTTGAAGACGAGCTCCTCTTCCCTGATAACTAGGCTTTCAAATTGTTCTCCCTTTCTTTATTTGTGTGTGACTGTGTATCTGTTTTTCAGGTTCAAAATCTAATCACAACAAATCCATCAATAGTCTCCTCTTTTTATTTCCCTATTGGAGTTGCACGTCTGTGCATAACTGTCCACTCCACTCCTCAAGGTCCTGCTCCATCTTCCTTACTCTCCCTTAGTACATTTCAAGCAAGCCAGACATTGGATGGAGATGGAGAATAGTACAATACATGTTGCCTCTAACAGTCCCTCCATAAGAAGTGAAACGTGACTCCAGCTATATTCCATTTTGTTTCCAAGCCGAAAGAAACTCATCACTGACTGCCAGAAGGCTAGGCAGGCATCAGATCAGACAGCCAAAGAGAACACCAAGACAGGTAATGAGTGATTATTGTGAATGATGGTGGCATGCATTGCATTGGATGCTGGCTGACTACGAATAATTGTGCATGAAGTAGAACTATACTAGTTTATCGACAAAGTAAAAGTGACTCAGGTGTGGTGACAGTTAATAATGTTTCCTTGTTTAATAATAACCACATTGTACTCCTACAGCTGCAGGTGCCGGCCAATATCCGTTGCAATTTTGTAATATGGAATATATTATAAACGTAATCAGTCACTACACACTGAGAAGTTGGTGTTGGAGAATACGTACCACACGGTCATCATCATGATGCTGCTGAGCATACTATCTTTGCACACAGTCAGTTGGATCGGAGAAAATTGATGGAATAACTGCGTTTCATGCCCTGCCTTAAAAGGTAAACAGTTTGAACAAGAACCACAGCAGACCTAGGCTAGATGTCCGTGTAGTGGTGTGGACTGGAGTAGAGTGTAGTGGGGACAGTGGCGCATTGATTTAGTTACTTCATTTGGAAAATGCTAGGTTGCTGCAGTGCATATGACATTTCTCTGGCTCGGTCAAAATGTAAGTAAGGGGAGGTAGGATGCCTGCCCTGTGCCGCGGTTCTCCTGTTCTGTGGCTGTGCTGGCTCCTGAGTCCTGTCCCGTTGTTGTTGTACCTTAATGCTGTAGAGTAGACACTATGTATCCTATCCAAGCTGCCTCAGTCTGAAAGTGTTCTCTCCAGAGTGTTGTCTTCTCGTCTTGCACTCCACTGTAATTGAGTTTATTGTTTTAAATGCAGTAATTTTTCAATACCCCGTTTGTTTTTCCATCTACACTTACAGGCCGGCCTTTAACCTTTGCTATAGTGGGAGAAACGACTCACACTTACCTTAACAATCCGCATCAGGCAGGCAGTGGTACCCAAGATTGATGTGGGGAGTGTCCATGGAAGGGAGGACCAAGAGGAATGACGAGAATGCTGCAACTCCACATTTGGACCAGGATAATACAGTAACTTTAGTATCATTCATCATTCATCTTTAAAAATTTGATTGCTTTTTTCTCTTCAATCATTACGACTGTGTGTTGTGGTTTGTTTGGTAATTGATCACTACAACTATTTTTTAATTTGCTTTGCTAGCTTGAAAAATAAAAGTAAGCCCGGGACAGCATGTAATTGCTTTCGGTCTGAGCTCTGAGGGCGGCAGACAGGCAAGGCAAATTTCAATTTCTTTCCTGACTGTACTGTCTCATTGGGTAATAGTAGTTATAGTAAGTACAACTCATTATCATTAACCATCAAGTTCTCTTCCTCAGCATGCATGCATTTGCTTTTTCTCACTTTATACTTTGATTTCTTCCATAATGGATCATGGTCGTCTTACAAGATTGTGTTTTACTTTTGTTGTGTCCATGCATACTGTCTGTTTTTCTTTCTCAAACCGTTCCCAAAACCCCACTTCCCATCCATTCATCAATCTCTAACCCTCTTCCCCCGGGCTGTGTGATTTATATTGAGGTGTGATGTAATGACTACATTAACTGTACACCAATTGATCACACGCTTGCTGGGGCAGATGTGGTGAAAGCAACACTAATTGAATTTCAACTAAGGCAGGGCAAGGATCTTCTTCTGCTTGCCCACCCATGCTGTAGTTTACTTTGTGTTCTGTTCTACTACTCCTACCACAGTCTCTCAGTCAAGTGACTTTCTATTTCTTTTTTCAAATGCTATTGCCAGTGTCTACTACTACTACCACAATAATGGCATCTTGTCCGTTAATTTGGGAAACCAACCATGCAGCCATCAGTGTGCCGAACTTCATCATCAATCACAGGTAAGATAAGTTTGGTGGGAGGTATGGACTAGGAGGAGAGACTGACAGTACTATTATGACAATTAAAAATAACTCAGTGAGGGGTACTGCATCTATCGGTTTGTGTGTTACAAAATTGGCAGATCTTTTAAATCAAACACTGGCTGTGGGCATGCAGCAGCAAGGAAATAAAGTAACAAACCATGTAACTTAGATTGAATTCGGAAAACTGTAACCCACCACAAAACATTAACTTCGTATAAGTAAATAGTAAATATAATTTAATATCCCCTAACAAAAATAAACTATCCCACTCTGACCTAACCCACCCCCCTCCCTAATCCCAACCAATGTCCGAAACGAAAGTTGAAGAGTCCCAAATGTCCGAAAGAATCCCCAACGCCCAAAAACCCACCCACCAACAAACAGAATTAAAAAAGGGGCAAATGACGAGGTTGGTGAGTAACTTATTGTGTATATTAAATTTTCTGAACAACAAGATTAGATTACTGCTGCGTGCCAAGAGTTGCTGGTAAATTACGTTCCAAAAAGCAAAATGTTCTTTGATTTAAGGACCCAGGTGCTCGGTGGTACTTGTTTGCAACCTAATCCCAACCAATGTCCGAAACGAAAGTTGAAGAGTCCCAAATGTCCGAAAGAATCCCCAACGCCCAAAAACCCACCCACCAACAAACAGAATTAAAAAAGGGGCAAATGACGAGGCCCTCTATTGTCGGCGGGCCTTAAGGTGCTTGTCTACCAGGATCTTTACCCGCTCCTCCAGGTTCTCCTCCAAGCGTGCCATCCGGCGGAGCAGCTGGCGGCGAAATGCCCTGCAGTGACATGCAGGGTGGGGGGCAGCAGTGCTTGAAATGGATGCGTGGCGGCGGGCCAATGGCAGACCACGGTGCCGTGAAAGTGGAGGCAGGGCCTGACTGGGGCCCGGGGCATTGGAGGCTGCAGCTGCCGCCGCCTCCTCCTCCTCCTCCTCCGCCTGAGCCACCAGCCGGCGATAATGTTCGCAGATGGCCTCCAGTTTCCGGCGCCGGGCCCTAGCGGCCAACTCCTTCCTTGATGGTTTAGTGGATGTGGAAGGAGTATCTATATCAAGAAAGAAAAAGAACATGTTGTAGCCAATACTCTAAGCAAAACAGAAAAACTAAAATCATTCAACACATAGTGTCACAGTATCACTAGCAAGCACAGTTCATAACATTTGTGATTTGGTGGTAAGTATCTCTACTCCTACTTCCTTGGACTCTAACATTTGTGGGAGTTTCCGACATTATCAATATAATCATACTATGTACTCCGGTACACCAGTCGTGTTGTTCTTATCTGTAGTTTAGCCCAATTACATAACCTTGTTGTAGCCGGCATGCCAGCTCAGTCAGCTAAGCTTGCACCCAAGAGAAACAGATATGAGGCACATGATGCACACTCACGTTAGTTTTATTTACTACTACTGTCTGCAGGTGGGGAAGCTCATATTTTTGTATGACGCCTTACGGCCGTTGGCACTGGCCATACCCTGTTACATGAGGGCAGATGGCATGCACAATTTCACTTACACCCTGCCATGGGTACTACAAAAAGGCTGATTATTTATCTGATCCAATGATCATTGCTTATATTCATATTATCGATGCTAATACGATACGACATCAGGTCAGTAGCAGTGGACTGGTGGGAGTGCTGCCGGGCGGTGAGTAGGTGACGTGGGAAGGTGCAGGGTGGGGATAGATAGTAAACTATGGATTAAGGACAATCACAGGTAATTAAACAATACATTAAAAAAAAATTGTTGCACGCACTGCATCACATTTGGCGGTGCAGTGCGCACATTGAAAATAATTTTATTTATTTTTATGTTGATTACCTGTATTTGGCCGTAATACACAGTTTACTCGCCAGTGCCACCCACCCGTCCCCTTCCCATGTCACCGGCTCACCGCCCGCCAACACTCCCACCACCAACCGCTACTGCAGAGGGTACTTTGCTTTCATTGATTGTGTAACCAATAACCATAAACAACAGATAGGCCACCCTTTGCAGGCTGGCTGCCCCAATCGAAAATACATTAATAATAATAGGTAGGGAGTGGTCCCCAGAGTGGGAGGAAGGGCCTTCCGCTTGATAATATATATATATATATATATATATATATATATATATATATATATATATATATAAATATATATAAATATATATGACGTGCTTGCTAACTACTGCAAGTGTACTGTATTCTGATAATACTACCTATATTCCCCTAGGCTTTGCTACTGTCGCGCAGTTTCTTTTACATTTTCTTCAAAGTAAGAATCTCCAGTGACACTTTCCACCTATACTGTCTATTGATGATAGTACATCCAGGCATACATCCATTAAAGTAAACGTTTATCCTTCTTTTTTATATCTCTCATACTTAGTTGGTTTCACCAGCAACAACCACCCATGTTTCCGCTCCTTCCTTGCTTGCCTTGGCTTTGAATTTGAACCAAACAACGCAGATTTTTGCTATCTAGCACTATCCACCCATACTGTGTCGCCCACCCAGGCAGGCATTCTTTCACCTTCCACCCATCCTTCAACAACCCATGCATCTGATCTGATTACTATCAGCCACCTATGCATGCTTCCAACAACATATCCTTCTCTGCCAGTCAGTCATATTATTTATCTCGCCCGTCCTTCCACCCTTAGTTCTTTCCCTCTTTGTTCAACACATCCATCAAGGTCATCTGATCTGAGTTTGTCTTCTCCATAAATCCTTGACAGCTGATTTTGGAGTCAAATAGAAGAGGCCATTGGTTACTCTACTCACGCTGCTAATGCTAAGTAAAGGGTATCTTCTTCAACCGTTGTATAAGAATAAGTCGCACAGTACAGTGAAATAGTGAAGACACTTCCATCTAGTAGTAATGTCAAGAAGTAATGAATATAACTTACCGCCGCCGGCCACTGCTGCTGGATCACCCCCTGTCTCTCCTGCAGGTGCCGCCAGTTCGCCTGCCCCCTCCGGAATGGCCGCATCGCTGGCCCCGAAGGCACTGGTGGATGGTAATGTGCCTAGAAAAAAACATCACACATTTTTAGATGCCTGGAAACCTCCCCCTATTTTAAGTGTTCGCTTGGAACATTGAAAAAAAAAGTTAATAAAACATACATCAGCACTAGACAGTAAGTACAGTCAGTAGACAGACACTAGTAGTGATATGGATGGTTCCACTTCCTAGGGTCATCTAGTCCTACTCTCCTCTTTTGAAAGTTAGCCTGAGCCATGTGTAACCCTTTTAGATTCATCATGTCGACTACTACTCTTTTGGCACATATTTAATTATACCTACCAGCTTATTGACATGTGCAGTAGATGCCTTTGAGGCCACTTGACTGTTGCGTACAAGTGAAGAGATCGAAAATAAAACCACTTATTGAGTTTGTTTAGTTCATATTGCTTAGCCATCACATACAAGTTACACTTTTTGCCATGACTGCAAAATGCTTGCATTCACCTGTATACTATCTAACGGCTAACTCGCAGCATTTTTCTCATATAATAGGCGGAAGATTCGCTTCTACAAACCAGAGATTTACAGAACATATTAGGATGATCATGTAACCAGTATTTCTACGTTCTACGGTGAGGGCTCTTCCACAATTCTAAAGATCTTGGGTCTTGTTCTTGTTGTCATGCACTTGTAAATGTTTACTGTTTTAATCTTAGGCTTTTTGCTGGCTTATTGACTATGGCTGTAGTAAATTAAATTTCATATTAACGATTTACAGAGTTTGCTACTTGTTTCAAATAAACCTTTTGAACTTTCACATAGACTCTGTGGTATTTGGTGTGGTGGGGTGGACTTGCACAACTGAGTGAGCAAAATGGTGTTATTAAGTTCTGGGTTGTCTGTCTGTCATCATCAACATTGTGTATCTTCTTCGTGGGGGGGGTCGGGAGTGGGACCCTAATGTGAGACACTATAGCTAGTCGGTCAGGGGATCCTGGGTTCTTCGGACTGAGGTGTGATCAGTAAGGTCCAACCTCCCATCAGCAACATCCTATTTTGTTGTGCATAGTTCTGTATGTGGCTCTGCAGAATAACTAGACAAGAGTAGTATCATGTACTATCCGATCAAAAATACTAGTCAAATATCTGGTTGGCATTTTGTTTGTGGTAATTGGCAAAGCCTCAACATTGAGAAGACTTGACAACCCAAAGGACAGGACACAGTGGCTAGAGCTATTGGTCAATCAGAGTTTTATTATTCCAAAGAAAACCTTCTATAAAGATTGGGCAACTGTGCAAGCTTCGCTACAGACAGAGTAATATAATAGTAGTAGTAGTAGTACAGAGAGTCATAGCAGTGGCAGTTAGAAGCAACTTAGTTAGAGGCAGGAGTAAACAGAATTTGGAAACAGATAGTCAAGGTCAAAGATGTAAGCTTTTGTAAAAAATAGAATTAGAAAGTGGAACCATAATTTATAGTTCGGAAAAAAAAGATGCAGTAAAAGTTAGGGAAATATAAATGTCAATATAACCACTGGAGGACTTACTGGGGCCAGCAGCAGGAGCCTCAGTAGAGGAGCGGTCCTCTGGTTCCCCCGCCGACTCTGACCCCGTCTTCTTGCCCCTGGGTGGTGCTGATGATCATGTAAAATATAATAAAGAAAGAGACAAACATTAAGGAGTGCTGTGCAACAAATAATAATAAATCATTTTGAAAAATAAGTAAAACAACATCTTAGGAAACAACAATTGCAATAAAATTGACCTATCTAATCAGATCATGGATCGACTACTGGCTTCTTCCTGCATTCACGGATTGTCTAATTATTTATGAACACTACAGTGTTCCTAAACATTCGGATTACAATACGAAGCCTAGTAAGTACCACCTGACCTACACCACCTATTCCAGACGGGCCAATTGTTCACTAAGTCTGCATTCACATTTTTTTCAGCCATCAAATCCATAGATGAGATTGAGGACAAATGCATACATTAGTACATACATACATGCGACAAATTGAGGGTTGGTTGCATGATTCTGATCTAGTTCTGCTACTGACTGACCATGCTAAGCCTACCACTCACTAAACAAAGTGCAAAAGGTTCGACGCAGGTAAGCACTGAAGCAGCACTCGGTGACAGAGGAGGCATCACGCAGACCGCACAAAACAATTAACTAATACTAACAAACTAAACCTATTATCCAATATCCATCCACCACTATTTCACAGTAGGACAATGGAAGGACTAGAGTCTCTCTAGCAAATCGCATTACCTAACTTCAGTTCTGTAAAATAAACTCTTACATAATCAGCAGCATCAGCAGCACAAGCTAGCGCAAACTAAGTTGCAAACAAGTAAGAGTACCACCGAGCACCTGGGTCCTTAAATCAAAGAACATTTTGCTTTTTGGAACGTAATTTACCAGCAACTCTTGGCACGCAGCAGTAATCTAATCTTGTTGTTCAGAAAATTTAATATACACAATAAGTTACTCACCAAGCCCGACGACCTCGACACCTAGCAGGTCCAACAGGTCCTGCTCCCGGTCCAGGATGTCGGACCATCGGTCGGCTAGCTGGTTGTGGGTGCGCCGGACCCCAGAGCACCGGAACACGGCCCGGCGCACCTTCGCCCACGCAAGGCAGGCGGCCCTTCTCTGCTCCTGCAGGTCCCTTGCCCTTGGCACTTTGAGTCGGTGTGCCCTTGGCCATGGTTCTGGGGTGGGTGGGAGGCGGAAAAGAAAAGTTAGAAGGGGAAAAAAAAGTTAGGGGGAAGAAGATAGAGCGAACTTTATAAAAGTAAGACAGTAAAAGTAGAAATAAAATGCAAAATCTAAACTTAGGCAAAGAGAGAGATAGATAATAACTAAAAAAAAGTCAGAAAAAATACTTTAAAGACAAAGGATTGCGAAGATAAAGGGAGGATACAAAAGTAGGCCCAGAACCATAGCATAGAGTGAAAAACAAGATGTCCGCTCCCATTCGCGACCGCGTGGGTAAGTTCGCGTGATATTTCTCGCGAACATGTACTATTCATCACGAACAAGTAAAATGCGCTCCTGAACACGTCAATGCACATCGCGAACACGCTATCCGCGACCCGGAACAGGAAATAAGGCATCCCGAGTGGGCGGGACGATAGAAAAACAAGATGGCCGCGCCCATTGGCGACGGCATGGGTAAGATCGCGAGATATATCCCCCGAGCATGCAAACAGCTCCCCGAACATGCTCACCGCGCTCACGAACAAGAAAAAGCCATCGCGAACGGGCACCACAAGCAACTACGTAAGCTCGCGAAGCTACACGAAGGTCCCGTAGTGCAAGAACATCTTCGCGTAGCTTCGCGTAGCGCGGCTACGCGAACTACGCCCAGGGTTATTCTTATACCACTATTTTAGTATATGGTTTGGTACACCCCTAGGGCTAACTGAATATTGTGCTATATACTGTGAATATTTGACTTGTAACTTGTGTACTTCGACTTCTAGCATCATAAAGAGACTAGGGGGGTGTGTTTTAGAATAAATACGTATATTTTATATATATACCTTGTGTGGACCTCTTTTCATTTGATCATTCAGGAGATTATAGACTGGTAAAACAAGCTGCTTTACATTCCTTCAAGACTTAGCCTGAAGGCTGCTCTCCATAGCTACCACTAGGATAGCTTTCAACAAAGGTTGTCTTTAACCTATCATCAATAAGGGTTGTTTGGACTGGTACAAGGTGCCCACTATAATTAGTGGACAGCATATACCAGGCCAACGTCTCACACCTGGGTAATTGGAAGAGTGAATCAGTAGTGTGTAGATGGTTAGAGGTCTGCATGGGACGTGCTCAGGGGATTGTAGCAGTGCATATGTTAGTGTCTGGGCCATTGCATAAGTACATGGTGCTGGCTGGATGAGTGGCGGAGTGCATGGGTAGTGACAAGATGATCGCTGGCCTGGATGAGTAGTGCTCAGGTAATGTAGCAGTGCATGTGATAGTGTCTGGGTCATTGCATGAGTACATGGGTAGTGACTGGATGATTAGAGTGCTGCAAGGACAGAGCATGGTGATTTTATAACTGCTTGGGTTTTGGCAGAGTGATTGGATAAGTTCATGATGCTGGATGGGTGATTGGACGAGTACATGGGTAGTGACAGAAGTAGTGCTGAAGTGCATGGGTACTACCTGGGAAAGTGGAAGAGTGAATCAGTAGTGCATAGGTGGTTAGACGTCTGCATGGGTGGTGCTCAGGAGATTCTATCAGTGCATGTGTTAGTGCCTGGGACATTGCATAAGTTGATGGGTAATGACTTGATGATTAGAGTGCTGCAAGGAGAGTGCATGGTGAATTTATAAGTGCATGGGTTTTTACGGAGTGATTGGATAAGTACATTGAACTGGCTAGGTGTTTGAAGGAGTGCATGGGTAGTGACAAGGAGATGGCAGGACTGCCTCAGTAGTGCTCAGAGAATTTGTAGCAGTGCATGTGTTAGTGCCTGGGACATTGCATAAGTACATGAGTACTGACTGGATGATTAGACTACTGCAAGGAGAGTGCATGGTGTATTTATAAGTGCTTGGGTTTTGGTGGAGTGATTGGATAAGTACATGGTGCTGGCTGGGTGATTGGAGCAGTGCATGGGTAGTGACAAGGAGATGGCTGGACTGCATCAGTAGTGCTCAGGGGATTGTAGCAGAACATGTGTTAGTGCCTGGGTCACTGTATGAGTACATGGGTACTGACTGGATGATTAGAGTACTGCAAGGAGAGTGCATGGTCAATTTATAAGTGCTTGGCTTTTTTCGGAGTGACTGGATAAGGACATTGAACTGGCTGGGTGATTGGAAGAGTGGATGGGTAGTGACAAGGAGATGGCTGGACGGCATCAGTAGTGCTCAGGGGATTGTAGCAGTGCATGTGTTAGTGCCTGGGTCATTGCATGAGTACATGGGTACTGACTGGATGATTAGAGTACTGCAAAAAGTCCAACTATACTGGCCACTATTAACATATGTCCTCAGAGATGACGTTGAACCTGTTCACCACAACACACATGAAACCTTGGATTGCACTCCTAAACCTACTTCAGCAATCATGTAAACATTGCTCTTTTTTAATACTTACTTTCTTCTATAATGTATAATGATGCACCAATTGTAAATAGAGGTTTTAAGATACCTTGCCTCTGCTGTACATCAAATTGTTGTATTTCTGTTGTGCATATCATAGATTCTGTAAGCATGCAAGTGAGGCAAGAATCACATCTTGTGGTACTTTGAAATTTGGGACCGCGTAGGAGGAAGGGCCCTACCCCTGTCTATCCCGGTATTAGCGAACCGCGAATGGTCAATGCGGTATGCACAAGTGCTTTGTGTAACGTTTCATTGATAAATGCACTATGTATACGTTATTATACATTGACTTCGTGGGTTCCATCTTAGAGCGGTGGCCATCTTATGGTTGCCCTCACATAGGCTACCTATTACGAGCAAATACGGGCCTTTAGAGCACATGTGCCTTCCTTTGACTTCTCTGTGACCTGGGCAGCTTGGCTCCGCTGCCCCAGGTCAGTCCGGTGCCACGAGCTCCCCGTCCTACGGCCACCTGTGATTAGCATCAGGGCTTGACACACCATAAAGCCTTTTCATCCCACACGAGCCTCCAGCTAATCTCTTTCACACCTGACTGTTCCTGCTTTATGGCTTGTTTTCCAAACAGGAGATGCTCGTGTTTATTGGGGCCTGTTGATATCTGATGTGGGATCTGAGCCTTGCTGGGTAAATAATTGTGGGCTGGCTTAACTGGAATGTGGGATGGTCATCATGACTCTGCCTTTTCGTTTGTAATGTATACATTTATATGGCCATATCATAAAACAAGGAATGTATGCCTGAAGCAGGATATTTTGTAGAAGCCCGTTTCTGTAATTTTAAGCAGTCTCCTGAGAACATACACGCTGTTGTACTTCTAGGATGCCTGTAATTGATCTGCAGCCAATAAACTGATCTTTGACTTCACCCAGAAGACTCTGTGTTTCTGTAGGTCTGAAACAGGAAGAACCCGAAGTCATAGGGTGTGTTCCCCTGCACCGCTGGGCTTAAAATTCCCAGTACTTCAATCTACTAGGGCTTCTTAGAGACCTCATAGACATGCATTCATGTGGCCCAGCTACTTACCAGACCACAAAAGACACCCATCCATGACACTAAAAATGGCCAAGAAGAAGGAGATAGATAGGGAAAGATGGAAGAGATAAAGAAGAAGCAAAATATAGGAGAGGCTGAGGGCAGGGATAAACACAAGAGAAAGAGAGAACAATAGAGAGGCAAAGTCAAAAAACAAGAGGGAGAGATGAGAAAATAGAGAGACTAGGAGAGTGAGAGAAAAAGATATAAAGACAGAGAAAGACAGAAAGATGAAGAGGTATGGAAACAGGGGAGAGAGAAGAAGCATGGAAGGCAGAAAGAAGATGAGGTGGAGAGAAACATCAGAAGAGACATGGAACAGCAGAGCCAGAAAAAACAGGAAGACGAAGTGAGATAGAGAAAGTGAGAGAGTGAAAGGAAGAGGCAAAGAAAGGTGGACAGAGATGAAGATCACGAGAGACAGACAAAGGTAGTGTAAGATACGGGGGGAAGGAGAAATATGGGAGACCTAATGGTCAGACAGAGATGACAAGAAAAAGAAAGAAGGCTGATAAAGACGGGCCGAAGACATAAGTGAGAGGCAAAGAGAGAAAGAATGTGAGACCTGCAGAGATAGAAAGTGAGAGAGGGAGAGTCAAAGGCATAGACAAAGGAGGGTAGAGAGAGATAACAATGGAGAGATTGAGGAAGAAACAAGAAGAGACATCTGTTTCTATTTTATCGCGTTATTCTACTATCTATAATCCATCTATCTATATTTATTTGTTAATATATGACCAGCGGTGGCTCCACCGCTATGGCGGAGGAGCATCGCCCAACTGCCTGGCTCAGAGACAGCAGAGGAAAAATAAAACTAAGTTTTATCATCGTTTTATTTTCCATTTACCGGCTCTAAGCCAGCGCGTGCTGGGAAGGGTGGGACCGAGGCATGGGAGGGGACGGAGGAGTGCTATGTGCACTTCTAAGTTCTCATGTGTGTTTGGCTGGCCGTTTCTGGTCAGCCAAACACACATGCATTTTGGTTTCTCCAACCTGGCTGCATTGAACAGCCGAGCTGGAGAAACCCAAGAGACTCTCTGTCCTGGGCGAAGCGTCTTTTCAGCCCCCTCCGACCCATCCCTGCGCTGCTCTCATAGCATAAGAGCAGCCGGGGATTACACATGGAGTCTGTCCCAGGGGCTGCTGGGATCAGGAAGTAAGAAAAGAAGGGGATCCTGATATGCGAACCTGGGGTGGATGAATATTTTAGAAAACAACGGTTCGGAATTGGCCAACACAGTCCATGGTAGGTAGTCTCTGTTAAGGTGACAAAATACCACAGTTGTTGTACTTGGAGAGATAAGTAATATGCACATGGACACGAAGATCAGATTAATGTGAGTTATTTTTTAATGTGAGTTATTTATTTTTAGACAGATTTGTCAGAAAATCAGGTGCTCACTAACCCTGGTAACTGATAGCACTGAGTGCTTGTCTGATCTGAGCAATAATTGCAAACAGTGTCTTACACAGTGCAAGTTTTGATATACTAATTATTTCTGTCTTTATATGCTAAAATGCATATAGACATTTCTCAAAAGTGAAAATGATATATTAGCAAGCAGTGAGAGAGGTGATGATTTTGGGATCCTCCCTAAGCTAGGGGGAGAACCATGCAGATGCCTTGAAAACAAAAAGCACATCTTCATGAACGATTCGGTGGTGGTCCCATCCTCTTAGGACCATCCCAAGCACAGTTATTGGCTAAAATACAATCCCAACCAAAGGCCCTGCAAAGCATTATGGGATGAGATTAGCAGTGGGCAGTGAATATTATAGTATCCAATATCAAAATAATTCTACAAAGAGCTGCAGTTCAACTAGTCCTTACTAGATGTCCCTCACCAGTCAAATGCAAAAGCATTGAAATTATTATTACATCAAGCTGCAGTTCCACTCGTCATTACTTGATGTCCCTCACGAGCCAAGTGACAAAAAGAGTGACGTGAAAAAGTGACAGATGACTTTAAAACATGATAACATATAGGGGAACTCCTCAAAAATTGTATACAGAGTGTAAGGAGTTCTTGTTGTAGGGAGTCAACGGCGAAAATCATTTTCAGGACATATAAGTAGTGAGCAAGCTGAATCTAAAAAGATATACATATGTTATAGTAGGGTCCCTGGTTATTCAATTATATATACTAATTGCATTAAAATGAGTGAATAATGGCGCTCCCAGTGAAGAGTAAAAGGCGGTGGAGCCTCTTAAGGTATGTGTTCCATCAATTAATCCGGTCTAAAACAGGAGGGAAACATATTTCAACTATACCGGAATCGAGCGTAAACAATTAATCAATGAACACAACATAGCAGCTGATGTATCATGAGTAGGACGTGAGGAGGCATCCAAGTGAAAAACAGTTGTGCGCGCAAGTAACCAATAACAAAAACAGTTGAACATTTGCCTCTTGTATGTTTTTTCACTTAATCTTCTGGTACATTCTTTTCTGCAACTTTTTAGCGCGCATAATTGACTCACTTTATTCACTCATTTGCATTGGCAATATCTTTGGTGGCGCATGTTTTTGTTATTGGTTACTTGCGCGTACAACTGTTTTTCACCTAGAGGCCTCCTCACACCCAACTCATGATACATCAGCTGCTATGTTGTTTTAATTAGTTAATTGTTTACACTCGATTCCGGTGCAGTTGAAATAATGTTTTCCTCCTGTTTTAGACGGGATTAATTGATTACATAGATAGCACACATAGAAGTTACAAAACAGCATTTTTATTTTAACAAATGATTGTTTATGTGCAGGAAGGGGGCCCTTCCTGTACATACACAATCATTAGCCTTTTGCTGTTTTCATGTGTGCTGCACAACGCAAAAATGAAACATTTCTCCTTGTTGCGCCAGTATAAGACCAGGTGTTCCCTGGTCTTAATTCTGGCGCTGCCACCTATTTAAGCCTCCCTTGTAAATAGGGAGCAGCATCAGAATCAACGGGTGTTGCAGTGGAACGCCCACAGCAACACCCATTGCCCTCCCCTTTCACACTAGGTATAGCATGAAAGGGGGGCGTATTGACAAGGCAGCGTTGAGCCACATTAAGTGGCTTAAAGCTACCTTGTAAATAAGGCAAAGCCCCTATCGCCACAGAAACGTCATAAAAAGTGACGTTCCCGTGGCGATAGGGGCTTGTAAATATGCCCCTCAATGTCTAATAATGGAGATGGTGGTACGGGTGCAGGGGAAGATGAGCTGGATAATGCTCTTAACATCACAGAAAATTGCAGACATGCAGCTACCTTGAAATTGTTACAACATGGCCTCTCAGCAAGGGGTGGCGGTGTTAACTTTGTGATTGAGGCGCACGAGGCATTCAGAACAGAGGTATTCTATTCTTGGGACCTGCATACCCACACACAAATCTGTTTCATGAATACATTGAAGATGAAGTACCAGAAGAATACTTCCCATACGAGGACATCGAGGTCCCGTTTACGTACCAGGAACATAAACACTGATTTAAAGGTGCCCCCCCACACACAACAGCAGATGTGAGACTCGATCGGCTCAGCATAGTATAAGTGACCAGGCCGGTCCTAGCTACATACACACCACATCCTGACAGTGATACATTGCAGGTACCAGAACTACGTACACTATACAGAGGCATAGTCAAACTATACAGAAACCTCACTCAGTTTGAAATGCGAACACTTACACTGCAACCTGCGTGGGCTGCTCCACCTCAAACAACTACACCTACAATCAGCCCACACACGCTGAATGTAATTATGTGGAAAATTCCCACTAAGCGCGAGCAAATCCCGTTCTGGATTGCATAGAAAATAGCACAGCTGGAGGCAGTGTTCCCCCATTGGGCCCACAGGAAAAACCCAATGTTAACTATTTTCTTGCTGATAGGGATAGCTCCCCTAATAGAGGACTGTACCAATTGGGATGCAATCTTCGCTGCCGTGTATATCAGAATCCATGGCACCCCTTCAATAACAGTTATTCCTGATGTACTGAAACAAATATAGAATGAGTACGGGGCAGAACCTGCCCAGACTTGGGGGTGGAACTGATGGGCAACTTTGCCCAGGTATCAGCAAATATGCTGAGTAATATAAAGGGGGAGGCTGCAGCGGTGGGTATACGCCAACACCTGAGTGAGATTTCTTCTGTTAACCAGGAGCCAGACCAGGGAAACAACAAATGGCGGGTAGTTCTGAAAAGGATTACTCAAAGCAAGTACTCGATTCTTCTAAAAAAAAGTTGGATAATAAAAATAATAGAACGAATAATTCATGAGCAAGGGGTGGGTCTTCTCAACAGGAGCCCTCTGAAAAGAGGTACAACCTTAGAAATTGTGATAACATTAGGAAACCTGACAGGTTTCAGGATACTGATACACGTTCCTTTCATTCCTTTCATAGTTCATCAAAGCACTTGGAGAGGGAAGGATGGTCAGAACACAAATCAGAAGAGCGAGCCAAGCCAAAAAGAGAGACACATCGCAATTACGATTACATATTCAAGCAAGAAGAAAAACCCAAAGCTAAACTGCAATTTAAAAAGAAGAAAGCAGCTGGCTTAAAAATTCAAATTGCCCAGGTTACTGAGGACTCTGCTTCTGAACGGGGAGTGGACTCTGATGATGCTAGATAGCACAGCAGAAGTAACAATAGCTCACTGGATCCTTATGGATTTTCTGGTGACAGCAGCATTGTACACCCACCCTTAATGAACACATCACGGTGGAGACACCGGATACAAGTGTTAGCGTCCCACCTTGTTTGCACAAAATTACACTCCAAATGGAGGAGGACATTCTAAGGAAAGTAAAAGGTCTCTTTTAGGAGAACCTGACATAACGATATGATATCCTTTTGGCTGAAAGAGATTGGCCACCTGACTTTGTCATGGATTGCCCAAAGGGAGAAGATGTAATTTTACCTGCTTTCTCCGACCTCGTTTCAGAGTCATTAAAACATTCTTATGCGCAGGAGTGGGCGCTAGAGCTAGCTCCCGCACTTTACTGCAATCATGTAGGGTGGGATGCTGAGTCACCTCACCATTGAATCCCGTTAAAATCTACTCCGACTCCACAGAGGCAGTACCCAATAAAACATGATGCTAAGAAACAGGTCAGGGAGATCTTAATTCAACTTGAATACCAGGGTGTGATTGAAACTTGCACATCTTCCATGAACAATTCTTGGTTTCCTGTAATGAAACATGACAAATCATACCATTTAGTTTTGGACAATAGGCATTTAAACACATGCACACAAATATTTGCAGTACAAAATGCACACAGAACAACCTTGTGCAGAAGAAATACAAAACAACACTAGATATCTCAAATGGATTCTTCTGCCAAAAATAGCCCCAGAAAACAGATATTTGACAGCATTCTCGGCACTGGGTACTCACTCCAATTTTTCAGACTGCCCCAAGGGTATAAGAACAGCCCTAGGTTGTTCTCGGCAAGAGTATCAGAGTTACTTCAAACCTGTGACGAGGAGGCATAGTCTTATTTAGATGATATTTAGCTGACGGATGATGAATTACTGGAACACTTGAGCAGAGTGAACAACATAATTATGGGGTTCGCCATTTTGGGCCACAATTTAATTTCAAGAAATCAAAGGTTGCCCACCTCAATGTCCTATTTCTGGGTTATGAGCTATCAATTGAAAGAAAAAGCCTGCCAGCTATTTTTTTCAGAAAAATGTGCGCTACTCCAGTCTCCGAAAACTAATAAGGGGTTACAATCCATTTTACGATTCCTAAAATTTGACAAAACATACATTTTGGATTACGCAGAAAGGGTTAAACCTTTCTATGACTTAACCAGACCTGATTTTTCAGTTCACCATTGGACTAACTGTGGCCATGAAGCAATTAGCAGAGATTGCAGAATTTTGCTAACTACACATTCCATTTAAAACACGAAGTTAGCTACTGCACCCACAACCCTTTGATAAAACAACTTTTTCTTTACATGCTAAAAAGCTTATAACCAATTCACAAAAGTGAGCTTTGTAAAATATCAGGCAATGAGAGAGGTGATGATTTTGGGGTCCCCCTAACCTGGGGGGAGGAACAAGTAGATGCCTTAAACACAAATGGCATATCTTGCTGAACGATTCAGTGGTGGTCCCATCCTCCTAAGACCACCCCAAGCCAATTTATGAGCATAAATACAATGCCAACCAAAGGCCTGGCAAAGCATTATGGGGTGAGATTCTAGAGAGCAGCGAATATTATAGTATTAGCTCTCAGCTGAGCAGGAGAGCCCCTGCTGCTTGAGGAATGTTTTGATATTGAATACTATAATATTCAGTGCACTCTAGAATGTCATCCCATAATGCTTTGCAGGGCATTTGGTTGGGATTGTATTTTTGCCCATAACTGTGCTTGGGGTGGTCCTAGGAGGATGGGACCACCACTGAATCGTTCAGCATGATGTGCTCTTTGTGTTCAAGGCGTCTTCTTGGTTCTCTCCCTAGGTTAGGGAGGACCCCAAAATCATCACCTCTCTCCCTGCGTGCTGTATTTTCATTTTTGAGAGATTACTATATACATTTTAACATGTAAAAATAGAGCTACATGTTGTTGGGATGAGACAGACTGGAGTTGCGGAGCGGAGTTTTTGTTCAGTTCCATGAAGTGGTACTCCGCCAACTACACTCACTCTTACAATGGACACAGGAACTCACAGAATTTCTCCATTCTGTACAAGCTGATATAATAGCTTCCAAACATTTACACACACACGTGTGAACACTACCAATTTGGTGATCTGTTTAGTTACGGGTTAATTCGATACACCAACATCTCTTTCAACGAAGGTGAAACAGTACCAGTTGAAGACAAATCTCACTTGTACACAAACGCTGAAATGCGTTTTACAGCCACAGAAAAATACTGGCATCAGTACAGACTTCTGTAGTGAGAGAAAGAGCACTAGCACAGAGGAAACACATCATTGTCGTGACTCCGGTACCAACCTTAGAGGTCGTTACAAAAGCCAGCGTTCAAAACGCAAAAGTACTGCATCCACGATGGATACAATGGGCTAATTCTCTCACTGCAACAAATGTATATTACAGATATGATCCTACACTGAAAACACAAGCATTTCTGCAGTTCGAACAAGAATACCCTCCTCCGAATTAAATCTTTCCTGTCGACTAGTATGAATACATCATTTACACTGCTGGTTCTGCCCAGTCTCCCTTAGTAAGTAAACAGCAATACAGCGTAGTACGGGACGTCTGCAGGACGGCAAGTTCTGTCCTAGCAATACACAGACGCAGTCTCTAAGAGATTGCAGGGCACAGCTGGAAGAACTGAAAGCCCTAATATTGGCACTACAAAATACGGATTGAGAATTGTGTGCAATTTGTTTTATTGTGTCCAGTCTTACAATGAATATCTACATTATTGGGGCCAGAATGGGTTTAGAGATTCCAACGGTTGCACAATCAAGCACAAGCTGCAAGGGGAACAGGTGACAAAGCTGAAAGAACGCTTGCCACGGACTCTTGTAATGCACACATTGAATCATCAGCGTGTTGGCGTGCACATTGAAGGGAATTCACTAGCTGATGAAGCCGCCAAGACGACAGTGCGAACTGCTACCATTGCTGCAATCACTCATTCTAGCATGAGGATAGACCCTTCCGTATGCTCAAATTTAAGGAGTGGGGGATAGAGTAATATCGAACATGGATAGCAGATTAGGATTAATTCGAGCTGCACACAAGGGTCTGGATTCAGCACACACAGGGTTCGCTGCAATGATTTCACTATTGAAGGAGTGTTATTGTTGCCCAGGTCTTTCAAAACAGACCAAGGGTTATGTCCCAAAGTGTGACATCTGTCAGCAGATGAAAGGTTACACGTAGCACACCCACCACAAACACGTTTACTGATTTCAGATAGACCCCTTGCATGTGTCTATTTGGACCACTGCAGCCCCTTACAATCTGACGGGGCTTGCAAGTATATCTTGGTGGTAGTGGATTCCTGCTCTAGATTTCTGTGGGTTTGGTCTCAGCGCTCGGCTGATGCCCGAACTGTTATAAAGGACTTGCGAGTCTTCATCGGGACATATGCAATTGGCACATTGCCTTCTGACCGTGGCCCTGCGTTTAGTTCAAGGGCTTACAAAGAAGCCATGGGAAGTTTGCATGTGGCCTTGCAGTACTCCTCCCCATATCATCCCAAGGGAAATTTGATTGTGGAGAGGAAGAACCGGGATTTAAAGCAATCCTTGACAGCAAGAGTATTAGGCGCAGGTGGCAGGTGGGTCAATCACCCATATGGGGTCCAGAGGGCACTAAACAACATGCCAAGAAAATCCCTGGGGGGGCCGTACTCCATATGAAGTCTTGTTTGGGAAAAGAATGTGGGTACCTGACCTCGATTGTGGCAGCACAGTGACCGATGAAAAACCATTTGACATCAATGATCGTTTGGCTGTTTTACAGGAACTCAATGAATTCCAGGAATTACAAAGCAACGTCTAAGTAAAACGCACCTTCACTGGGGAAGTGAAAGCTGTTCCAGCAAGACCTGCCAGGGTCCCAGAAGTCAGGGACCTAGTCAGAGAAAATATTGTGAACAAAAAAGAATTTGGGCTATCTTACTGGCTGTCAAAGGCACAAGAACAGTACTTCTTCCAACTCTTGCCGGCAAAACAAAAAAGAGATTTGTCTTAATTGTTCTGATCAAACCACACTTTGTGGCAGATTCTCAATGGTAGGCTGTGTAAGCTCTTGGGTAGCTGCTGATCTCCTCTTGCTACTGTACAGGAAGTACAGATGGAAAGATTAATAACCTTTGAAAACTCCACTCCATGAAGTGAAGGAATTACCAACAGCAAAATGCAGATAATACCAGTTGAAATTGAACAACACCAAAGTTCAAATGAAAGACAGATCTCAATTCGGTCTAACACCGACATCTATGTGAATATTCCACAAAAACCTGCTGAGCTACCAAAGATAGATCGGACTGCATCTGGCTACTTCATCGACTCTGATGACTTTTCATCGGAACCAAGTGAACCCAAGTTACCGCCCCCTGTTCCACAGAAATCATTTTTTCGAGATTTCTACCTTTGGCTTAAAAAGACTTACCTTGTTTCCCCCTAGCTACAGGATTGGATTGCACTAGGTCGACTGTTCCTGATCCTTTGGATTGGTGTAATGACATACTTTAGATCTCCCCTGGACCGAGGAATGTACCGTCACTTTCCCAGGGCAAGAATATCAGTTCCAAACTTATGGAATAAAACATATACACAGCACTTCCTAAGGTGGGCAAACTTTCATCACTCCCCCAAAGGCAAGGCAAGAAAACAATATATACACAGACTTTGCACATCACTTGCTCAGGAGTAGCACCAGCTTCCTATAACACAATAACCTGCTAGAAGGGAATTCACCCATCCTTCTACAACAGAATACTTGGCCAAGAAGAGTCCACACCTCCTGCTACAAGGAAAAGACGAATTGGTATATCTGGGATGTATTTATTTGTAAATAGCACCACACAGTAACTCAATCAAGACAAATATATATATGTAGAAATATATATGTATGGATATAAGAATCAGAAAATAAGAAGGAAAGGAAAGAATTCAGAAAAGAATCAAGAGACAGTTAGTAGCAGAGACACCTCACCTAATGCTACATCATTTCACCCCGCTTTGCTCAAGGGGAGTCCATTGCTTGAACCGGGTGAAAGCTCAGAGGTGACTCCACTTTTTCCATGACAGCACGTCTGCTTCAAGGATGAACTTCCACCAGGCCTGTGTAGACTCCCCTTTTTAATACACATTCAAAACACAGCGAAGCTTCTAGCAAACTCCGCCCCCTAGTTCTCATGAGAGCCCGTACCAGCTTGCTTCAAGGTCACAGCAAAGGGTTGATCAGGCCCTCGCTATGGCTACGAGTCAAACCATGTACATTCCTCTGATAAGAACCAGTTCTCTCTAGTCAGTAAAAACAGGAGGAAAGCAAAACATGCCCTCTTCTTCGTGAAGGCACAGAAAGTTAGTTAAGCCATGCACACGAAGGCCCAAAGCGGGATGGAATCAGAAAAGCAAGGCACCTATAATTCTCATCCACACAACTTACAAGCACCACTGTGCACACAGAAAAGTTTGAAGCAAGGTAAAGTCAGAAGGCAGAATGACATTAGACCACGTCAAAGCCAATAGGTCAAAGTCATAATTCACCTAACCCAAATAACATTATACACTTAATCCCTCAGTATACAACATTGAGCACATGTGTGCACCACCACCCACAAGACTGCACCTCAACATCCCACACCTTCTATTCTTGGAAAGACTATTCCACTAAAAGACAGAAGAAAAGCAGGCATATGCAAACCCATCCTACATTAAGGCTAAGGTAACATAACACACTTAAGTCAGTACAGAATGGTGGTGGTTGAGGGTCATCATAGGGTGTCAGACCACAAAAGTGGCTGATCCACCACAATTGGTATAGTGACTGTCTTTTTCTTGCTCCTCCTTTGACACTACCTTCCTGAACACTCTGCAGTACAGCCTGTGAACTTGGTCTACAGATTTGGAGGTCTGCCCTCACTCATGCATAATCTGCCATGCCTTCAGAACACAGAATTAGTCCACTGAAGTTTATGTCGGTCAGCCAAACACGACGTTGTTCTCCTAGTTTGTATTTGCCCCGAACTTTTAAAGGACAGGAGACAGCTTCTGAGAGTGTCTTTTAATCAACATGGCATGTATTCCTGTGGAAAAGCAATCCTTTATTGTTTTAACCCTACGGACACGATTCGCAAAATACAATTTTATAGAAGTATTTAAGGGTTGATCCAAAACTAAAGAGGCTGTGATGATCCAGCGTTTAAGGTTGGGTAGAGGAGTTGGCCTAACGGCTAGGATGCTCAACCTCGGACCTGGGGAACTGGGTTCGAGTTTCGGTAGTGACCCTGAACTTCCTGTGATTCTGGCCAAATCACTTAGGGGCATATTATCAAGGACGGCGTTAAAAATTATCGCCGGTTTAGCGGCAGAAAACTGCCACTGAAGCGGCGATAATGGGCTTGATAATATGCCCTTGAGAATTCCAATTGAAGCTCATGTTGACACCAGAACATGGACTTCTATGGGAATTCTCAAGGGCATATTATCAAGCCCATTATCGCTGCTTTAGCTGCAGTTTTCTGCCGCTAAACCGGTGATAATGTTAACGCCGTGCTTGATAATATGCCCCTAAATCTCCCGTGCCTAACAAAACAAGCATTGGCATAGCTAATAGGTCTCGCCTTTGGGACCTTATAAGTGTTTAGCCATGCAACGGTTGATGTTGTTGCACCAAGGATATTGTGCTGCATAACTAAATACTTATAAGGTCCTAAAAGCGAGACCTATTGGCTATGTCAATGCTTGTTATTTTTATATTCCTGCCCAGGCTGCAGTGTTTTAGCAACACTGACCAGGGCTCGCATATAGGCAGAGAACATCTCAACCCTGCCCTTCAGTTTGATATGAAAAGAAACCCGTTGTTTGGGTGCAGTGAGCGCCTCCCACCTCTGAGCCCTTATCACTGCCCCTTTGAGGCACCCCTGGTCAGTCCCGGCTGCCCCCTCACTTGTGCCAGACCTCCCTCGTCATTAGATGGAGGGGCTTGAGAGCGCGCCCCCTGAGACACACGGCCAGTTGCCGGTCATTAACACAGCCCTGTTCGTGAACGCCCTTCTGCTAGCATGTATGTGTGAGCTGCAGGACACTTGTGGGAATAGCGCGTCCGCTCATCCTTTTATCCTTCCACTCTGGGGTGGATAAAAGGAGTGTGCAGAATTTTCAGAGGAAGTGATATAGTTGATTGGATCAGATGGAATAAACGTTACAATCCTACAGCCTCCTCTTGTACGCGCCGTGTGATATTGGGCTAGTTGCATTACTTTGTAGCGTTTGTTTGGTCTCTCCAAAAATACTTGTGTGCAGGCCGACATCCGCAGACATCAGACCGGTTCTCAGCACCGCTCCCTCAGATGCATCCTTTCTGTTCTTTTCCTTCCCCGTTTTAATCTGCCCATGTGATGAGCCCCAGCTGGCACTCTGTGTGATCTTTGGAACGCTAAGGGGCAGATTTATGTTCCCTGGCGCATCCCTGCAAATCAGCATGGATGCGCCAGGGAAGATGCGTCATGAAAGTTTGCCCTTGTGCCACTGCAGATGCGCCGCATTTACAATGCGGTACATCATGGCGCAAGGACAAGCAGATACGTGACGCATCTGCCGGCGTAAGGTTGGCGCAGTGCTGAAGTTGCGTTGCAAGCGCGATGCAACTCCAGCACTGTTCCAACCTACCCTATCCCTAACATGGTGCGTCAAGCCTTACGCCTGCTTCAAGCAGGCGCAGGGTTTTGACGCATCAGCGTTGGGAAAGTGACTCAGTGAAATCGTCACTTTTCAGGGGCGTTCCTGCGACGGAACGCCCCCCCCTGTGTCGGAACGCCCACGTGAAACCTGACGCAGGTTTCACGTGGCGCAGGGCTTTACACCGTGACGCATCTCCATAGATGCGTCACGATGTAAATGGGGCGCAACATGGCGCAGGGTTTACGCCGCCGCTGCGTCACAAAAGTGACGCAACGGCGGCGTAAAAGGGGCGCAAGTCCCTCATAGATCTGCCCCATAGTGCTTAGAAGAGAATACCTTAGTTAATGAGCATATGCTCATTCTCTACGTCATCAGGCAAATGCACTTTTCCGTTCTCCCGCTTGCGAGGTCACCATTATTAGGAATCAACCCTGCCCTTGTTTTCTATTTGTTCCCTCAACAGAGACATGCTCTTGACACAGTGCTGCGCTAGCGAATATTCATTCCGTCTCACCTACGAGACAATGCCCGCCCGAGCTGTCTCTTGGGAGACCTACAGTGGTCTCTCCGAGACCGTACAGGCACTTAGAGCCTGCCAAGTGCTCACCATTGGGTGACTGTCTTGTCAATGATACATTCTAATGCAAATTATATACCCCACACGGTGGTATTGTTGTGTAGCCATGACTACATTTTACCACAGGTAAGCATCGATGCAAGATATATCCCAATTCTTTAGAAAATGCATGATTCTTATTAAAGAAATGAATAATCGTATAACCAACTGTATTCGAATGCTATTGGCTAATAAAAATAACAAGCATTGGCATAGCCAATAGGTTTCGCCTTTGGGACCTTATACGTGTTTTGCCAGAGCTATTGGTTTTGTCAATGTGTTTAAGCTATGTTGTAGAGCAGTGTGGCTGCTCTGCAGCATGTTGAAAAGTTATAATAAAGTGTTGTAACCATTTTTGTTACCTTATATATAACCAAGTAAACATTATGTACACACGAACGATCCTATTAAAAACAAAAAGGAACATATACAATGTCTTCCAGTTTGTCTATCCTGGTGCTGAGGTATTGCTGTGTTGATGCTGAATTATACTGACATGGTGCTGAGGTGGTGGTGTGCTTGTGCAGAGGTGGTGCTGAGTGATGCTGAGTTGGTGTTGCGCTAATGCTGAAGTGATGCTGCATTAGGGCTGAGGTGGTTCTGTACTGATGCCGTGATGGGGCTGCGCTGGTTCTGAGTTAGTGCTTTGCTGGTGGTGGTGCACTGATGCAAATGTGATGCTGTGCTGATACGGAGGTGGGGCTGTGGTGTTGTTGAGTAATTCTGAGGAGATTCTGCGCTGGTGCTGATGTGGTGCTGAGTGATGCTGTGGCGGCAGTGAGTGATGCTGTGCTGGTGATACTCTGATGCCGAGGTAGTGCTGCACTGGTAGTGAGGTGGTGCTGCATTGGTGCTGTGCTGGTGCTGTGCTGGTGCTCAGATCATGCTGAGTTAAACTGAAGTAGTGCTAAGGTGGTGGTGTGCTTGTGCGGAGGTGGTGCTCAGGTAGTGCTGTGTGATACTGAGGTATTGTTCAATGATGCTGAGGTGGTGCTGAGTGATGCTTTGGTGGTGCTTTGGTAATGCTGTGATGGTACTGAGGTGGTGCCGAGTCATGCTGAGGTGGTACTGTGGTGGTGTTGAGTGATGTTGAGGAGACGGTGGAGCTGAGTGATGCTGTGCTGAGGTGGTGATGCTGCACTAATGTTGAGGTTGTGCTGTGTTAGTATTCAGGTGGTGCTGCAATAGTGTTGCGCTGAGGTAGTGCTGCACTGGTGCTGAGGTGGTGCTGCGCTGGGGCTGAATAATGTTGAGGCGGTGTGCTGATGATTGTGGTAGTGCTCAAGTGCTGCTGAGTGATGCACTTGGCGCTGCGCTGGTGCTGAAGTGGTGCTGCGCTGATGCTGACATGGTTCTAAGGTAGTGCTGCACTGACGCATTGGTGTTGCGGTCGTGCTCAGGTGGTGCTAAAGTAGTGCTGTCCTGGTGCCGAGTGTTACTGAGGTGGTACTGTGCTGGGGTTGTGATGCGCTGGGGCTGAATGATGCTGAGGTGGTGCTGTGGTTGTGATGGTGCTCAGGTGCTGCTGAGTGAAGCTCAGGTGGTGCTGCGGTGGTGCTGCTGTAGTGGTGATGATTGACGCTGACCCGTGCTGAAGTGGTGCTGTGCAGATGCTGGGGAGGTGCTGCAATAGTGTTGCACTGATGCTGAGGTGATGCTGTGATGCTAAAATGGTGCTGTGCTGATGCTGTGGTGCTGTGCTAGTGCTAAGTGATGCTGAGTCATGCTGAGGTGGTAGTGCTGTGCTGGTCTGTTACATTTATTTTCTGAAATTCCGCCTGCTTACAGTGCTTAAACCCTCTGAAGAGGATAAAGTGCAACACGTTGGCAGTCAAAACAATGAAATAAACATACGTATTAATCAACTTAACCCCTTAAGTGCCCATGACGAGATAGTCTCGTCATGGAGCGCGGTTGCGCTGTGCCCATGACGAGACTATCTCGTCATGAACCCCGCCCGCTAATGAAACGCCCTGCACAGGGCGTGGAAAGGGCGGGGCACTGAAGAGGTTAAACACAACACCATCATTAATTTATAGTAAATACAATTTAAGGGGCATATCAACAAGGGCTTTATCTCTGCTTTTTTGGCTTTAAAAGCCATAAAAGCAGAGATAAAACTAGCACCCTATCAACAACAGGGTGCTAACATGCAAATTTACATGTTAGCACCCTTTTACTCTACGCTTCCCCTTGCATCTCTAATGAGATGCAAAGGGGGCGTTCCAGAGTAAAATAATAGGAGAAATGTCGCTAAGCGACATTTCTCCTATTATCAAGAATATCGCTAACCCTGTTAGAGACAAACAAAGCAGCGCTAATCGCAGTTAACGCTGCTTTTTTACGTCTGGTATTTTTCTGACTTAGCCATGATATCCTATGGAAGGAGGATATCATGGCTAAGTTTGTCTGTCCCTATCAACAAGCTAAGGTGAGATTATCGCTGGGTTTCCAGCGATAATCTCACGTTAGCCACTTAGCGTTAGGATTTTTATCGCTATTGAGATAAGCGTTGCTAATAGTACGCTATCTCAGCGCTAAAGGGTGGGCGTAGTTCGCGAAGTAGCACTTCGCGAAGCTACGCAAAGTGAAGTTCGCACTACGCGAGCTACGCGTAGCACTTCGCGAACTGCGAAGTAACATGTTCGCACTGTGCAAGATGTTGTTTTCAATGATTGCACAGTGCGGACAAGCAACCGGCACTGTGCAATCATTGAAAATGGCATCTTGCACAGTGCGAGCTGTAGTTTTCTGCTGCTCGAGTAGATTTTTACTCGAGCTGCAGCTTTCTCAACGCGAACTGGTAGTTTCTCATCGCGAGCGGTCGCGAGCATACGCGACCCCTCGCAATGAGAAACCTTACCTTCTCGCGTTGGGAATCTCGCCGGGAGGTTTATTTTCCATGCTCGCGATCGCGAACAAGGAAAAAGTCTCGCCAGGATGTCATTTTGCTTGCTCGCGGTCGCGAGCAAGCAAAAAATGACCGCAGCACTACGCAACACTACGCTACGCGTGTTCGCACTGTGCTACGTGCAGTTCGCGTAGTGCGAAGTAGCGCGAACTTCGCAAACTACGCGAGCGTAGCGTAGTGCTTCGCCCAGGCCTACTGCTAGCCGTCGATAATTATCCTAGCGCTAAGAGCGCTTAGCGATAATTATCGCCGGTTGTTCTTGATATGCCCCTTAGAGCTTAAAATAACTACGGGGGAGCGTAGCGAAGAGAAAGAGCTGCAACAAAGAAGGCTTTTAAACACTGAGGGGCATATTAACAAGGAACATGGAAAATTAACGCTAAGGGCGCTTAGCGTTAATTTTTTTAACGCCCGCTATCGCTGGATAATATCGCCTGGTTATCGCGTTATTAACAACGCTAACCGCCTAGGCGATAAAAAATCCAGCGATAGCAGTATTATGGGAGGTTATCGCTGGTAATGCAGCGATAAAACTACAAGGATGGGGATATCCTTGTTGATAACCCATGGTGGATTTAGCCATGTAATCCACCTCCCATTGGATTACATGACTAAATCTGAAAACTAGCAGACGTAAAAAAACAGCGTTAACCGTGGTTAGCGCTGCTTTTTTTGTCTCTAACAGGGTTAGTGTGAAGCTTGATAATAGGAGAAATGCCGCTTAGCGACATTTCTCCTATTATTTTGCTCTGGAACGCCCACTTTGCATCTCATTAGAGATGCAAAGGGAAGCGTAGTGAATAAAGGTGCTAACATGCGATTTTGCATGTTAGCACCCTGTTGTTGATAGGGCGATATTTTTATCTCCGCTTCTTTGGCTTTTAAAGTAAAAAAAGCGGAGATAAAGCCCTTGTTAATATGCCCCAATCACATAAAGAGAAGTTTCCCATTCAAAGTCAACAGCACTATAACATTCTGTGCGGTTCAACAGTAATAGTATTGAATAACAGCCTAGGAAAACAAATACAAATGTGTACTTTTGAGTTCTGGTTACATTGGGGCATATTAACAAGCCAGGCGATAAAATTATCGCCGCTTTAGCGGCAGAAAACTGCTGCTAAAACGGCGATAATGGGCTTGATAATATGTTCTATGGAATTCCAATTGAAGCCCATGTTAGATGTGAAGGACGTCTAACATGGGCTTCAATTGGAATTCCAATTCCTTGTTAATATGCCCCCAAGATACCAACATGGAGTGTATGCAGAACACAGAGCTGGCTGGAGGGGTTAGTCTGCCTCAGCTCTCACGCTCTGTTTATCTCCCACAAAGCAGATTTATGAGGGAGGTAATAAACAGCAAGGGGCAGATTTATGTTCCCTGGCGCATCCCTGCAAATCAGCATGGATGCGCCAGGGAAGATGCGTCACGCAAGTTTGCCCTTGCGCCACCGCGGATGCACCGCATTTACAATGCGGTGCATCGTGGCGCAAGGACAAGCATATACGTGACGCATCTGCCGGCGTAAGGTTGGCGCAGTGCTGAAGTAGCGTCGCAAGCGCGACGCAACTCCAGCACTGTTCCAACCTACCCTATCCCTAACATGGTGCGTCAAGCCTTACGCCTGCTTCAAGCAGGCGCAGGGTTTTGACGCATCAGCGTTGGGAAAGTGACTCAGTGAAATCTCATAGATTTCACTGAGTCACTTTTCAGGGGCGCTCCTGCAACGGAACGCCCCCCCTGAGTAGAAACGCCCACGTGAAACCTGACGCAGGTTTCATGTGGCGCAGGGCTTTACACCATGACGCATCTCCATAGATGCGTCACGATGTAAATGGGGCGCAACATGGCGCAGGGTTTACGCCGCCGCTGAGTCACAAAAGTGACGCAACGGCAATGCCGGAACTACTTACATTGTGAACAAATGACGTCCGTGGAAAGATTAAACAACGGGAGACAGGCATTAGACTGAAATCACGGATGGTCCTTGTAAGTAGCTGACAGGTGTTTCATTTTAAATTAACTTATTTTAAGCAAAATAATTTGAAAACAGTGCAGATGTCTACCCCATTGACAGTATTATTCAGCACTTCACATTCGATTAATCATTCGACATGGACAAGCGGGAGCGGCAGGGAGTGCGTGCTGCAAAGTCACCTCTGTTGTTTTGCTTGCCTGATGCATGAGAGAAATCGGGGAATTTACAATTTGGACTGTTGGACTGCATGAGGAGGGGGAGGGGCTAAAGTCACCATAGACAACGGGGGACTCCAACATAAATGGGAATGCAGCGATCAGGGAGAGGATGTCTAACAAAACACAAACACAACTCTGTGCGGTGGCAGTCATGCTGATTATAATATGAATATCCTCCTTGGAAAATGCAAGGGCAGCATCTGTGAAGCGAGCGCCGTGATGAATTGGAGTTGTGTGCGCGTGCGCGCGCGAAAGTGAAAGAGATCAGCAACAGCGCGCGTTGCAGCACTTGAAAAACCCGCTTACTAAACGTCTCGCTAAACCAGCGCATGCGCTGGCTCTATCGAGACCTAAAAACTAGTGTTTCTTCCTTGCCCGGAAGCACGTGACCGCCGCTGTATTAACTTGGCCCTTCTCGCCCAGCATAAAGTCGCATCTAAAAAACAATCACACTCTCAGCGGAACATACGTGTAGAGACTGCTTGTAAAAATAATTGGTGCGTCTTTTTATTGTGCACACCCCGGCTATATTTTAAAACTGGTCACCTGGAGAGCATTATCCGGCTTAATCTGCGTTTAAACCGTGGGGGTCTGTAATCAACTCTCGAAAACAAGAGACAGCACTGCGCAACTTTACGGTATATCACGTATTCATTATCAGAGTCTCACTAGGAGGCACTTGAAACTCCGAGACATCTGAGGGTGACATAACATCACAAAGACACTCGGGAATTGTGAGGGCCGTCCTGACAGAACTGCTTCTTTGAGAGCATCAAGATATGAGGATCTTATCATTAAAGATCTCCGGCATTTTCAAGACAAAGAACGATTTGGATGTATTTTTTCGTTTTATGCTGAAAACAGAATGAACTTAAAACCATCCATCGATCAGGAATGCTACCACATCCGCTCCAATCTGATTGATAGCTCTGTTGGGCAATCCACATGTGAAATGTGACCCGTTTATTTTTTTACTTTTGGTATCATTTATTGATTACCAACACAGAGATGTGGACATTTAAAGTTTCATTTTAATTTGCTTTTCTTCTGCATCATTCTTCGTCCCGTTTGAGCTAGAAATCTAGGGGCATATTTACAAGGAGGCGATATTAAATTATCGCCGCTTTAGCAGCTGTTTTCGGCCGAAAAGCGGCGATAATTTTATCGCCTAATTAGCAAGGTCACGCTAACGCGTGAAACCTTGCTTTAGCGTGGGGATTCCTAACGCCCAGCTTTGCATTTCTAATGAGATGCAAAGTGGGCGTTCCTGACCTGACATGACAGGAGAAATGTCGCTAAGCGACATTTCTCCTATCATCAAGCCCCACGCTATGAAGCATAGCGGCAGGAAAAGTAGCTATAACCCCTGTTATCGCTACTTTCCTTACGCCTGCTTCAGGACTGACTTAGCCATGATATCCTATGGAAGGTGGATATCATGGCTAAGTTTGTGAGTCCCTATCAACAAGGTAACGTGAGATTATCGCTGGGTTGCCATCGATAATCTCACGTTGGGCAGTTAGCGTGAGGATTTTTATCGCTGAGGAGATTAGCGTTGCTAATAGCACACTATCTCAGCGATTAAAATCCACGTTACCCGGCGATAATTAACCTCACGCTAGGAGCGCTGAGCTATAATTATCGCCGGTTGTTGCTGATATGCCCCCTAGTTTGTGTAGAAATATGTGGATTGTGAACATAATGGTGATTTGTGTGGTAAATGTGGCAAATCAATAATCATGCAAACTACACTGCAGTACTGTACTGGTGCAGTGTTCCTCCCAGGCGCGAAAAATACAGGTGCATGTTAATGTATTAATTTGCATGCCTTTTTGCAATGCAATAGATCTCGCATTATAGAAAATTTGACCTATTGGTATTGTAAATGACAATCCCTTTTATTAATGCAGGGTTTTCAAACATAATTAAAAGGCATTGTCATTTACAATAACTATAAATCGCGCAAATGCGAGATCAATAGCATTGTAAACATTTGTTTGTTTAAATCCAATGACAACTATGATCATGCCAGAGCTCTCAGGATAACTTTGACACATTACTTCAGACCTCATGTTTAATTGAGACCTATCAACAACTAGATTATTTGCAGTATATTGTTGACATACGCACTACAAGGTTATAATGATGCAATGTTAAGCCCCTTCCTAGTGGGGCGATGAATATCATATGAAAATTACAGTCACTTTCCAAATTTTATTCAGGATTTGCTTTCTTAGCAAAACAGAAACACATTGGAACGTGTTTCTCATTTTTAGTACTAAAAAATACTATTTTACACGAGACAATGAAACGGAAGTGATTGTGACGTTGTAGTGGCATCTGGGTATGCAAATTATCCCCCAAAAAACATCAACAACAAAAAACCAGCTTGTATCATTCAGGCAGAATTCCCTCTAGTGACAGAGGATGGTACTGCACCTGAAGCTTCCTGGACAGTTCAATCCCCCCTCCCTCGCGCGCTCTCATTCTTTTTAGCAGACATCCACGCAAACAAAAAACAAGCATTTGCAATGCAATCGGTTTCGCAATTGCGATATTTTGAGCTATTGGCTTAATGAATGAATGAATGAATGAATGAATGAATGAATGAATGAATGAATGAATGAATGAAATTATATTTATATAGCGCGTAGCTACCCGGAGGCCTCCTAGCGCTTGCGGACATGGAGAGCACAGAAGGAAGGATTATCACTGAAAAGCTGAGAGGAACAGGTGGGTCTTGAGGTGTTTACGAAAGACCGATATGTTAGGTTCACTACGGAGCGCGTGTGGGAGGGTATTCCAGAGGTTGGCGGCGTTCAGGGTGAAGGAGCGGCCGCCCCATCTAGATCTACGGACTTTCAAAGGCATGGCAAGGAAGGCGGCACTAGAACGGAGAGTTCTGGAAGGTTGATAGGGAACAACAAGGGATTGAATAATGTCGGCCCCGTATTTCCAGAAAGCTTTATGAGTCAGACACATAGCTTTAAACTGGATCCTGGCTCGAATGGGCAGCCAGTGTAGATTTTTTAAAGCAGGCTTGGCTGACTGTCTGCGGGGAATCTGTAATAGGTGACGTGCTGCACAGTTTTGGATAACCTGGAGCCTATTTAAGGTGGACTGAGGGGCGCCCAGGTAAAGTGCATTCCCGTAGTCCAGGCGGGATAGAATCAGGGCTTGAACTATGATTCTCCTAGCTTGAAAAGGGAGCAAGGGGAGGATTTTCCTGAGCATATGTAGTAGACCAAAACATGTAGCCGAGAGCTTAGTAGTATGATGATTAAAACTGAGGGAGCTGTCAAGCCATATGCCGAGACTTTTGATCTGTTGTTTTGGCGTGGGCATAGGTCCAAGACAGGATGGCCAGACAAAAGAGGAGGAGGGCGTGGGGGATTTCCCTAGGAACATAAGTTCGGTCTTCTCCCCATTTAGTTTGAGGTGGGAGCTGCTCATCCAATGGGCGACTGCCTCAAGGCAGAGTCCTAGAGCGCCAGACGAGCCCTCAGGGTGGTTCAATGACACCACCAGTTGGGTATCGTCTGCGTAGGTGATTATTTTGATGCCGAAGGGATGCACTATCTCGGCTAGTGGGGCCATGTAGGAATTAAAGAGGGTGGGACTCAAAGAGGATCCCTGCGGGACCCCGCAGTTAAGAGGCCACTGATTGAACATGGATGTCCCCTTAAAAACTTGGTAGAAACGATCCTTAAGGAAGGATTGAATCCAGGTGAGCGCCATCTTTCCTATCCCCATATTAATCAACCGTTCAAGTAAGATGTTGTGGTTGACAGTGTCGAAGGCGGCACTGAGGTCAAGTAAAATGACAGCTGCAGCACCGCCCTGGTCTAGCAGTCTTCTGGCTTCTTCCGTAACAGCAAGCAGTGCCGTCTCGGTACCTAACTGGGGACGGAAACCTGTTTGGGAGGAATGAAGTAAATTGTTGGATTCAAAGTAATTGACCAAAATGGCATTAATGTGACGTTCAACCAGTTTACTCAGCCATGGGAGGAGGGAGATGGGGCGGTAGTTTGCCAAATTTGAGCGGTCCAGATTCGTTTTTTTTAACTTAGCTCTAACCTGGGCACATTTCCAGGCCTGGGGAACTATGCCGGAGGTAATGGAGGAGTTGAGTATATCAATGATGACTGGGCCTATAGTTTGAAAGACCAGTGAAAGGTGTTGGGGGGAGCAGGATCAGTAGGGGAGCCAGACGTTACCTTAGAGAGAAGGTAGTCCAGAACTTTCTCCTCTAGCAAGGGGAAATCTTCTAGAGAGTGCGTCGTATTTGATCTGGGACTGGAGTAGGAGGGGTTAGGCGCATAAGGGGAAAAAGACTGACATATTAGCTGAATTTTCTGGTGGAAGTATTCAGCCAATTCGTTGCAGTGTTGAGAGGCATCCTCCGACTTGGGAGGCTCCTGGGGAGGGGAGGACAGGGATTTGGCTATTCGGAATATTTCTTCCGGGGAAGAAGCGGCGGCCGTGATCTTGTCCTCATAAAAATGAATTTTGGCTGATTTAATTTCAGCTTTGTAGGATCTTAAAGCTTCTTTGTACTCAGATTTCCTACATTCCTCGTAATTCAGTCTCCATTTTCTTTCTAGTTGTCTGCAGGTTTGTTTAATTTTCCTTAAATAGGGGGTGTACCAAGGGGCCGATTTCTCCCTACATTTCTTATGGGCCGGAAGTTTAGGCAGGAGTGTATCCAACGAGTTACGGATCCAGGCGTTGAAATTGTTATTGGCCAGATCTGGGTTAGGGTTATAGGGAGGTCTGAGGGAGGCGAGAGTATCCGACCAAATACTGGCGGAGATGTTCGACCATTTTCTGTCCAGGGTGACTGTAGACAGCAAAACGGGATTAGGGGAACTAGTCTCCCAGGTCATGGGAACTAATAGATGATCAGTCCAAGGGAGAGGGATAGGCGCGGCCACTGATAGTTCTTGCGCATTACTAAAGACAGGATCAAGTAGGTGGCCTTTGTCGTGGGTGGGAGAGAAGCCCATTTGCATGATTTGAAGGGCAGAGAGGCATGTGGACAGCTCCTTGGCGGAAGCATTAGCGGGGTCATCCAAATGGATGTTAAGGTCATCGAGCATCGTGAAATTAGCAAGGGTTACAGCACGCTCGGCCACGAATGAAGGAAGGGAGTTAAGAAATTGGCCTATGGGTCCGGGAGGACGATAAATTAAAAGACCAGAGAGGGTACAGGTGGGTGAGAGTTCCAGGGCGAACTGCATACCTTCGCAGTCGGGGGGGCTCTCTGAGGATGAGCCGCAGCTAATAGATGTTTTGTATATTATTGCTAGACCTCCGCCTCTAGAGTTCTTACGGTCAGCTCTATGTATGAGATAACCGGGGGGTAGAGTCTGGACAATATCTGGGTCGGAGTTGTTATGTAGCCAGGTTTCGGTTAAAAATAGGACGTCAGGCTGACGATCTTCTAGTAGAAGGCGGAGTTCTGTGGAGTGTCTGGGGAGGGAGCGGCAGTTTAGTAAGAGCAGCTTCAGGGGTAGGGCGGGTGTGTAGGACTCCTTGACACTTGGTAGTAGTTTAAAGCAACAGGAAGGGCCGTCAGCGAGCTCTCTCATGGGATTTATGGAGTGAGCGCACTGTGTGGCAGTAGTACCCTGTAGGGCTTTAAGAGATTGGGCGCTGTAGCGAATAGCGGTGTGGGAACTGCCAGGGGTTGTGGCCCTAGGTCCCGGCCCGTCGCGGACGGAAGCAGACGGGCTCGCCTTTGGCGCGCCTTTGGCGCACCCGCTGCGCGATCGAAAGTGCATCTGAATATATACAGCGTCAGCGAGGAAGAACTAGAGCACTGAACAACCCGGAAATGCAGTGCCCAGGAAGTGACTCCAGCCAGCCCTCCGCTCAACGGCACTTGCCGAGTCGGACCGGGGCTTAAGGAGTACTCCAGCGGGAATAGCAGGTAAATGTGCAAATAGCAAGTGATTTTTAAAGTGGCAGCGTAATGGGGCAGCATTAAAATCAGTAGCAACACAAGTGAAAATAGATTTTTTTTTTAAAGATAAAAGGTGAGCACTCTGACACTCAGCTAGAGGCAGTACCTCGTGAATCAGACTCTGCGCGCGTGCCTTTTATGATATTAAAAGTCATTGTCATTTACAATACAATAGGTCAAAGTTTGGCAAAAGCGAGATCTATTGTTAGCAGAGCGCGGTGTCCCTGATGCGCGCGCTGCGCTCAGATATCTCACCATTTACAATGCTAATAGCTCAAACCCTTGTAATTGCAAAACCTTTTGTATTGCAAATGCTTGTTTGTATAAGTCAAGCGAAAGCTGAGGACAGACACAGGCCTCATTTTGCTTTCAGAAAATTATCTTCTTTTACATCAGTTCAGATCTCGAAAGAGATCTTCCAAAAATTTCGTTAAATGCCGTTTATCGTTGACAATGTAAGTACAACGATGCAGGGCAGGTGAACGCAGTGTTATAAATATGAGTTGAAAGCCACTGCCTACTGGTACGATGAATATCATATGAAAGTTACAGTCACTTTACAAATCTTATTCAGGATTTGCTAGTTTAGCAAAACAGAAACACATTTGAACATATTTCTCATTTGTAGTACTAAAAAATTACCCGTGACAATAAAACGGAAGTGAGTGTGGGGTTGTAGTGGCTTCTGGGTATGTAAATAATCCCCCCCTTCATTACAAAACAACCAGCTTGTCTCTTTCAGGCAGACTTCCCTCTAGTGACAGAGGATGGTACTGCACCTGAAGCTTCATGGACAGGTCAATCCCCCTCCCTCGCGCGCTTTCTCATTCTCTTTCACACACGCATGCACACAAAAAACAAGCATCGGACTCACAATTGCGAGATTTTGAGCTATTGGCTTCGTAAATGACAATGCCTTTTATAATATTAAAAGTCATTGTCATTTACAATACAATAGGTCAAAGTTTGGCAAAAGCGAGGCCTATTGTATTGCAGAGCGCGGTGTCCCTGAGGCGCGCGCTGCGCTCGGATATTAAAGTTTTATTTAAAAGGGAACGAAGATGTAATGTTGCTCAATAATCACAGGAGGCACGTTGTTGGGTTACCGCTATATTTATTTAGCATTCTAATGAGCATGTACCGAGGAGCGTCGGCCGGCACTCTCTCACTCTGGCTGCCCGGCGCGCTAATGCTGCGCGCGCACCCCGGCGCCAACATGGCCGCCTGCGTCACGTCAACGTGACGTGATAACAACTAGACCGCTACATATCTCCCCCTTTTACCAAACCAAAAATCAGTCACTTACAGTTCGCAGGTTAGTTCAAAGTCTTGGAACCTGGAAGGCCTTACAACTTGTCTTCCACTCCTGGTCACCTTACCAATGTTCCCTCGAGCCCCTTGGCTCTGCGTTTCCTCGATTTCTGTTCCTCCACTCATCGCTCCTTCGCTGTTCATATTGCCTCTCGGCCTGTCCATCTCTACCACTGGGGCCTCACCCCTTAACACACCTTCTTGCTCCTCTCCTGCACCTGCTTCTTCCATTTGTTCACTTCCACCTTTCTTGTTCTCTTCATCCCCGTCTTCCGTGTCTTCACCTTCCGGATCCCACTGTTCCCATCTCAATATCTTGTTGCACCGGGCCATGCGGTCCTGCGACCACACGTTCCCATCACTGAGCAGGGCCGCTCGATCATAAACTTCCTTAACCTGCATCGGCTTGCTGTACTTGCTGTCTCCCTTTCTTTGTAGGGTCGCCAGCTTTACTCTCACCCATTCTCCTCTCTCTAAATGAGTGTCCTTCACATTCCTCCTCTTGTTGTAGTTGTTGGTGTAGGTGGCTTGTGCTCTCTCCAGATTTGCTCTTACTACCGCCGGAGACCATTCGCTGGTCACCACCTTCTCCTTCCAGATTCTGTTGTCGTGCGTGAAGGGTTCACGTCCTCTCAATATTTGAAACGGGCTATACCCCGTGCTTGTGGGCGTTATTCTGTAGGCCCATACCATGTTCTCCAACGCTTTCTTCCAGTCTTTATTACAGGTGATGGCCGCTTGTATGGCCCCCATCACCACTCTGTTAAATCGTTCCACCAGACCGTTGCCTGCCGGATGGTATATGGCCGTGTGCTTTACAGAGATGCCATTTCTTCCCATGAATTGTTTCCATCTTTCCGACGTGAACTGTGGTCCATTGTCACTTAAGATGGACTTGGGAATTCCTTCTCGGGTGAATGTTTCCGATAGAAACTCCAGGATGTTCTCCGTGTCCATGGATTCGCTCACCTTTATTTCTGGCCATTTGGAATAACGGTCGATGAGGACACACACGTATTTCTGTATGCTCTGGTCATCCAGCACCGGTCCTAGAATGTCTATTGACAACTCTTCCCACGGGTTTGAGGGAGTGTCGAATTTTCCAAGAGCTGGACGTAGTGGTCTCAATGTTTTGTCGGCCCCTTGACATTGGGGACACTCTCTGACATGCCTCTCTGCTCTTACGTCCATACCTGGCCACCAGTAGTTCTGTTTCGATCTGGCCTTGAGTTTCCCTATGCCAAGGTGGCCTTCGTGTAATAAGTCCAGCAGCTTGTTGATGAGATTCGTGGGGGGAATTACTCTGTCTCCCCGGTAGATGAATATGCCCTTGTCTCCTACTGTCAGTTCTTCTTTCACTTCATAAAATGGTTTGAGGTTGGTTTTCACCTTTTTCTTATCAGGCCACCCTTGTGTGATGTGCGCTTTTACTTCCATAAGGTCAGAGTCTTCTTCATAGGCTTCCGTCCACTCTTGTATGCTGATTATCTTCTCTTGGTCCTCTATGAGAGCTACCATCTCTCCTTTGTCCTCTGGGTCTTCTTCTCCCGGCTCCATGGCCGCCGCTCGACTCAAGTAGTCCGCCACTCGGTTCTTGTTTCCAGGGATGTACTCCACATCATATCTGAATTCCAACAGTTTTAAGGACATCTTCGATATCCGGGGTGTGGCGCTGGCGTGCCCGCTCGATGTTAATACCTTCACTAACGGCTTGTGGTCCGTCTTGAGCAGAAATCGGGTACCCCATAGGAACTGCCGGAACCTCGTCATGGCCCACACTACCGCTAACATCTCCTTCTCGATGACGCTGTACTTGCCTTCTGTCTCCGTCAGTGCTCTGGAGGCGAAGCTGATTGTCTCCGTGTCCCCTCTTCCTCGGTCTTGCATGAGTACAGCGCCTAACCCCTTGTCGCTGGCGTCGGTGATGAGTATGGTGGCGCCTTGTGGGTCGTACCCCTTGAGTGGTATGGCTTCTAGGATTCCCTTTTTGATGACTTCAAATTCTGCTTGGGCTTCCGGTGTCCACTGGAACACCGTGCTCTCTCTTGTCAGCCTCCTCATGTTGTAGGTCTTGGATGCGAAATGTACCACGAATTTGCTATAGTACTCCGCCATCCCCAGGAACGATCTGACTTCCTCCTTGTTCTTGGGGGGCGGTGCTTCCGCGATGGCTTTCACGTTCCCCGTCTTGGGTGTGATCCCCTGTCGCCCAATTTCATGGCCTAAATAGGTTACCGATTGCAGTCCCAACCGACATTTCGACCATTCTGCCGTGAGACCTTTGGCTTCTAGTGTTTGTAGTACTTTTTCTAGTTTCCGGTCATGATCTCTCCTATCTCTCCCCATCACTAGGATATCGTCCTGGAAGTACTGTACATCTTTGCAGTCTCTGAACAATTGGTGCATCATCTTCTGAAAGACGGCTGCCGCCGAGGCTAGCCCGAACGGCATGCGACAAAATCTGTAGCACCCAAACGGGGTGATGAACGATGTCAGGCTTTTGCTGTCCGGGTGTAGAGCTACCTGGTGGTAAGCTGATGTAAGGTCAATGGTGGAGTACCACTGAACTCCTCTGGTTTTTGCCAACATCTCCTCTATCTTGGGAAGGGGAAATTTCTCCACCACTATGTTTTTATTGAGTTCTCTCAGGTCCACACAGAGCCTGACCTTCCCGTTGGGTTTCATCACGACCACCAAGGGCGCCAGCCATTCGGCGCAGGTAATGGGTTCTATGATGCCCTTCTTCTCCAGATCTTGGAGTTCTGTCTGGACGGCTTCCCTTATTGCAATGGGCACATTCCTCACTTTATGTGCCACTGGCGTGGCTCCGTCCTTGAGCACTATTTTATGTTGAAATTTCTCCATTTTCCCTACCGTGCCCCCAAACACTTTTGGGTAGTTCTTCTTCCATCTGTTCATGTCCGGCCATTCCTCCTGTTCTGTGAGCAGAATTTGTTCCTTCCCTCCTGGGTCGAGTTTTATGCCTAGGTCGCCCTGGTCTAACCATCCTAGGACGGAGGGTCCTTTCTCGGCCACATACAGTTTGCACCACGCTGATCGGCCTCTGAACTCGAACAGTAGACGTCGGAAGCCCAGCATGGGAATGCGATCCCCATTATAGGTAACCGGTCGTATGCCTAGTTTCTCCAGTTCAGGGCCCAACTTGGATTGGAACTGTTCTTCCCACACTGCTCTCTGTATAATGGTAAATGGGGATCCGGTGTCTGCCACTACTGAAATGGTGATGCCGCCCATGGACATCTCTAGGACTGGTTTGGTTGATCTCTTGGCGTCTACGCTCAATACCTGATCGTATATACATAAGACGGTGACCACTTCTTCCTCTGTGGCTTCCTCCAGGTCTTCTGCGCTTTGGTCAACATATTTCACCACTCCTTTCTGTGGTTTCTTCCGACACACCTTCTCGTAGTGACCCATGATACCGCAGTGCAGGCATTTGGCTCGGAATGCCGGGCAACGTCTGTCGTGGGCTTCGTGGGACCAACTTCCACACCTGTAGCACGTTTTCTTGTTCTCACTGTCCGCTTGTTTCCCTTGCCATCTGCTAGTCCCTTTGGCCATGGGTTGTTTGTTTTTCTGGTCCTTGCGGTGATCTCCCTCCTGTATCCTGTTCACCATGGTTGGGGTGACCGCCTCTTTTTTTGTAGCATCGGCGCACCTCTTCGAGAGTTCTGCCCTCTTCACTATGACCATTACTTCCTTGAGTGTGGTGTCCCCACTCGCCCACAGCTTGTCTTGCACGTTTGCACTGGTGGTGTGCATGATCACCTGGTCTTTTATGAATTCATCTTCCCACAGTGCGTACTTACACGGGGCTGCTAGCTTTCTCAACGCTGCTACATACTCTTCGATGGATTCCCCCACCTTTTGTTTCCTTTGCTGGAAGTTATATCTATCCACTGAAACACAGATGGTGGGGCGGTATCGCTCATCTAGGGCCTCCACTGCATGCGCATACACATCGTCGTCTGTGTCTTCTCTCTTCGTTGGTACTAGACTCTTGTATATTCTCAGTCCTTCTGGGCCCAGATTTAGTAGCAGGATGCGTTTTTTTCTCTGAGGAGTGAACTGCTCTTCATTTTCGTCCTCCAGGACCCCTATGAAATTGTCTATATATTCCTTCCAGTCCTCCCATTTCATCAGTGGGTCTCCGGGTTTCGTTAGGAATTGCACGGGTGCAATCGCATACCCTGCCGGGGTACTCATCTTCACTTCCTTGGCGCTCGTTCCGTCGGTGGCTTTGCTCGGGGGGCTGCCTGGGGTGTTGTTGTTGTTCCCTGTGTGCTTGATTCTCTGGGGGCTCTTGTTACTAGACCCCACTTCCTCCTCTTTGGTAGCCAGCGCAGCGCTCCCTGTACGTGGATATGTGTGAAGGTGGCGCGTGTGCTCTTGGCCGTTTGTGGATAGCGTCGTCCCTGTGGCCTATATGCAGCTCGTGTGCTGTACTGTGGCACTGCCACGCTCCTCGGTTGCTCCGTACCTCGGATCGTCCGACGTGGTTGACTAGGACGTTTTCCGTGACTCCACCGCTCCAGGCAGGCCTGTCTGGTGTTCCGTTTTGGGCCTGGTGACCTGCTTGCGTGTCTTCCTTCGCCTCGTGGGGGCCACGTGGAGTGTTGCCCTCTCCTGTGCTCCCGCGTCGGTCAGGTCTCTGTCCCGACCTCGTCGCCACTGTAATGTTGCTCAATAATCACAGGAGGCACGTTGTTGGGTTACCGCTATATTTATTTAGCATTCTAATGAGCATGTACCGAGGAGCGTCGGCCGGCACTCTCTCACTCTGGCTGCCCGGCGCGCTAATGCTGCGCGCGCACCCCGGCGCCAACATGGCCGCCTGCGTCACGTCAACGTGACGTGATAACAACTAGACCGCTACAGAAGACACAAGGAAGGTGGACACACTGATAGAGGCACACAGAGATGGGCACTCAGGCAGACACAACGAAGGCAGACACACAGGTAGTAGAGACACTCACGGATGGGCACACACAGGCATGCAATGACAGATAGACGCAGGGATACAGACACACCCACTGACTAATGGGCAAACAGGCATGCACACACAGAGACAAACACACCGAGTCTGATACATGGATGGAAACAGGCATAACATGACAGAGAGAGACACAAATATAGACACAAATACACCCGCAATTGGGAACACCGATATACAATGCTTGACGGACACACACTGACAGATGGCATACAGTCAGACACCCACTTACAGCCGGGCACAGAGGCATTCAATGAGAGGCAGATACATGGATAGAAACACACGCACCCACACCTCCGAGGATGAGCACCCAGACAAACACATTAAACAAGCATTTACAATGCAATAGGTCTCGCATTTACACAAGTTTAAGAGATTGGCATTGTAATACTTTTTCGCAATTGCGAAACCTAATGCATTGCAAATGCTTGCTTGTTCAAGTCCAGCGAAAACCGTAGACAGACCTGAATCCTCCATCAATTGCTTTCATAAGAGAAACTTCCTTTACTTCTGATTTCGAAATTGAGATCGTTTTTAAATTACGTTAACTGCCGTTTATCATTGACACATGAAGTACAACGATACAAAGCAGGTAAACGCAGTATTGTACGAATATAAGGAATGAACCCCCTGCTTACTGATACGATGACTATCATATGAAAATTAGAGTCACTTTCCAAATCTTATTGAGGATTTGCTTTCTTAGCAAAACAGAAACGACATCACCCCATCGCAAGACCTCTGCAACTCCCTCGCTTCATACTTCCACAACAAGATCACGGACATACACAACAGCTTCAACAACCAACCAACGCACACCATGACCGAACAACCACCCCCCACCACCACCCTCCACGCCTGGACCCCGATCAGCACCGAAGACACCATCCGCACGATGAACTCCATCCACTCCGGATCACTGACCGACCCCTGCCCTCACCACGTCTTCAACAAGGCCGACGCTGTCATCGCACCCCACCTGCGAGACATCATCAACACATCCTTCAACACCACCATCTTCCCTGAGAGCTGGAAACACGCCGAACTCAGCGCTCTACTCAAGAAACCAACAGCGGACCCCACCGACCTCAAGAATTACCGCCCCATCTCGCTCCTCCCGTTTCCAGCCAAAGTCATCGAGAAGACCGTCAACAAGCAGATGGCCGCCTTCCTCGAGACGAACGGATCCCTCGACCCCTCACAGTCCGGCTTCCGAGCCAATCACAGCACCGAGACCGCCCTCATCGCCGCCAACGATGACATCCGAGCCCTGATGGACAATGGAGAAACAGCGGCCCTCATCCTCCTAGACCTCTCCGCGGCATTCGACACGGTCTGCCACCGCACCCTAGTACGGCGCCTCAGCAACATCGGAATCCAGGACAAGGCGCTGGAATGGATCATCTCCTTCCTCGACGGAAGAACACAGAGATTCCGCCTACCACCGTACAAGTCAGAGGCCTCCGAAGTCATCTGCGGCGTCCCCCAAGGATCATCTCTGAGCCCCACCCTCTTCAACGTCAACATGAGCCCCCTCGCGGCCATCGTACGCAAACACAACCTCAGCATAATCTCCTACGCCGACGACACCCAACTGATCCTCTCCCTGACCAACGACCCCGCCGCCGCCAGAGCCAACCTGCACGAAGGGATGAAAGAGGTAGCCGAGTGGATGACGACCAGCCGCCTGAAACTGAACTCGGACAAGACGGAGGTCCTCATCCTGGGCTCCTCACCCTCCGCCTGGGACGACTCCTGGTGGCCTCCCGCCCTGGGCACCGCACCCAAACCGACAGACCATGCACGCAACCTGGGCTTCATCCTGGACTCCTCCCTCTCCATGACCAGGCAAGTCAACAACGTCTCCTCGGCGTGCTTCAACATCCTACGCATGCTACGGAAGATCTTCTGGTGGATCCCCACCGAGACCAGGAAGACCGTCACCCAGGCCCTCGTCACCAGCCGACTGGACTACGGCAACGCCCTCTACGCCGGTACCACCGCAAAGCTCCAGAAGAGACTCCAGCGGATCCAGAACGCCTCAGCCAGACTCATCCTCGACATCCCACGAACCAGCCACATCTCCGGACATCTGAGAGACCTTCACTGGCTCCCCGTCAACAAAAGAATCACCTTCCGCCTCCTCACCCACGCACACAAAGCCCTACACGACCAAGGCCCGAGCTACCTCAACAGCCGAGTCAACTTCTACGCTCCCAAACGCCACCTCCGTTCAGCCAACCACGCCCTCGCCGCCGTCCCCCGCATCCGAAGAGCGACTACAGGAGGAAGGTCCTTCTCCTACCTGGCCGCCAAGACCTGGAACTCCCTCCCGACCGACCTGCGCCTGACCCAAGACCACCTCTCCTTCAGGAAGAAGCTGAAGACCTGGCTGTTCGAGCAGTAGCGGCACCCCTCCCCCCCCCCCCCCCCCCCCAGCGCCTTGAGACCCTACGGGTATGTAGCGCGCTTTATAAGTGTCACTGATTGATTGATTGATTTGAACATATTTCTCATTCTTAGTACTAAAAAATACTATTTTACCCGTGACAATAAAACGGAAGTGAGTATGGAGTTGTAGTGGCTTCTGGGTATGTAAATAACCCCCCCCCTTCATTAAAAAAAACAACCATTTTGTCTCATTCAGGCAGACTTCCCTCTAGTGACAGAGGATGAAGTTTGAACCTGGAGTCCTGATATCGCCGAGAGCCTGGTCCGCGACGGGGAAACTGCTGGTGTCCTGCCCTTCCTCGCTCACCTAGGAGTTCCGCTGGTGTTCCGCTGTGTCTAACCCTGCCGTTGCTGCTGCCGCTGCGCCATCTTGCGGCCCCGGTGAGAGGAGACTACAGCTCCCAGGTGCCCTAGCGCCCCATCGACGTCACCCAAGCGCCCGGAGGCACTCAAAAGAACGCCGCTCCCTCGGTGGAGCGGGAAGTTTGAACCTGGAGTCCTGATATCGCCGAGAGCCTGGTCCGCGACGGGGAAACTGCTGGTGTCCTGCCCTCCCTCGCTCACCTAGGAGTTCCGCTGGTGTTCCGCTGTGTCTAACCCTGCCGTTGCTGCTGCCGCTGTGCCATCTTGCGGCCCGGTGAGAGGAGACTACAGCTCCCAGGCGCCCTAGCGCCCCATCGACGTCACCCAAGCGCCCGGAGGCGCTCAAAAGAACGCCGCTCCCTCGGTGGAGCGGGAAGTTTGAACCTGGAGTCCTGATATCGCCGAGAGCCTGGTCCGCGACGGGGAAACTGCTGGTGTCCTGCCCTCCCTCGCTCACCTAGGAGTTCCGCTGGTGTTCCGCTGTGTCTAACCCTGCCGTTGCTGCTGCCGCTGTGCCATCTTGCGGCCCCGGTGAGAGGAGACTACAGCTCCCAGGCGCCCTAGCGCCCCATCGACGTCACCCAAGCGCCCGGAGGCGCTCAAAAGAACGCCGCTCTCTCTGCGTCGCGGGACGCGCGCGGGCGGGCGCCGGACGAAGCCCGGACAAAGGGCGGGCCGTCTGAGGCCGTCAGGGGCCAAAGGAGGCCGGGCTGGGCCACCCCTCTTGCTCCCACAGCATACCCCTGACTGGTACATTAATATTGCTGCTGGGCAGACTCGGTGTAGTGCTTTGCAACAGACTGTTTGTTTACATCTCTCGCTGTGACTATCCCATTTACCTAGTAGCTATGGCAATGTCCACACGCTCGGGCAGGGGAAGCACATTGGGTGGGGCTTCTGTAAGTGGCACTCTTGACCACTTTATAATTCGTGCCTGCTCTGTATTAGAGAAAGAAATTGCAATCACAGAGCGGCGCCTTTCCCTGGACGCTATAAAAGATAAGCGTTCCTCAATGGGCGCATTTGCGCTAGCCGCTTCACCCGCCCAAGCCAACACCCAAGCGGTTGACACTCCAACAGGGAACTTACCACGCCTATTGATGAGTGTGGATACAAATTCTCCTGGTCCTAGTGATCCTGCCCCCGTGACATTGCTGGACCTTTCATACTCTCCCCTGTTAGTTGCTTCTCAAGTTACACCTAATACTGCTAATACTGCCACTTCATCTCTTGTAACCCTTGTGACTACTGAGCCATCCACTGCAGTGGACCCAAAAATCGTTCCAAACAAAAGGAAAAGAGCGGGTAGTGGTAACAGGGAGGATCAGACAAAAGCTCATAAGAAAAGTAAAAGTAAATCACGTATTGGCATGGGTAAGAAAGTGGGTCAAACAGCTTCACCTACACACCATCAGCTCAGGATAAGACCATCCCCTGTTCACCCGATCAACTCAGCCACTGATACTTTTGCAGAGCAATTTTTCCAACAACCTGTATCCCAAAATGACCTCGACCCTCAGCTTGTACTGATTGGTCAACTTGAAAAAACTATTAAATCTTTGCTACTTCCTATGATGGAAAGAGTAAAATTATTGTCTGAGAGGCTCGAGAGATTTGAGCAGGCCTCTCTTGACAATTTCTTTTCTCTTAAGTCCCTAATCAAGTTGCATTCAAAGTTAGGTAAGGACCATGATACCATTGCTGACCCATCTTTAATTACCCCTAACGAATCTATACCTCAAGCTGCCCTGTTGAAACCAAATGTTGCCTCAAATCTAGGCCCAAAGAATGGAGCTATTCCACCCGACTTAAGGCCTTCATTACCCACGTCATCCTCGGGTAGCTTTCCTCAAAATAAAAAAACAGCCTCTGGCTCGACTAGTAGCCGTCCAATTTCCGGGGAATTGGGAGACATTGCTGAATCTGCTCAGAATCCTCCAAAACCATCCATCAATGAATCCATACAAATCCAATCTAAAGTCCCCCCTACTGGCTCTGAACAGTCCTTACCTTGTGTTAATCTTCCACCGGAGTGCCTACCATTTGTCGCCATTTTGACTGGAGTCCCGCACCCTAAAGCTGCCAAGCCAGAATCTTACATCGAACTACAGAACAAAACAATACACTGGCTGAATATTAATAGGCCACTCCCAAAACACTTGGATGGGCAGGTTCTTCATGTCAGAAGGGTAACCTGGGTGGGCAATAAACCGAAAAATACGCCTGGTGATTGTGTCATCATAAATTTCAGGGACCCCCGGGTCACAAGATTAATTTGTAACTACCAACAACCCACTATGAGTGGCATAAGATGTCTAGATTTAAACCACTTTTACTCTGATACTGTTTACCCTCACTATTTGCACTCTTCTTTTCTCCAATCATCCTATGATGGTTATTTCAAGGGAGTTGGAAACACCAATGAAAAGGCTTTTCCTACTTTTGCACCCAGCAGATATTATGATACGTATAGCTGCTACGAGCACTATTGACATGGAACCCCAGCAGTGGTAGACATTCCTCCTGCTGTTGGAATTAATGCCATCTCAAAAGACCTTGAAGTAGTTATTGACCCTGATAGGGATCCCTTCCAAACCGATTCAAGTCCTCATACTCAACAGCACTGTTCCCATCATACTTTAATCTTTCAGGATACTAACCACCTTCTATTGCCTTCTTCTCGTACCCCGACCCTGGTTACTCCTAATTATTCCACCTCACCTGCATTGCAAGACACAACTACTATCTTTCCTTCTCTCAGGATCATAAATTGGAATGTAGCTGGCCTTGCCAACAAGTTAGACCTCCCATATTGGAACTCCTTCATAACGACTTATAGTATCTGTATTTTCCAGGAGACTTGGGCAATAGAGCCGCACCATATGATTGGCTACACCACCTTTTGCATACCAGCTACTCCATCCTTGACAGGAAGAGGACGCCCCTCGGGCGGCCTGTTGATTTGGGTTAGTACTTCACTTGGGTGCACCATTAGGCAGGCCCATATTGCCTCCCCAGATTTATTAAGACTTACCCTCAAGGGAGCCCAGGGAAACAAGTCTCTTGATATATTTAATATTTACGCAAGGGGCCTCAGTGGAGGAGCCTTGTCACCTACACTTGTACTCCTAGAGGACGAACTACGAAAGTGCCATTATGCATCTTACGTCCTGGTAGCAGGAGACTTTAATTGCTCCTTCGAGCCCCTAGCCTCAGTAGATCTTCCTGATCTACTTGAGGATGACGCTAAACGTGGCATTCCGTCACTAACGTTGCCTCCTATCAAGAGATGGACTAAGTCTGTTGTATTCTTGAACACCATGACCTTGGAATTTGGCTTAAGGGCGGCCAATGGTAGAACACCCTCTGACCCCCAGGGTGCGCACACCTACAACAGGCCTAATCATACCTCAAGGATCGATTATATATTTCTCGACCTTAAACTTTGGGTATTCATGGTGGACATGGAAATAATTCCCTCTCACGATAGCGACCATAACCAGCTATCTCTTTGTATTAAATCACTATGGGTAGATCCACAAGGGTCCTTGTTTCTTCCAGCAGTTAGTTCTCTACAAACCTCTGAGGTCTATCCTGCCAACTGTGAGAGGCGCCTTAAATGGCGCAAAGTCATGCTGGATGATGGTAAGGTTGAACTAATAAGGTCAATCTTATATGCTTCACAAGTCGAGTTGGCTCAACCAAATATCCATCAGGTTGCCCTCGACAGGGCTCCCTCTGTCTTTCAAGACACCATTCTCAAACTGGGAAACATATTCCGAATACACAACAAGGGTGGCCCATCGAAGGGAGGGCTTAAACCTATCCCCAAGAATGGCTGGTACACGCAAAGTTGCAGAATCAAGAAATCTGCTTTAATAGTGGCCCTAAAAAGTGGGATTGCATCTGCGATTCAGAAAGCTAGGAAAGATTATAAGACTTCTGTCTCTAATGCCAAAAAGTCCTGGGAGGAGCAGTACTGGCAGACCCTAAGAGAGGCTTCCCTCAAGCGCAACCCCGGTGTCTTTTGGGACACAATTAGATTAAAGAATAGACCAGTCCATGAACTTTTGACATATAATATCACTGGTATAGCATGGTACGAGCATTTTTATAAATTATATTCCACCGGTTCTGAGAATGTGGAGAAGTTTCCGCCCGAGGGGGTATTCCCCCTCGTGGACGCCCTGAATATTGACCCCTTCTCGGAAAGAGAGGTTCATAGTGCTATCCAGTCCATTATCCCGCAGAAAGCAGCTGGCCCGGATGGCATTCCTGGTGATGTTCTTAAGCTTGATCCATCTAACTGGGGGAAGCTACTTTCTACCCTTATTAATGCCATCTTAAATGGCGCCCCGGTCCCCGAATCTTGGAAGGGGGCCGAGGTCGTTCCCATTTTCAAAAAGGGTGCCCGAGACGATCCAGCTAATTACCGGCCAATTAGCCTGATAGACTCCTCCCAGAAGGTCATCGGGAAAGTGATATTGGAGAGGATACTAACTTGGGTGGATGATAATGGCATCCTCTCTGATTATCAAGCAGGCTTTAGGGCCGGAACAGGCACTATAGAACAGGTCTTTAGATTGTTTCTTATCTATTGGAAGGTCGTCCTCCTCGGAAAGGCCAGTCTCTATCTAGCCTTCATAGATTTAAAAACAGCATTTGACCTTGTTCCCCGAGATAATCTTTGGCGTGTCCTGACCAATATGAACATACCTTCTTATCTGTTGGCCCTGTTAGTAAAACTTCATGATGGTAATTATGCCCAAGTACGTTGGGGTCCCCAGGGTCAGAAAACTGAGAGAATCCCAGTAAACAGGGGCGTCCGCCAGGGATGTGTTCTTGCTCCCACCCTTTTCTCACTTTATGTGAATTGGGTGGTGGATCACCTGCGGGAAGTTCCGGCTGATGCACCTTCCCTGGCGGGCGAACGTGTTCCAACTGTCCTGTTTGCTGACGATACTCTCCTTTTGTCTAAGACACCTATGGGCTTGCAAACTCTTCTTGACAGTTTTCAATCTTTCTGCAACGACAGAGGCCTTATTATTAATACCACCAAAACAAAATACCTAATTTTGAATCCTCCGAAGAAATTAGGTCGGCCTCCAGTCTTAAATGCAGTTCCTCTCGAAAGGGTCAAAGAGTTTGATTATTTGGGCATCCGCATCACAGATACCATGCGCTGGACATCTCATGTACAAAGGATGCTCTTAACCCATAAGAGGGTCACTGGTGCCCTTCTCAGAGAGCATCGTTCCTCCTCAACTAGGCCAATAGCTCCAGCACTGGATATATACAAGGCAAAGGGCGTGAGCTCGGCACTTTACGGTGCTGAACTATGGGGCTCAAATAATATTGAGGAACTTGCTAAATCCGATTCCAGCTTCTATAAGGAACTGATGGCACTTCCACAGAGTACACCTATAGTGCCTTTATTGTCGGACTTAGGGTGCCATGCGCTGATAGACCTGGCAAAAGTACGCCCTTTACTTCTCTGGGCACGGCTCTGGCGGACCCCGGAGCTAACTAAGTATGCGGAGGGCCTGTCCGAAATACTTTCTATGCCTTCTTGGAATAAAATTAAATGGCTGAAAGATGTTAAGACCCTTCTCTACGATCTTGGTCTTAAAGATGCTTGGACAAACAGAACTTCGCCCCCGAAAGCTGAGTTGAAGAAAATCTACTGGAGTTGGGTTATAGGTAAAAGGAATTCTAGTTCCCAATTAGGTAGATGCACCACTGAGTTCCTTCTTCTCAAAGATGTAGTGTGCTTTGAGCCTTACCTCGATATTATTCAGAAGCCATATGACCGTGCCCTTTATTTTAAATTTAGGGTTGGTACCCTCCCGGTGCGCGAGCTGACTGCTCGCTGGAAATTTCCCTCTCAAACTTCACCTTTTTGTCCTTTCTGTGAAACCAAAATTGAATCTATTGCACATGTGCTTTTCGCATGCCCAGAATATAAATTCCCAAGATCATATTGGCTCAAACCTCTATGCAGAACCTTGGGCACACGTGACCACCTTATAGCGCTGCGTATTCTTAAATCATACACGCGATCTATGTACGCTTGCGCTCTATCAAAATTTCTAAGGTGGGCCTGGCTCTTAAGAACTAAGGGGCATATCAACAAGGGCTTTACCTCTGCTTTTTTGGCTTTAAAAGCCAAAAAAGCAGAGATAAAACTAGCGCCCTATCAACAACAGGGTGCTAACACGCAAATTTGCATGTTAGCACCCTTTTACTCTACGCTTCCCCTTGCATCTCTAATGAGATGCAAAGGGGGCGTTCCAGAGTAAAATAATAGGAGAAATGTCGCTAAGCGACATTTCTCCTATTATCAAGAATGTCGCTAACCCTGTTAGAGACAAAAAAAGCAGCGCTAACCGCGGTTAACGCTGCTTTTTTACGTCTGCTAATTTTCAGACTTAGCCATGATATCCTATGGAAGGAGGATATCATGGCTAAGTTTGCCTGTCCCTATCAACAAGGTAACATGAGATTATCGCTGGGTTTCCAGCGATAATCTCACGTTAGCCTGTTAGCATGTAGATTTTTATCGCTATTGAGATAAGCGTTGCTAATAGCACGCTATCTCAGCGATAAAAATTCACGCTAGCCGGCGATAATTATCCTCACGCTAATAGCGCTGAGCGATAATTATCGCCGGTTGTTGTTGATATGCCCCTTAAGCTCTTGCAGTTCTTGGCTAAGTAGCCTGGCTGTTTCTTTTACTTGCCTGCGTACGTTTTTTATATTGTCCTATTTATAATGTTTACATGTTTTTTATAGAAAACCTTGTAGATCTTGGGAATATGATGAGTTTATATTTATATGATTCTTATATTGGTGCCACATGTTTGTACATTTTATATTTGTATGTGCTTTTTAAGATATTTTTTATCGAAATAAAGCTTATTTCAATCAATCAGTCATACTCCAGCGGGAATAGCAGGTAAATGTGCAAATAGCAAGTGATTTTTAAATTCATTGCTTTCATAAGAGAAACTTCCTTTACTTCTGATCTCGAAATTGAGATCGTTTTTAAATTACGTTAACTGCCGTTTATCATTGACACATGAAGTACAACGATACAAAGCAGGTGAACGCAGTATTGTACGAATATAAGGAATGAACCCCCTGCTTACTGATACGATGACTATCATATGAAAATTAGAGTCACTTTCCAAATCTTATTGAGGATTTGCTTTCTTAGCAAAACAGAAACTCATTTGAACATATTTCTCATTCTTAGTACTAAAAAATACTATTGTACCCTCATTCAGGCAGACTTCCCTCTAGTGACAGAGGATGGTACTGCACCTGAAGCTTCATGGCCAGTTCAATCCCCCTCGCTCGCCGCTCTCTCATTCTCTTTCGCACACGCATGCACACAAAAAACAAGCATCGGACTCACAATTGCGAGATTTTGAGCTATTGGCTTTGTAAATGACAATGCCTTTTATAATATTAAAAGGCATTTTATGTCAAGACCGGAGGCTCCTATTATGCTTTCTAATCTTGCATTTATTAGACAGCAGCCAAGATAAGTGAGAAAAAACTACAGTTCCCAGGGGCCCAGGTAAACAAACTGGCCAATAGGGACGTAGAAAAAACGAGACCTAAGGACCAATCACAAGATGACTGCCAATAAAACGTCACATCTAACTGCATATATTCCTCTTTTCTTGCTGCTCGCAGTCAGATAAGTGACTTATCTTTGCTCCCATTTCGCTTGTTGTTATAATTTGTGCTGGAGCAGAGTTTTCTGTTGAAAATTTATCGAGTTTTAAGCTCCAGTTTTGTCTATATGTTATGTTTAAAATTACTAATTTATAATCACTAATTATTTGTTTTGTTAAAAGTCTAAATTAATAAACATTACTAATGTGAGAAACTACACGTGGGAATGCATATATGTTGCTTAATAATAATGTGCAATTTAGTTAAATGTGTATCGCAAAGTGCTATTTCTTTCATGTTTGTGCTTTTAAAATAACGCGTGCTAATGCTTCTTTGTGTTGCAGACGGCTAGGTAATTACATACACATAAGGGTATTAGTGGGGATTAACACTGTATAATCATTATGATGTGGTAACGTTGTTTTGTGTTTCTTTTAATTAAGATGGTCCGTTTTGGCCTAAACAAAGATGGCGCTATTTACAGCCTGCGCTCGAGTGATTGAGATGTGACGAGAGGCCTTGCTGAACATGGTTGAAAGTCACCTGACCACAGCCTCTGTCTGAATTAAAAGTTTCCGTGAGGACAGCAGCTCTGGGCAGGCCTCCAATTGTCTTTGGAGAAGAATGAAGCCACAATGGACAAAGATAAACCTGCGGTGGCTCTGCTATGATACCAAGGAAGAGCATTCATGAATGTATCGCTTGCAAACTCGAGTTTCCTTCTTCCGTGTTTTTATTTTTGTGATTTTTCCTGAGCGGAGGTTTTCTAAATGTTACCAAGTGACATCCTTTCCTGCTCGCTCTGCACAGCGGCTAAACGGACATTCAGAATTTGTTTGTAACTTTATTTCGCTAGTTTTGTTATAAATATACTAGACTAGAGAGGGTCTGTGTCATTGCGTTTTGGATTTTTGAGGCCACTTCTTCCTGAACCTATGCTGAGGACGGCAGCTCGAGAGACTTTACCGAGAGACCTGTCCTGACACATTTAGCTAGAATAGGTAACTATGAGAATAATGATTTTGCTATTGATTGACTTTCATTTGAACTAATTTAGATAAACAAGCATTTGTTTGAATTCCAGTGTCGGGTGGTTATTTCTTTGTCATTTATTAAGTTTCAAATGTTTTTCCTATGTTTAAAATCACGACTCAGGACAATGTCTTTATGGTCGCATTGACCTCGTTTAGATGCAGATTGGTTTAGGTTTCTCTCTCATATTCAGTGTGGATAGAGTAATAGTGTGAATTTCAGTGTGATGGGCCCTAGCGTATGATGAGTGTATGTGCGTGCGACTGTAGGTTTACTCTGTCCGTGGAAGTAGGGAGAATTTATATGCGCCGATCTGCAGCAGTTTCCTGGTAGCAGTATGATGGTTTTAGAATATTGTCTTGATCTGATAGATTGCTTGTACATAGGCTTTTGGATTTATTGATTTATTGATTGATTTTGATATATGTACTAATACTATATGTTGAGGTTGTCGTATTGAGTTCTATGTAGTGTGTACGGCTTCTGGAACGTGGGGAGCTGGTGACGGTTCCGTAGTAGGGCAGAGGGAAGTGAGTGCTGCTCTCGGGAAAAACGGGATTGTTGGCCCTGTACGTATGCGGGGAAAAACGTGTAACAATTGAAGTTGCGCGTCACATTGTCTGGGTTCGGAATCAGTGACATCGTCGTGTGTTACTATTAGGGACATATTTTCGGTGTAAAAGGAGTGTGTATGGTAGCGAAGGTTATCTGTGAAACTCTGGTTTTAAGTCCCAGGGATCCATAAGGTTCGCCGTTAAAGCTTATCGCGGGAGAAGTAATAGGTATTCTCTGAGCTTGTCTGAAGGACTGAGCAGAGGTAAGCGCTGCTTGGTTAACGCGTGTTATAATTCTGTAGTGGGACAGACTGTTCTCTGTTCTCGGGAAGGCAGGATTCTGTGTGCATGTGCTACATTTTCTGGTGTGAAAGTGCGTGAATGTATGAGCATTTAGTTGATTGTAAGACTCTTTGGAGCAGTCCTAGAGGAAACAGTTAATGGATGCATGTTAGAAGGGCAGAGTAGAGGGATGTGCTACTGTGTCAACGAAAGTAATTATTCCGTAGTGGAGCAGAGGTAAGCGCTGTTTTAGAGAGAAGCGGGATTCTTGTGAGAAAGAATTTTCTTTACTATTCTGTGGTTAGCGAAGCAGACAATGGAGATGTTTATATGTTGTAACTAATAGATTTTGTAGAATCTGAAACGAAGTCTACTGAGAAGGCTTTGTAAAGGAGGGGTAGATGAGTGACAGGAGACAGGAGCAGAAGCGACTGCAGCGACTGCTGACGTCATACAGACCGCGCTGTGATTGGGCAGTGGATCAGAACAGTGCTCGCGCTGGGATTGGTGCGTTAGTGTGAGCCGTGCAGGGATTGGAAGGAGTACAGGGTGACGTAGACGCTTCAGGATTGGTGCATTGGTGTGAGTCGCGCTGTTATTGGACAAAAAAGATCGTACAGTTGCGGAAGGGACTAGAGAATATTGGTAAACGTTAAAATGTATTACCAACCTGAGGAAAAGAAGAAAAAATCCTTGTTTGGTAAAATTAAAAGGTGGTTCGACAAGGATAAGAACATAATAACTAGAGAGGGTGAATTGCTACCTCCGACGAGAACTCCTGCATCCTTCATGGTTGCGAAATATGGGTATCATACCTGTATATGGTTAGATAACTGGGCTAAGTATACTAAAGAGGATGGTGTCTTAGCGTTCCCGGAACATGGTTCATTTAATCCGGCTGTGTTGAGAAATTTACGGGAAAAGATGATGTGTCTAGAGCCTAGACCAAGGCCGACACAGTTCGAGGCGTTGGTGGAATGGGAAGATGAGGTGCATGAGCGAGAAAAGCAGAGGAGTGGAGGCAACTATAGGTATATGTTCGGGAGGAAATATGATCGTGAGACTCATCATGATCGAATGAGGAGATGGCGAGATGCTAGTATGTCAGAGGGATTATATCCTATGAGAACTGTTGAAGAAGCGGAAGGGAGGAAAGGTGCAGGAAAGGTGCCTGATACAGAAGTGAGAAGGTATGGGCCTAATGATTACGAGGATGAGGTCTTGGATGACATGATTTACAAGAGACCACCTCCGTATAGACCAGAACCAGAAGAGAGCACGCCAGTTGCTACTCCTGTAAGAGATACTTTGCGAATTATTAAAACTGAGGTTGTGACACCTGATCTGAAAACTGGTAGCTCTTTCACGGAAAGGGAAAGAGAGAGAGAGCGGGAGAGAGAGGATCGAGTCAGTGACAAGAAAACAAAAGAATTAGCCAGAACCACATCTGAGCTGACTGAGAGAATTAGAGAGCTGACGAAAAATCTTGAAGCAGTTACAGTGCCTGTAACAATTGGTCCGGATGTGCCTATTTTTGATAAACAAAGAATGGGTGAAAATGGTTTGACAGTTCCCTATGTTGGTAATGGCTTGGTTGGTACTTGCACTTTGGAGGAATCAAGAATGAGAACAGGTGAAAATAATTTGAGGCAGTCGAGACATGACACATGTAGTGGAGGATCAGATGTGCAGCCTAATTCAGGATTGAATACTGGTTGTTTGGGAGGAACGATTTAGGAACCACAGAGGATGACAGAACAAGTGGGTGCAGTGAAAAAGTCTACTGAAATAACAGCTGAGGATTTGAATGATTGGTTGAAAGTTCTTCAAAAGAAGGATAAAGATTCACAGGCAATTGATGTAGCTAGGTTGTGCATGGAATTGGAGGAGCTTATTGCAGGAACAATTCCTACAGATATATTGAAAAACCATCATGATGGAGAGTTGTTATTTATGTGCAAGAGTATCACCTGGAGGGCTAAAAGTACACATGACAGGTTAAAAGCAATAGCGAGTGAACAAGGAGTTGACATGGATAAGGTGAAAGCTTTGCAGAAGCCTTACAGGGTGGATTTCTCTGACAAAGATATTGAGAATCAAAATGGTGCTGGCAGAACAGGACAGATTAAGGAAATGATTGCCTTATTGCGAAAATGGGGTGATGTGGAAAAGTGGAAGGATAGATGGTACAAGAAAAGGGAAGATTCAGTGGACAGGACTTACTCAGCTTTTCCCATGAGAGAAAAAGAGAAAACAGTGGATGCTTATCCTATGAGAGAGATTCCTGGAGGAGGATATGTACATGTCCCATGGACTAGACAGGATATTTTGTCATTTACAAATGATTTCCCTCGACTGAGAGAAAAGCCTGTCGAGTGGTATAGGCAGGTAGATAGGTTTGTGAAATTGTCAAAAGTGCTGTGGATTGACCTGAATAGTCTGTTTGATATAATTGTTCCAGCAGACTTGTGGGCAGAGTGTAAAATAGTTGTAGATTGGCCTGCAAAGGAGTACCCAAGAGATCCGAAAACGGGAGCACCAGACCCAGAGGTTATGAAGAAGTACGAGCAGGTTATTGTGTTCCTGAAAAATAAGGTACCCCCAAAAGAGACAGACTGGGTTAAGATAGATCGAACACATCAGGAAGCAAAATAATCAGTTCATGCTTTTTACGAAAGACTGATACTGGCTTTTAAACAGTTTAGTGGAGATGAACACCTGGGTGACAAGGATTTGAGTCATTTTGTATACAGATTTGTATATGGCTTGAGACCTGAAATCAGTGAAAGGATACGTGAGCATACAGTTGATTGGCAGAGTAAAAAGATTGATGAAATCTTGAGACATGCAAAGTACTTCAGTGATGAGATTGAGGCAAAACAGAGAAAGCTGAAAGAGAAAGCAATGTGGGCACAAGTGAAAGTTGCTGAGAGACAAGAAGCACAGTTGGTGGAACAGGCAAATAATCCAGGAAATAGGCCCAGATATGCGGGAAAAGGAAAAGGGAATTTAGAGGAGGCCAAGAAAAAGTTCCCTTGTCACAACTGTGGACAATTGGGGCATTGGAGATCCGAGTGTACCAATCCACCATTAGTGAGTAATGAGAATAAACCCTTAAATCAACAGGTGCAGAACGAGGGGTGTAATCAACAGCAGCAACAGCAGAAGGTTGTCAGACAGCAGAGCCAAGAGCCAAAACCGCCCTTACCGCAGAATAGAGGGTCCCAAAAGTACAATCAGGACTCAGGATTCTACAATGATGAGCAGGTAAACAAACCGAGACGAACTAACCTGGTACAGCAGTACTGGTTAAAGAATGAGGGGAGTGAGTCTGAAGGGGACTATTGATGGTGCCGAAGAGAGGAGGAAGAGTGCATACTTGGTGCAACTCTAGAAATAGACCAGGCAGGACCATTTGTAGATGGGAAAATAAATGGGGAGAGTGTTACTTTTTTGGTAGACACAGGTGCGACGAGATCAACTGTCAGGTCATCAGATATTAGAAATCTTCCTCTCTCGGACGAGGCAATCCAAGTGGTTGGTGTAGCCAATACACAGATTAAGACTCGTCTTACCGAACCAGTAAGGGTAAGAATAGGGAAATTCTCAGACATGCACAGGTTTGTAGTCTGTGACACTAGTCCAGTGAACTTGTTAGGTAGGGACCTATTGTGTAAGATGAACTGTACAATTTTCTGTACTCTGGATGGAATAGCTTTTGAGACACCAGATGAGGATGTTTTGTACCGGATGACTCTGGATAATAGAGAGAGTGAGATTGTTGGTACATATGCTGTGTTTAATCCAGATGATTTGCCTCAGGAGTTGAGACACACAGTGAAAACAGCAGTTTGGGATTTTACTGGAGAAGATGTGGGATTGATGAATAATGTAGATCCAGTGAAGATTTCAGTGAAAGAGGGAATTGTTTATCCTAATATCCCACAATACAGATTGTCACTAGAGATAATTGAGGGAATAACTCCTATAATTGACAAGATGATTCAACAGGGTGTTTTGAGAGAGTTACTGAGTAGCCCGTGTAATTCACCGATAATGGGGCTGAAGAAACCTAATGGAAAGTTCAGGATTGTACAAGATTTGAGAAAAGTTAACAAAATTGTGGTGGCATGTTGTCCCATTGTGCCAAATCCTTCAGTGATTTTGTATCAGATTCCTCATGATGCTGAGTGGTATACAGTGATTGATTTGTGTCATGCTTTCTTTTCAATTCCATTGCATCATGACAGCCAGCCGATTTTTGCATTTCGGTTTGGCCAGCGTATTTTAGCATGGTGTCGTATCCCACAGGGGTATACAGAGAGTCCTTCGATATTCAATCAGTTGTTGAAAAAATCATTGGAGAGTTTGATCATGCCTGAAAGCTCAGTACTAGTGCAGTATATCGATGACTTACTTGTGGCATCGAAGACACGTGAAGCTTGTGAAGTAGATACCATAGCTTTACTGAATCATCTGGCTGATGGAGGGTTAAAGGTATCTTCAGCCAAATTGCAGTTTTGCAAGAAAGAGGTGCATTATCTTGGACACAAAATTGAAAAGGGTCTGAGAAAGGTGACTGATGACAGGATTAAAATTATCAGAGGAATGAGAGCCCCGATGATCCAGAGAGAGATGAGGATGTTTCTGGGGATGGTGGGTTATTGTCGTCAGTGGATAAGTAATTTCTCCCTGATAGCAAAGCCACTGATTAAGCTGACTAAAAGTGAGGTGAGAGACCCATTGGAACTGGATGGAGAACAAATGGCAGCATTTGAAGAGTTAAATAGCAGAATGTGTGAAGCCCCTGCTTTGGGAATGCCAGACTATGAGAAAGAGTTTGAGTTGTACTGCAGTGAAAGGAATGGATGTGCACTTTCAGTGTTAATTCAGAAGCATGGACAACTGAGAAGGCCGATTGCGTACTTCTCATCGACACTTGATCCCGTAGCTGTGGGTTTGCCAGGTTGCCTGAAAGCAGTAGCTGCTACATGCAGAAGCTTGGAACAGAGTGAGGGTATAATAATGGGATATCCTGTAAGGGTATTCGTACCTCATGATGTGGCTATTCTTTTGACAAGAAGCAGGACTCAGTACATGTCACATAGTCGACTGACTAAATATGAGAAAATAATTCTGGGAGCATCAAACATGACTCTTGAGAGATGTGTGAATGTGAATCCAGCGACTCTGTTGCCAGATGCTGACAATGTGAATGTTGGAGATGATGTTGATCATGATTGTTTGGATGTGCTTGATTACTGCACAAAACCAAGACCAGACATAAGAGATTTGCCATTGCCAGAGAGTGATCATGTGCTGTTTGTGGATGGATCATGTCTAAGAACTGATGATGGTGTGCTGAGTGCAGCATATGCAGTGTGCAAGGTTTCAGAAGTTATGGAAGCTTCGCTTTTGAAAGGAGTAAGATCTGCTCAAGTGGCTGAATTGGTGGCATTGACAAAAGCTTGCAAGATTGGGAAGAATCTGAGAGTGACTGTGATGACTGATAGTCAGTACGGATTTGGAGTCGTTCATGATTTTGGCCAGCTTTGGCTACAGAGAGGTTTCTTGACGTCGAGTGGGACTCCAATAAAGAATACTGAAGTGATTGGAAAGTTGCTTGAGGCGATACAGCTTCCTAAAGAGTTAGCAGTTGTGAAGTGTGCTGCTCATGGACAAGGAGATGATTTTGTTACTCTTGGTAATCGTTTTGCCAATGACATAGCACAGTATTGTGCAAAGAACAATCATTCAATTAATAGGGCACGAGAAAGGGAGATGTCTTTTTGTTCTGTGATGTTTACTAATGTCCTAGAAACGTGGGATGAAGTGAAACAGTTGCAGGATGAGGCAGGAGATGAGGAAATGAGAGATTGGATTAAGGCAGGTTGTGCCCCAAGAGAGACAGATCATGTTTGGATCTATAGAGATGGTAGACCAGTCATGCCCAATTCCATGTTGTCGACAATGGCAAGAATGTATCATGGCCAGGGACATCTGGGAAGGGATGCAATGATTAGGTAATTCAAGCAAACCTGGTACAATGCAAAGTTCAGGTTGATTGCAGAGAGCATCTGTCAAAGATGTTTGATTTGTCAGCAGTTCAATACAGGGAAAAAGACAGTGGTGAGTCTAGGAACAATAGGCAGAGAAGGAGGTCCTTTTACCAGAATGCAAATAGATTTCATTGAGATGCCCCAAGTGAACAGATTGAGGTATGTTCTAGTGGTAGTCTGTGTAGGAGAGTAGGGTCTGCAATCCTATGATCACCCAGATTTTTTGCTTTTGCTTCATTGGTTTACGACTTTCCCCGGCTGTGGGCCTGCCAATCAGACCCACAGCCTAGCTGTTCTCTCTCGAAATTAACACACATGCACATTAGGTGCATCCACTAATTGGAACTGGGCCGCCTTGTCAGTCCCTGTCTCAGCATACCACAGGTATCCAGGGCATCGGTGTACCCAGGGCCTACCAGGGGCTGCAGCATGTATTATGCCACCCCTGGAATGGCCGTCCAAATCTGACACAACTGGCTGCACGACAGCTGGGGCCACGTGGTGTAATCACCCGTTGCTGTAGGTGTAGTATTCCTACACCTAACCCTAAAATGGACACATGGATTCCTATCAGTCACTCCTATAGCAGGCCTTATCAATCCCGAAGGCAGAGTGCAGGGAATCATGTGGGACGGTGCTCTGGCGTGAGCTGAGCCCGTCGACGGCTTGCGGAACCAAGTCCTAATAGCCTTTCCATGGTGACGCGGGCCAACTACTTTTAATGCATTATAATCCTTGCGGTTATTTGCTAACTTTGGCATCGCATCACCTACACATGTCGAGTAAGGTGTCATACGAATGGGAATACGAACCCCTCGCCAGTCCTGGCGACGGGGTTAGCATTCCCCCCTTTTAGAGGGACACGACATGGAAGTAACCTTGAACCCCGGTTAAAGTTGACTCAAGCCTCAGCATCACAAAATGGATGCTGCCACCAGACACAAGTCTGACCTCCTGCTGCTGGGGGACCTTCCAGCGAGGGGAGCTTGGACAAAGGGTTTCCTGTCGAGGGCGGTGTTAGCACCATCCCAGACAGGGTTTGTGTATCCCAGGTAGGCAGGGCTGAAAGGAAGGTGATTGCAAGTGGCACCCCGGTGCTCACTGTGCATAGCCCGGCTCAAACCAGTTTCGGGGGCACACCAGCCCCTGAGCTGGCGCGAAGCCGGACAAAGGATAGGGGTGTAACCACCCCCCTCCTGGCTCCACCCATAGGTAGAACCTAGTCACGGGCCAGCCCCTTTTCTTAGAATAAAGGTAGGAGCGAGTCCCCTTCCCAAATTGGATAATCAGATAATCGGATAACTCCGAATCACGAACCACTTTCCACGAAAGGAACTCTTGACTATTTCTGAAGACTCTCCCTTGTGGCTAAGGAGTAGCCACCCTGCACCAGCAGGCACCACCTAAGCGCTTGCGGTTTGCTGTACGTCTCTCCTACGGATCAAGACTGCCCAGCTCGACGAGACCCGAGTTCCCTGCCATCTCTGACCTTTTACCTACCTCATCAGCCCAGCTGAGAGTCGTAGGTGTGACGAGACCTGCGGGACCGGCTATCTTCAGAACCTGCACGACGCTTATCTAGCACGCCCACCGAGGGACCCTCGAGTGAGTGCACCTAGGGTTTGAGAAGCCCTAACCCTGAGCAGCTCCAGCATCGAAGTCTGTCTCCCCAGCATCCACGAGATCTGCGTGGGGGCCCTTCCGCTCCTTGCTGTTCCCAGCGTTGTCCGACCACTTGCCGACCGGCTTGTGGCCCTCTTCACGACGCTCCAAGATTATTTGCAACACCGGTCTGGTTGCTCCAGACTGACTCTTGCTCCCCTTCAACAGAGGAGTACCACGGACCCTCCTGGTTCACTCCCGACGCCATCTTGACTCCCCCGCTTGGGTTGCCACTGCCAAGATCCGCTGCCCCTTCCTGGGCCCAGCATCATCGACAGCAGACACCTTCGTGGGACAGCTCGCCCTCCATCCTGGTCGCCGCCGCGCCTCCTGGGCCGAGGAACAGCCGAGTCCGACGTCACCCACTCACCTGGTCGAGGTGACTTCAGCCGGTACCCTCCTGGTACCCACACGATCGCTGACTAGCGGTTGAGAACTGAGTCCCCTCTGCTTTCAGGTTTTCTTCATCACCGATCCAGGCTTGGATCGCTCTGAACATCGTCACTGGTCGCCTGCCAGCAACTTCTTCTTTCAGGCTCCTGAGACCACACGAGGACTCCCGACATCTTGCCGAACTTCACGCAGCCGCAGCCTCCGGGCTAGGTAACTCGAGCATTTCGGTGCTCCATCGCAGGTTCGCTCTACAAGTGTCCAGTTCCTTTTTCGTGTAGTCCCACTGATCGGACCACTCCGGAATCAGTACCTCCAGACTCTAACCATTCGCATTTCACTGTTAGTGTAGATGGTTTCTCGTGCCCCTCGGGCATTTGTGTAAATTGTGCAACTGAAGTATTTTCCTAAGAGTTTTGTAGTGTGCTTAGCTCCCTGACTCATAAAGAGCCAGGGTAGTCTTGTTATAAATAAATATCCTTTTATTTTCATAACAACTTGTGTGGTGTCCTTTCACTTGGTGTTCAAGAGGTATATGTGATGGTAAACAGCTGGCTTAACACGCCCTCTAGAGTTTAGCCTAAGACTGCTCGTATCCACGCTACTAGGATAGCTGGTCTATAAGGTTGACTTACAACCAATCATCAATAAGGGTCGTTTGGAATGATACACAGTGATCACTAGAATAGTGAGCACTACATATCAGGCCAACTTCTCACATTGGTGAGCAGCGGTTGGGATTTGAGCTTGCTGTTGTTTTACCACACACGTATCCTAAGAATATCGCAGTGAAAGATCACATAAGTACCCAGGTACATATAACTTAACTTAGAATACTCCGAGTTCTACTGAACCGGCTGTTGTAGTGTAACAGGGCTTAGCACACCCTGACTACAACTCTTAGCAAGGGATCAGTAGGTAAACCCATAGTGTAGGTAGGTGCAACACTTACACCTCACTAGAAAAGCATGTCGGTCCACGGAGAGTCTGCAGGGACTCCCTTAGTGGTCAGTGACCCTCCACAGGTCGTGTCACGATATGCAACTCTTAGCTTCAAGGAGATGAGACAACTGTGTGCCTCCAGGAAGCTAAACCAGGGTTCTAACCCTACCATCGCAATACTGATAGGTCTCTTAGAGGCGTACGATGCTAGGAGGTCCTCTAACCCAGGTCCCCCCAGTGCAGATGGGAACATGCCTCCCCTAGAGGGAACCCTCGGTGACCCAGACCTCGACCTCCACACAGAGGAGGAGGACGAGGACGAGTTATCGGGAGACGAGGCAGACAAAGGTCCAGTGGTAGTCGGCAGGCTTACGAGGACCAACTTAAGCAGGCATGAGAATGGAACTGGGGGAGCCCCGGGCCCACGCTCAAGCAGGCCTAACCTTGGGAACGGACGAGCTAGGTCTCTCTCCAGAGGCTCTGGCAGATCGGTTCATACACATGTCTCTCAGGCATCTTCTCAGAGAGGAATGACTTCCCCTCAGAGAAGGGAGCATGAAGCGAAGATGCGGGAGGTCAATCTGAGGATCGAGCGGGAAGAACTTGCCCTCGCCAAAGAAAGACTTGCCTTGGCCCGAGAGCAGAAATTAAGTGGGTTAGATCCCACTGGTGGCAGCATTCTCAATAGAGAGAAAGACAGGGGTATAGACACTAGACACCTGAGTAAAATAGTGCCCCCCTTTAAACAAGGGGACGACATCCACAAGTGGATAACTGCCTTGGAGAGGGCCTGCACTGTCCAGTGCGTCCCCCCAAGTCAGTGGGCAGCTATACTGTGGCTTTCCTTTGAAGGTAAAGGAAGGGACAAGCTCCTCACTACAAGAGCTGAGGATGCTAACAACTACCAAGTCCTGAAGAACACACTGATTGATGGGTTCGGCTTAACCACGGAACAGTACCGGGTGCTGTTCCGGGACACCCAGAAAATTCAGTCTCAGGATTGGGCTGACTTTGTCGATTGTGCCACTAAGGCTTTGGAAGGCTGGTTGCTGGGTAGCAAGGTTACTGATTACACAGGATTGTACAATCTTATCATGCGAGAACAGATTTTAAACAACTGTCAGAACCAATTGTTGCATCAGCACCTTGTCGACTCCGATCTGACCTCTCCCCAAGAATTGGGAAAGAAGGCAGACAGATGGGTCAGAACAAGGGTCAAGCAGAACCAGAATCAGAACCAGGGTGGTCAGAAGAAAGCAGACCAAAAGGGTAACAAGAACGAACAAAATGACCAGAAGTCTTCGACAGGTCCCCAACAAACCAAAGAGGGTGGGGGTCAGGCTTCACAGAAGAAGAAGACTCAAGAAGGCCAGTCAAAAAGGTGGTGCCAATACTGTAAAAGTAAGACTCACTGGTTTAGTGAGTGCACCAAGAAAGGAGGGCAAACTCCTGCCACTGCAGCCCCTAAGGCACCTGCGCCCCCTAGTACAGTCAGCAGTGGTAGTGCACCTCCCAAGGCATTAGTTGGGTTAACCTTGGGAACCGAGGGGAGTGACGACTTAGTCGGCACGCTCACTCAGGCCGTCCTTGTCTGTACAGGGGATATGGATATGTCCCCTGATGCCAGTCCCAATACTTTGGGCAAATACAGACAGACACCTTTGATAAATGGAAAAGTGGCTCAGGCCTACAGGGACACGTGTGCCAGTGTCACCATGGTGATGCCTAACTTCGTGGACCCTGGACAGATCATGCTAGGTACCAGTTACCTAGTGACCAATGCCAGCAACGTCACTACCAATCACAGTATGGCAGTTGTTGATTTCTCCTGGGGAGGGGTAAGTGGCCCGAAAAAGGTTGTGGTTAGTTCAGACCTCCCCGTAGAATGTCTGTTGGGCAATGATTTGGAAACGTCACAATGGTCAGAAGTGGAGCAGAGGACTCACATGGAGATGTTAGGCTTGCCAGCACATGTCCTTGCTGTGACCAGGTCACAGGCCAAAAGATGCCCCACTCAACAGGTGCTGGATCCTGGAAGAACGGACCAGACACCTTCCAAGAAAAGGAGCAGTAAGGGTAAGGCTTCGCCTTCCCCCTTGCCCCAGGTCGTGGATCAAGTCTCCGAGGAGGCTGACCTTAAAGAACTGAGGGAAACTGAGACGCAAGAGCTTGAACCTGTTCAGGTTGAGTTTCTGGGCTCAGGGGGACCCTCCAGGGAAGACCTGGGGAAGGCACAGTTAGACTGCCCCTCACTTGAACCCCTCAGACAGCAGGCTGCTGCTGAGGCTGCAGGGAACGCCACAGGTACCCACAAAGTGTACTGGGACGATGGACTCCTGTACTCCGAGGCAAGAGACCCCAAACCTGGTGCGACCAGGAGGCTGGTCATCCCCTTGTCTCTGAGAGGTTTCCTTCTCACCTTGGCCCACGAGATTCCCCTTGCAGGTCACGTAGGCCAGAATAAGACTTGGGACAGAATTGTTCCACACTTTCACTGGCCCCACATGTCCGAAGATACGAAGGAGTTTTGCCGCTCCTGTGTCACTTGCCAAGCCAGTGGTAAGTCAGGTGGCACGACAAAGGCCCCCCTCATACCACTACCAGTGGTGGGGGTACCCTTTGAACGAGTGGGGATCGACATTGTCGGACCAATGGAACCCCAGACAGCATCAGGGCACAAGTTTATACTGGTGGTGGTGGACCACGCCACCAGGTATCCTGAAGCTATTCACCTTAGGACCACTACAGCACCTGTGGTGGCACGGGCCCTACTGGGAGTGTTCTCCAGAGTGGGCTTCCCTAAGGAGGTCGTCTCGGACAGAGGTGCAAACTTCATGTCGGGATATCTCACTGCTATGTGGAAGGAATGTGGTGTCAACTACAACTTCACCACACCCTATCACCCACAATGCAATGGGCTTGTTGAGAGATTCAACAGGACCCTAAAAGGGATGATTCACGGACTACCTGAAAAGCTTCGGCGGAGATGGGATGTCCTGATACCCTGCCTCTTGTTCGCCTACAGAGAGGTCCCGCAGAAGGGGGTTGGCTACAGCCCTTTTGAGCTTCTGTTCGGACATCCTGTAAGGGGACCCCTTTGTTTGGTAAAGGAAGGATGGGAGAGACCTCTCAGAAAGCCGGCGTCAAACATTGTGGACTATGTGCTCGGTCTCCGCTCGCGGATGGCGGAGTACATGGAAAAGGCGTCTAAAAACCTGGAGGCGAGCCAAGAATTACAGAAAGCTTGGCACGACCAAAAGGCTGTCCTGACTGTGTACCAGCCTGGACAGAAGGTGTGGGTGCTGGAGCAAGTGGCCCCAGCAGCACTCAAAGACAAATGGTCTGGGCCCCACACGATCATTGAGCAAAAGGGAGAGGTCACCTACCTGGTAGACCTGGGAACTCCCCGGAGCCCCCACAGGGTGCTCCATGTAAACAGGCTCAAGGCATATGTCGACAGGGAGGGCATGGGCTTGCTCATGGCCACAGATGAGGGACAGGAGGAGGAGAGTGACCCTCTCCCAGACCTGCTCTCTCAGAACCCTGATGATGGATCAGTAGATGGTGTTGTCTTTTGTGGCAGCCTCTCTGGACATCAACAAAAGGATTGTAAACAGGTTCTTCAATCCTTTCGACATATGTTCTCTCTGACGCCCAGTCAGACCAAGTGGTGTACCCATGAGGTCGACACTGGAGACAGTCTACCCGTAAAGAGTAAAATCTATCGGCAACCTGATCACGTCAGAGACTGCATCAAGATGGAGGTGCAGAAAATGTTGGAGCTGGGAGTCATTGAACCCTCGGACAGCCCCTGGGCTAGTCCCGTAGTTCTCGTGCCGAAACCTCACACCCAGGGCGGTAAGAAAGAGATGAGGTTTTGCGTGGACTACAGAGGTCTCAATGCAGTCACTAAGACTGACGCCCACCCGATACCAAGAGCAGACGAACTTATCGACCGGTTGGCTTCGGCCAACTACTTAAGTACGTTTGACCTGACAGCTGGGTATTGGCAAATCAGGTTAGCTGAGGAGGCCAAGCCCAAAACAGCATTTTCTACCCCGGGTGGGCATTATCAGTTCGTGGTAATGCCCTTTGGTTTGAAAAATGCACCTGCCACCTTCCAAAGGCTGGTGAATCGAGTTCTCACTGGGTTGGACGACTTCTGTGCGGCGTATCTTGACGATATCGCTGTCTTTAGCTCCACCTGGGAGGATCACCTGGTCCACCTGAGGAAAGTGTTAGAGGCCCGGCAGAAGGCAGGCCTCACTATCAAGGCCACCAAGTGCCAGATAGGGCAGACACAGGTTGTATACCTGGGCCACCTTGTAGGAGGAGGCCAGGTTCAACCATTGGAGAGCAAAATACAGGCCATCCAGGACTGGGCTCCTCCAACCACCCAGACTCAGGTTCGAGCTTTCTTGGGCCTGACTGGTTATTACCGGAAATTTGTCAGAAATTATGGATCCATTGTGACCCCGCTAAACGACCTGACAAGTAAAAAGATGCCAAAAAAAATTCAGTGGACAGCAAGCTGTCAGAATGCATTCGATGACCTAAAGCAGGCCATGTGCACAGCACCTATCCTAAAGAGTCCAGACTACTCCAAACCATTCATTGTCCAAACAGACGCTTCGGAGCTGGGTGTGGGAGCTGTTCTATCGCAACTGAATTTTGATGGTCATGACCAGCCCATAGCTTTTATTAGCAGGAGGCTGACCCCCAGAGAGAAGAATTGGTCAGCTATTGAGAGGGAGGCCTTTGCTGTGGTTTGGGCCCTGAAGAAGTTGAGGCCATACTTGTTTGGCACTCACTTCAAGATTCAGACCGACCATAAGCCCCTCTTGTGGCTAAATCAAATGAAGGGTGAAAACCCCAAACTACTTAGGTGGTCCATTTCCCTACAGGGGATGGACTTCACAGTGGAGCATAGACCTGGCACTGATCATGGCAATGCAGATGGGCTCTCCAGGTATTTCCACTTAGAGCAAGAAGACTCACCTGGTCAAGGTTAGCTTATTGTCCCAAAGTTTGGGGGGGGGTCATGTAGGAGAGTAGGGTCTGCAATCCTATGATCACCCAGATTTTTTGCTTTTGCTTCATTGGTTTACGACTTTCTCCGGCTGTGGGGTACAAAAGGGGGTGGTGATGGACGGAGCATCAGAACCAATCAAACACTCACACCCAGTCAACAGATCTGGGTTTGATCCATCACCGTTCTTTAGCCCACTCTGCCACCCCAGTTCAGACATGGCCATATGCAAATCAGTCTGACCCTGTGCCTCATGGGAACAGTCCAGCCCGAACTGCCAAGCCATGCCTTCCCTGGACCGGAAACAAGCTTCCTAGGACCGGTTTCTGGCATTTCAGCCGTCTTCAGCCAGGCTTGCTTGAATCCAGTGGCAAAGTGAGCAAGGGACTCACGTCTGAGCATACCCTGCCAACTTATGGCAAACAAAGCGGTACAAAAGGGGGTGGTGATGGACGGAGCATCAGAACCAATCAAACACTCACACCCAGTCAACAGATCTGTGTTTGATCCATCACCGTTCTTTAGCCCACTCTGCCACCCCAGTTCAGACATGGCCATATGCAAATCAGTCTGACCCTGTGCCTCATGGGAACAGTCCAGCCCGAACTGCCAAGCCATGCCTTCCCTGGACCGGAAACAAGCTTCCTAGGACCGGTTTCTGGCATTTCAGCCGTCTTCAGCCAGGCTTGCTTGAATCCAGTGGCAAAGTGAGCAAGGGACTCACGTCTGAGCATACCCTGCCAACTTATGGCAAACAAAGCGGTACAAAAGGGGGTGGTGATGGACGGAGCATCAGAACCAATCAAACACTCACACCCAGTCAACAGATCTGGGTTTGATCCATCACCGTTCTTTAGCCCACTCTGCCACCCCAGTTCAGACATGGCCATATGCAAATCAGTCTGACCCTGTGCCTCATGGGAACAGTCCAGCCCGAACTGCCAAGCCATGCCTTCCCTGGACCGGAAACAAGCTTCCTAGGACCGGTTTCTGGCATTTCAGCCGTCTTCAGCCAGGCTTGCTTGAATCCAGTGGCAAAGTGAGCAAGGGACTCACGTCTGAGCATACCCTGCCAACTTATGGCAAACAAAGCGGTACAAAAGGGGGTGGTGATGGACGGAGCATCAGAACCAATCAAACACTCACACCCAGTCAACAGATCTGGGTTTGATCCATCACCGTTCTTTAGCCCACTCTGCCACCCCAGTTCAGACATGGCCATATGCAAATCAGTCTGACCCTGTGCCTCATGGGAACAGTCCAGCCCGAACTGCCAAGCCATGCCTTCCCTGGACCGGAAACAAGCTTCCTAGGACCGGTTTCTGGCATTTCAGCCGTCTTCAGCCAGGCTTGCTTGAATCCAGTGGCAAAGTGAGCAAGGGACTCACGTCTGAGCATACCCTGCCAACTTATGGCAAACAAAGCGGTACAAAAGGGGGTGGTGATGGACGGAGCATCAGAACCAATCAAACACTCACACCCAGTCAACAGATCTGGGTTTGATCCATCACCGTTCTTTAGCCCACTCTGCCACCCCAGTTCAGACATGGCCATATGCAAATCAGTCTGACCCTGTGCCTCATGGGAACAGTCCAGCCCGAACTGCCAAGCCATGCCTTCCCTGGACCGGAAACAAGCTTCCTAGGACCGGTTTCTGGCATTTCAGCCGTCTTCAGCCAGGCTTGCTTGAATCCAGTGGCAAAGTGAGCAAGGGACTCACGTCTGAGCATACCCTGCCAACTTATGGCAAACAAAGCGGTACAAAAGGGGGTGGTGATGGCCAGAAACCGGTCCTAGGATGCTTGATTCCGGTCCAGGGAAGACATGGCTTGGCAGTTCGGGCTGGACTGTTCCCATGAGGCACAGGGTCAAGACTGATTTGCATATGGCCATGTCTAAACTGGGGTGGTGTAGTGGGCAAAAGAACGATGGATTTAACCCAGATCTCTTGACTGGGGGAGAATGTCTGCATTGTCAGCATTCCGTCCATCATTTGTTTGTTGTAATGCTTTTCGCCCTAAGTGGGATGGGTATTCCCAGACGTGGGACCCGTGCTCACTACGCCACTGGAGTCAAGCTATCCTGGCTGATGACGGCTGATAGCCAGAAACCGGTCCTAGGATGCTTGATTCCGGTCCAGGGAAGACATGGCTTGGCAGTTCGGGCTGGACTGTTCCCATGAGGCACAGGGTCAAGACTGATTTGCATATGGCCATGTCTAAACTGGGGTGGTGTAGTGGGCAAAAGAACGATGGATTTAACCCAGATCTCTTGACTGGGGGAGAATGTCTGCATTGTCAGCATTCCGTCCATCATTTGTTTGTTGTAATGCTTTTCGCCCTAAGTGGGATGGGTATTCCCAGACGTGGGACCCGTGCTCACTACGCCACTGGAGTCAAGCTATCCTGGCTGATGACGGCTGATAGCCAGAAACCGGTCCTAGGATGCTTGATTCCGGTCCAGGGAAGACATGGCTTGGCAGTTCGGGCTGGACTGTTCCCATGAGGCACAGGGTCAAGACTGATTTGCATATGGCCATGTCTAAACTGGGGTGGTGTAGTGGGCAAAAGAACGATGGATTTAACCCAGATCTCTTGACTGGGGGAGAATGTCTGCATTGTCAGCATTCCGTCCATCATTTGTTTGTTGTAATGCTTTTCGCCCTAAGTGGGATGGGTATTCCCAGACGTGGGACCCGTGCTCACTACGCCACTGGAGTCAAGCTATCCTGGCTGATGACGGCTGATAGCCAGAAACCGGTCCTAGGATGCTTGATTCCGGTCCAGGGAAGACATGGCTTGGCAGTTCGGGCTGGACTGTTCCCATGAGGCACAGGGTCAAGACTGATTTGCATATGGCCATGTCTAAACTGGGGTGGTGTAGTGGGCAAAAGAACGATGGATTTAACCCAGATCTCTTGACTGGGGGAGAATGTCTGCATTGTCAGCATTCCGTCCATCATTTGTTTGTTGTAATGCTTTTCGCCCTAAGTGGGATGGGTATTCCCAGACGTGGGACCCGTGCTCACTACGCCACTGGAGTCAAGCTATCCTGGCTGATGACGGCTGATAGCCAGAAACCGGTCCTAGGATGCTTGATTCCGGTCCAGGGAAGACATGGCTTGGCAGTTCGGGCTGGACTGTTCCCATGAGGCACAGGGTCAAGACTGATTTGCATATGGCCATGTCTAAACTGGGGTGGTGTAGTGGGCAAAAGAACGATGGATTTAACCCAGATCTCTTGACTGGGGGAGAATGTCTGCATTGTCAGCATTCCGTCCATCATTTGTTTGTTGTAATGCTTTTCGCCCTAAGTGGGATGGGTATTCCCAGACGTGGGACCCGTGCTCACTACGCCACTGGAGTCAAGCTATCCTGGCTGATGACGGCTGATAGCCAGAAACCGGTCCTAGGATGCTTGATTCCGGTCCAGGGAAGACATGGCTTGGCAGTTCGGGCTGGACTGTTCCCATGAGGCACAGGGTCAAGACTGATTTGCATATGGCCATGTCTAAACTGGGGTGGTGTAGTGGGCAAAAGAACGATGGATTTAACCCAGATCTCTTGACTGGGGGAGAATGTCTGCATTGTCAGCATTCCGTCCATCATTTGTTTGTTGTAATGCTTTTCGCCCTAAGTGGGATGGGTATTCCCAGACGTGGGACCCGTGCTCACTACGCCACTGGAGTCAAGCTATCCTGGCTGATGACGGCTGATAGCCAGAAACCGGTCCTAGGATGCTTGATTCCGGTCCAGGGAAGACATGGCTTGGCAGTTCGGGCTGGACTGTTCCCATGAGGCACAGGGTCAAGACTGATTTGCATATGGCCATGTCTAAACTGGGGTGGTGTAGTGGGCAAAAGAACGTTGGATTTAACCCAGATCTCTTGACTGGGGGAGAATGTCTGCATTGTCAGCATTCCGTCCATCATTTGTTTGTTGTAATGCTTTTCTCCGGCTGTGGGCCTGCCAATCAGACCCACAGCCTAGCTGTTCTCTCTCGAAATTAACACACATGTACATTAGGTGCATCCACTAATTGGAACTGGGCCGCCTTGTCAGTCCCTGTCTCAGCATACCACAGGTATCCAGGGCATCGGTGTACCCAGGGCCTACCAGGGGCTGCAGCATGTATTATGCCACCCCTGGAATGGCCGTCCAAATCTGACACAACTGGCTGCACGACAGCTGGGGCCACGTGGTGTAATCACCCGTTGCTGTAGGTGTAGTATTCCTACACCTAACCCTAAAATGGACACATGGATTCCTATCAGTCACTCCTATAGCAGGCCTTATCAATCCCGAAGGCAGAGTGCAGGGAATCATGTGGGACGGTGCTCTGGCGTGAGCTGAGCCCGTCGACGGCTTGCGGAACCAAGTCCTAATAGCCGTTCCATGGTGACGCGGGCCAACTACTTTTAATGCATTCTAATCCTTGCGGTTATTTGCTAACTTTGGCATCGCATCACCTACACATGTCGAGTAAGGTGTCATACGAATGGGAATACGAACCCCTCGCCAGTCCTGGCGACGGGGTTAGCATTCCCCCCTTTTAGAGGGACACGACATGGAAGTAACCTTGAACCCCGGTTAAAGTTGACTCAAGCCTCAGCATCACAAAATGGATGCTGCCACCAGACACAAGTCTGACCTCCTGCTGCTGGGGGACCTTCCAGCGAGGGGAGCTTGGACAAAGGGTTTCCTGTCGAGGGCGGTGTTAGCACCATCCCAGACAGGGTTTGTGTATCCCAGGTAGGCAGGGCTGAAAGGAAGGTGATTGCAAGTGGCACCCCGGTGCTCACTGTGCATAGCCCGGCTCAAACCAGTTTCGGGGGCACACCAGCCCCTGAGCTGGCGCGAAGCCGGACAAAGGATAGGGGTGTAACCACCCCCCTCCTGGCTCCACCCATAGGTAGAACCTAGTCACGGGCCAGCCCCTTTTCTTAGAATAAAGGTAGGAGCGAGTCCCCTTCCCAAATTGGATAATCAGATAATCGGATAACTCCGAATCACGAACCACTTTCCACGAAAGGAACTCTTGACTATTTCTGAAGACTCTCCCTTGTGGCTAAGGAGTAGCCACCCTGCACCAGCAGGCACCACCTAAGCGCTTGCGGTTTGCTGTACGTCTCTCCTACGGATCAAGACTGCCCAGCTCGACGAGACCCGAGTTCCCTGCCATCTCTGACCTTTTACCTACCTCATCAGCCCAGCTGAGAGTCGTAGGTGTGACGAGACCTGCGGGACCGGCTATCTTCAGAACCTGCACGACGCTTATCTAGCACGCCCACCGAGGGACCCTCGAGTGAGTGCACCTAGGGTTTGAGAAGCCCTAACCCTGAGCAGCTCCAGCATCGAAGTCTGTCTCCCCAGCATCCACGAGATCTGCGTGGGGGCCCTTCCGCTCCTTGCTGTTCCCAGCGTTGTCCGACCACTTGCCGACCGGCTTGTGGCCCTCTTCACGACGCTCCAAGATTATTTGCAACACCGGTCTGGTTGCTCCAGACTGACTCTTGCTCCCCTTCAACAGAGGAGTACCACGGACCCTCCTGGTCCACTCCCGACGCCATCTTGACTCCCCCGCTTGGGTTGCCACTGCCAAGATCCGCTGCCCCTTCCTGGGCCCAGCATCATCGACAGCAGTCACCTTCGTGGGACAGCTCGCCCTCCATCCTGGTCGCCGCCGCGCCTCCTGGGCCGAGGAACAGCCGAGTCCGACGTCACCCACTCACCTGGTCGAGGTGACTTCAGCCGGTACCCTCCTGGTACCCACACGATCGCTGACTAGCGGTTGAGAACTGAGTCCCCTCTGCTTTCAGGTTTTCTTCATCACCGATCCAGGCTTGGATCGCTCTGAACATCGTCACTGGTCGCCTGCCAGCAACTTCTTCTTTCAGGCTCCTGAGACCACACGAGGACTCCCGACATCTTGCCGAACTTCACGCAGCCGCAGCCTCCGGGCTAGGTAACTCGAGCATTTCGGTGCTCCATCGCAGGTTCGCTCTACAAGTGTCCAGTTCCTTTTTCGTGTAGTCCCACTGATCGGACCACTCCGGAATCAGTACCTCCAGACTCTAACCATTCGCATTTCACTGTTAGTGTAGATGGTTTCTCGTGCCCCTCGAGCATTTGTGTAAATTGTGCAACTGAAGTATTTTCCTAAGAGTTTTGTAGTGTGCTTAGCTCCCTGACTCATAAAGAGCCAGGGTAGTCTTGTTATAAATAAATATCCTTTTATTTTCATAACAACTTGTGTGGTGTCCTTTCACTTGGTGTTCAAGGGGTATATGTGATGGTAAACAGCTGGCTTAACACGCCCTCTAGAGTTTAGCCTAAGACTGCTCGTATCCACGCTACTAGGATAGCTGGTCTATAAGGTTGACTTACAACCAATCATCAATAAGGGTCGTTTGGAATGATACACAGTGATCACTAGAATAGTGAGCACTACATATCAGGCCAACTTCTCACAGTCTGTTTGTTCTCAAGATGGGTGGAGGCCTATCCGACTAGGAGAAATGATGGAATAACAGTTGCAAAGTTACTGTTAAGAGAGTTGATTCCTAGGTACGGGTTCCCAGTGACAATTGAGTCTGACAGAGGTGGACACTTCTACAATGTGCTTATGGGTTTGATTTGTGAAGCATTGAGCATACAGCAGAAGCTACATTGTGCATACAGACCAGAGGCTTCTGGCGTCGTTGAACAGATGAATGGCACAATAAAAAACCGAATTGGTAAGATGTGTTTAGCCACTGGAATGAAATGGCCTGATGTCTTGCCTCTAGTGCTTATGACTAGGTCTACTCCAGATAGAACCACAGGTTTGAGTCCGCACGAGATATTAATGGGACGTGCGATGAGACATGCATTTGTGCCTGTCAACAAGTTGATGACAATAACTGATGACATGATTTTGGATTACTGTAAAGGCCTGGCTGACGCAGTTCATTCTGTGTTTCACCAGGTTGGAGAAGACGCTACCACACTTGAGAAGAAGCAAGCCCATGATCTGAGTCCAGGGGACTGGGTGAGGATTAAGGTGCACAGAAGAAGAAATTGCTTGGTTCCAAGGTGGGGAAGGCCAAGACAAGTTATTCTGACTACAACGACTGCAGTAAAGTGTGCTGGTGTGAAAAACTGGGTACATGCAAGTCATACTCTAAGAGTTCCAAATCCAAAGGATGGGACTGGTAAGGAGTATTTTGAAGAGTCAGATTCCAGTGACGATGCAGAAACTGAACCAGTGAGAAGAAAAAAGAATCCTGAAAGGGGTGAAGGAGAAAGAGAGTCAGGTGATTCTTTTTTCTTTCCAAGAGAGGCTTCAAGAGAAACATTGAGAGTCTCAGAGGGGAGATCAGATTCTGTAAGAGTGCCTGAAGTTCCAACAAGCAGTGGAGAAGAAAGAGGTGAAAGGAGCAATTCCACAGAGACTACACCTGAATCAGATGAGGAGGTTGAAAATCCACTTGAGATTACACTTGAAGAAGCAGGGTCAGAAGAAGATAGAGAGGGACAGATTGCGGAAGACCCCCGAGGAGGTGTAGGGAACACTTCTGATAAGCTAGGTGAAGGGACAAGTAGACAGCAAGAAAATTGCGTGTCGGAGACCCGAGGAGGGACAGAATTAGGGAAATCTCAATCGGTGGTGGAAAAGACTGTGGAGCGAAAGAAAACTGTTGAAGAACAAGAGGCGAATGAGACAGAATCGGATGAGAGTGAAAATGAGAAATCAGAGGGTCGAGTTCTGAGAAAGAGAACTTGGATTGGAGAAAGAAATAATAAAGAAGTGAGACCAAAAAGGGTTGTAAGAGGAGATCTTTGGCCTAACAGAATAAAGAGACTGAGGTACAGACTGACACGAGCAAATTCATCGAAAGCTGAACAGGTGAACGAGGTGTCTAGTCAGAATCAAGCAAAAGGTGAAAAACAAAAGGTCTCAAAAGAACCAGAGGAGATCAAGAGAATCAGAAAACCTAACCAGAAGTATAGGTCACCGGAATGGACGTACGTGGCACTGTCTGAAGGTGAAGAGGCAGAAAGTCAAGGAAATCCAGAGGGGACCATACGTGAAGTGGTTGAAGAGACAACTGTTGGAATCCTGAAAGTTATCCTGACTGACATTGGAGAAGAGTCGGATGCACAGGATGTTGTTGAAGATCTGATACAATTTGATGTTGCTGAAGAAGAAGTGAAAAGTGATGAAAATCCAAACTGAGTGAACTGAAGGAGTCACTTGGAGAAGAGTGAAAAGAAAAAGTCTGAAATTAGCTGTTTGAAATACTCTAGTGCTCTAGTGTTTCAGTAGTGGAGTAGAAGAGGCTAAGTCAAAAGACACTGCCAAAGTAGTAAAATGGCTAACACAGAGAATAATCAAAGTAGATGTGCCTTCTTGAAAAGATGGTGTAGAATGTGCTGCTGCTGTACTGGATTATTAATGCTATTATGGGGTGTACTAGCTTTATTAGTTACTTTTAGAGTTACAATAGACATTTTTGGAATACATACTGAGAATGTGACCAATGTAGAGAAGAGTTCGCAGAAAGTAGTTCCAACTAGAATTACTAACATTTACATACATAAAGATAGGTCAATTAATGATTTTTCTAGCAATGTTTTTTCAAAGTTGTTGTACGAATACGTAAAGACAATGGAAGTTAGGGATTGCTACGTCTGTATGCAATTACCTGCATCCGTTTCAGAGGGTGTTACTTATCACCATTTACCAGCTACGTGTGGAATTTCATGTAGTGTGCTAAGTAGTGTTTTTTATTTGTTAGGGAAAATAGATTATGAGATGTCTAACAAAGATAACATTTTTGGGCAATTACCTATGAACAAAAAGCTGAATCCAGCTAAAGAAGCTAACATTTTTGGTGAGATTTTTATTGAGAAAGAGGAATTAACATTAGATTACATTTTTAGAAACAATTTAACTTGCAGTCTGAAAGAAGAAGAGAAGGCTTTCCTAGACATGGTAGAGGAAAGGAGAATGAGCATGCATGAGAAGGCAGGTAAATATAAAGTGAGTGAGACAATATGGGATATTGAGATGGGAAAGGAATTGAAGAATGGGGCTAGTCCAACTTTGGCTTTAGATGCACCACAGAAGGGTAAACTATGCATTACCAGAAGGAGATCCCAATATGATACTTATTTTGTTGGGACTAGTGAGTGTCATGATACATACTTCATTGCGACAGGATGGGGTTTTAAAGGTGGAGAAGATCCAGTTTTCCCAGGAGTGTATTATGTTTGTGGAAACAAGGCTTATTACAAGTTGCCTGACCATTGGTATGGCACGTGTTATGTTGGCCTGGTCTTTCCAAAGATTTTTCATATTGATAGAATAGAGGATGTAGAACACATTAATTTACTAACACGTTTTAAGAGAGAAACCTGGTCAGAAATCGTAGGTGATATTTTTGGTGCTTTAATTCCAGCAGTGGGAATTTCTTTAAATGCATATGGGATTCGGAAACTGTCAACAGTGGTGGATCGCTTATCGACAAATACCGCTGGGGGTTTCTTTTGGTAAATACGGAGATGATTGCCGTACGTGCCATGTCTATGCAAAATCGACTTGCCCTTGATATTCTATTGGCCTATTAGGGTAGAGTTTGTGGAATGCTGAAAGTTCAACATTGTTGCACTTACATTCCTGACGAAAGCAGAGATCTAAAGGTCTATATCAAAAATATTACTGATTTGCATGAAGAATTAGTACCACTGGAAGCTGAAAGTATCTGGACAAAATTAGCTAATATGATAGTTGCTGTTAAGAGTTTTATTGCTAAGATAGGTAGTACCATTATTGGTAAAATATTATTTCCATTGACATGTGTAATTGTTGCTTTATTGATACTAAGATTGGGGTGTTTTTGTTGTAAAAACAGGGGAGGGAAAAGGAGAATAATTAGAGAAAATGCTGAAAAGAAACAAAGGAGGTCAAGGAGAGACCCACAAGAAATAGAATTAGAAGAATTGAGGGAGAGTGTGTACCTGGAGTCGAAGAGGGATGATGTGAGAGAGTCTGGTGTTTAATGTTGTGTCATAAAAGACATTTTCAATTTCTCCTAAAAATTGGGACTAGAATTTTTTTTTGGGTTGGTTTTTTGTGGTGATAATATATCACCAAAGGGGGGATTGCTGGAGCAGAGTTTTCTGTTGAAAATTTATCGAGTTTTAAGCTCCAGTTTTGTCTATATGTTATGTTTAAAATTACTAATTTATAATCACTAATTATTTGTTTTGTTAAAAGTCTAAATTAATCAACATCACTAATGTGAAAAACAACACGTGGGAATGCATATATGTTGCTTAATAATAATGTGCAATTTAGTTAAATGTGTATCGCAAAGTGCTATTTCTTTCGCCACTACATTTACCACAGTCCTTTGGGGCAACTTGCTGGTGTGACGAGCAGTGTGCGACCAACTTTTGCATATGCTATTTCTTTCATGTTTGTGCTTTTAAAATAACGCGTGCTAATGCTTCTTTGTGTTGCAGACGGCTAGGTAATTACATACACATAAGGGTATTAGTGGGGATTAACACTGTATAATCATTATGATGTGGTAACGTTGTTTTGTGTTTCTTTTAATTAAGATGGTCCGTTTTGGCCTAAACAAAGATGGCTGCTATTTACAGCCTGCACTCGAGTGATTGAGATGTGACGAGAGGCCTTGCTGAACATGGTTGAAAGTCACCTGACCACAGCCTCTGTCTGATTTAAAAGTTTCCGTGAGGACAGCAGCTCCGGGCATGCTTCCAATTGCCCTTGGAAAAGAATGAAGCCACAATGAACAATGATAAATCTGCGGTGGCTCTGCTATGGTACCAAGGAAGAGCATTCATAAATGTATCGCTTGCAAACTCGAGTTTCCTTCTTCCGTGTTATTTTTGTGATTTTTTCTGAGCGGAGGTTTTCTAAATGTTACCAAGTGACATCCTTTCCTGCTCGCTCTGCTCAGCGGCTCAACGGATATTCAGAATTTGTTTGTAACTTTTATTCCGTTAGTTTTGTTATAAATATACTAGACTAGAGAGGGTCTGTGTCATTGCGTTTTGGATTTTTGAGGCCACTTCTTCCTGAACCTATGCTGAGGACGGCAGCTCGAGAGACTTTACCGAGAGACCTGTCCTGACCCATTTAGCTAGAATAGGTAACTATGAGAATAATGATTTTGCTATTGATTGACTTTCATTTGAACTAATTTAGATAAACAAGCATTTGTTTGAATTCCAGTGTCGGGTGGTTATTTCTTTGTCATTTATTAAGTTTCAAATGTATTTCCTATGTTTAAAATCACGACTCAGGACAATGTCTTTATGGTCGCATTGACCTTGTTTAGATGCAGATTGGTTTAGGTTTCTCTCTCATATTCAGTGTGGATAGAGTAATAGTGTGAATTTCAGTGTGATGGGCCCTAGCGTATGATGAGTGTATGTGCATGCGACTGTAGGTTTACTCTGTCCGTGGAAGTAGGGAGAATTTATATGCGCCGATCTGCAGCATTTGCATTATTGCTTATGTATCGAGGGTATACTGCATTCTGTGTGGTGTTCAGTGCTCTCGCGCTCGTGAGCGGCGCTATTTCCTTAACGACGCGGACTCGCTTCGTTGCCCCCCCTGCGGGTTTCCGCTTCTGTGGTTTCGACCGTTGTGCGCTCCAAGGTCAGAGCGCTCGCGCTTACCTGCAACGGTGTTTCCTCACTCGTGTAGGCGGTTAGCCTTCTTTCCCTGTCAGCGTTTCTCTGCCCAGCGCTTCCGCTCCTTCCCTCGCGTCTGCCAAGTGAATATTCATAATTAACGTGTCAGCGCTTCTCTTCCCAGCGCTTCCGCTCCTTCCCTCGTGTCTGCCTTCTCTGCCGGTAACGCTCGAAGCCTTAGTCATGCCCCTGGGAGATTTTTTCCCTCTAGTCCCTCCCTCCTGTCTGCCAGTTAACCCCTTGTTGCCTCTAATTTTCCAAACTCCTTAAAATGAATTCAGACAGCTCTCCTGAGCGCGCTCAACGCACTGAGGAAGACGAAGCCTTCAAACACGATTTGAATACATTTATTAATGCTTCTGTGGAGAATGCTGTGGAGGCTTCCATGAGACGCATGTCTAAGGGCATGGAGAATTCCGTGCTAAGTCTTTTGTCCAAAGCACTGGCCCAGTCAGCGGGGGATAGCAGATCAAAAAAGGTGGTTTTCTCTGCTACTTTACTTACTTCAAAATCTGCGTCAACTTTGACCGGCGAGGTTTCCTCGCGTTTGATTGAGGACAAAGTGCCTCCCAGGCCTCCTTCTATGGAGGGGACTTTAGGTACAGAGGGCAAACGTAAACACAAGTCTAAACATGCAGAGGTTCCCAAGAAATTGGTTGTTTCCACCATTTTGGACACTGACGAGGATGATCTTTTTGATATTTTCGATGTTTCTGACCCTCCCTCCCCTCCCTTCAAAAAATCTAAGTCAGATTCCTTTGCCTTTGAGCCAGTTGTCGACTCTGAGGGGTCCCGATGTTTGACCCGTCATCTATACGTCATCCCAACTCAACAGAATGGTCACCTGCCTTTCATGTAGGGGAATACATTTCGGCCAGACTGCGCCTCGCTCTGGATACCTCGGTCAGGTCGAGGTTGAAATCAGAATGTCCCAAGCCTTCCTTGCCTGAAAAGGTTACCATGGTCCCTTCTATCGACCAACCCTTACTTACTTTTTTCTCCAAGTTTGGTAAGGATCCTCGTAAAGGGGTGGACAAAGCCTGGGCCACGTGCCAGGATAAACTCCTTGATGTTGTGGGTCCTTTGGCGCGCATCTTCGATATGGCCGAGGCCGCTCGCTTAGATGGATCCGACTTGTCCGCCGAGGATGTTTCCTTGTGGGTCCAGCGCGTCTTTTGCCTACTGGGAAATGCCAATGCCGCCATCACACATGAACGCCGTAAAGGCCTCCCTATCAAGTTAGATCCCAAATTGGCCAACTTAGCTCCCCAGGATCCGGCCAGTAAAGCTAATGGTCTTCTCTTCGGAAAATCTCTGGTTAAAGACCTTAGCAGGTTTGTGTCCACATTCGCGTCTCTTGACAAGGCGCAGCAATCCATTAAGAAGGTGTTTTTGCCCCGGGTTTTTGGACGGGCCGGCAGAGGCAGTGGTCGCTCTTCCGGCCGTTCCTTTCACAACCAAGGCTCCAGGGGCTCCTCCTCCTCTTCCGCCCAAGAATATAAGCCTCATTTCTACCCTCAACGGGGCAGGGGATTCCATGGTCGAGGCCAGAAGAACTATCGCAACAACATCTTCAATCAACAAGGTAGGTCTTTTGCCCCCTCCCCCTGTGGAAGGTCGTTTAAAACAGTTTCTTTCAAAATGGCAAACGATCAGCGCAGATCCTTGGGTACTAAATACTGTTCAAGGCTATGTTATAGAGCTTTATTTGCCGCCTTTCCAAACTACGTTCCCTCCTCCCATGGTTTTTTCACAAGACACATGTTCTCTGATCGCGTCGGAGATCCGCATCCTTCTCCAAAAACAAGCCATCCAAATCGCTCCTTTCGATCCTTCAGGTTTCCTAAGCTCCATCTTTCTCATTCAGAAAAAGAACAAAAAACTGCGTCCAGTGATCAACCTCAAATGGTTCAACCAGTTTGTGGTGTACCGCCACTTCAAAATGGAGACTATCCTACATTTACGGGATACCCTTCATCCAAATGATTGGATGGTTTGATTGGACTTACAAGACGCTTATCTCACGGTTCCCATTCACCATTCTCATACCAAATTTCTCCAGTTCCAGTGGTCAGACGTGACCTACCGCTTCACATCTCTACCATTCGGCCTCTCCTCAGCACCCTGGTGCTTTACAAAACTTTTAAAACCCTGTGGTGGCTTTTCTGCGATCCCTCGGGATCAGACTGATCATTTATTTGGACGACATCTTAATCATGAACTCAGACAAGCAACTTCTTCTCTCCCAACTTCGCACCACCCAATCCCTTCTTTTGGATCCGGGTTTTCTCCTCAATCTCGAAAAACGATGCTTATTCCGTCACAGAACATCGAGTTCTTGGGTTTTCTAGTAGGTTCAGCCGCTGCCACTCTTCTTCTTCCGCAGTCAAAAGTTTCAACGATCAAGGCGGAGATTTCTTCCATCCTTCGGTCCTCCCTCATCTCTCTGAGATCGCTTGCGAGAATAGTCGGTCTACTTTCTGCATCCATTCAAGCCATCTTTCCGGACCCCTACACTATCGGGCTCTTCAACGACTAAAAATCAGACATCTACGTCAGGGCTTGGCTTAGGCCGACCTTATCGTCTTGGATCAAGAATCACGCGAAGAACTTCAATGGTGGATCGACCATTTAGATGCGTGGAACGGGCACACTATCTTCGCTTCGGCCAAAGATCTTGTATTAGAATCAGATGCAAGCCTGTCGGGTTGGGGCGCCCGCTGTGGTCAAATATCGACTGGCGGTACATGGTCTCGCGAGGAGTCAAAATTGCACATCAATTGTTTAGAGATGCTTACAGGTTCCTTTGCGATCCAAAGCCTTTCAAAGAACAGAGTTCGGTGTTCCATCCTCCTTCGCATGGGCAATGTTTCTGCGGTCCGCTACATCAACCATCTCGGCGGTACCAAATCCAAACCCCTGGCAGAATTGGCAAAGAGCCTATGGGAGTATTGCCTGTCAAACCAGCTTTCTTTGACGGCGGAGTATCTCCCGGGAGTTCTCAATTTGGTGGCAGATTGGCACTCTCGATATCTTTGAGATTCCAGCGATTGGAAGCTTTTGCCATCCGTCTTCCTATCCCTCTCTCACAAATGGGGTCCTTTCTATATAGACCTCTTCGCTTCCCGTCTCAACTCTCAGATACCCCGCTTCTCCTTCCGCCTTAGCGACGGATGCTTTTCTTCAAGACTGGTCTCTTCACCTCAATTACGCTTTTCCTCCTTTCCTCATGATCAACAGGGTTCTTTCTCAGGTGCGGCGCCAATCGACTTCCCTAGTCTTGGTGGTCCCGTTTTGGCAATCTCAGATTTGGTTCCCGTCTCTGTTAGGAATGGCGGAAGACTTTCCAGTTCTTCTCCTGGCGCGCGAGGACTTGCTCCTGAATCCCCTGGGCCTTCCACACAGTCTCATCCTGAACAATTCCCTGGTTTTGTCTGCCTGGAAGGTGTCCGGTCTGCTCCTTCTGACATCCTCATTTCGCAAGAAGCTTCTCTCTTCATCAGCAAAGCCTGGGCCCCTGGAACCTCTAAAGCGTACAAATCCGCTTGGTCTCTTTGGGCAAGCTGGTGCCTGGAAAGGCATATCGATCCCCTTTCAGCCCCTTTGAATTTTGTGGTCAATTTTCTGGCCTCCGAAGCCAGTGCGGGCAAGTCCTACAGAACAGTTCACTTGTACAGGTTGGCCATTTCCCTCAACCATTCTCCTATCGAAGGAAAGCCAGTAGGCACTCACCCTTTAATCTGCCGTCTGCTGAAAGGAGTTTGTTGTTCCAAAGCTCCGTTGGCTAAGTATTCCAGTTTATGGGATATTTCTGTAGTTCTCAAGCTGTTCTCTGACTGGCCAGATAATGCTTCCCTTTCTCTAAAAATGTTGTCTGCTAAACTTACCATGCTGTTGTGCCTTGTTTCCATTAAACGTGTTTCTGATGTCAGAGCTTTGGATATTTCAGGTCGTCAATTTTCTCCTACAGGTGTTGTGTTTCAGATTCATAGACGAACCAAAACAAACTTGAATTCTGTGTTTTACCCTTATTTTCCCTCGCATCCCAAACTATGTATAGGTCAATGTTTAAAAATATATGAACACAGGACTGCTGATCTCAGAACGCCCTCCCATTCCCAGCTCCTCATATCTTTCCGTAAACCACATCTTCCTGTCTCCTCTGCAACTCTTGCCCGTTGGGTTTGTTGGGTTATGTCCCTTGCAGGCATTGATGTCTCCGTTTTCGGAGCTTAATCCACCAGGGAAACCATGGCCTCTAAGGCCTTCTGGGCAGGCTCCCGTCTAGAGAACATTCTGAGATCAGCTGACTAGACTAATGACAGTGTTTTTCGGATGTTTTATTGCAAACCTATTGATACTGTGGCTTCTTTGGTGGTTAATGTGCTTTGAACAAGCATAAAAAGAGCCTTCAGTCTTGACATAAAATGTAGATTTTCCTAGTTGCTATGACGGCGTATATTGTTGACACACGCACTACAAGGTTATAATGATGCAATATTAAGCCCCTACCTAGTGGGGCGATGAATATCATATGAAAATTACAGTCACTTTCCAAATTTCATTCAGGATTTGCTTTCTTAGCAAAACAGAAAGACATTTGAACGTGTTTCTCATTTTTAGTAATAAAAAATACTATTTTACACGTGACAATGAAACGGAAGTGATTGTGACGTTGTAGTGGCATCTGGGTATGCAAATTATCCCCCAAAAAACATCAACAACAAAAAACCAGCTTGTATCATTCAGGCAGACTTCCCTCTAGTGACAGAGGATGGTACTGCACCTGAAGCTTCCTGGACAGTTCAATCCCCCCTCCCTCGCGCGCTCTCATTCTTTTTAGCAGACATCTATGCAAACAAAAAACAAGCATTTGCAATGCAATCGGTTTCGCAATTGCGAGATTTTGAGCTATTGGCTTTGTAAATGAATGAATGAATGAATGAATGAATGAATGAATGAAATTATATTTATATAGCGGGTAGCTACCCGGAGGCCTCCTAGCGCTTGCGGACACGGAGAGCACAGAAGGAAGGATTATCACTGAAAAGCTGAGAGGAACAGGTGGGTCTTGAGGTGTTTACGAAAGACCGATATGTTAGGTTCACTACGGAGCGTGTGTGGGAGGGTATTCCAGAGGTTGGCGGCGTTCAGGGTGAAGGAGCGGCCGCCCCATCTAGATCTACGGACTTTCAGAGGCATGGCAAGGAAGGCGGCACTAGAACGGAGAGTTCTGGAAGGTTGATAGGGAACAACTAGGGATTGAATAATGTCGGCCCCGTATTTCCAGAAAGCTTTATGAGTCAGACACATAGCTTTAAACTGGATCCTGGCTCGAATGGGCAGCCAGTGTAGATTTTTTAAAGCAGGCTTGGCTGACTGTCTGCGGGGAATCTGTAATAGGTGACGTGCTGCACAGTTTTGGATAACCTGGAGCCTATTTAAGGTGGACTGAGGGGCGCCCAGGTAAAGTGCATTCCCGTAGTCCAGGCGGGATAGAATCAGGGCTTGAACTATGATTCTCCTAGCTTGAAAAGGGAGCAAGGGGAGGATTTTCCTGAGCATACGTAGTAGACCAAAACATGTGGCCGAGAGCTTAGTAGTATGATGATTAAAACTGAGGGAGCTGGCAAGCCATATGCCGACACTTTTGATCTGTTGTTTTGGCGTGGGCATAGGCCCAAGACAGGATGGCCAGACAAAAGAGGAGGAGGGCGAGGGGGATTTCCCTAGGAACATAAGTTCGGTCTTCTCCCCATTTAGTTTGAGGTGGGAGCTGCTCATCCAATGGACGACTGCCTCAAGGCAGAGTCCTGGAGCGCCAGATGAGCCCTCAGGGTGGTTCAATGACACCACGAGTTGGGTATCGTCTGCGTAGGTGATTATTTTGATGCCGAAGGGATGCACTATCTCGTCTAGTGGGGCCATGTAGGAATTAAAGAGGGTGGGACTCAAAGAGGATCCCTGCGGGACCCCACAGTTAAGAGGCCACTGATTGGACATGGATGTCCCCTCAAAAACTTGGTAGAAACGATCCTTAAGGAAGGATTGAATCCAGGTGAGCGCCATCTTTCCTATCCCCATATTAATCAACCGTTCAAGTAAGATGTTGTGGTTGACAGTGTCGAAGGCGGCACTGAGGTCAAGTAAAATGATAGCTGCAGCACCGCCCTGGTCTAGCAGTCTTCTGGCTTCTTCCGTAACAGCAAGCAGTGCCGTCTCGGTACCTAACTGGGGACGGAAACCTGTTTGGGAGGAATGAAGTAAATTGTTGGATTCAAAGTAATTGACCAAAATGGCATTAATGTGACGTTCAACCAGTTTACTCAGCCATGGGAGGAGGGAGATGGGGCGGTAGTTTGCCAAATTTGACCGGTCCAGATTCGGTTTTTTTAACAGAGCTCTAACCTGGGCACATTTCCAGGCCTGGGGAACTATGCTGGAGGTAATGGAGGAGTTGAGTATATCAATGATGACTGGGCCTATAGTTTGAAAGACCAGGGAAAGGTGTTGGGGGGGAGCAGGATCAGTAGGGGAGCCAGACGTTACCTTAGAGAGAAGGTAGTCCAGACCTTTCTCCTCTAGCAATGGGAAATCTTCTAGAGAGTGCGTCGTATTTGATCTGGGACTGGAGTAGGAGGGGTTAGGCGCATAAGGGGAAAAAGACTGACATATTAGCTGAATTTTCTGGTGGAAGTATTCAGCCAATTCGTTGCAGTGTTGAGAGGCATCCTCCGACTTGGGAGGCTCCTGGGGAGGGGAGGACAGGGATTTGGCTATTCGGAATATTTCTTTCGGGGAAGAAGCGGCGGCCGTGATCTTGTCCTCATAAAAATGAATTTGCGCTGATTTAATTTCAGCTTTGTAGGATCTTAAAGCTTCTTTGTACTCAGATTTCCTACATTCCTCGTAATTCAGTCTCCATTTTCTGTCTAGTTGTCTGCAGGTTTGTTTAATTTTCCTTAAATTGGGGGTGTACCAAGGGGCCGATTTCTCCCTACATTTCTTATGGGCCGGAAGTTTAGGCAGGAGTGTATCCAACGAGTTACGGATCCAGGCGTTGAAATTGTTATTGGCCAGATCTGGGTTAGGGTTATAGGGAGGTCTGAGGGAGGCGAGAGTATCCGATCAAATACTGGCGGAGAGGTTCGACCATTTTCTGTCCAGGGTGACTGTAGACAGCAAAACTGGATTAGGGGAACTAGTCTCCCAGGTCATGGGAACTAATAGGTGATCAGTCCAAGGGAGAGGGATAGGCGCGGCCACTGATAGTTCTTGTGCATTACTAAAGACAGGATCAAGTAGGTGGCCTTTGTCGTGGGTGGGAGAGAAGCCCATTTGCATGATTTGAAGGGCAGAGAGGCATGTGGACAGCTCCTTGGCGGAAGCATTAGCGGGGTCATCCAAATGGATGTTAAGGTCACCGAGCATCGTGAAATTAGCAAGGGTTACAGCACGCTCGGCCACGAATGAAGGAAGGGAGTTAAGAAATTGGCCAATGGGTCCGGGAGGACGATAAATTAAAAGACCAGAGAGGGTACAGGTGGGTGAGAGTTCCAGGGCGAACTGTATACCTTCGCAGTCGGGGGGGCTCTCTGAGGATGAGCGGCAGCTAATAGCTGTTTTGTATATTATTGCTAGACCTCCGCCTCTAGAGTTCTTACGGTCAGCTCTATGTATGAGATAACCGGGGTGTAGAGTCTGGACAATATCTGGGTCGGAGTTGTTATGTAGCCAGGTTTCGGTTAAAAATAGGACGTCAGGCTGACGATCTTCTAGTAGAAGGCGGAGTTCTGTGGAGTGTCTGGGGAGGGAGCGGCAGTTTCGTAGGAGCAGCTTCAGGGGTAGGGCGGGTGTGTAGGACTCCTTGACACTTGGTAGTAGTTTAAAGCAACAGGAAGGGCAGTCAGCGAGCTCTCTCATGGGATTTATGGAGTGAGCGCACTATGTGGCAGTAGTAACCTGTAGGGCTTTAAGAGATTGGGCGCTGTAGCGAATAGCGGTGTGGGAACTGCCAGGGGTTGTGGCCCTAGGTCCCGGCCCGTCGCGGACGGAAGCAGACGGGCTCGCCTTTGGCGCGCCTTTGGCGCGCCCGCTGCGCGATCGAAAGTGTATCTGAATATATACAGCGTCAGCGAGGAAGAACTAGAGCGCTGAACGACCCGGAAATGCAGTGCCCAGGAAGTGACTCCAGCCAGCCCTCCGCTCAACGGCACTTGCCGAGTCGGACCGGGGCTTAAGGAGTACTCCAGCGGGGATAGCAGGTAAATGTGCAAATAGCAAGGGATTTTTAAAGTGGCAGCGTAATGGGGCCGCATTAAAATCAGTAGCAACACAAGTGAAAATAGATTTTTTTTAAAGATAAAAGGTGAGCACTCTGACACTCAGCTAGCGGCAGTACCTCGTGAATCAGGCTCTGCGGCGTGCCTTTTATGATATTAAAAGTCATTGTCATTTACAATACAAAGGTCAAAGTTTGGCAACAGCGAGATCTATTGTTAGCAGAGCGCCGTGTCCCTGATGCGCGCGCTGCGCTCAGATATTTCATCATTTACAATGTTAATAGCTCCAACCCTTGCAATTGCAAAACCCTTTGTATTGCAAACGCTTGTTTGTATAGGTTGAGCGAAAGCTGCGGACAGACACGGCCGGACTCTACGTTATTTGCTTTCAGAAGATGATCTTCTTTTACATCAGGTCAGATCTCGAGAGAGATCTTTCAAAAATTTCGTTAAATGCCGTTTATCGTTGACAATGTAAGTACAACGAAGCAGGGCAGGTGAACGCAGTGTTATAAACATTGGATTTAAGCCACTGCCTACTGGTACGATGAACATCATATGAAAGTTACAGTCACTTTACAAATCTTATTCAGGATTTGCTAGTTTAGCAAAACAGAAACACATTTGAACATACTTCTCATTTTTAGTGCTAAAAAATTACCCGTGACAATAAAAACGGAAGTGAGTGTGGCGTTGTAGGGGCTTCTGGGTATGTAAATAATCCCCCCCTTCATTAAAAAACAACCAGCTTGTCTCTTTCAGGCAGACTTCCCTCTAGTGACAGAGGATGGTACTGCACCTGAAGCTTCATGGACAGGTCAATCCCCCTCCCTCGCGCGCTCTCTCATTCTCTTTCACACACGCACGCACACAAAAAACAAGCATCGGACTCACAATTGCGAGATTCTGAACTATTGGCTTTGTAAATGACAATGCCTTTTATAATATTAAAAGTCATTGTCATTTACAATACAATAGGTCAAAGTTTGGCAAAAGCGAGGCCTATTGTATTGCAGAGCGCGGTGTCCCTGAAGCGCGCGCTGCGCTCAGATATTAAAGTTTTATTTAAAAAAGGAACGAAGACACAACGAAGGTGGACACACTGATAGAGACACACAGAGATGGGTACTCAGGCAGACACAACGAAGGCAGTCACACAGGTAGTAGAGACACTCACGGATGGGCACACACAGGCATGCAATGACAGATAGACGCAGGGATACAGACACACCCACTGGCTAATGGGCAAACAGGCATGCACACACAGAGACAAACACACCGAGTCTGATACATGGATGGAAACAGGCATAAAATGACAGAGAGACACAAATATAGACACACATACACCCACAATTGGGAACACAGATATACAATGCTTGACAGACACACACTGACAGATGGCATACAGCCAGACACCCACTTACAGCCGGGCACAGAGGCATTCAATGAGAGGCAGATACATGGATAGAAACACACCCACCCACAGCTCCGAGGATGGGCACACAGACAAACACAATAAACAAGCATTTACAATGCAATAGGTCTCGCGTTTACACAAGTTTAAGAGATTGGCATTGTAATACTTTTTTGCAATTGCGAAACCTATTGCATTGCAAATGCTTGTTTGTTTAAGTCGAGCCGTGGACAGACCTGAGCCCTCCATCAATTGCTTTCATAAGAGAAACTTCCTTTACTTCTGATCTCGAAATTGAAATCGTTCAAAGAAAATTACGTTAACAGCCGTTTATCGTTGACACACAAAGTACAAAGATACAAGGCAGGTGAACGCAGTATCGTAAAAGTACAAGGATTGAACCCCCTGCTTACTGATACAATGACTATCATATGAAAATTAGAGTCACTTTCCAAATATTATTCAGGATTTGCTATCTTATCAAAACAGAAACACATTTGAACATATTTCTCATTCTTAGTACTAAAAAATACTATTTTACACGTGACAATAAAACGGAAGTAAGTGTGGCGTTGTAGTGGCTTCTGGGTATGCAAATTCAAAAAAAACTTTAAAAAAAAAAAACAACAACCAGCTTGTCTCATTCAGGCAGACTTCCCTCTAGTGCTTTTTTTTTTTTTTTTAAATCTGTTTATTATTTTAAAGCATGGTACATCTCGCCGTCGTCTGTGAGCGGCGTACAGACAAACAAAAAAACATTGTAACAACATTACAGTTCCGGGCAAATCACAGAACACAAAGTGCACTTCTGAAATACAGCAAACGTCCTGCGGCAGGCACGCAGTATCGACAAACTGGTAGCCACCACCTTGTTAATTTACCTGGGCACAGAAGGAGAACAAACAATATTCAATCAGCCTCATTCAGCGCCGCCTCAGCAAGAAAGCGTCTGAGCGGCTCCCAGATATCCTTGGGCTTGGAGGAGGCGGGCAGCTCCTCTGCATACAGTTCTAAGTTTTCCCGACAGTATACCATGTCCGACAACCATCCACATACCTTTGGTTTAGCTGCACTGTCCCATGTAAACAGAGTGCGCCGCTTGGCCAGCAGAAGGGCAACCCTCACAAACCTGCCCACCAAACCCTTTAACTGAGGCACGGAGGTCAGCAGACACACCGCGGGTTCGCACGGAAGCTCAGCACCAGTCATTTTGTGAATGTGATGTAGCACCTCTCTCCAGTACTCAGACACTGGCCCACAGCCCCACGCAAGATGCAGAAAGTCCGCAGCCCCCTGCCCGCACCGTCTGCAACGATCCGACTCCCTCAACCCTATTTTGTGCAGCCTGGACGGGGTATGGTATATTTGATGTAAGTACTTGAAGTGGATTATACGCAAGTTACCATTAGGGGTGAGGCGGCCCGTTAGCTGACAAATCCGCTCCCAGTCCTCAGTCGATATCTGGGGGACCAGCACAGCATTCCATTTTGCTAAACTACCATCGGGGCCACGAACCGTCTCCTCCTGTACTGCCCTGTATAATTTTGTGATTAGTTTCTTCCTAGACGGGGTCACCAGCATCAGTTGCAGGGCCTTAAGTGTGGGGGGTTCAGCGGGGAAACAGGGGTAATGATCCCTCATGGCCCGCCTGAGACGGTGGCAAGTGTACACAAACAGGGGTGTGGGGTTCTGTATGTATGCCAAATCCCTCTGCTCTAGATAGCGGCCCTGTGTGTATAGGTCCTGCATATGTGTTATACCAGCTTCTCTAAGTGATGTGAGAGGGCCAGCTTCCTGCACAACCGATAAGGCCGCGTGATGCACCAGTGGCAACGCCGGCGCATATAATGGTAGTCTCTGCGTTCTACGCCCAATCGCCTGCCAGGCCCCAATAGTCATGTCCAGTGTGTTAATCTCAGTGCGCGGCGTGTGTCGGACAGTATGTGTTAGTATACCTCTAAGTGGGGTGGGATGGGCGTCCCCGTCTTCCACCGCCACATGTGGGACAAAGCTATGCGGTCTATACCAAAAATACGCATATTGCGCCTGTGCACACAGGTAGTACACATAGAAGTCCGGCGCCGCAAAGCCTCCCCTGTCATACGATAAAGTCAACGTTTTCCAGCTAATCCTAGGGTGTCTTCCACCCCAAATTAACCGCAGTAGTTGGGCATGCAGCGTTTAAAAAAATTGTTGGGTCAGCCTAATCGGAATATTGCAATATAAATAAAGAAAGCGCGGGAGAACAACCATTTTTATCACAGCGATACGATCCGCCAGAGACAAGGGAAGGCGCAACCATCCGTCCACCTGTTGCACTAGTGCGTCATATGCCCTACCATAATTTTCCCGGATCACCACCGCAGGATCACGGTGGACCCACACCCCAAGATATTTCACTGGTTCCGTCGTCCAAATCAAAGGGTACTCCATGTGGGACTGCGACGTGATCATCGTAAGCGGTATGACCACCGATTTGTCCCAATTGATCGCAAGTCCGGAGTACAAACCGAATTTAATGTATTCCCGGAGTACCGGAGATAGGTGTGTCTGGGGATCTCTAATGAACAACACCATATCGTCGGCATACATCGATATGCCCACCGGCCGGAGATTGAAATTTAGGGCGGCCGCCCTGTGACATTGCCGAATCTTGCAAGCCAGCGGCTCAAGGGCCAAGGCGAACAGGAGAGGGGACAGAGGGCACCCTTGTCTAGTACCCCGACCAATCCTAAATGGCCCTGATGTGTGGTTACCCACTCGCACCACCGCCGATATATCAGTGTATAAGAGCTGAATCCACCGTAACGTGACCTCCGGGAAACCAATCCTACGTAATACGCAAAACATATACTGCCATTCCACGGAATCGAAGGCTTTGGCCATGTCCAGCATAACAGCGGCTGCCGGCAATTCAGGATTGAGGATATGAAACATGGAGAAAATAGTCCGCAAGTTATGGGAGGTGGACCTTTCCGGTATAAACCCGGACTGATCTGGGAGCACCAGACAGTTCATCAGGGGTTGCATCTTTGTGGCTAGGATCTTAGCTAGTATTTTTGCATCCAGATTGATCAGCAACAGAGGACGATAGGAGTCGCAACTGGATGATGGTTTATCCTTTTTGAGGAGAGTGATAATCATGGCTTGTCGCAAAGACGGGGGCAGGATGCCAGCCTCATGCGCCTCAGCATACATTTCCAAAATGTGCGGGGCAAGCAGATCAATGTACGCCTTGTAGAATTCGGCCGATAGGCCATCAGGCCCTGGGGCCTTATTGTTGGGAAGAGACATGATGGCGTCGCGGACATCGTTCACGTCTATAGGCAGGGATAAATATTCCCTATGGGAGTTGGAGAGCCACGCACATGCTATGTCCGATAAGTAGTCTGTCAAGTCCGCCCCGTCCACCTCACCCTGTGTGGTATAGAGTGTCTTGTAACAGTCCTTAAATTGATCCACTATAGCCTGTGGCCTGAAGTGCTCAGTACCGGCGGCATCCACTATTTTGTCAATCTGCTGATGATTTGCCCGAAAGTGCAGCTTAGCGGCCAAGTTTCTGCCGGGTCGCCCTCCCTCCCCATACGCCCTAGCCACGTGCCGCTTCCCCCTGTATTTTATTTCTGTGTCGGCCAGCTTTTCATATTCCGTAAGCAGTGTTTGAATGCGTGCAAGCACCGCCGTGGACGGAGCTGCGTAGTAGTCCCGCTCCAACCCTACAAGAGCATTCTCAGTTTTAGCGAGCTGCCCCCTAAGATCTTTCAGAATACCGGCGGTGGTGCTGATGCAGACCCCCCGAATCGTTACCTTGAACGCCTCCCATAGTGACGCCTGACTAGACACCGAGCCTGTGTTTTCAGTGAAGTAGTTCACGATGGCCTCCCTAATGGTGTCTGTGTATATAGGATCCCACAGTGCTTCCGCTCGAAAGCGCCAAGTGAAGGGGCGGTGTGGGTTAGTAGGGATTCGCAAATGTAAGTATACCGGGCTGTGATCCGATAGTGTGCGCGGCAGATTGTTGACGCCGATCACCCATCTATTTGTCTCCTCACTCAGTAGCCAGTAGTCCAGCCGGGACCAGCTGTTATGGGCCGGTGTGATGTGCGTACCCATGCAAGCCTGCTCATTCCTCAACCTCCAGACATCCACCAGCCCCATCTCCGCCATCGCTTCACGGACACACTGAGCCACTTTAAGCGTGCGAGCTCCCGCCGGGTTAGACTTGTCAACTTGTGGATTGAGATGTGTGTTGAGGTCACCTCCCCAGAGCACCGCAGCCTCCGGCCAGGAGCGCACCCTAGCAAGCATCTGCGTAAAGGGGAGTGGGTCATCCACTACTGGACCGTATATATTCAGGATCGTAACATAAGTCATGCCCAGCTTGCCCTGCACTGCCGCCCAGCGTCCCTCTGAATCAGTAGCGGTGTGTGTTGGTAGGAATGGGATACCCTTTTTGACCAGTATAACCACTCCCCGCGCATAAGCTGAGTATGAGGAAGCGAGCCGAAACCCCGCCCATCTGTGAGCCACCGCAGCCTCTGTATGTTTAGTGAGATGCGTCTCCTGCAGTAGTGCAATCTGAATGTTATGCCTGTCTAAGTAGTGTAACACTTGACGTATTTTTTTGGGGGTATTAAGCCCACGGACATTCCAAGTCAGGCATCGGCAGTCGTCACCCATTTTCTGTATGCACCAGCTCAGCTCCAGAGCCTACCGCCACCCTACGCTCCACATCACAACACGCATCTCGCTTCATCTTCTCAGCAGGCACATCAATTAACGTCGTATACAACAAAGACCTGTTCACACTGTGAACCAATGTTTCATACAACCGGATTATTGGCCATAAACATTAGACCCTCATTTGTAGCTTGCGATTCTGTCGTCTAAGCTATTCTACGGTGTGGTTCATTAAAAAGAAGAAAGAGACAAATTGCCTACGAGGAATGTCAAATTGACTATTTATGTATAATAACCTTATGTCTCCCACACCCAAATGTGGTGAAAAAAGAGTGAGCAGGAGTGTTGGTGCCTCACGGTAGCGCCACCAAAGAGGGTTAAGCAGGATGGTACTCGCCTGCTACCTCAATTTCTCATCATCAGCTACCAACACTCCAACAGCAAGAAATTGTGCATGATGCTAGTACGATCATACGAGCTATCACACAGCTGAGAATAAAGTATGCAAGCCAGTGTGATTTAGCTCTTTCTCTGATATTAATATATATCACTTAGGGGTTTTTTTGAGACGGTGCACACATTCTAGCACAGCTTCTCTTCCTTTAACTTTTTTCAATACACACCCTAGCACCTATTTAGTTCATCACTAGCATCATGCACAATTTCTTGCTGTTGGAGTGTTGGTAGCTGATGATGAGAAATTGAGGTAGCAGGCGAGTACCATCCTGCTTAACCCTCTTTGGTGGCGCTACCGTGAGGCACCAACACTCCTGCTCACTCTTTTTTCACCACATTTGGGTGTGGGAGACATAAGGTTATTATACATAAATAGTCAATTTGACATTCCTCGTAGGCAATTTGTCTCTTTCTTCTTTTTAATGAACCACACCGTAGAATAGCTTAGACGACAGAATCGCAAGCTACAAATGAGGGTCTAATGTTTATGGCCAATAATCCGGATGTATGAAACATTGGTTCACAGTGTGAACAGGTCTTTGTTGTATACAATGCATTGAGTGGGGGATGACCTGTTCTCTGCCCCTTTAGCTCCTTTTTGTAGACACATCAATTAACGTCCCCAATCGCATCCGGAACTGCATTGAACACCCACCCCCCACCCACTTCAGCAACCCAACCTTGCCAAAGACAGACCCCAATATCGTACACAACAAAACAGAAACAAAACCAAAAACAAACCCCTGAGGTAGCAATACCAAAGAAAGGTGGGGAGCACCCATCGGGGGAACGTGTTGGCTGCGAATACCTCCCAGTCTATTGGGGAGGGGCCGCCATACTGTGGCTAATGCTCTCCGTGGGTATCCCACCATCCGAAACGCCTCGCAGTCACCCATTTTGCAACTCGAGCTCCCCAAGTACAGCGGTGAAACGTCACCATGAGGGGAACAGTCAGGGAGACCCAGCCGCCCCCCCGCATCACAGCAGTCAACTGGCGGAGACAGCGTGCACACGGCATCGAGACATGCCCGCTACTAGATGTGAACACTTGCACCAGCTGTAACACCCCAAAGTAAGCACCAAAAATGTGCACATGAGACAGAACAAGTGCAATACGATTACACCGCAAGTATCAACATGTGTAAACCAGTAAGCATCCCACGCAAGTCAACCACCCAGCAATCTGGCAGATCAGGCCCAGGGCGGATTCAGCAACGGTCCATCAACGTGAAAGAGCCACAGTCAGTCATCAATCTCGGAGGTGGGAGCGGAGGGCTGCCGCCCCCTTCTCAGCGACTTGGCGTGGTCCATGGCTGCTTTCGGGTTAGTGAATATCTTAGCGGCGTCGTCCTTGCCAATCCGAAGACGCGCTGGATATAACATTGCGTAGGGGACCTGTTCCTTCATGAGCAGTTTCTTAACGCCGAGAAATTCTTTGCGGGCAGCTTGAACCGTGGCAGTAAAGTCTGGGAAAAAGGAGAGGACATTCCCTTGATAGGTGATCGTGCTTTTCTAACGAGAGATACGGAGCAGTGCATCCCGATCTCTGAAGTTCAGCAGTCTAGCTATAATGGGGCGCGGTGGAGCCCCCGGAGGCGGACGCGCATTTAAAGACCTGTGGGCGCGTTCAACAGCAAACATGGCGGAGAGATTCGCAGGCTCGCAGATATCTCGTATCATTGTTTCGATGTAGTCCTCCAGACGGCCCACATTGGTGGATTCCGGCAGGCCTAAGATCCGTACGTTATTGCGCCGAGAGCGCGCCTCAATATCCTCGTTCTTGGCCTGTATCACCGCCAGCAGCCGTGCCATGTCCGCAGTCTTATCGGAAACGTACTTGAGACCATCTTCGTTGTCCGATATACGTTGTTCCGCCTCGCCCAGGCGCACCCCCTGCTTGTCCAGCCTGGCGGATATGGAGTCCATGCGTCCACTAAGAGCCTCTATCTTGCCATCGATGGACTGCAGGCTGGCCTGAATCGCCGCCAGTGTCGTTTCCAGTGACGTGGGGTCCAGTGCGGCAGACTCCAGCTCCGTGTCCGGCGTCACGGGCCGCGAGGGTTTCCCCCCTTTGCGTGGCTCAAACGTGAGCCGCGGTTGTGTTTTGTCCGATTTGCCCATGGTCAAGACTAGCCCGGACCGAGTGCAGCAGCGGGGCCCCGCACTCCCAGAGCAGCGGGGAGCAGAACACAGGTCAGCAGCAGGATTCAACCAGGGCCGGGGGGGGGGGGGGACGGCTCGAGGGCAGCTCCTCTCCGTGCACACCAGTCAGTGCCAGTCGGCCTGTGCGCCTCCAACACCCCCAGGTGATACCACAGGCCCCACTCGGGAATTTAGCTTCATGCACTCCACAAACGTCCGGATCTGTCCCACAGGTCGCAGTACGCCAATCCCTCCAGCGGCGTATATGGCCAGGAACCCTGCAGGGCGCCAGGTCCCACGAAGGACGTAGTGGGGTATCTCGCTGAGCGGCCGGCAGCTCGTGTGCGCCTCGCCCCTCCACTCGCAGCCCCCACGGCCACCTTTCTTCTCCTTGGACTCCACGCGCGTAGTCGCTCCAGCAGGTGTGCCCGCACAGCAGCGCAAGCAGGGCATGGAGGGGGGAGCCCGCCGCCAGCCACAGGGCCTACTCACCCGTCCGAAGCCGGCAGCTCGCGTGCAGCCCGCACCGCCCACCTCACCTCCGCACCCGCCAGGCCACCACTCGTCTCTGCCGCTGCGGCGGTAGGGGAGTCCCAGGTCAAACGCCGTCGCTGCCACTCTCCGTCGTCTCCGCACACAGCACCAGCTTCAGGTATGGAGCGCAGGGGCCCCCAACTCGCCGCTGATCGACGCCGCCTCGTCCTCTCCGCACACCGCAGCCGGCTACCAAGATGGCCGCCGCGACCGGCGCGACTCTCCGATCGCAGCCCCAGACCACGAATCTGCCTCCCGACAGAGGTCTCCGCCAGCACAGTGTCCGGAGCGTCAGTCCTCCAGTCGGGCGTTAGGCGATGGGCGCCCAGAGAGCAGGATAGTGTAGGATAGTTACGGCGGCCGGCGGAGCAGCACTACAGTGCGGCCATCTTGCCGCGCGCCAAGCCACGCCCCCAGACTTCCCTCTAGTGACAGAGGATGCTACTGCACCTGAAGCTTCCGGGACAGTTCAAGCCCCCCTCCCTCGCGCTCTCTCTCATTCTCTTTAGCACACAACCAGGCACACAAAAAACAAGCATTTGCAATGCAATCGGTCTCGCAATTGCGAGATTTTGAGCTATTGGCTTTGTAAATGACAATGCCTTTTATAATATTAAAAGGCATTTTATGTCAAGACCGGAGGCTCCTATTATGCTTTCTTATCTTGCATTTATTAGACAGCAGCCAAGATAAGTGAGAAAAAACTACAGTTCCCAGGGGCCCAGGTAAACAAACTGGCCAATAGGGACGTAGAAAAAACGAGACCTAAGGACCAATCACAAGATGACTGCCAATAAAACGTCACATCTAACTGCATAGCTTCCTCTTTTCTTGCTGCTCGCAGTCAGATAAGTGACTTATTTTTGCTCCCATTTCGCTTGTTGTTATAATTTGTGCTGGAGCAGAGTTTTCTGTTGAAAATTTATCGAGTTTTAAGCTCCAGTTTTGTCTATATGTTATGTTTAAAATTACTAATTTATAATCACTAATTATTTGTTTTGTTAAAAGTCTAAATTAATCAACATTACTAATGTGAGAAACTACACGTGGGAATGCATATATGTTGCTTAATAATAATGTGCAATTTAGTTAAATGTGTATCGCAAAGTGCTATTTCTTTCATGTTTGTGCTTTTAAAATAACGCGTGCTAATGCTTCTCTGTGTTGCAGACAGCTAGGTAATTACATACACATAAGGGTATTAGTGGGGATTAACACTGTATAATCATTATGATGTGGTAACGTTGTTTTCTGTTTCTTTTAATTAAGATGGTCCGTTTTGGCCTAAACAAAGATGGCTGCTATTTACAGCCTGCACTCGAGTGATTGAGATGTGACGAGAGGCCTTGCTGAACATGGTTGAACGTCACCTGACCACAGCCTCTGTCTGATTTAAAAGTTTCCGTGAGGACAGCAGCTCCGGGCATGCTTCCAATTGCCCTTGGAAAAGAATGAAGCCACAATGAACAATGATAAATCTGCGGTGCTCTGCTATGGTACCAAGGAAGAACATTCATAAATGTATCGCTTGCAAACTCGAGTTTCCTTCTTCCGTGTTTTTATTTTTGTGATTTTTTCTGAGCGGAGGTTTTCTAAATGTTACCAAGTGACATCCTTTCCTGCTCGCTCTGCTCAGCGGCTCAACGGATATTCAGAATTTGTTTGTAACTTTTATTCCGTTAGTTTTGTTATAAATATACTAGACTAGAGAGGGTCTGTGTCATTGCATCGGGATTTTTGAGGCCACTTCTTCCTGAACCTATGCTGAGGACGGCAGCTCGAGAGACTTTACCGAGAGACCTGTCCTGACCCATTTAGCTAGAATAGGTAACTATGAGAATAATGATTTTGCTATTGATTGACTTTCATTTGAACTAATTTAGATAAACAAGCATTTGTTTGAATTCCAGTGTCGGGTGGTTATTTCTTTGTCATTTATTAAGTTTCAAATGTATTTCCTATGTTTAAAATCACGACTCAGGACAATGTCTTTATGGTCGCATTGACCTCGTTTAGATGCAGATTGGTTTAGGTTTCTCTCTCATATTCAGTGTGGATAGAGTAATAGTGTGAATTTCAGTGTGATGGGCCCTAGCGTATGATGAGTGTATGTGCGTGCGACTGTAGGTTTACTCTGTCCGTGGAAGTAGGGAGAATTTATATGTGCCGATCTGCAGCAGTTTCCTGGTAGCAGTATGATGGTTTTAGATTATTGTCTTGATCTGATAGATTGCTTGTACATAGGCTTTTGGATTTATTGATTTATTGATTGATGTTGATATATGTACTAATACTATATGTTGAGGTCGTCGTACTGAGTTCTATGTAGTGTGTACGGCTTCTGGAACGTGGGGAGCTGGTGACGGTTCCGTAGTAGGGCAGAGGGAAGTGAGTGCTGCTCTCGGGAAAAACGGGATTGTTGGCCCTGTACGTATGCGGGGAAAAACGTGTAACAATTGAAGTTGCGCGTCACATTGTCTGGGTTCGGAATCAGTGACATCGTCGTGTGTTACTATTAGGGACATATTTTCGGTGTAAAAGGAGTGTGTATGGTAGCGAAGGTTATCTGTGAAACTCTGGTTTTAAGTCCCAGGGTTCCGTAAGGTTCGCCGTTAAAGCTTATCGCTGGAGAAGTAATAGGTATTCTCTGAGCTTGTCTGAAGGACTGAGCAGAGGTAAGCGCTGCTTGGTTAACGCGTGTTATAATTCTGTAGTGGGACAGACTGTTCGCTGTTCTCGGGAAGGCAGGATTCTGTGTGCATGTGCTACATTTTCTGGTATGAAAGTGCGTGAATGTATGAGCATTTAGTTGATTGTAAGACTCTTTGGAGCAGTCCTAGAGGAAACAGTTAATGGATGCATGTTAGAAGGGCAGAGTAGAGGGATGTGCTACTGTGTCAACGAAAGTAATTATTCCGTAGTGGAGCAGAGGTAAGCGCTGTTTTAGAGAGAAACGGGATTCTTGTGAGAAAGAATTTTCTTTGCTATTCTGTGGTTAGCGAAGCAGACAATGGAGATGTTTATATGTTGTAACTAATAGATTTTGTAGAATCTGAAACGAAGTCTACTGAGAAGGCTTTGTAAAGGAGGGGTAGACGAGTGACAGGAGACAGGAGCAGAAGCGACTGCAGCGACTGCTGACGTCATACGGACCGCGCTGTGATTAGGCAGTGGATCAGAACAGTGCTCTCGCTGGGATTGGTGCGTTAGTGTGAGCCGCGCAGGGATTGGAAGGAGTACAGGGTGACGTAGACGCTTCAGGATTGGTGCGTTGGTGTGAGTCGCGCTGTTATTGGACAAAAAAGATCGTACAGTTGCGGAAGGGACTAGAGAATATTGGTAAACGTTAAAATGTATTACCAACCTGAGGAAAAGAAGAAAAAATCCTTGTTCGGTAAAATTAAAAGGTGGTTCAACAAGGATAAGAACATAATAACTAGAGAGGGTGAATTGCTACCTCCGACGAGAACTCCTGCATCCTTCATGGTTGCGAAATATGGGTATCATACCTGTATATGGTTAGATAACTGGGCTAAGTATACTAAAGAGGATGGTGTCTTAGCGTTCCCGGAACATGGTTCATTTAATCTGGCTGTGTTGAGAAATTTACGGGAAAAGATGATGTGTCTAGAGCCTAGACCAAGGCCGACTTAGTTCGAGGCGTTGGTGGAATGGGAAGATGAGGTGCATGAGCGAGAAAAGCAGAGGAGTGGAGGCAACTATAGGTATATGTTCGGGAGGAAATATGATCATGATCGAATGAGGAGATGGCGAGATGCTAGTATGTCAGAGGGATTATATCCTATGAGAACTGTTGAAGAAGCGGAAGGGAGGAAAGGTGCAGGAAAGGTGCCTGATACAGAAGTGAGAAGGTATAGGCCTAATGATTATGAGGATGAGGTCTTGGATGACATGATTTACAAGAGACCACCTCCGTATAGACCAGAACCAGAAGAGAGCACGCCAGTTGCTACTCCTGTAAGAGATACTTTGCGAATTATTAAAACTGAGGTTGTGACACCTGATCTGAAAAGTGGTAGCTCTTTCACAGAAAGGGAAAGAGAGAGAGAGCGGGAGAGAGAGGATCGAGTCAGTGACAAGAAAACAAAAGAATTAGCCAGAACCGCATCTGAGCTGACTGAGAGAATTAGAGAGCTGACGAAAAATCTTGAAGCAGTAACAGTGCATGTAACAATTGGTCCGGTTGTGCCTATTTTTGATAAGCAAAGAATGGGTGAAAATGGTTTGACAGTTCCCTATGTTGGTAATGGCTTGGTTGGTACTTGCACTTTGGAGGAATCAAGAATGAGAACAGGTGAAAATAATTTGAGGCAGTCGAGACATGACACATGTAGTGGAGGATCAGATGTGCAGCCTAATTCAGGATTGAATACTGGTTGTTTGGTAGGAACGATTTTGGAACCACAGAGGATGACAGAACAAGTGGGTGCAGTGAAAAAGTCTACTGAAATAACAGCTGAGGATTTGAATGATTGTTTGAAAGTTCTTCAAAAGAAGGATAAAGATTCACAGGCAATTGATGTAGCCAGGTTGCGCATAGAATTGGAGGAGCTTATTGCAGGAACAATTCCTACAGATATATTGAAAAACCATCATGATGGAGAGTTGTTATTTATGTGCAAGAGTATCACCTGGAGGGCTAAAAGTACACATGACAGGTTAAAAGCAATAGCGAGTGAACAAGGAGTTGACATGGATAAGGTGAAAGCTTTGCAGAAGCCTTACAGGGTGGATTTCTCTGACAAAGATATTGAGAATCTAAATGGTGCTGGCAGAACAGGGCAGATTAAGGAAATGATTGCCTTATTGCGAAAATGGGGTGATGTGGAAAAGTGGAAGGATAGATGGTACAAGAAAAGGGAAGATTCAGTGGACAGGACTTACTCAGCTTTTCCCATGAGAGAAAAAGAGAAAACAGTGGATGCTTATCCTATGAGAGAGATTCCTGGAGGAGGATATGTACATGTCCCATGGACTAGACAGGATATTTTGTCATTTACGAATGATTTCCCTCGACTGAGAGAAAAGCCCGTCGAGTGGTATAGGCAGGTAGACAGGTTTGTGAAATTGTCAAAAGTGCTGTGGATTGACCTGAATAGTCTGTTTGATATAATTGTTCCAGCAAACTTGTGGGCAGAGTGTAAAATAGTTGTAGATTGGCCTGCTAAGGAGTACCCAAGAGATCCGAAAACGGGAGCACCAGACCCAGAGGTTATGAAGAAGTACGAGTAGGTTATTGTGTTCCTGAAAAATAAGGTACCCCCAAAAGAGACAGACTGGGTTAAGATAGATCAAACACATCAGGAAGCAAAAGAATCAGTTCATGCTTTTTACGAAAGACTGATACTGGCTTTTAAACAGTTTAGTGGAGATGAACATCTGGGTGACAAGGATTTGAGTCATTTTGTATACATATTTGTATATGGCTTGAGACCTGAAATCAGTGAAAGGATACGTGAGCATACAGTTGATTGGCAGAGTAAAAAGATTGATGAAATCTTGAGACATGCAAAGTACTTCAGTGATGAGATTGAGGCAAAACAGAGAAAGCTGAAAGAGAAAGCAATGTGGGCACAAGTGAAAGTTGCTGAGAGACAAGAAGCACAGTTGGTGGAACAGGCAAATAATCCAGGAAATAGGCCCAGATATGCGGGAAAAGGAAAAGGGAATTTAGAGGAGGCCAAGAAAAAGTTCCCTTGTCACAACTGTGGACAATTGGGGCATTGGAGATCCGAGTGTACCAATCCACCATTAGTGAGTAATGAGAATAAACCCTTAAATCAACAGGTGCAGAACGAGGGGTGTAATCAACAGCAGCAACAGCAGAAGGTTGTCAGACAGCAGAGCCAAGAGCCAAAACCGCCCTTGCCGCAGAATAGAGGGTCCCAAAAGTACAATCAGGACTCAGGATTCTACAATGATGAGCAGGTAAACAAACCGAGACGAACTAACCTGGTACAGCAGTACTGGTTAAAGAATGAGGGGAGTGAGTCTGAAGGGGACTATTGACGGTGCCGAAGAGAGGAGGAAGAGTGCATACTTGGTGCAACTCTAGAAATAGACCAGGCAGGACCATTTGTAGATGGGAAAATAAATGGGGAGAGTGTTACTTTTTTGGTAGACACAGGTGCGACGAGATCAACTGTCAGGTCAGCAGATATTAGAAATCTTCCTCTCTCGGACGAGGCAATCCAAGTGGTTGGTGTAGCCAATACACAGATTAAGACTCGTCTTACCGAACCAGTAAGGGTAAGAATAGGGAAATTCTCAGACATGCACAGGTTTGTAGTCTGTGACACTAGTCCAGTGAACTTGTTAGGTAGGGACCTATTGTGTAAGATGAACTGTACAATTTTCTGTACTCCGGATGAAATAGCTTTTGAGACACCAGATGAGGATGTTTTGTACCGGATGACTCTGGATAATAGAGAGAGTGAGATTGTTGGTACATATGCTGTGTTTAATCCAGATGATTTGCCTCAGGAGTTGAGACACACAGTGAAAACAGCGGTTTGGGATTTTACTGGAGAAGATGTGGGATTGATGAATAATGTAGATCCAGTGAAGATTTCAGTGAAAGAGGGAATTGTTTATCCTAATATCCCACAATACAGATTGACACCAGAGATAATTGAGGGAATAACTCCTATAATTGACAAGATGATTCAACAGGGTGTTTTGAGAGAGTTACTGAGTAGCCCGTGTAATTCACCGATAATGGGGCTGAAGAAACCTAATGGAAAGTTCAGGATTGTACAAGATTTGAGAAAAGTTAACAAAATTGTGGTGGCATGTTGTCCCATTGTGCCAAATCCTTCAGTGATTTTGTATCAGATTCCTCATGATGCTGAGTGGTATACAGTGATTGATTTGTGTCATGCTTTCTTTTCAATTCCATTGCATCATGACAGCCAGCCGATTTTTGCATTTCGGTTTGGCCAGCGTATTTTAGCATGGTGTCGTATCCCACAGGGGTATACAGAGAGTCCTTCGATATTCAATCAGTTGTTGAAAAAATCATTGGAGAGTTTGATCATGCCTGAAAGCTCAGTACTAGTGCAGTATATCGATGACTTACTTGTGGCATCGAAGACACGTGAAGCTTGTGAAGTAGATACCATAGCTTTACTGAATCATCTGGCAGATGGAGGGTTAAAGGTATCTCCAGCCAAATTGCAGTTTTGCAAGAAAGAGGTGCATTATCTTGGACACAATATTGAAAAGGGTCTGAGAAAGGTGACTGATGACACGATTAAAATTATCAGAGGAATGAGAGCCCCGATGACCCAGAGAGAGGTGAGGATGTTTCTGGGGATGGTGGGTTATTGTCGTCAGTGGATAAGTAGTTTCTCCCTGATAGCAAAGCCACTGATTAAGCTGACTAAAAGTGAGGTGAGAGACCCATTGGAACTGGATGGAGAACAAATGGCAGCATTTGAAGAGTTAAATAGCAGAATGTGTGAAGCCCCTGCTTTGGGAATGCCAGACTATGAGAAAGAGTTTGAGTTGTACTGCAGTGAGAGGAATGGATGTGCACTTTCAGTGTTAATTCAGAAGCATGGACAACTGAGAAGGCCGATTGCGTACTTCTCATCGACACTTGATCCCGTAGCTGTGGGTTTGCCAGGTTGCCTGAAAGCAGTAGCTGCTACATGCAGAAGCTTGGAACAGAGTGAGGGCATAATAATGGGATATCCTGTAAGGGTATTCGTACCTCATGATGTGGCTATTCTTTTGACAAGAAGCAGGACTCAGTACATGTCACATAGTCGACTGACTAAATATGAGAAAATAATTCTGGGAGCATCAAACGTGACTCTTGAGAGATGTGTGAATGTGAATCCAGCGACTCTGTTGCCAGATGCTGACAATGTGAATGTGAGAGATGATGTTGATCATGATTGTTTGGATGTGCTTGATTACTGCACAAAACCAAGACCAGACATAAGAGATTTGCCATTGCCAGAGAGTGATCATGTGCTGTTTGTGGATGGATCATGTCTAAGAACTGATGATGGTGTGCTGAGTGCAGCATATGCAGTGTGCAAGGTTTCAGAAGTTATGGAAGCTTCGCCTTTGAAAGGAGTAAGATCTGCTCAAGTGGCTGAATTGGTGGCATTGACAAAAGCTTGCAAGATTGGGAAGAATCTGAGAGTGACTGTGATGACTGATAGTCAGTATGGATTTGGAGTGGTTCATGATTTTGGCCAACTTTGGCTACAGAGAGGTTTCTTGACGTCGAGTGGGACTCCAATAAAGAATGCTGAAGTGATTGGAAAGTTGCTTGAGGCGATACAGCTGCCTAAAGAGTTAGCAGTTGTGAAGTGTGCTGCTCATGGACAAGGAGATTATTTTGTTACTCTTGGTAATCGTTTTGCCAATGACATAGCACAGTATTGTGCAAAGAACAATCATTCGATTAATAGGGCACGAGAAAGGGAGATGTCTTTTTGTTCTGTGATGTTTACTGATGTCCTAGAAACGTGGGATGAAGTGAAACAGTTGCAGGATGAGGCAGGAGATGAGGAAATGAGAGATTGGATTAAGGCAGGTTGTGCCCCAAGAGAGACAGATCATGTTTGGATCTATAGAGATGGTAGACCAGTCATGCCCAATTCCATGTTGTCGACAATGGCAAGAATGTATCATGGCCAGGGACATCTGGGAAGGGATGCAATGATTAGGTCATTCAAGCAAACCTGGTACAATGCAAAGTTCAGGTTGATTGCAGAGAGCATCTGTCAGAGATGTTTGATTTGTCAGCAGTTCAATACAGGCAAAAAGACAGTGGTGAGTCTAGGAACAATAGGCAGAGAAGGAGGTCCTTTTACCAGAATGCAAATAGATTTCATTGAGATGCCCCAAGTGAACAGATTGAGGTATGTTCTAGTGGTAGTCTGTTCTCAAGATGGGTGGAGGCCTATCCGACAAGGAGAAATGATGGAATAACAGTTGCAAAGTTACTGTTAAGAGAGTTGATTCCTAGGTACGGGTTCCCAGTGGCAATTGAGTCTGACAGAGGTGGACACTTCTACAATGTGCTTATGGGTTTGATTTGTGAAGCATTGAGCATACAGCAGAAGCTACATTGTGCATACAGACCAGAGGCTTCTGGCGTCGTTGAACAGATGAATGGCACAATAAAAAACCGAATTGGTAAGATGTGTTTAGCCACTGGAATGAAATGGCCTGATGTCTTGCCTCTAGTGCTTATGACTATTAGGTCTACTCCAGATAGAACCACAGGTTTGAGTCCGCACGAGATATTAATGGGACGTGCGATGAGACATGCATTTGTGCCTGTCAACAAGTTGATGACAATAACTGATGACATGATTTTGGATTACTGTAAAGGCCTGGCTGACGCAGTTCATTCTGTGTTTCACCAGGTTGGAGAAGACGCTACCACACTTGAGAAGAAGCAAGCCCATGATCTGAGTCCAGGGGACTGGGTGAGGATTAAGGTGCACAGAAGAAGAAATTGCTTGGTTCCAAGGTGGGGAAGGCCAAGACAAGTTATTCTGACTACAACGACTGCAGTAAAGTGTGCTGGTGTGAAAAACTGGGTACATGCAAGTCATACTCTAAGAGTTCCAAATCCAAAGGATGGGACTGGTAAGGAGTATTTTGAAGAGTCAGATTCCAGTGACGATGCAGAAACTGAACCAATGAGAAGAAAAAAGAATCCTGAAAGGGGTGAAGGAGAAAGAGAGTCAGGTGATTCTTTTTTCTTTCCAAGAGAGGCTTCAAGAGAAACATTGAGAGTCTCAGAGGGGAGATCAGATTCTGTAAGAGTGCCTGAAGTTCCAACAAGCAGTAGAGAAGAAAGAAGAGAAAAAATCAATTCCACAGAGACTACACCTGAAGCAGATGAAGAGATTGAAAATCCACTTGAGATTACACCTGAAGAAGCAGGGTCAGAAGAAGATAGAGAGGGACAGATTGCGGAAGACCCCCGAGGAGGTGTAGGGAACACTTCTGATAAGCTAGGTGAAGGGACAAGTAGACAGCAAGAAAATTGCGTGTCGGAGACCCGAGGAGGGACAGAATTAGGGAAATCTCAATCGGTGGTGAAAAAGACTGTGGAGCGAAAGAAAACTGTTGAAGAACAAGAGGCGAATGAGACAGAATCGGAAGAGAGTGAAAATGAGAAATCAGAGGGTCGAGTTCTGAGAAAGAGAACTTGGATTGGAGAAAGAAATAATAAAGAAGTGAGACCAAAAAGGGTTGTAAGAGGAGATCTTTGGCCTAACAGAATAAAGAGACTGAGGTACAGACTGACACGAGCAAATTCATCGAAAGCTGAACAGGTGAACGAGGTGTCTAGTCAGAATCAAGCAAAAGGTGAAAAACAAAAGGTCTCAAAAGAACCAGAGGAGATCAAGAGAATCAGAAAACCTAACCAGAAGTATAGGTCACCGGAATGGACGTACGTGGCACTGTCTGAAGGTGAAGAGGCAGAAAGTCAAGGAAATCCAGAGGGGACCATACGTGAAGTGGTTGAAGAGACAACTGTTGGAATCCTGAAAGTTATCCTGGCTGACATTGGAGAAGAGTCGGATGCACAGGATGTTGTTGAAGATCTGATACAATTTGATGTTGCTGAAGAAGAAGTGAAAAGTGATGAAAATCCAAACTGAGTGAACTGAAGGAGTCACTTGGAGAAGAGTGAAAAGAAAAAGTCTGAAATTAGCTGTTTGAAATACTCTAGTGTTCTAGTGTTTCAGTAGTGGAGTAGAAGAGGCTAAGTCAAAAGACACTGCCAAAGTAGTAAAATGGCTAACACAGAGAATAATCAAAGTAGATGTGCCTTCTTGAAAAGATGGTGTAGAATGGGCTGCTGCTGTACTGGATTATTAATGCTATTATGGGGTGTACTAGCTTTACTAGTTACTTTTAGAGTTACAATAGATACTTTTGGAATACATACTGAGAATGTGACCAATGTAGAGAAGAGTTCGCAGAAAGTAGTTCCAACTAGAATTAGTAACATTTACATACATAAAGATAGGTCAATTAATGATTTTTCTAGCAATGTTTTTTCAAAGTTGTTGTACGAATACGTAAAGACAATGGAAGTTAGGGATTGCTACGTCTGTATGCAATTACCTGCATCCGTTTCAGAGGGTGTTACTTATCACCATTTAATACTGATATTTGTAAAGCGCGAACAGCTACCTCACGAGGAGGTGTCCCAGCGCTATAGAACGCTGGGGAACCCGTCCTGGCTATCCCTGTGAGATGGTCCCTTTCTGGGTATCTCCAAGGTGAAACCAGGCATCCCCAGCGTCTGTGGGGGGCCGTTGTAGAGATGAGGCAAGCTTAATGCCCAGAGTTGCCGAGTGTGTTCCTGGTTAGAGTAGGTACCGAGGCGAGAATTATCAAGTCCGTTTTTGACCCTGGTCCACGACCCTGCCGCGTCGGGAATTGAACCCTGGTCCCTGGCCAATTCTCTGCTTACGGGTCTGCCGCCTCTAACCAGTGAGCCACACCTCTCTACAATTTACCAGCTACGTATGGAATTTCATGTAGTGTGCTAAGTAGTGTTTTTTATTTGTTAGGGAAAATAGATTATGAGATGTCTAACAAAGATAACATTTTTGGGCAATTACCTATGAACAAAAAGCTGAATCCAGCTAAAGAAGCTAACATTTTTGGTGAGATTTTTATTGAGAAAGAGGATTTAACATTAGATTACATTTTTAGAAACAATTTAACTTGCAGTTTAAAAGAGGAGGAGAAGGCTTTCCTAGACATGGTAGAGGAAAGGAGAATGAGCATGCATGAGAAGGCAGGGAAATATAAAGTAAGTGAGACAATATGGGATATTGAGATGGGAAAGGAATTGAAGAATGGGGCTAGTACAACTTTGGCTTTAGATGCACCACAGAAGGGTAAACTATGCATTACCAGAAGGAGATCCCAATATGATACTTATTTTGTTGGGACTAGTGAGTGTCATGATACATACTTCATTGCGACAGGATGGGGTTTTAAAGGTGGAAAAGATCCAGTTTTCCCAGGAGTGTATTATGTTTGTGGGAACAAGGCTTATTACAAGTTGCCTGACCATTGGTATGGCACGTGTTATGTTGGCCTGGTCTTTCCAAAGATTTTTCATATCGATAGAATAGAGGATGTAGAACACATTAATTTACGAACACGTTTTAAGAGAGAAACCTGGTCAGAAATCGTAGGTGATATTTTTGGTGCTTTAATTCCAGCAGTGGGAATTTCTTTAAATGCATATGGGATTCGGAAACTGTCAACAGTGGTGGATCGCTTATCGACAAATACCGCTGGGGGGTTTCTTTTGGTAAATACGGAGATGATTGCCGTACGTGCCATGTCTATGCAAAATCGACTTGCCCTTGATATTCTATTGGCCAAGGAGGGTGGAGTTTGTGGAATGCTGAAAGTTCAACATTGTTGCACTTACATTCCTGACGAAAGCAGAGATCTAAATGTCTATATCAAAAATATTACTGATTTGCATGAAGAATTAGTACCACTGGAAGCTGAAAGTATCTGGACTAAATTAGCTAATAAGATAGTTGCTGTTAAGAGTTTTATTGCTAAGATAGGTAGTACCATTATTGGTAAAATATATTTTCCATTGACATGTGTAATTGTTGCTTTATTGATACTAAGATTGGGGTGTTTGTGTTGTAAAAACAGGGGAGGGAAAAGGAGAATAATTAGAGAAAATGCTGAAAAGAAACAAAGGAGGTCAAGGAGAGACCCACAAGAAATAGAATTAGAAGAATTGAGGGAGAGTGTGTACCTGGAGTCGAAGAGGGATGATGTGAGAGAGTCTGGTGTTTAATGTTGTGTCATAAAAGACATTTTAAATTTCTCCTAAAAATTGGGACTAAATTTTTTTTGGGTTGGTTTTTTGTGGTGATAATATATCACCAAAGGGGGGATTGCTGGAGCAGAGTTTTCTGTTGAAAATTTATCGAGTTTTAAGCTCCAGTTTTGTCTATATGTTATGTTTAAAATTACTAATTTATAATCACTAATTATTTGTTTTGTTAAAAGTCTAAATTAATCAACATTACTAATGTGAGAAACTACACGTGGGAATGCATATATGTTGCTTAATAATAATGTGCAATTTAGTTAAATGTGTATCGCAAAGTGCTATTTCTGTCATGTTTGTGCTTTTAAAATAACGCGTGCTAATGCTTCTTTGTGTTGCAGATGGCTAGGTAATTACATACACATAAGGGTATTAGTGGGGATTAACACTGTATAATCATTATGATGTGGTAACGTTGTTTTGTGTTTCTTTTAATTAAGATGGTCCATTTTGGCCTAAACAAAGATGGCTGCTATTTACAGCCTGCACTCGAGTGATTGAGATGTGACGAGAGGCCTTGCTGAACATGGTTGAAAGTCACCTGACCACAGCCTCTGTCTGATTTAAAAGTTTCCGTGAGGACAGCAGCTCCGGGCATGCTTCCAATTGCCCTTGGAAAAGAATGAAGCCACAATGAACAATGATAAATCTGCGGTGGCTCTGCTATGGTACCAAGGAAGAACATTCATAAATGTATCGCTTGCAAACTCGAGTTTCCTTCTTCCGTGTTTTTATTTTTGTGATTTTTTCTGAGCGGAGGTTTTCTAAATGTTACCAAGTGACATCCTTTCCTGCTCGCTCTGCTCAGCGGCTCAACGGATATTCAGAATTTGTTTGTAACTTTTATTCCGTTAGTTTTGTTATAAATATACTAGACTAGAGAGGGTCTGTGTCATTGCGTTTTGGATTTTTGAGGCCACTTCTTCCTGAACCTATGCTGAGGACGGCAGCTCGAGAGACTTTACCGAGAGACCTGTCCTGACCCATTTAGCTAGAATAGGTAACTATGAGAATAATGATTTTGCTATTGATTGACTTTCATTTGAACTAATTTAGATAAACAAGCATTTGTTTGAATTCCAGTGTCGGGTGGTTATTTCTTTGTCATTTATTAAGTTTCAAATGTATTTCCTATGTTTAAAATCACGACTCAGGACAATGTCTTTATGGTCGCATTGACCTCGTTTAGATGCAGATTGGTTTAGATTTCTCTCTCATATTCAGTGTGGATAGAGTAATAGTGTGAATTTCAGTGTGATGGGCCCTAGCGTATGATGAGTGTATGTGCGTGCGACTGTAGGTTTACTCTGTCCGTGGAAGTAGGGAGAATTTATATGCGCTGATCTGCAGCATTTGCATTATTGCTTATGTATCGAGGGTATACTGCATTCTGTGTGGTGTTCAGTGCTCTCGCGCTCCTGAGCGGCGCTATTTCCTTAACGACGCGGACTCGCTTCGTTGCGCCCCCTGCGGGTTTCCGCTTCTGTGGTTTCGACCGTTGCGCGCTCCAAGGTCAGAGCGCTCGCGCTTACCTGCAACGGTGTTTCCTCACTCGTGTAGGCGGTTAGCCTTCTTGGCCTGTCAGCGTTTCTCTGCCCAGCGCTTCCGCTCCTTCCCTTGCGTCTGCCAAGTGAATATTCATAATTAACGTGTCAGCGCTTCTCTTCCCAGCGCTTCCGCTCCTTCCCTCATGTCTGCCTTCTCTGCCGGTAACGCTCGAAGACTTAGTCATGCCCCTGGGAGGTTTTTTCCCTCTAGTCCCTCCCTCCTGTCTGCCAGTTAACCCCTTGTTGCCTCTAATTTTCCAAACTCCTTAAAATGAATTCAGACAGCTCTCCTGAGCGCGCTCAACGCACTGAGGAAGGCGAAGCCTTCAAACACGATTTGAATACATTTATTAATGCTTCTGTGGAGAATGCTGTGGAGGCTTCCATGAGGCGCATGTCTAAGGGCATGGAGAATTCCGTGCTAAGTCTTTTGTCCAAAGCACTGGCCCAGTCAGCGGGGGATAGCAGATCAAAAAAGGTGGTTTTCTCTGCTACTTTACTTACTTCAAAATCTGCGTCAACTTTGACCGGCGAGGTTTCCTCGCGTTTGATTGAGGACAAAGTGCCTCCCAGGCGTCCTTCTATGGAGGGGACTTTAGGTACAGAGGGCAAACGTAAACACAAGTCTAAACATGCAGAGGTTCCCAAGAAATTGGTTGTTTCCACCATTTTGGACACTGACGATGATGATCTTTTTGATATTTTCGATGTTTCTGACCCTCCCTCCCCTCCCTTCAAAAAATCTAAGTCAGATTCCTTTGCCTGTGAGCCAGTTGTCGACTCTGAGGGGGTCCCGATGTTTGACCCGTCATCTATACGTCATCCCAACTCAACAGAATGGTCACCTGCCTTTCATGTAGGGGAATACATTTCGGCCAGACTGCGCCTCGCTCTGGATACCTCGGTCAGGTCGAGGTTGAAATCAGAATGTCCCAAGCCTTCCTTGCCTGAAAAGGTTACCATGGTCCCTTCTATCGACCAACCCTTACTTACTTTTTTCTCCAAGTTTGGTAAGGATCCTCGTAAAGGGGTGGACAAAGCCTGGGCCACGTGCCAGGATAAACTCCTTGATGTTGTGGGTCCTTTGGCGCGCATCTTCGATATGGCCGAGGCCGCTCGCTTAGATGGATCCGACTTGTCCGCCGAGGATGTTTCCTTGTGGGTCCAGCGCGTCTTTTGCCTACTGGGAAATGCCAATGCCGCCATCACACATGAACGCCGTAAAGGCCTCCCTATCAAGTTAGATCCCAAATTGGCCAACTTAGCTACCCAGGATCCGGCCAGTAAAGCTAATGGTCTTCTCTTCGGAAAATCTCTGGTTAAAGACCTTAGCAGGTTTGTGTCCACATTCGCGTCTCTTGACAAGGCGCAGCAATCCATTAAGAAGGTGTTTTTGCCCCGGGTTTTTGGACGGGCCGGCAGAGGCAGTGGTCGCTCTTCCGGCCGTTCCTTTCACAACCAAGGCTCCAGGGGCTCCTCCTCCTCTTCCGCCCAAGAATATAAGCCTCATTTCTACCCTCAACGGGGCAGGGGATTCCATGGTCGAGGCCAGAAGAACTATCGCAACAACATCTTCAATCAACAAGGTAGGTCTTTTGCCCCCTCCCCCTGTGGAAGGTCGTTTAAAACAGTTTCTTTCAAAATGGCAAACGATCAGCGCAGATCCTTGGGTACTAAATACTGTTCAAGGCTATGTTATAGAGCTTTATTTGCCGCCTTTCCAAACTACGTTCCCTCCTCCCATGGTTTTTTCACAAGACACATGTTCTCTGATCGCGTCGGAGATCCGCATCCTTCTCCAAAAACAAGCCATCCAAATCGCTCCTTTCGATCCTTCAGGTTTCCTAAGCTCCATCTTTCTCATTCAGAAAAAGAACAAAAAACTGCGTCCAGTGATCAACCTCAAATGGTTCAACCAGTTTGTGGTGTACCGCCACTTCAAAATGGAGACTATCCTACATTTAAGGGATACCCTTCATCCAAATGATTGGATGGTTTGATTGGACTTACAAGACGCTTATCTCACGGTTCCCATTCACCATTCTCATACCAAATTTCTCCAGTTCCAGTGGTCAGACGTGACCTACCGCTTCACATCTCTACCATTCGGCCTCTCCTCAGCACCCTGGTGCTTTACAAAACTTTTAAAACCCTGTGGTGGCTTTTCTGCGATCCCTCGGGATCAGACTGATCATTTATTTGGACGACATCTTAATCATGAACTCAGACAAGCAACTTCTTCTCTCCCAACTTCGCACCACCCAATCCCTTCTTTTGGATCCGGGTTTTCTCCTCAATCTCGAAAAACCATGCTTATTCCGTCACAGAACATCGAGTTCTTGGGTTTTCTAGTAGGTTCAGCCGCTGCCACTCTACTTCTTCCGCAGTCAAAAGTTTCAACGATCAAGGCGGAGATTTCTTCCGTCCTTCGGTCCTCCCTCATCTCTCTGAGATCGCTTGCGAGAATAGTCGGTCTACTTTCTGCATCCATTCAAGCCATCTTTCCGGACCCCTACACTATCGGGCTCTTCAACGACTAAAAATCAGACATCTACGTCAGGGCTTGGCTTAGGCCGACCTTATCGTCTTGGATCAAGAATCACGCGAAGAACTTCAATGGTGGATCGACCATTTAGATGCGTGGAACGGGCACACTATCTTCGCTTCGGCCAAAGATCTTGTATTAGAATCAGATGCAAGCCTGTCGGGTTGGGGCGCCCGCTGTGGTCAAATATCGACTGGCGGTACATGGTCTCGCGAGGAGTCAAAATTGCACATCAATTGTTTAGAGATGCTTACAGGTTCCTTTGCGATCCAAAGCCTTTCAAAGAACAGAGTTCGGTGTTCCATCCTCCTTCGCATGGGCAATGTTTCTGCGGTCCGCTACATCAACCATCTCGGCGGTACCAAATCCAAACCCCTGGCAGAATTGGCAAAGAGCCTATGGGAGTATTGCCTGTCAAACCAGCTTTCTTTGACGGAGGAGTATCTCCCGGGAGATCTCAATTTGGTGGCAGATTGGCACTCTCGATATCTTCGAGATTCCAGCGATTGGAAGCTTTTGCCATCCGTCTTCCTATCCCTCTCTCACAAATGGGGTCCTTTCTATATAGACCTCTTCGCTTCCCGTCTCAACTCTCAGATACCCCGCTTCTTCAGTTGGCGCCCAGATCCTTCCGCCTTAGCGACGGATGCTTTTCTTCAAGACTGGTCTCTTCACCTCAATTACGCTTTTCCTCCTTTCCTCATGATCAACAGGGTTCTTTCTCAGGTGCGGCGCCAATCGACTTCCCTAGTCTTGGTGGTCCCGTTTTGGCAATCTCAGATTTGGTTCCCGTCACTGTTAGGAATGGCGGAAGACTTTCCAGTTCTTCTCCTGGCGCGCGAGGACTTGCTCCTGAATCCCCTGGGCCTTCCACACAGTCTCATCGTGAACAATTCCCTGGTTTTGTCTGCCTGGAAGGTGTCCGGTCTGCTCCTTCTGACATCCTCATTTCGCAAGAAGCTTCTCTCTTCATCAGCAAAGCCTGGGCCCCTGGAACCTCTAAAGCGTACAAATCCGCTTGGTCTCTTTGGGCAAGCTGGTGCCTGGAAAGGCATATCGATCCCCTTTCAGCCCCTTTGAATTTTGTGGTCAATTTTCTGGCCTCCGAAGCCAGTGCGGGCAAGTCCTACAGAACAGTTCACTTGTACAGGTCGGCCATTTCCCTCAACCATTCTCCTATTGAAGGAAAGCCAGTAGGCACTCACCCTTTAATCTGCCGTCTGCTGAAAGGAGTTTGTTGTTCAAAAACCTCCGTTGGCTAAGTATTCCAGTTTATGGGATGTTTCTGTAGTTCTCAAGCTGTTCTCTGACTGGCCAGATAATGCTTCCCTTTCTCTAAAAATGTTGTCTGCTAAACTTACCATGCTGTTGTGCCTTGTTTCCATTAAACGTGTTTCTGATGTCAGAGCTTTGGATATTTCAGGTCGTCAATTTTCTCCTACAGGTGTTGTGTTTCAGATTCATAGACGAACCAAAACAAACTTGAATTCTGTGTTTTACCCTTATTTTCCCTCGCATCCCAAACTATGTATAGGTCAATGTTTAAAGATATATGAACAAAGGACTGCTGATCTCAGAACGCCCTCCCATTCCCAGCTCCTCATATCTTTCCGTAAACCACATCTTCCTGTCTCCTCTGCAACTCTTGCCCGTTGGGTTTGTTGGGTTATGTCCCTTGCAAGCATTGATGTCTCCGTTTTCGGAGCTCATTCCACCAGGGAAACCATGGCCTCTAAGGCCTTCTGGGCAGGCTCCCGTCTAGAGGACATTCTGAGATCAGCTGACTAGACTAATGACAGTGTTTTTCAGATGTTTTATTGCAAACCTATTGATACTGTGGTTTCTTTGGTGGTTAATGTGCTTTGAACAAGCATAAAAAGAGACTGCAGTCTTGACATAAAATGTAGATTTTCCTAGTTGCTATGACGACACACGCTCTACAAGGTTATAATGATGCAATATTAAGCCCCTGCCTAGTGGGGCGATGAATATCATATGAAAATTACAGTCACTTTCCAAATTTTATTCAGGATTTGCTTTCTTAGCAAAACAGAAAGACATTTGAACGTGTTTCTCATTTTTAGTACTAAAAAATACTATTTTACACGTGACAATGAAACGGAAGTGATTGTGACGTTGTAGTGGCATCTGGGTATGCAAATTTTCCCCCAAAAAACATCAACAACAAAAAAACAGCTTGTATCATTCAGACAGACTTCCCTCTAGTGACAGAGGATGGTACTGCACCTGAAGCTTCCTGGACAGTTCAATCCCCCCTCCCTCGCGCGCTCTCATTCTTTTTAGCAGACATCCACGCAAACAAAAAACAAGCATTTGCAATGCAATCGGTTTCGCAATTGCGAGATTTTGAGCTATTGGCTTTGTAAATGAATGAATGAATGAATGAATGAATGAATGAAATTATATTTATATAGCGCGTAGCTACCCGGAGGCCTCCTAGCGCTTGCGGACACGGAGAGCACAGAAGGAAGGATTATCACTGAAAAGCTGAGAGGAACAGGTGGGTCTTGAGGTGTTTACGAAAGACCGATATGTTAGGTTCACTACGGAGCGTGTGTGGGAGGGTATTCCAGAGGTTGGCGGCGTTCAGGGTGAAGGAGCGGCCTCCCCATCTAGATCTACGGACTTTCAGAGGCATGGCAAGGAAGGCGGCACTAGAACGGAGAGTTCTGGAAGGTTGATAGGGAACAACTAGGGATTGAATAATGTCGGCCCCGTATTTCCAGAAAGCTTTATGAGTCAGACACATAGCTTTAAACTGGATCCTGGCTCGAATGGGCAGCCAGTGTAGATTTTTTAAAGCAGGCTTGGCTGACTGTCTGCGGGGAATCTGTAATAGGTGACGTGCTGCACAGTTTTGGATAACCTGGAGCCTATTTAAGGTGGACTGAGGGGCGCCCAGGTAAAGTGCATTCCCGTAGTCCAGGCGGGATAGAATCAGGGCTTGAACTATGATTCTCTTAGCTTGAAAAGGGAGCAAGGGGAGGATTTTCCTGAGCATACGTAGTAGACCAAAACATGTGGCCGAGAGCTTAGTAGTATGATGATTAAAACTGAGGGAGCTGTCAAGCCATATGCCGAGACTTTTGATCTGTTGTTTTGGCGTGGGCATAGGTCCAAGACAGGATGGCCAGACAAAAGAGGAGGAGGGCGAGGGGGATTTCCCTAGGAACATAAGTTCGGCCTTCTCCCCATTTAGTTTGAGGTGGGAGCTGCTCATCCAATGGGTGACTGCCTCAAGGCAGAGTCCTAGAGCGCCAGACGAGCCCTCAGGGTGGTTCAATGACACCACCAGTTGGGTATCGTCTGCGTAGGTGATTATTTTGATGCCGAAGGGATGCACTATCTCGGCTAGTGGGGCCATGTAGGAATTAAAGGGGGTGGGACTCAAAGAGGATCCCTGCGGGACCCCGCAGTTAAGAGGCCACTGATTGAACATGGATGTCCCCTCAAAAACTTGGTAGAAACGATCCTTAAGGAAGGATTGAATCCAGGTGAGCGCCATCTTTCCTATCCCCATATTAATCAACCGTTCAAGTAAGATGTTGTGGTTGACAGTGTCGAAGGCGGCACTGAGGTCAAGTAAAATGATAGCTGCAGCACCAACCTGGTCTAGCAGTCTTCTGGCTTCTTCCGTAACAGCAAGCAGTGCCGTCTCGGTACCTAACTGGGGACGGAAACCTGTTTGGGAGGAATGAAGTAAATTGTTGGATTCAAAGTAATTGACCAAAATGGCATTAATGTGACGTTCAACCAGTTTACTCAGCCATGGGAGGAGGGAGATGGGGCGGTAGTTTGCCAAATTTGAGCGGTCCAGATTCGGTTTTTTTAACAGAGCTCTAACCTGGGCACATTTCCAGGCCTGGGGAACTATGCCGGAGGTAATGGAGGAGTTGAGTATATCAATGATGACTGGGCCTATAGTTTGAAAGACCAGGGAAAGGTGTTGGGGGGGGAGCAGGATCAGAAGGGGAGCCAGACGTTACCTTAGAGAGAAGGTAGTCCAGACCTTTCTCCTCTAGCAAGGGGAAATCTTCTAGAGAGTGCGTCGTATTTGATCTGGGACTGGAGTAGGAGGGGTTAGGCGCATAAGGGGAAAAAGACTGACATATTAGCTGAATTTTCTGGTGGAAGTATTCAGCCAATTCGTTGTAGTGTTGAGAGGCATCCTCCGACTTGGGAGGCTCCTGGGGAGGGGAGGACAGGGATTTGGCTATTCGGAATATTTCTTTCGGGGAAGAAGCGGCGGCCGTGATCTTGTCCTCATAAAAATGAATTTGCGCTGATTTAATTTCAGCTTTGTAGGATCTTAAAGCTTCTTTGTACTCAGATTTCCTACATTCCTCAAATTCAGTCTCCATTTTCTTTCTAGTTGTCTGCAGGTTTGCTTAATTTTCCTTAAATTGGGGGTGTACCAAGGGGCCGATTTCTCCCTACATTTCTTGTGGGCCGGAAGTTTAGGCAGGAGTGTATCCAACGAGTTACGGATCCAGGCGTTGAAATTGTTATTGGCCAGATCTGGGTTAGGGTTATAGGGAGGTCTGAGGGAGGCGAGAGTATCCGACCAAATACTGGCGGAGAGGTTCGACCATTTTCTGTCCAGGGTGACTGTAGACACAGCAAAACGGGATTAGGGGAACTAGTCTCCCAGGTCATGGGAACTAATAGGTGATCAGTCCAAGGGAGAGGGATAGGCGCGGCCACTGATAGTTCTTGTGCATTACTAAAGACAGGATCAAGTAGGTGGCCTTTGTCGTGGGTGGGAGAGAAGCCCATTTGCATGATTTGAAGGGCAGAGAGGCATGTGGACAGCTCCTTGGCGGAAGCATTAGCGGGGTCATCCAAATGGATGTTAAGGTCACCGAGCATCGTGAAATTAGCAAGGGTTACAGCACGCTCGGCCATGAATGAAGGAAGGGAGTTAAGAAATTGGCCTATGGGTCCGGGAGGACGATAAATTAAAAGACCAGAGAGGGTACAGGTGGGTGAGAGTTCCAGGGCGAACTGCATACCTTCGCAGTCGGGGGGGCTCTCTGAGGATGAGCGGCAGCTAATAGCTGTTTTGTATATTATTGCTAGACCTCCGCCTCTAGAGTTCTTACGGTCAGCTCTATGTATGAGATAACCGGGGTGTAGAGTCTGGACAATATCTGGGTCGGAGTTGTTATGTAGCCAGGTTTCGGTTAAAAATAGGACGTCAGGCTGACGATCTTCTAGTAGAAGGCGGAGTTCTGTGGAGTGTCTGGGGAGGGAGCGGCAGTTTCGTAGGAGCAGCTTCAGGGGTAGGGCGGGTGTGTAGGACTCCTTGACACTTGGTAGTAGTTTAAAGCAACAGGAAGGGCAGTCAGCGAGCTCTCTCATGGGATTTATGGAGTGAGCGCACTGTGTGGCAGTAGTACCCTGTAGGGCTTTAAGAGATTGGGCGCTGTAGCGAATAGCGGTGTGGGAACTGCCAGGGGTTGTGGCCCTAGGTCCCGGCCCGTCGCGGACGGGCGCAGACGGGCTTGCCTTTGGCGCGCCTGTGGCGCGCCCGCTGCGCTATCGAAAGTGCATCTGAATATATACAGCGTCAGCGAGGAAGAACTAGAGCGCTGAACGACCCGGAAATGCAGTGCCCAGGAAGTGACTCCAGCCAGCCCTCCGCTCAACGGCACTTGCCGAGTCGGACCGGGGCTTAAGGAGTACTCCAGCGGGGATAGCAGGTAAATGTGCAAATAGCAAGGGATTTTTAAAGTGGCAGCGTAATGGGGCAGCATTAAAATCAGTAGCAACACAAGTGAAAATAGATTTTTTTTAAAGATAAAAGGTGAGCACTCTGACACTCAGCTAGCGGCAGTACCTCGTGAATCAGGCTCTGCGGCGTGCCTTTTATGATATTAAGTCATTGTCATTTACAATACAATAGGTCAAAGTTTGGCAAAAGCGAGATCTATTGTTAGCAGAGCGCCGTGTCCCTGATGCGCGCGCTGCGCTCAGATATTTCATCATTCACAATGCTAATAGCTCAAACCCTTGCAATTGCAAACCCTTTTGTATTGCAAACGCTTGTTTGTATAAGTTGAGCGAAAGCTGCGGACAGACACGGCCGGACTCTACGTTATTTGCTTTCCGAAGATGATCTTCTTTTACATCAGGTCAGATCTCGAGAGAGATCTTTCAAAAATTTCGTTAAATGCCGTTTATCGTTGACAATGTAAGTACAACGAAGCAGGGCAGGTGAACGCAGTGTTATAAATCCCAGTTGTAAGCCACTGCTTACGGGTACGATGAATATCATATGAAAGTTACAGTCACTTTACAAATCTTATTCAGGATTTGCTAGTTTAGCAAAACAGAAACACATTTGAATATACTTCTCATTTTTAGTACTAAAAAATTACCCGTGACAATAAAAACGGAAGTGAGTGTGGCGTTGTAGGGGCTTCTGGGTATGTAAATAACCCCCCCCTTCATTAACAAACAACCAGTTTGTCTCTTTCAGGCAGACTTTCTCTAGTGACAGAGGGTGGTACTGCACCTGAAGCTTCCTGGACAGTTCAATCCTCCCTCCCTCGCGCGCTCTCTCATTCTCTTTCACACACGCATGCACACAAAAAACAAGCATTTGCAATGCAATCGGTCTCACAATTGCGAGACTTTGAGCTATTGGCTTTGTAAATGACAATGCCTTTTATAATATTAAAAGTCATTGTCATTTACAATACAATAGGTCAAAGTTTGGCAAAAGCGAGGCCTATTGTATTGCAGAGCGCGTTGTCCCTGAAGCGCGCGCTGCGCTCAGATATTAAAGTTTTATTTAAAAGGGAACGAAGACACAAGGAAGGTGGACACACTGATAGAGACACACAGAGATGGGCACTCAGGCAGACACAACGAAGGCAGACACACAGGCTGTAGAGACACTCACGGATGGGCACACACAGGCATGCAATGACAGATAGACGCAGGGATACAGACACACCCACTGACTAATGGGCAAACAGGCATGCACACACAGAGACAAACACACCGAGTCTGATACATGGATGGAAACAGGCATAAAATGATAGAGAGACACAAATATAGACACACATACACCCACAATTGGGAACACAGATATACAATGCTTGACAGACACACACTGACAGATGGCATACAGCCAGACACCCACTTACAGCCGGGCACAGAGGCATTCAATGAGAGGCAGATACATGGATAGAAACACACGCACACCACCAAGGATGGGCACACAGACAAACACAATAAACAAGCATTTACAATGCAATAGATCTCGCGTTTTCACAAGTTTAAGAGATTGGCATTGTAATACTTTTTCGCAATTGCGAAACCTATTGCATTGCAACAGCTTGTTTGTTTAAGTCGAGCGAAAACCGTGAACAGATCTGGGTCCTCCGTCAAGTGCTTTCATAAGAGAAACTTCCTTTACGTCATTTCAGATCTCGAAATTGAGATGTTCAACAATTACGTTAACTGCCGTTTATCGTTGACACCCAAAGTACAACAAAGCAGGACAGATGAACACATGGTTATAAAGCTGTAAGGATAGAACCCCTGATAACTGATACGATGACTATCATATGAAAATTAGAGTCACTTTCCAAATCTACCTCAGGATTTGCTAGCTTAGCAAAACAGAAACACATTTCAATATATTTCTCATTCTTAGTACTAAAAAATACTATTTTACACGTGACAATAAAACCGAAGTAAGTGTGGCGTTGTAGTGGCTTCGGGGTATGCAAATTGTAAAAAAACTTTTTTAAAAAAACAACCAGCTTGTCTCATTCAGGCAGACTTCCCTCTAGTGACAGAGGATGGTACTGCACCTGAAGCTTCCGGGACAGTTCAAGCCCCCCTCCCTCACGCTCTCTCTCATTCTCTTTAGCACACAACCAGGCACACAAAAAACAAGCATTTGCAATGCAATCGGTCTCGCAATTGCGAGATTTTGAGCTATTGGCTTTATAAATGACAATGCCTTTTATAATATTAAAAGGCATTTTATGTCAAGACCGGAGGCTCCTATTATGCTTTCTTATCTTGCATTTATTAGACAGCAGCCAAGATAAGTGAGAAAAAACTACATTCCCAGGGGCCCAGGTAAACAAACTGGCCAATAGGGACGTAGAAAAAATGAGACCTAAGGACCAATCACAAGATGACTGCCAATAAAACGTCACATCTGACTGCATAGCTTCCTCTTTTCTTGCTGCTCGCAGTCAGATAAGTGACTTATCTTTGCTCCCATTTCGCTTGTTGTTATAATTTGCATTATTGCTTATGTATCAAGGGTATACTGCATTCTGTGTGGTGTTCAGTGCTCTCGCGCTCCTGAGCGGCGCTATTACCTTAACGACGCAGACTCGCTTCGTCCCCCCCCTGCGGGTTTCCGCTTCTGTGGTTTCGACCGTTGCACGCTCCAAGGTCAGAGCGCTCGCGCTTACCTGCAACGGTGTTTCCTCACTCGTGTAGGCGGTTAGCCTTCTTGGCCTGTCAGCGTTTCTCTGCCCAGCGCTTCCGCTCCTTCCCTCGCGTCTGCCAAGTGAATATTCATAATTAACGTGTCAGCGCTTCTCTTCCCAGCGCTTCCGCTCCTTCCCTCATGTCTGCCTTCTCTGCCGGTAACGCTCGAAGACTTAGTCATGCCCCTGGGAGGTTTTTTCCCTCTAGTCCCTCCCTCCTGTCTGCCAGTTAACCCCTTGTTGCCTCTAATTTTCCAAACTCCTTAAAATGAATTCAGACAGCTCTCCTGAGCGCGCTCAACGCACTGAGGAAGGCGAAGCCTTCAAACACGATTTGAATAAATTTATTAATGCTTCGGTGGAGAATGCTGTGGAGGCTTCCATGAGGCGCATGTCTAAGGGCATGGAGAATTCCATGCTAAGTCTTTTGTCCAAAGCACTGGCCCGGTCAGCGGGGGATAGCAGATCAAAAAAGGTGGTTTCCTCTGCTACTTTACCTACTTCAAAATCTGCGTCAACTTTGACCGGCGAGGTTTCCTCGCGTTTGATTGAGGACAAAGTGCCTCCCAGGCCTCCTTCTATGGAGGGGACTTTAGGTACAGAGGGCAAACGTAAACACAAGTCTAAACATGCAGAGGTTCCCAAGAAATTGGATGTTTCCACTATTTTGGACACTGACGATGATGATCTTTTTGATATTTTCGATGTTTCTGACTCTCTCTCCTCTCCCTTCAAAAAATCTAAATCAGATTCCTTTGCCTTTGAGCCAGTTGTCGACTCTGAGGGGGTCCCGATGTTTGACCCGTCATCTATACGTCATCCCAACTCAACAGAATGGTCACCTGCCTTTCATGTAGGGGAATACATTTCAGCCAGACTGCGCCTCGCTCTGGATACCTCGGTCAGGTTGAGGTTGAAATCAAAATGTCCCAAGCCTTCCTTGCCTGAAAACGTTACCATGGTCCCTTCTATCGACCAACCCTTACTTACTTTTTTCTCCAAGTTTGGTAAGGATCCTCGTAAAGGGGTGGACAAAGCCTGGGCCATGTGCCAGGATAAACCCCTTGATGTTGTGGGTCCTTTGGCGCGCATCTTCGATATGGCCGAGGCCGCTCGCTTAGAAGGATCCGACTTGTCCGCCGAGGCTGTTTCCTTGTGGGTCCAGCGCGTCTTTTGCCTACTGGGAAATGCCAATGCCGCCATCACACATGAACGCCGTAAAGGCCTCCTTATCAAGTTAGATCCCAAATTGGCCAACTTAGCTCCCCAGGATCCGGCCAGTAAAGCTAATGGTCTTCTCTTCGGAGAATCTCTGGTTAAAGACCTTAGCAGGTTTGTGTCCACATTCGCGTCTCTTGACAAGGCGCAGCAATCCATTAAGAAGGTGTTTTTGCCCTGGGTTTTTGGACGGGCCGGCAGAGGCAGTGGTCGCTCTTCCGGCCGTTCCTTTCACAACCAAGGCTCCAGGGGCTCCTCCTCCTCTTCCGTCCAAGAATATAAGCCTCATTTCTACCCTCAACGGGGCAGGGAATTCTGTGGTCGAGGCCAGAGGAACTATCGCAACAACATCTTCAATCAACAAGGTAGGTATTTTGCCCCCTCCCCTGTGGGAGGCCGTTTAAAACAGTTTCTTTCAAAATGGCAAACGATCAGCGCAGATCATTGGGTACTAAATACTGTTCAAGGCTATGTTATAGAGCTTTATTTGCAGCCTTTCCAAACTACGTTCCCTCCTCCCATGGTTTTTTCACAAGACACATGTTCTCTGATCGCGTCGGAGATCCGCATCCTTCTCCAAAAACAAGCCATCCAAATTGCTCCTTTCGATCCTTCAGGTTTCCTAAGCTCCATCTTTCTCGTTCAGAAAAAGAACAAAAAACTGCGTCCAGTGATCAACCTCAAATGGTTCAACCAGTTTGTGGTGTACCGCCACTTCAAAATGGAGACTATCCTACATTTAAGGGATACCCTTCGTCCAAACGATTGGATGGTTTGATTGGACTTACAAGACGCTTATCTCACGGTTCCCATTCACCCTTCTCATACCAAATTTCTCCAGTTCCAGTGGTCAGACGTGACCTACCGCTTCACCTCTCTACCATTCGGCCTCTCCTCAGCACCCTGGTGCTCTACAAAACTTTTAAAACCTGTGGTGGCTTTTCTGCGATCCCTCGGGATCAGACTGATAATTTATTTGGACGACATCTTAATCATGAACTCAGACAAGCAACTTCTTCTCTCCCAACTTCGCACCACCCAATCCCTTCTTTTGGATCTGGGTTTTCTCCTCAATCTCGAAAAATCGATGCTTATTCAGTCACAGAACATCGAGTTCTTGGGTTTTCTAGTAGACTCAGCCGCTGCCTCTCTTCTTCTTCCGCAGTCAAAAGTTTCAACGATCAAGGCGGAGATTTCTTCCGTCCTTCGGTCCTCCCTCATCTCTCTGAGATCGCTTGCGAGAATAGTCGGTCTACTTTCTGCGTCCATTCAAGCCATCTTTCCGAGCCCCCTACACTATTCAGCTCTTCAACGACTAAAAATCAGACATCTACGTCAGGGCTTGGCTTACGCCGACCTTATCGTCTTGGATCAAGAATCACGCAAAGAACTTCAATGGTGGATCGACCATTTAGATGCGTGGAACGGGCACACTATCTTCGCTTCGGCCCCAGATCTTGTATTAGAATCAGATGCAAGCCTGTCGGGTTGGGGCACCCGCTGTGGTCAAATATCGACTGGCGGTACATGGTCTCGCGAGGAGTCAAAATTGCACATCAATTGTTTAGAGATGCTTGCATGTTCCTTTGCGATCCAAAGCCTTTCAAAGAACAGAGTTCGCTGATCCATCCTCCTTCGCATGGACAATGTTTCTGCGGTCCGCTACATCAACCATCTCGGCGGTTCCAAATCCAAACCCCTGGCAGAATTGGCCAAGAGCCTATGGGAGTATTGCCTGTCAAACCAGCTTTCTTTGACGGCGGAGTATCTCCCGGGAGATCTCAATTTGGTGGCAGATTGGCACTCTCGATATCTTCGAGATTCCAGCGATTGGAAGCTTTTGCCATCCGTCTTCCTATCCCTCTCTCACAAATGGGGTCCTTTCTATATAGACCTCTTCGCTTCCCGTCTCAACTCTCAGTTACCCTGCTTCTTCAGTTGGCGCCCAGATCCTTCCGCCTTAGCGACGGATGCTTTTCTTCAAGACTGGTCTCTTCACCTCAATTACGCGTTTCCTCCTTTCCTCATGATCAACAGGGTTCTTTCTCAGGTGCGGCGCCAATCGACTTCCCTAGTCTTGGTGGTCCCGTTTTGGCAATCTCAGATTTGGTTCCCGTCCCTGTTAGAAATGGCGGAAGACTTTCCAGTTCTTCTCCTGGCGCGCGAGGACTTGCTCCTGAATTCCCTGGGCCTTCCACACAGTCTCATCCTGAACAATTCCCTGGTTTTGTCTGCCTGGAAGGTGTCCGGTCTGCTCCTTCTGACATCCTCATTTCGCAAGAAGCTTCTCTCTTCATCAGCAAAGCCTGGGCCCCTGGAACCTCTAAAGCGTACAAATCCGCTTGGTCTCTTTGGGCAAGCTGGTACCTGGAAAGGCATATCGATCCCCTTTCAGCCCCTTTGAATTTTGTGGTCAATTTTCTGGCCTCCGAAGCCAGTGCGGACAAGTCCTACAGAACAGTTAACTTGTACAGGTCGGCCATTTCCCTCAACCATTCTCCTATCGAAGGAAAGCCAGTAGGCACTCACCCTTTATTCTGCCGTCTGCTGAAAGGAGTTTGTTGTTCCAAACCTCCGTTGGCTAAGTATTCCAGTTTATGGGATGTTTCTGTAGTTCTCAAGTTGTTCTCTGACTGGCCAGATAATGCTTCCCTTTCTCTAAAAATGTTGCCTGCTAAACTTACCATGCTGTTGTGCCTTGTTTCCATTAAACGTGTTTCTGATGTCAGAGCTTTGGATATTTCAGGTCGTCAATTTTCTCCTACAGGTGTTGTGTTTCAGATTCATAGACGAACCAAAACAAACTTGAATTCTGTCTTTTACCCTCGCATCCCAAACTATGTATAGGTCAATGTTTAAAGATATATGAACAAAGGACTGCTGATCTCAGAACGCCCTCCCATTCCCAGCTCCTCATATCTTTCCGTAAACCACATCTTGCTGTCTCCTCTGCTACTCTTGTCCGTTGGGTTTGTTGAGTTATGTCCCTTGCAGGCATTGATGTCTCCGTTTTCGGAGCTCAATCCATCAGGGAAACCATGCCCTCTAAGGCCTTGTGGGCAGGCTCCCGTCTAGAGGACATTCTGAGATCAGCTGACTAGACTAATGACAGTGTTTTTCGGATGTTTTATTGCAAACCTATTGATACTGTGGCTTCTTTGGTGGTTAATGTGCTTTGAACAAGCATAATAGGAGCCTTCGTTCTTGACATAAAATGTAGATTTTCCTAGTTGCTATGACGGAAAGTCTTAATTTTATTAAAGACAAGGAGGCGAGTATTATCCCGCCTCTACACCACTAACATGTGTTCTCCCTCCCTTCAGCGAATCTGGCCTTGCCTCCTGCATCGACGTGATGGTCCAGTTGAACAACGGATGTGGTTTTCCCCTTGTCGGAGCATCTCTCCTTCCTGTTCGGAGTCAACGTCGACGAAGCCTGCTGTTGGTCTCACCTGGACGAATTTGATTCAAGAAGCTTGTTCATGGACTTTGGCGTTCTCCATAGTTTTGGCGATTGTTCCACTGTTTTCTGACTTTATCTGATCTGCTCGTCAGCGAAAAAAGGAAGCTACGCAGTCAGATGTGACGTTTTATTGGCAGTCATCTTGTGATTGGTCCTAAGGTCTCGTTTTTTCTACGTCCCCATTGGCCAGTTTGTTTACCTGGGTCCCTGGGAACTGTAGATTTTTTCGCACTTATCTTGGCTGCTGTCTAATAAATGATTTCAGGAAATGAGGGGAAAAAGGTCCCAATCCCTTACTAACCGTAAAATAAGCATAAATCCTTCTTGTGCTGGTTCTTGCCCGTAACAGGGGGAAGGCCCCTATCCCCCTAATTTAAGGTAAAGTTCTGAAGGTGTGTCTGGGCAAGAGTTTTGGTCTTATATTTCAGGGGAAAAGATTTCCAAATCAGTACAATTTGATCCGATGGAGTAAGTCATTTATTTGTACTTTATTCATAAGAATGAACGTAGAGAAAGAGATGGCACAGCTGTGAAATCTTTTCCCCTGAAATATAAGACCAAAACTCTTGCCCAGACACACCTTCAATGCTGTCTAATAAATGCAAGATAAGAAAGCTTAATAGGAGCCTCCGTGTCTTGAATAAAATTAAGACTTTCCGTCATAGCAACTAGGAAAATCTACATTGTCATTTACAATACAATAGGTCAAAGTTTGGCAAAAGCGAGATCTATTGTATTGCAGATCGCGGTGTCCCTGAAGCGCGCGCTCAGTATTAAAGTTTTATTTGAAAAAGGAACGAAGATACAAGGAAGGTGGACACACTGATAGAGGCACACAGAGATGGGCACACAGGCAGACACAACGAAGGCAGTCACACATGTAGTAGAGACTCACGGATGGGCACACACAGGCATGCAATGACAGATAGACGCAGGGATACAGACACACCCACTGACTAATGGCAAACACGCATGCACACACACCAAGTCTGATACATGGATGGAAACAGGCATAAAATGACAGAGAGACACAAGTATAGACACACATACACCAACAATTGGGAACACCGATATACAATGCTTGACAGACACACACTGACAGATGGCATACAGTCAGACACCCACTTACAGGCGGGCACAGAGGCATTCAATGAGAGGCAGATACATAGATAGAAACACATGCACCCACACCTCCAAGGATGGGCACACAGACAAACACAATAAACAAGCATTACAATGCAATAGATCTCGCGTTTTCACAAGTTTAAGTGATTGGCATTGTAAAGCCACTTTATTTATCAATTTAGAAAAACAACACTTAAATACAAAGCATTGTCATTTACAACGCTAGTAGCTCAAAAACTTGCAATTGCGAGACCTATTATTGTATAGCAAATGCTTGTTTGTTTAAGTCGAGCAAAAATTGTGGCCAGACCCGGCCCTCTCTCATTTGCTTTCAGAATAGGAACTTCTTTCACATCAGTGCAGATCCCGAAAATGAGATCTTTCAATAATTACGTTAAATGCCGTTTATCGTTGACCCATGAAGTACAACGAAGCAGGGCAGGTGAACGCAGTGTTATAGCGCACAGTTTTAAGCCACTGCCTACTGGTACGATGAATATCAGATGAAAGTTAAACTCACTTTCCAAATCTCATTCAGGATTTGCTAGCCTAGCAAAACAGAAACACATTTGAACATATTTCTCATTCTTAGTACTAAAAAATACTATTTCACCCGTGACAATAAAACGAAAGTGAGTATGGAGTTGTAGTGGCTTCTGGGTATGCAAATATCCCCCCCTTCATTAAAAATAAACAACCATCGTGTCTCATTCAGGCAGACTTCCCTCTAGTGACAGAGGATGGTACTGCACCTGAAGCTTCCGGGACAGTTCAAACCCCCCCTCCCTCGCGCGCTCTCTCACTCTCACACAAAAAACAAGCATCGGTCTCACGATTGCGAGACTTTGAGCTATTGGCTTTGTAAATGACAATGCCTTTTATAATGTTAAAAGTCATTGTCATTTACAATACAATAGGTCAAAGTTTGGCAAAAGCGAGGCCTATTGTTAGCAGAGCGCCGTGTCCCTGATGCGCGCGCTATTTCATCATTTACAATGTTAATAGCTCAAACCCTTGCAATTGCAAAACCCTTTGTATTGCAAACGCTTGTTTGTATACTGGGGACAGACACGGCCGGACTTTACGTTAATTGCTTTCAGAAGATGATCTTCTTTTACATCAGGTCAGATCTCGAGAGAGATCTTTCAAAAATTTCGTTAAATGCCGTTTATCGTTGACAATGTAAGTACAACGAAGCAGGGCAGGTGAACGCAGTGTTATAAACATTAGATTTAAGCCACTGCCTACTGGTACGATGAACATCATATGAAAGTTACAGTCACTTTACAAATCTTATTCAGGATTTGCTAGTTTAGCAAAACAGAAACACATTTGAACATACTTCTCATTTTTAGTGCTAAAAAATTACCCGTGACAATAAAACGGAAGTGAGTGTGGCGTTGTAGTGGCTTCTGGGTATGTAAATAATCCCCCCCTTCATTAAAAAACAACCAGCTTGTCTCTTTCAGGCAGACTTCCCTCTAGTGACAGAAGATGGTACTGCACCTGAAGCCTCCTGGACACGTTCAATCCCCCTCCCTCGCGCGCGCTCTCATTCTCTTTCACACACGCATGCACACAAAAAACAAGCATCGGACTCACAATTGCGAGATTTTGAGCTATTGGCTTTGTAAATGACAATGCCTTTTATAATATTAAAAGTCATTGTCATTTACAATACAATAGGTCAAAGTTTGGCAAAAGCGAGGCCTATTGTCCCTGAAGCGCGCGCTGCGCTCAGTATTAAAGTTTTATTTAAAAAAGGAACGAAGACACACGGAAGGTAGACACACTGATAGAGGCACACAGAGATGGGTACTCAGGCAGACACAACGAAGGCAGACACACAGGCTGTAGAGACACTCACGGATGGGCACACAGGCATGCAATGACAGACGCAGGGATACAGACACACCCACTGACTAATGGGCAAACAGGCATGCACACACAGAGACAAACACACCGAGTCTGATACATGGATGGAAACAGGCATAACATGACAGAGAGACACAAATATAGACACACATACACCCACAATTGGGATCACAGATATACAATGCTTGACGGACACACACTGACAGATGGCATACAGTCAGACACCCACTTACAGGCGGGCATACAGGCATTCAATGAGAAGCAGATACATGGATAGAAACACACCCACATCTCCAAGGATGGGCACACAGACAAACACAATAAACAAGCATTTACAATTCAATCCTTTTCACAAGTTTAAGTAATTTTATGGCAAGACCGGAGGCTCCTATTATGCTTTCTTTTCTTGCATTTATTCCAATAGCAGCAAGATAAGTAAAAAACTACACTCCCCAGAAGGCTGTAGGAGAAAACTACTGGCCAATGGGGAGAACAATAACGTAAAGAAAACCAATCAGGTCAGGCCAACCATATAAGGACCTATCTGACCGCAAGCAGTCCTCTTTTCTTGCTGCTCGCAGTCAAATAAGTCGAATTCTCTAATTCTCCTATTCAAACTTTTTGTTTATAGTGTATTTAAGCATATTTATGGTGTATTTATTGCTTCCATGAGCATTGTTTTATGCGCTAAGTTTCTATGGTTACGACTTCGTTGTCGTTTGAGCGCTTTTGAAGTTTCTCCTCGGCTTTGAATTAGCGCGTTTGCTCGCGCGCGCGTGTGCTTTGTTTACTTTTACTGGCTTTCGTTGTTCGCTCGCTGCCTCAGAACGACTCGCTTCTGTGACGCCTGTCAGCGCTACCTTTCCCTGCATTGTAGCTTCGTGTTCTCAGTCTCCTCAGCGCTCGTCTGTATATTTCTTGGCCACACCTCCTTTTGAAGCTCATTTTTCACCGGCAAGCTCATTTCTACATGCTCCCTTTTTTCTTCTGCTCAGGTTAACCCTTTTTTTTCCAGTTTAATAGAAATAGATGTTACCAGCTCTCCTGAGCTTGATAATGAGGCAAATATTAATTTCAAATCAGATTTGAGCCACTTTATTAATTCTTCTATGGAGACTGCAGTTGAACATTCCATGCAGAGAGTGTCTAGGACCATGGAAAATTCTTTACTTCGTATAATGACCAAAGCTTTGGCCCAGTCTGCGGGGGAAAGCAGAAAACGTAAACTGGTTCCTTCCACTATTTTACCTCAAAAAGTGTCACATGTGGTCAGCGAGGTTTCCTCGCGCAAGATTGAGGATGTTATTCCTCCCAGGCCTCAGTCAAAGGAGGGGTTTACTTTGACATTTGGCAAAAGTAAAGCCAAGCTTAAAAATGTGGAGGTTCCTAAGAAGCTGGTCATTAATACCATCCAGGATACGGATGAGGATGATTTATGTGACACAGATGAAGACACCCTTTTTGATCTTTTTGGTGTTGGCGATTCTTCTCCCATGAAGCAAAAGTTATCACCCTTTGAGTCCGAACCTATCCTAGACTCAGAGGGAATGCCCATGTTTGATCCTGCTTTGATTAGACATCCAAATTCTACGGAATGGTTTCCCATTCCCCATGTGGGAGAGTATATATCCTCCAAACTACGTCAACCTCTGGATAAATCTGTCAGAGCAAAATTAAAATCCGAATGCCCTAAACCTTCTTTGGCCTCCAACATTACGGTCACTCCCACTATTGACCAACCGCTCCTCACCTTCTTCTCAAAGTTCGGTCAGGACCCTCGTAAGGGGGTGGATAGAGCATGGTCCTCTTGTCAGGACAAACTCTTGGATATGGTGGGCCCCCTTGCCCGCATTTTAGATCTGGCAGAGGCGGCGCGCTCTGAGGAGTTGGTGCTAAATCCTGAAGAGGTTTCACTTTGGGCCCAACGTACTTTTTGTTTATTGGGCAATGCCAATGCCGCCATTACGCATGAAAGGCGCAAAGGTCTCCTAATTAAGTTAGACCCTAAGTTAGCCAATCTGGCTTCTCAGGACCCTGGACTCAAAGCGGACGGTTTACTCTTTGGTGATTCTTTGGTCAAGGACCTGTCTAAATTTGTTTCCACTTTTGCCTCTCTTGACAAGGCCCAACTTTCCATTAAAAAGGTTTTTGCTCCTCGGGTTTTTGGCAGGGCCGGCAGAGGCAGGAGCCGCTCTTCCGTCCGTTTTTCCAACTTCCAAGGTTCCAGAGGCGCCTCCAACGCCGGATTTCAAGAGTACAAACCTCAGTTCTACCCCCAGCGTGGCCGTGGCTTCCGGGGTCGTGGACAGAGGGGCCACAGAGGCAACAACAACAACTCCAACTTCTCCCAACAAGGTAAGCCTGTCTTCTGGCCCTCCCGTGGGAGGGCGTTTAGCTCTTTTTCTAAGCAAATGGCAAACCTTGACCTCGGACCCTTGGGTTCTCAGTTCCGTCCAAGGCTATCTCATAGAGTTTTACGCTCCTCCTTTTCAGGTTACTTTGCCTCCTCCTCTGGTTTTTACCGACGACGTGTCGCGCTTGATCTCTCAAGAGATTCTTTCCCTGTTGGCAAAGAAAGCTATCCAAAGACTCCCATTCGATCCCTCGGGTTTTCTCAGCACCTTGTTTCTGGTTCGCAAAAAGAACAAGAAGATGCGTCCTGTTATCAATCTCAAAGTCTTCAATCAGTTTGCTGTTTACAGACATTTCAAAATGGAAACCATTATTCACTTGCGCGACACTCTACGAACCAGCGACTGGTTGGTCCGGCTAGATCTTCAGGATGCATATCTGACAGTCCCTATCCATCCCTCGCATTCCAAGTTCCTCCAGTTTCAATGGCTGGGCTTCACTTATCGGTTTTGTTCGCTCCCCTTCGGGCTTTCTTCGGCCCCTTGGTGTTTCACCAAACTCATGAAACCTGTGGTGGCTTATCTTCGAGCTTTGGGAATTCGCCTGATCATCTATCTGGACGATATTCTTCTGATGAATGCGATCAAACCAGGTCTCTTGCGGGACCTTCAGGTGACCCAATCTCTTTTGCTCGATCTCGGTTTTCTGATCAATCCAGAGAAATCCATGTTGGTTCCCTCTCAAAGTGTAGAGTTCCTGGGGTTCCGCGTGGAGTCTCCCTCGGCGTCTCTCTTTCTCCCTACCGAAAAGATCGCAGCTATCCGTTCAGAAATTTCTCAAGTTCTTTCTCTCTCTCAAATATCCCTTCGCTCCCTCGCAAGGATCGTGGGGCTTCTCTCTGCCTCCATTCAAGCCATCTTCCCAGGTCCTCTTCATTATCGGGCCCTTCAGCGCCTAAAAATTCGACATCTACGTCAGGGGCTGGCTTACTCAGATCTTATCCTCCTAGATCGAGATTCGCGTTCCGAACTGCAATGGTGGATAGACCATTTAGATGCGTGGAACGGAAGGACTATCTTCGCCACGGCCCCAGATCTTGTGTTAGAATCAGATGCCAGCCTGGCGGGTTGGGGCGCCCGTTGTGGACCAATCTCGACTGAAGGTACATGGTCTCTAGAGGAGTCGTCATTGCACATCAACTGTTTAGAGATGCTTGCCGGCTCCTTTGCAATCCGCAGCCTCGCAAAGAACAAGGTAAGTTGTTCCATTCTTCTCAGGATGGACAATGTTTCTGCGGTCCGTTACATCAACCATCTCGGTGGCACAAGATCCAAACCCCTCGCAGAACTCGCCAAGAGTCTATGGCATTACTGCCTCTCCCACAATCTCTCCCTCCAAGCCGAGTATCTCCCCGGCGATCTCAATTCTGTCGCGGATTGGCACTCTCGGTATCTCCGGGATTCCAGCGACTGGAGATTACTTCCCTCCGTGTTTCATTCTCTCTCTCTCAAGTGGGGTCCTTTCTTCATCGACCTGTTTGCATCCCGCCTCAATTCCCAGTTACCTCGTTTTTACAGCTGGCACCCGGATCCGCTAGCTTTAGCGACCGATGCGTTCCTTAAGGATTGGTCACTTCATCTCAATTACGCTTTTCCTCCCTTTCTCATGATCTGCAGAGTTCTTTCCCAGATTCGACGCCAGAAAACGTCTCTGGTCATGATAGTGCCCTTTTGGCAATCCCAGATTTGGTTTCCTTCTCTCTTGGAACTAGCGGTGGACTTTCCGGTCCTTCTCCCTCATTCCACGGACCTTCTTCTGGACCCTCGAGGTTCCCCTCACTCCCTCATTCTGGATCGGTCTCTGACTCTTTCGGCCTGGAAGCTCTCCGGCTTCTCTCTACTGAACAACTCCTTTCTCAGAAGCTTCAATCTTTATCAGCCGGGCCTGGGCTCCCGGTACTTCCAGAGCATACAAATCCGCTTGGTCTCTTTGGTCAAGCTGGTGTCGGGAACGGTCTATCGATCCCTTTTCAGCCTCTGTGACTTTTGTGGTTAATTTTCTGGCCTCGGAGGCCAGCGCTGGCAAGTCTTATCGCACAGTGAACCTGTACAGATCAGCTATTTCACTTAATCATCGTCCCACTGACAATAAGCCGGTCGGCTCTCACCCGCTGGTTTGCCGTTTGTTAAGAGGAATCCGTTTCTCCAAACCTCCGTTGGCTAAGTATTCTTCTTTATGGGATGTTAATTTGGTTCTTAAATTGTTTATGGATTGGCCTGATAATGCTGCCCTATCCTTGAAAATGTTGTCTGCAAAACTTACTATGTTGTTGTGTTTAGTCTCCATTAAACGTGTTTCTGATGTTAGGGCTTTAGACCTTTCTTCAAGACAGTTTTCTCCTACTGGAGTATTGTTTCAGGTGCAGAGACGCACAAAAACAAATTTACAGACAGTGTTTTATCCTTACCTTCCAGCTCAACCGAAATTATGTGTGGGTCGCTGTTTAAAAGCCTATGAACAAAAATCTGCTGACTTTAGGACTTCTTCACATACCCAACTGCTCATTTCTTTCCGCAAACCTCACCTTCCTGTTTCTGCTGCTACTCTGGCACGTTGGGTCCGTTGGATCATGTCTCTTGCGGGCATTGATGCTTCGGTGTTTGGTGCTCATTCTACCAGGGGTGGTCGGGCTCCCGTCTAGAGGATATCCTTAAGTCAGCAGATTGGTCTAATGATAGTGTTTTCAAGACCTTCTATTGTAAACCTGTGATTACTGCTTCTTCTCTGGTTGTTGATATGCTTTGAACTAGCATAATAGGAGCCTCCGGTCTTGCCATAAAATGTAGATTTTCCTAATAAGTTATGACGGAAAGTCTTAATTTTATTAAAGACACGGAGGCGAGTATTATCCCTCCACAACAGCTCTAATTTGTTCTGTTTCTCCCCCCCTAGCTACTCCAGCATTACCACCGCCTTCCTCGTGAGTCTGGTCCTGCCTCACCGGAGTCATTGTCGTCGACTTCCATCTGGCTACCATCTTGGTTTCCTCAGGATCTTTCGTCCATGGTGTTCCTCACTCAAGAACTGTTTACCTGGATATTGACTGTTTACCTATTGTTATTTTTAATTCCTCTGTTTTCATCTTCTTCCTAATTCGCACAAGAAAAGAGGACTGCTTGCGGTCAGATAGGTCCTTATATGGTTGGCCTGACCTGATTGGTTTTCTTTACGTTATTGTTCTCCCCATTGGCCAGTAGTTTTCTCCTACAGCCTTCTGGGGAGTGTAGTTTTTTACTTATCTTGCTGCTATTGGCATAAATGCAAGAAAAGAAAGCATAATACTCGCCTCCGTGTCTTTAATAAAATTAAGACTTTCCGTCATAACTTATTAGGAAAATCTACACTGGCATTATAATGCTTTTTCGCAATTGCGAAACCTATTACATTGCAAATACTTGTTGGTTTAAGTCGCGCAAAAGCTGTGGACAAACCTAGACCCTCCTTCACTTCGTTTCAGAAGAGAATCTTTCTTTATATCAGTTCAGATCTTGAGATCTTTCAAAAATTACGTTAACTGCTGTTTATCGTTTTTTTCGCGGATCTACCCGTCTAGCCCTCAGTCGGCCGGTCGAGCCAGTCTGCCACACCGGCCAGCCTAGCCTCCCGTCCCGGCCAACTCGCTCGGCGTACTAGCCCAGGGGGTACTAGGCATGGCTTATCTTTTCAGCCTCCCCGCTCTGTCCAGCTCTGCCCTCCCTCCAGCAGCCAACCAGCCCAGCCGAACTGCGGGGAACCAATCCGCAGTCAGCCATTAGCCGGTCAGCCTTGCGCTGGTCGGACCTAGGAGAGGTTTGCCAGACAGGGGGTCGACTTAGCCTTCCAGCCATGCCATTCGGGCCCGCCGTTCCACCGAGGTCGTCAGCCTGGCCGTGAGTCCTGGCTGACCTGCACAGCAGTCCAGCCAAACCCACCGACCTACGTAAAAAATCACCATCCAGCCAGTCTGCCCACTTCACAGTGAGCCGCCCAGCAGTCCAGCAGTCCAGCTACTAAAAAACGTTGACGTCATCTTTCCTTTACGCTCAGGAGTTTCATTGCCACACAAAGTGCCATGATTACATCCCGGCTGACCGATCTCCCCCTAGTGACCAGAAACACATTTAAACATATTTCTCATTCTTAGTACTAGAAAATACTATTTTACACGTGACAATAAAACGGAAGTCAGTGTGGCGTTGTAGTGGCTTCTGGGTATGCAAATAATCCCCCTTCAAAAAAATAAAAAAAACAACCAGCTTGTCTCATTCAGACAGACTTCCCTCTAGTGACAGAGGATGGTACTGCACCTGAAGCCTCCTGGAGAGTTCAAACCCCCCCTCCCTCGCGCTCTCTCTCACTCTCTTTAGCACACAACCAGACACACAAAAAACAAGCATTTGCAATGCAATCGGTATCGCAATTGCGAGATTTTGAGCCATTGGTATTGTACATGGCAATGCCTTTTATAATATTAAAAGTGCTTGGGCATATCAGCAACAACCGGCGATAATTATCGCTCAGCGCTCTTAGCGTGAGGATAATTATCGCCGGGTAACGTGGATTTTTATCGCTGAGATAGCGTGCTATTAGCAACGCTTATCTCCTCAGCGATAAAAATCCTCACGCTAACTGCCTAACGTGAGATTATCGCTGGAAACCCAGCGGTAATCTCACGTTAGCTTGTTGATAGGGACTCACAAACTTAGCCATGATATCCCCACCTTCCATAGGATATCATGGCTAAGTCAGTCCTGAAGCAGGCATAAGGAAAGTAGCGATAACAGGGCTATGCTTCATAGCGTGCGGTTTGATGATAGGAGAAATGTCGCTTAGCGACATTTCTCCTGTCATGTCAGGTCAGGAACGCCCACTTTGCATCTCACTTTGCAAAGCTGGGCGTCAGGAATCCCCACGCTAAAACAAGGTTTCACGCGTTAGCGTGACCTTGCTAATTAGGCGATAAAATTATTGCCGCTTTTCGGCCGAAAACGTCCGCTAAAGCGGCTATAATTTATTATCGCCTCTTTGTAAATATGCCCCATAGTCATTTACAATATCAATAGGTCAAAGTTTGGCAAAAGCGAGATCTATTGTATTGCAGAGCGCGGTGTCCCTGAAGCACGCGCTGCGCTCAGTTATTAAAGTTTTATTTAAAAAAGGAACGAAGACACAAGGAAGGTGGACACACTGATAGAGTTACACAGAGATGGGTTCTCAGGCAGACACAACGAAGGCAGACACACAGTGTAGGAGAGTAGGGTCTGCTATCCTATGGTCACCCCAAATGTTTGCTTTTTGCTTCACTGGTTTTTGACATATTGAGGCTGTGGGCCTGCTAATCAGACCCCCAGCCTGCTGTTCTCTCTACTAAATTTACACTATGCACCCTAGGTGCATAACCAATTGGAAGTGGATCACCCTGTGAGCCCCTGTACCAGTGTACACTAGGTACCCAGGGCATTGGTGTATCTAAGGCCTGCCAGGGGCTGAAGCATGTATTATGCCACCCCAGGCTTGGCCTAACAAATTTGACACAACTGGCTGATCACTCAGCTGGGGTAAGTTGGTGTAACCACCTCTTACTTAGGTGTAGTATACCTATACCTAACCTTAAATGGTACACATGTTAACCTATAAGTCACTCCTATGGCAGGCCTTAACAATCCTGAAGGCAGAGTGCTTGGTTCCATGTGAGATGGTGCTCTGGCATGAGCTGAGCCTGTCTGCAGTGGTCGGAACCACTTCCTTCTACTGTTTCCAGATATCGTCATACCATATACTCTTAAGTGCATTATGAACCTCGCGGTTAAATGCTATCTTTGGTTTGGCTTTATCAAAACATGTCGAGTAAGGTGTCATACGAATTGGAATACTAACCCCTCGCCAATTCTGGCGACGGGGTTAGCATTCCACCCTTCTAGAGGGACACGACATGTACAGTACCTGAAACCCGGGTAAAATCAGACATAGCCTCAGCTCCACAAAATGGATGCTGCCACCACAGACACAAGTCTGCCCTCCTGCTGCTGGGAGTCCTTCCAGCTTGGGAGGTGTGGACAAAGGGTTTCCTGCCAGGGGAGGTGCGTGCACCACCCCAGACAGGATTTTGTGTATTGGTCAGGTAGGGCTTGAAAGAAACCAGACATGCCTGAGGCTCACAAGGAGCCTCGGTGCATATGCCAGTTCAATCCGGTCCTGGGGCACACCAGTCCCGGGCCTGGGGCGAGCTGGACAAAGGATTGGGGGTGTAACCACCCCCCTTCCTGGTCCCACCCTTAGGGAGGGACCTAGCAGGTAGTCCGGCCCCTAGAATCCGCTTAAAGGTAGGAGCTGTGTCCTAAGACTTCAGACATCCTGGAATCAACTTATCTACAAGAAGAAGACGGGAACTTCGACGCTCTGCTGCACAGAGGACTGAAGGAAATCTCCCCTGTGGTCAGGGAGTGACCACCTTGCTAACGCAAGCACCATCCAGCGAATCAACATCTGCTTTGCCGCCGCCTCCCGCCGGAGCCCGAGCCCAGAGACTGACAAGACCTGGACCTCCAGACCTCTCACTGCCCGATCCACAGTCCCTGAAAAGAAGGAACCCGTGGAGGCACCGAGACACGTGGAGCCAGCCATCTTGAAAAGACCACGACAAGCTGCAAGCGCAACAACCGAGGCTCCCTCCAAGTTGTGCTTTGGGTCCTGAGAAGCCCAACACCCGAGCAGCATCTGCACCAAAGGCGAGCCCTCCAGCATCTCCACGATCTGCGTGGGGCCCCTCTGCATTTTGCCACTCGACGCGCCTAACCGGTTGCTGGCCCGCTGGCTAGTGGCCATCTTGGCGACGAACTTCAAGAACTACACCACTGGTCTGGTTGCTCCAGACTGGCCCTTGCTCCCCTCCAAAGGAGCAATCCCTCTGATCTTGCTGGTCAGAACCAGCAGCTTATTTCGTTTTCCACAACAATTGCTTTTGCCAAGGCTTGTTTGCTTTGATCAAGTTGCCGACACCGCCGACAGCGAGAACCTGCGTGGGACAGCTCGTGAACCGACTCCTGGACGTCGTCAACCTTCAGGGACCACGTGGCTGCAGAGACAAGCTGCACCTTTCCTCCTGTTTGCACCCGACATCGCCTGGTACCCACCTGGTGCCACGCTGGTCACTGGCTAGTGACTGTGAACACTGTCCCCTCTGCTTACAGGTCTTCTACAACTCCGATCCACCCTTGGATCCACCGCATCTCTTCCGGACCGATCGCCTGCAGCATCTTTGTCTACAGGCTCCGTTGAACAGATAGAAGAAAGAAACCCATTGAAAACCTATGGGAGCCCGCGTGTGTCTATTTGGTCTGCACACGCAACCCGTGGACCTCCTGGTCACTAACTAAAGTTAGCTCCTTGTAGGCCCAGCGATTCTAGAGGCCCTAGGCCTTTTCCCTTTCCTGTTCGTGGTACTTATACCACTATTTTAGTATATGGTTCGAGTGGCCACCAGGGCCTATCCATATAAAGTGCAACTTCTGTGTATTCTAACGTATTCTTGTTTAACGATTTGTGCTCCTGTGCTCATAAAGAGTCTAGGGGATACTTTGAGAAATAAATACATATATATTTTCAATATATATCTGTGTGGTGTCCTTTCATTGGTATAAAAGGGGGTTACATTTGGTAAAACAGCTTGCTTAACACGTTTCACGACTTTAGCCTCAAAGACTGCTTAGCCTACGCTACCACTAGGGCAGCTAGTCCGAAAAGGTTGACTTACAACCACACCATAAGGGTTGCTTGGCATGGTACAAGGTGGTCACTTTAACTAGTGAACATCATATACCAGGCCAACTTCTCACATTGGTGAGCAGCGGTTGGATTTGAGCTTGCTGTGTTTTACCATTGTAATCTCTTGGTTACCAACTGAAAGATCACATTGGCACCTGTAGGTACATATAAAACAAGATTAGATATACTTAAGTTCTACTGAACTTAGTTGTTGTAGAGCAAAGGGAGTAGCACACCCTGACTACAACTACTAGATAGGTTTAGTAGGAAAACCCAAGTGTAGGTAGATTGCAACACATCCACCCACACTTAAGAGCAATGGCTGTGGCAGAGGGGTCCAATGTACCCATCTCTGTTGAGAGTGACCCGCAGGGGCACCATCCATCTTTGCTACCCTAAACCAAAATGAGCTCAGGCAGTTGGCAAATATCAGGGGCCTTAAACAGCCCAAGAATCCTACTTCTGCTGAACTCAGAGAGCTTTTACAGGCTGATGAAGATCAGAAAGCTCTCAGGAAAGCCTCCCAGTTAGGCCCCTTAGGGACAGGAACAGGAGGCCCCCCTTCTGAAGATGCTACTGAAGTACCCCTTTCCAATAGTCATCCCTTAGATGAGAATCATACAACAGAGGAGGAAAGTGATGGGGATACAGATGCTAGTGGGGATGAAGGGAGAACTAGCCCAGTGCCAAGTGTTATTCGTGGCCCAGCTAACCTAAGGCTATTGGGGACTGACAATGGGATCATCCCATTGGATCTCCCCAGTGGACTTAACCAGGGGTCTGGGAGGCAAAGGAATCACTCAGGTGAATCTAATGCTTCTCATGCCTCTAGAGGCTCTCAAGGTCACTCCAGGAGAAGGATGACCACCCCTCAGAGGAGGGAGCATGAGGCCAGAATGCAGGAAGCCCAGCTGAGGATCAGGAAGCAGGAGCTAGAGGTAGCCCTGATGGAAGAGAAACTGAACAAGGCTAGGCAACCTAGAGAGAGTGGGTCTATACCCACTGGTGGCAGCATTGTCCCTAAGGACAAAGATAGGGTCTTTGATAATAGGAACCTGTCCAAGGTTGTGCCCCCCTACAAAAGTGGGGATGACATCCATAAATGGATGACTGCTCTTGAGAGAGCCTGCAAAGTGCAGCAGGTTCCTGAAGACCAGTGGGCAGCAATCTTATGGCTCTCCTTTGAAGGAAGAGGCAGAGATAGACTCCTCACTGTTAGGGAGGAGGATGTCAGAAATTACAGAGTCCTGAAGAGTGTCCTAGTTGATGGGTTAGGCTTAACCACTGAACAGTACAGGTTAATGTTCAGAGACACCCAGAAGACACAGACTCAGGACTGGTCTGAATACATTGAATGTGCCACTAAGGCTTTGGAGGGTTGGTTGCTGGGAAGTAAGGTATCTGATTATACAGGATTGTACAATTTGATGATGAGAGAACAGATTTTAAATAACTGTCAGAACCAGCAACTGCATCAACACTTGGTTGACTCAGATCTGACCTCTCCCCAAGAATTGGGAAAGAAGGCAGACAAATGGGTCAGAACCAGGGTTAAGCAAAAGAACCAGAACCAGGGCCAAGGGGGTGATCAGAAGAAAACAGATCAAAAGGGTGGAGATCAGAAACCTAAAGACCAGAAGTCTTCAACAGGGCCCCAAACTAGTACTAATGGGGGTGGGTCCCAGCCTAAAGGGAAGAAGAAAGAAGGTCAAAAGAAACCCTGGTGCAACTCTTGCAAGACTACAACTCACTGGACTAGTGATTGTAAAAAGGGTGGAGCCCCCAGCACTGTTGCCCCTAAGGCACCTGCTCCCAGTACTACTGTTAGCAGTGTTGGTCCCCAGACAAAGGGTGTGGTGGGAATCACTATGGGAACTGAAGGAGATTCTGACTTAGACAGAACCCTGACACAGGCAGTCCTGATCTGTGATGGGGACATAGATTTGTCCCTGACTGTGAGCCCCAGTAACCTGGGCAAGTACAGACAGACTCCTTTAATTAATGAAAAAGTGGCTCAAGCCTACAGGGACACATGTGCCAGTGTCACTATGGTGACACCAGGCTTTGTGAATCCTGGACAGTACATACCAGGTGAGAATTACCTGGTGACCAATGCCAGCAATGCCACTACTTCACATAGTGTGGCAGTTGTTAACTGCTCATGGGGAGGGGTAACTGGCCTCAAAAGGGTTGTGGTTAGTGCAGACCTCCCAGTAGAATGTTTGTTGGGCAATGACCTAGAGAGTTCTCTATGGTCAGAAGTGGAGTACAGGACACATGCAGAGATGTTAGGTATATCACCACATGTCCTTGCTGTGACCAGGTCACAGGCCAAAAAGTGCCTTACTGAACCACAGGTCTTGGATCCTGGAACAATGGACCAAGCACCTACCAAGAAGAAGAACAGGAGGGTCAAGGCTGTGCCTTCCCCCCCTGCCTCAGAGTGATGATCAACCTTCCCAGGAAGCTGATCTAGAGAACCCTGAAGGAACTGTCCCTGAAGAGCTTGAACCTGATCAGGTTGAGTTTCTGGGGACAGGGGGACCTTCAAGGGCTGACTTGAGGCAGGCTCAGTTTTCCTGTCCCTCTCTTGAACCCCTCAGACAGCTGGCTGCTGCTGAGGCTGCTGGGAATGCTCAAGGTACCCATAAAGTGTATTGGGATGAAGGGCTCCTTTATTCAGAGTCTAGAGACCCCAAGCCTCGTGCAACCAGGAGGTTGGTTATACCTCTGCAATTTAGGGGCTTCCTTCTTACCTTGGCCCATGATATTCCTCTAGCAGGACACTTAGGCCAGAACAAGACTTGGGACAGGCTTGACCCTCACTTTCACTGGCCTCACATGAATGAAGATACAAAGGAGTTTTGTCGCTCCTGTGTGACCTGCCAAGCCAGTGGCAAATCAGGTGGCACAACAAAGGCCCCCCTAATACCACTACCTGTGGTGGGGGTCCCCTTTGAAAGAGTGGGAATAGATATAGTGGGTCCCATGGATCCTCCCACTGCATCTGGGCACAGATTTATACTGGTGGTAGTGGATCATGCCACCAGGTATCCAGAGGCAATTCCCCTTAGGACCACTACAGCACCTGCTGGGAGTATTCTCCAGAGTGGGGTTTCCTAAGGAGGTGGTTTCTGACAGAGGTACCAACTTCATGTCAGGATACTTGACAGCTATGTGGAAGGAATGTGGTGTCAACTACAAGTTCACCACCCCTTATCACCCACAATGCAATGGGCTTGTTGAGAGATTCAACAAGACCCTAAAGGGTATGATCAAAGGATTACCTGAAAAACTCAGGCGAAGATGGGACATCCTTCTACCCTGCCTTCTGTTTGCTTACAGAGAGGTCCCACAAAATGGAGTTGGTTACAGCCCCTTTGAATTGTTGTTTGGGCACCCTGTAAGAGGCCCACTGTGTTTAGTGAAGGAAGGATGGGAGTTACCTCTCAAAAAGCCTAAACAAGACATAGTGGACTATGTACTTGGTCTCCGCTCCAGGATGGCTGAGTATATGGAGAAGGCATCCAAAAACCTTGAGGCAAGCCAGGCCTTACAGAAAGCTTGGCATGACCAAAAGGCTGTCTTGGTTGAGTTTCAGCCAGGACAGAAGGTATGGGTGTTGGAGCCAGTGGCCCCAGCAGCACTCCAAGACAAATGGCCTGGACCCCATACAATCCTGGAAAAGAAGGGAGAGGTCACCTACTTGGTGGACCTAGGAACTCCCAGGAGTCCCCACAGGGTACTCCATGTTAACAGGTTAAAAGCATATGTTGACAGGGCAGACATGGGCTTGCTCATGGCTACAGATGAGGGACAGGAGGAAGAGAGTGACCCTCTCCCAGACCTGTTGTCTCAGAACCCTGAGGATGGTTCAGTTGAAGGAGTGACCCTTGGAGGCAACCTCACTGATCATCAGCAGACTGAATGTAGACAAGTTCTACAATCATTTCAACACATGTTTTCCTTGATACCTAGCCAAACTGACTGGTGTACCCATGTGGTGGACACTGGTGACAGTCTGCCTGTAAAGAACAAGCTTTACAGACAACCTGACCACTTCAGGGACTGTATAAAGGCTGAGGTACACAAAATGCTGGAATTAGGTGTCATTGAACCCTCAGAGAGCCCCTGGGCTAGCCCAGTGGTTCTGGTCCCCAAACCTCACACCAAAGATGGCAAGAGAGAGATGAGGTTCCGTGTGGATTACAGAGGACTCAATGCTGTCACCAGGACAGATGCACATCCTATTCCAAGGGCAGATGAGCTCATAGACAAACTAGCTTCTGCTAAGTTTTTGAGCACATTTGACTTGACAGCTGGCTATTGGCAAATAAGATTAGCTGAGGAGTCTAAGGCCAAAACAGCATTCTCAACCCCAGGTGGGCATTATCAATTTGTGGTGATGCCCTTTGGTCTGAAGAATGCACCTGCCACCTTCCAAAGGTTGGTGAATCAAGTCCTTACATGGGTTGGATGACTTTTGTGCAGCATATCTTGATGACATTGCTGTCTTTAGCTCCACCTGGGAGGATCACCTGATCCACCCGAAGAAGGCTCTTGAGGCTCTGCAAAGGGCAGGCCTCACTATCAAGGCCACTAAGTGCCAGATAGGGCAGAGTAAGGTTGTGTATTTGGGCCACCTTGTAGGTGGAGGCCAAGTTCAACCACTGGAGAGTAAGATACAATCCATCAAGGACTGGTCCCCTCCAACCACCCAGACTCAAGTTCGAGCTTTCTTGGGCTTGACTGGGTACTACAGGAAGTTTGTTAAGAACTATGGGTCCATTGTGACTCCTCTTAATGATCTGACATCCAAGAAGATGCCCAAAAAGGTTCAGTGGACAGTAAGCTGTCAAAAGGCATTTGATGACCTGAAGGAGGCCATGTGCTCTGCACCTATCCTGAAAAGTCCTGACTACTCCAAAGAGTTTATTGTCCAAACAGATGCTTCTGAGTTGGGTGTGGGAGCTGTGCTGTCACAACTTAATGTAGATGGTCAAGACCAACCCATTGCTTTTATTAGCAGAAGGTTGACCCCCAGAGAGAAGAATTGGTCAGCTATTGAGAGGGAGGCCTTTGCTGTGGTGTGGGCCCTGAAGAAGCTGAGGCCATACTTGTTTGGCACTCACTTCAAGATTCAGACCGACCATAAGCCCCTTTTGTGGCTAAATCAGATGAAGGGTGAAAACCCCAAACTGCTTAGGTGGTCCATTTCCCTACAGGGTATGGACTTTACAGTGGAGCACCGGCCAGGTACTGACCATGGGAATGCAGATGGTCTCTCCAGGTACTTCCACTTAGGACATGAAGACGAGACTGGTCAAGGCTAGTTTAATGTCCCTGCGTTTGGGGGGGGGGGTTGTGTAGGATAGTAGGGTCTGCTATCCTATGGTCACCCCAAATTTTTGCTTTTTGCTTCACTGGTTTTTGACATATTGAGGCTGTGGGCCTGCTAATCAGACCCCCATCCTGCTGTTCTCTCTACTAAATTTACACTATGCACCCTAGGTGCATAACCAATTGGAAGTGGATCACCCTGTGAGCCCCTGTACCAGTGTACTCTAGGTACCCAGGGCATTGGTGTATCTAAGGCCTGCCAGGGGCTGAAGCATGTATTATGCCACCCCAGGCTTGGCCTAACAAATTTGACACAACTGGCTGATCACTCAGCTGGGGTAAGTTGGTGTAACCACCTCTTACTTAGGTGTAGTATACCTATACCTAACCTTAAATGGGACACATGTTAACCTATAAGTCACTCCTATGGCAGGCCTTAACAATCCTGAAGGCAGAGTGCTTGGTTCCATGTGAGATGGTGCTCTGGCATGAGCTGAGCCTGTCTGCAGTGGTCGGAACCACTTCCTTCTACTGTTTCCAGATATCGTCATACCATATACTCTTAAGTGCATTATGAACCTCGCGGTTAAATGCTATCTTTGGTTTGGCTTTATCAAAACATGTCGAGTAAGGTGTCATACGAATTGGAATACTAACCCCTCGCCAATTCTGGCGACGGGGTTAGCATTCCACCCTTCTAGAGGGACACGACATGTACAGTACCTGAAACCCGGGTAAAATCAGACATAGCCTCAGCTCCACAAAATGGATGCTGCCACCACAGACACAAGTCTGCCCTCCTGCTGCTGGGAGTCCTTCCAGCTTGGGAGGTGTGGACAAAGGGTTTCCTGCCAGGGAAGATGCGTGCACCACCCCAGACAGGATTTTGTGTATTGGTCAGGTAGGGCTTGAAAGAAACCAGACATGCCTGAGGCTCACAAGGAGCCTCGGTGCATATGCCAGTTCAATCCGGTCCTGGGGCACACCAGTCCCGGGCCTGGGGCGAGCTGGACAAAGGATTGGGGGTGTAACCAACCCCCTTCCTGGTCCCACCCTTAGGGAGGGACCTAGCAGGTAGTCCGGCCCCTAGAATCCGCTTAAAGGTAGGAGCTGTGTCCTAAGACTTCAGACATCCTGAAATCAACTTACAACTAAGAAGAAGACGGGAACTTCGACGTTCTGCTGCACAGAGGACTGAAGGAAATCTCCCCTGTGGTCAGGGAGTGACCACCTTGCTAACGCAAGCACCATCCAGCGAATCAATGTCTGCTTTGCCGCCACCTCCCGCCGGAGCCCGAGCCCAGAGACTGACAAGACCTGGACCTCCAGACCTCTCACCGCCCGATCCACAGTCCCTGAAAAGAAGGAACCCGTGGAGGCACCGAGACACGTGGAGCCAGCCATCTTGAAAAGACCACGACAAGCTGCAAGCACGACAACCGAGGCTCCCTCCAAGTTGTGCTTTGGGTCCTGAGAAGCCCAACACCCGAGCAGCATCTGCACCAAAGGTGAGCCCTCCAGCATCTCCACGATCTGCGTGGGGCCCCTCTGCATTTTGCCACTCGACGCGCCTAACCGGTTGCTGGCCCGCAGGCTAGTGGCCATCTTGGCGAAGAACTACACCACTGGTCTGGTTGCTCCAGACTGGCCCTTGCTCCCCTCCAAAGGAGCAGTCCCTCTGACCTGGCTGGTCAGAACCATCAGCTTATTTTGTTTTCCACAACAATTGCTTTTGCCAAGGCTTGTTTGCTTCAATCAAGTCGCCGACACAGCCGACAGCGAGAGCCTGCGTGGGACAGCTCGTGAACCGACTCCTGGATGTCGTTGACCTTCAGGGACCACGTGGCTGCAGAGACAAGCTGCACCTTTCCTCCTGTTTGCACCCGACATCGCCTGGTACCCACCTGGTGCCACGCTGGTCACTGGCTAGTGACTGTGAACACTGTCCCCTCTGCTTACAGGTCTTCTACAACTCTGATCCACCCTTGGATCCACCGCATCTCTTCCGGACCGATCGCCTGCAGCATCTTTGTCTACAGGCTCCATTGAACAGATAGAAGAAACCCGACGCACTTCGAGACCTATGCACCCGCTTCCTGTGGGTGAGGTAAAGCTGGCACTCCGGTGCCCAAGTGTAGAGTATCATCTCTATTGTCTGTGTTTCCAATCTTGAGCTCATAGTCCATCCGGAAGATCCTTTTTGCAGTAACTTTGTAACTTTTACGCACCCATTGAAAACCTATGGGAGCCCGCGTGTGACTATTTGCTCTGCACACGCAACCCGTGGACCTCCTGGTCACTAACTAAAGTTAGCTCCTTGTAGGCCCAGCGATTCTAGAGGCCCTAGGCCTTTTCCCTTTCCTGTTCGTGGTACTTATACCACTATTTTAGTATATGGTTCGAGTGGCCACCAGGGCCTATCCATATAAAGTGCAACTTCTGTGTATTCTAACGTATTCTTGTTTAACGATTTGTGCTCCTGTGCTCATAAAGAGTCTAGGGGATACTTTGAGAAATAAATACATATATATTTTCAATATATATCTGTGTGGTGTCCTTTCATTGGTATAAAAGGGGGTTACATTTGGTAAAACAGCTTGCTTAACACGTTTCACGAGTTTAGCCTCAAAGACTGCTTAGCCTACGCTACCACTAGGGCAGCTAGTCCGAAAAGGTTGACTTACAACCACACCATAAGGGTTGCTTGGCATGGTACAAGGTGGTCACTTTAACTAGTGAACATCATATACCAGGCCAACTTCTCACACCCAGGTAGTAGAGACACTCATGGATGGGCACACACAGGCATGCAATGACAGATAGACGCAGGGATACAGACACACCCACTGACTAATGGGCAAACAGGCATGCACACACAGAGACATACACACCGAGTCTGATACATGGATGGAAACAGGCATACAATGACAGAGAGACACAAATATAGACACACATGCACCCACAATCGGGCACACAGATATACAATGTTAGACAGACACACACTGACAGATGGCATACAGCCGGGCACAGAGGCATTCAATGAGAGGCAGATACATGGATAGAAACACATGCACCCACACCTCCAAGGATGGGCACACAGACAAACACAATAAACAAGCATTTACAACGCAATAGGTCTCGCATTTTCACAAGTTTAAGTGATTGGCATTGTAAATAACTATGCCATTTTATTTATCGGTTTTGAAAAACAACACATAAATAAAAATCATTGTCATTTACAATGCCAATAGCTCAAACTCTGGCAAATGCGAGACCTATTGCATTGCAAATGCTTGTTTTTTGTTGTTGTTGTTGCCCACAATAATAATACATATACATTATTTAATTAGAGCACAATTTACGTCTACTGATTTAATTGCCAAAATTTCATTTAGGCGCAAATGGTACATCCACCATCTTTGGATGGCAAATATGAACAGATTGTTTTATATCCTCTTGTATAGCGCTTGATACCATTTATATGGGCCGGTAGCGCTTTCCTACTCACTAAACGTTGATGGGAGTGACATTCATAGACATTGCTTCCCTGCAGTACCTCGGTGAAGTATCCAAAAGGCGAAAGAAAGCGCTTTATAACATATGAAAAAAATATGTACTTGAAGCTCCTCGGGTCTACTTGGAATCGCTTTTTGTCCACCATGACAACATTACTGCCTTCTGCGCAGGTGGCGCGGATCCACCACAACAGAGGGCCGATGTCTGTGCGAGAGGGATTGTGGAGAGCGGGGGAGGGGGTCCCAGAGCACGTGTCCAGTGTTATGCTTACACGAATCTGACAACATTTACAAGGCAGGACAAATGCCTGGATAATCCAGTCCGGTCCCCGGTTTATGTAAGTCATTAGTGAAAGTAGCAGGCTTCTGGGATGATAGAGGACACCTTTTTTGCTTATTCCAGTGCTGGGAGGGGCAGACGAGGCCCCACCCCTGGACACAGAATGACACCTCTCTGGGGCTACAATATTACACACGAAGCTCGACCTACGGGGGGGTGGCTAGGCATGTAACCCACCTCCGCTACCCCCACGCTCCTAAGCTTCATTCAGGGCACAATACAACCTCCAAACTCAGAAGGGACAACATAACACACTCCAAGCCAAAGGGGCGCAATGCAACACCCCCACCCCCGGGGGCACAAGATAACCCACTCCCGACATCTGAAGTGGGGCGGGGGGAGGGGTAAAATGTGACACATTTCCCACATCCGGGAGGGGGCACTACTACCGGGCTCATGGGGCACAACAGAGCACACTCAGCAACTCAGAAAGCAGATTGTAACACAAGTCCGCCCTCAGAGGCACTATATAATGTTATTACACACACATACCTCTCTCAGGGCGATGTTGTGCACTGCCCCGAGGAAAGTACAACTTACCTGCGGGAGATATGATGCGATATCACCGAGGCCTCTGAGGGGTACAACACTCACAACTACTCAGAGCTGTGTGGTATGCGTCACCCGAGGGTAACACATTACACACACACTCAGCTTTAAGGAGTCCCAATGTGTACCTCTCTTTCTATACCCTGCCCCCAAACACACACACACACACACCTCAGAGAGGCACCGTGTACACTGCACTGATGGAAGCGATGACAGAACTCACCCAGCATCGAAGGATCACACTGCACACAATACCGCGGCCTTCCACGCCCACACACAGCCCTCAGGACGATATAATGTCGAATGGCTTAGGGGGGGCGGATCATAACTCTCCTCACACACAAAGACGCAGGTGAACATCATATAATAACCCCCTCCCCCCCACATACACACAAACTCATGTGGGCTCCGTTTAACATATTCAGGGCAGAGTATATCCGCCTATCCCAGAGAGGGTCGACATACACCCACTGAAAGTTTGTCACTAGAACAACAGCGCACACCTCACAGGGACATAACGACACACTCTCCACAGAGGAGCACAACATACGCGCACACAAAACTCTACTGTATGGGGCTCTTCAAACTGAGCACACACCCATCAGAGTGGCAGAAGGCGCACCCAGTGGGACACAGTGTAACACACACTGACACACACATATGCAAACACACAGGGACACACACACATACAAATGCACACGCATAGACACACACAAACACACTATACACCCTCACACGCTTCTGAGTGGCACAGAACAGCATCCACGCAAGTGCACGAAGTACAACAGACACGCATCTCATAGGGGTGTGGAACTCTGTCTCAACGGGGCACAGGGCGCCCCCTCAGAAGATCGAACGTAAAACTCCCATTCGGACGGGCACTGTTCAAGGCCCCTGAGTTTGGGCACATATAAGACCCTCAATTTGGCATGCCATGAAAACCCTCTCAGATGACCCAACATACTCCTGTGCACACACACACACATATAAGATTGGACATGGTATAAAAACCCCACAGAGGGGCATGGTATACTCCCGTCCCTATAGCAAGAACTCCACACTCGCACACACACAAATCAAGACGGTACAAGAGCCCAACCCTACAAAGGGGAAAAGTGTAGAGGGCCCCATTGGAACACCCTCGATGAGAGGTAGCATGGACCCTCCCCCTCGCGTGCACACAACGCAAGCCCGGAGTGGTGTTTGACGACACAGTGAAACAGGCTCCAGCTGCAGGTACGGGTGTCCGTCAGCTGTGTACATGCATGTTACGTGATAACTGGGTGGCTGTCACCGTCATCAGGAGTGTGCCGGCGTGATGCTCAGGTGGCAGCTACCTGCTTTAAGCACCTCGATAAGTGTGTTTTTTAACCCCTGCATTGTGTAGCACTTCAATGTCCCTAATTATTCGTTATTGCGCCCCATTATTTCCCGCGACCCGCTCTTTGACGTGTGAGTATATTTGGGGGTGAGGGGTCCCGTCTCATCCCGGCCGCTGCTTATTATTGAGAAAGGGTTTTCCAGGGTAAGCCGGGAATAGTGATTGAAGCCTTGACGGTTTAACAACGAGTTGCAATTAGGATTAACTCCGGATTTAATTGATCACAGCCAACGAGAATGCTATCCGCCCCCAGCCCCCGTTCTGTCCCTACACAACACGCTAGCATCTCACACGCTGCCCCCTGAACCCCAATAGATCGGGGAAGTTAACGGCGGACAAACTTCCCCGCCCTGTTCTCACAAACTGAAATTAAAATACAATATCTGAGTATTACGGAAGGACAGCAGTATAGAAGTACAAGAGCAGAGCGTTTCCGAGTAGCGCCTAGGTGCCCTGTGATGGACACTGGGTGTTAGAATAAATGTACAATACAAAGCACTCACTAATCGAATACTGAAATAAAAAAAGTCAACACTAGGAGGTGGCTCAAGGTATAACGCTGCCGATTTTGGAGCTGAGGAACAGGGTTCGAGCCTGGGTGGGCTGTATCACGTAATCACATACAAACAAGTAGTCTCTAAATGAGTACATAACAGCCAGCAGCGGAACTAAACTGTAGTTGGTCGGTGCTGCTTCCTGCAAAACGGAGGCAAAACGGAAGTGAAGTACTGGACCACCAGCCAATAAATCAGTGAGATAAGAAGAGCAATGCCAGATGTAACCAATGCCAAGCAACAAGACAAATAGAGTCGAAATGGGTGGAGTTTCACCACTAATACTGATTACTTGATGCCTCATAGAGGCAGCACATGTGCTGCCCTACGCAAAACCTAAAAAAGGGCACACTGCTATAGATGCACACATATTGAAAGATGGGCAAACAGACATTGATGCAGCGAGGAATCCAAAATCCTCCCTTCGTCACAGACCAAATATCTCACTAACACATTCATTCAAAACTTTCACTGGTGGGGCCCAAAACACCAACATTCACACTTCATTGGTCTGTCTTTCTGAGAGATGATTGTTCCAAACGCTGACATGAAAGGAATACTTTATAACCTAAAGAAACAATACATTTACATAATTATGCTCCGACATATCCTATGCCTAATTTTCTAGATATTCCTTCCATGCGACTCGATAGATCTAAGTTAGTTGCGGGTTTAGATGATCTTCTAATTCCCTAATTTATCTTTGAATTTTAAACATTCCTTATATATAATAAACAACACAACTCATTTGAAAATAGTTAATACCAAGCTTTATCTCAATTAATGCAAATTAAAATGAAATGTTATTCAAACCGCAAATTACCATATTTACCTAATCTGGCTAATTGTCGTCCTCTAAGTCAATCAGGTTGTCCTGCAGCACGCTACAGTCCCATAGATTGGGTTGAGACCATTAGCGCGTACCAGTCAATCTATGCCCATTTAATTGTAGAGTTCAGTTCATCCGAAATTGGGCGGCAATTCAGCCCGTCAAAGATTCAGGGAAACAGCTGTCCTGCAGTGTCACCGTCCCTCCGTCAGCATAACGTCAGGAATCAGAAAGAGCGCGAAAATGAAGAAGCAGATACCACTCACTATTCTATGGTATTTTTATAGGAAAATCAACATATAATTTGTAACAAATATCACTTTTGGACGATCCTCATTGGTGGATTTGGGGTCAGTAGGTAAAGTTCTCACATATTTTAGCATATTAAGTCATCACACTTGCTGGTTCCGGTTTTTAAAGAAAGTCTATTGTCTGCCGATTTGGCATTTTTCCCAGGATGACCTTGGTGGGTACAGCTTGCCTGGGGTCAGGACGAGGCCATTGTTGCTCATCTTAGCGCAGGCGCACTTCACCCAGAACCTCGTGGAGTATCGTCTAATGCGTCGTGTCGAATGGGCAGCCATCTTTGTGGAAGCCCGAATGGTCAACTTAAGTAAAACAAACACAAAACGTAATTAAAACATGGAAATGGCTATTAAAATGTTAAACCCTCACTAATTCCCCTATGTGTATGTAATTATCTAGCATGATAGCAACATTCAAAGCGTTTATACTCACTATTTAATGCAACTTACAATTACGTCACAAAAGCAACATATAACATGCAATATTCTAATTTTCTAATGTTAGTATGCGTACATAATTTAGTTTACAAAAGTTCGATTGGCCTCACCCTGCTCGTCCTACCAGCGTGTTACCCCAAGGCATTGTGGTCCATGAAGTAGCGTCGGCGAATACGCCTGTGCCAAAGTTTTAGGTGAAAGTAAGTGTCGCGTTAGCCATCCCTGGACATGTGTTTCGAGGTAGTTGCCTCTCGTCAGCAGGGAGTAGGTATATGTGTGGGGTTGCCGCGTAGGCTGCCGAAAAAGTATTCTCAGGTAAAGTACCACTCATGGCGCGCAGGTGCTGATCCATGGGCTCGTCAGCCCCACCGGCTCAAGGGAGCCTAAATACAAAAAAAAGTCCGATTGGCCGCACCCTGCTCGTCCTACCAGCGTGTTACCCCAAGGCATTGTGGTCCATGAAGTAGCGTCGGCGAATACGCCTGTGCCAAAGTTTTAGGTGAAAGTAAGTGTCGCGTTAGCCATCCCTGGACACGTGTTTCGAAGTAGTTGCCTCTCGTAAGCAGGGAGCAGGTATATGTGTGGGGTTGCCGCGTAGGCTGCCGAAAAAGTATCCTCAGGTAAAGTACCACTCATGGCGCGCAGGTGCTGAGCCATGGGCTCGTCAACCCCACCGGCTCAAGGGAGCCTGAATACAAACAAAAGTCTGATTGGCCGCACCCCGCTCGTCCTACCAGCGTGTTACCCCAAGGCATTGTGGTCCATGAAGTAGCGTCGGCGAATACGCCTGTGCCAAAGTTTTAGGTGAAAGTAAGTGTCGCGTTAGCCATCCTTGGACACTTGTTTCGAGGTAGTTGCCTCTCGTCAGCAGGGAGTAGGTATATGTGTGGGGTTGCCGCGTAGGCTGCCGAAAAAGTATTCTCAGGTAAAGTACCACTCATGGCGCGCTGGTGCTGATCCATGGGCTCGTCAGCCCCACCGGCTCAAGGGAGCCTGAATACAAACAAAAGTCCGATTGGCCGCACCCTGCTCGTCCTACCAGCGTGTTACCCCAAGGCATTGTGGTCCATGAAGTAGCGTCGGCGAATACGCCTGTGCCAAAGTTTTAGGTGAAAGTAAGTGTCGCGTTAGCCATCCCTGGACACGTGTTTCGAGGTAGTTGCCTCTCGTCAGCAGGGAGTAGGTATATGTGTGGGGTTGCCGCGTAGGCTGCCGAAAAGGTATTCTCAGGTAAAGTACCACTCATGGCGCGCAGGTGCTGATCCATGGGCTCGTCAGCCCCACCGGCTCAAGGGAGCCTGAATACAAACAAAAGTCCGATTGGCCGCACCCTGCTCGTCCTACCAGCGTGTTACCCCAAGGCATTGTGGTCCATGAAGTAGCGTCGGCGAATACGCCTGTGCCAAAGTTTTAGGTGAAAGTAAGTGTTGCGTTAGCCATCCCTGGACACGTGTTTCGAGGTAGTTGCCTCTCGTCAGCAGGGAATAGGTATATGTGTGGGGTTGCCGCGTAGGCTGCCGAAAAAGTATTCTCAGGTAAAGTACCACTCATGGCGCGCAGGTGCTGATCCATGGGCTCGTCAGCCCCACCGGCTCAAGGGAGCCTGAATACAAACAAAAGTCCGATTGGCCGCACCCTGCTCGTCCTACCAGCGTGTTACCCCAAGGCATTGTGGTCCATGATGTAGCGTCGGCGAATACGCCTGTGCCAAAGTTTTAGGTGAAAGTAAGTGTTGCGTTAGCCATCCCTGGACACGTGTTTCGAGGTAGTTGCCTCTCGTCAGCAGGGAGTAGGTATATGTGTGGGGTTGCCGCGTAGGCTGCCGAAAAAGTATTCTCAGGTAAAGTACCACTCATGGCGCGCAGGTGCTGATCCATAGGCTCGTCAGCCCCACCGGCTCAAGGGAGCCTGAATACAAACAAAAGTCCGATTGGCGGCACCCTACTCATCCTACCAGCGTGTTACCCCAAGGCATTGTGGTCCATGAAGTAGCGTCGGCGAATACGCCTGCGCCAAAGTTTTAGGTGAAAGTAAGTGTCGCGTTAGCCATCCCTGGACAAGTGTTTCGAGGTAGTTGCCTCTCGTCAGAAGGGAGTAGGTATATGTGTGGGGTTGCCGCGTAGGCTGCCGAAAAAGTATTCTCAGGTAAAGTACCACTCATGGCGCGCAGGTGCTGATCCATGGGCTCGTCAGCCCCACCGGCTCAAGGGAGCCTGAATACAAACAAAAGTCCGATTGGCCGCACCCTGCTCGTCCTACCAGCGTGTTACCCCAAGACATTGTGGTCCATGAAGTAGCGTCGGCGAATACGCCTGTGCCAAAGTTTAGGTGAAAGTAAGTGTTGCGTTAGCCATCCCTGGACACGTGTTTCGAGGTAGTTGCCTCTCGTCAGCAGGGAGTAGGTATATGTGTGGGGTTGCCGCGTAGGCTGCCGAAAAAGTATTCTCAGGTAAAGTACCACTCATGGCGCACAGGTGCTGATCCATGGGCTCGTCAGCCCCACCGGTTCAAGGGAGCCTGAATACAAACAAAAGTTTGATTGGCCGCACCCTGCTCGTCCTACCAGCGTGTTACCCCAAGGCATTGTGGTCCATGAAATAGCGTCGGCGAATACGCCTGTGCCAAAGTTTAAGGTGAAAGTAAGTGTTGCGTTAGCCATCCCTGGACACGTGTTTCGAGGTAGTTGCCTCTCGTCAGCAGGGAGTAGGTATATGTGTGGGGTTGCCGCGTAGGCTGCCGAAAAAGTATTCTCAGGTAAAGTACCATTCATGGCGCGCAGGTGCTGATCCATAGGCTCGTCAGCCCCACCGGCTCAAGGGAGCCTGAATACAAACAAAAGTCCGATTGGCGGCACCCTGCTCATCCTACCAGCGTGTTACCCCAAGGCATTGTGGTCCATGAAGTAGCGTCGGCGAATACGCCTGTGCCAAAGTTTTAGGTGAAAGTAAGTGTCTCGTTAGCCATCCCTGGACACGTGTTTCGAGGTAGTTGCCTCTCGTCAGCAGGGAATAGGTATATGTGTGGGGTTGCCGCGTAGGCTGCCGAAAAAGTATTCTCAGGTAAAGTACCACTCATGGCACGCAGGTGCTGATCCATGGGCTCGTCAGCCCCACCGGCTCAAGGGAGCCTGAATACAAACAAAAGTCCGATTGGCGGCACCCTGCTCATCCTACCAGCGTGTTACCCCAAGGCATTGTGGTCCATGAAGTAGCGTCGGCGAATACGCCTGTGCCAAAGTTTTAGGTGAAAGTAAGTGTCGCGTTAGCCATCCCTGGACACGTGTTTCGAGGTAGTTGCCTCTCGTCAGCAGGGAGTAGGTATATGTGTGGGGTTGCCGCATAGGCTGCCGAAAAACTATTCTCAGGTAAAGTACCACTCATGGCGCACAGGTGCTGATCCAAGGGCTCGTCAGCCCCACCGGCTCAAGGGAGCCTGAATACAAACAAAAGTCCGATTGGCCGCACCCTGCTCGTCCTACCAGCGTGTTACCCCAAGGCATTGTGGTCCATGATGTAGCGTCGGCAAATACGACTGTGCCAAAGTTTTAGGTGAAAGTAAATGTCGCGTTAGCCATCCCTGGACATGTGTTTCAAGGTAGTTGCCTCTAGCCAGCAGGGTGTAGGTATATGTGTTTACTGCCGTTTACCTTTGACACATTTTTTTTTTTTCTTTGTCAGGGTGTCATTTCTGGTTCAGATACATCAATCGTCACCTTCCACAACACCCTTTTTGCTCGTCAGTCCTTGGTAACAAACTTGGCAACAAGTGCGCAAGCTATCCCGTTGACCTTTAACCTGTGAAGGGAAAAGGTCTCGTTAGTCAAATACATACAGTAAATTTTTACATTTACTTTACCTGTCTTCATCTTCCCTCTCCTCTCTCCCGTTGCCAGACTGGTTCCTGGATTGAAGGGAAGAAAAGAAGAAAAACAGTTTAGTGGCCCCTCTAGGGCCCCCCCCCATTTAAGGGTTTGGGGACCCCTTTGGGTCCGCTGTCATCGCCGTCGTTGCCTGAGCCTTCCAGGGCCCCCCCCGTGTAAGGGTACAAGGGGACCCCTTTGGGTCCTCAGGTTTCGTCGTCACTGTCTCCATCTGATCTGTCCAGTGCTGCGTAGTCTCGCAGGAGGCTGTGGATCATTTTACGGCATGCCAGGGTCGATTTCTCCTTTTTCCCTACTACCAGGCGGTTTCTGGAAAACAAGAGAACATCTTTAAAACAACACAGGAGCCTCCAGCAACCCTGGAGGTTTTCTAGTGCATGTGTCCCTGGGAACAGTCCATACATCACAGAGTCAGCAGTGATGCAGGTCGTAGGTATCCAGGCCCTAAGCTCCGTGCCTAGGGCCTTCAGCAGGTCCAGCGCGTACGTGCACTCCCAGAAGAGATGGTACGTTGTTTTGTCCACGGTGCACCCTCTCGGGCAGGACTTGTATCTGTTGAGCCCCCTTGCGTGCATGAAGGCTCTCACGGGGAGTCCCCCTTGTATGGCCATCCAGGCGATGTCCTTGTGTTGGTTTGTCAGCCGCTTGGATGCAACGTTTTCCCACTCATGGTCTGCTGTGGCTGAGGGGAGGGCGCCGATCGGCTCACTGATCTCTCTTGCACGTATCAGGCATTGGAGGAGTTTTGGAGTCCACATGACGGGGCGAACTGCCACACAGTCATACTCTCGCACAAACTTTTCCGCTTCCTTAACACATGAAGTACAACAAAGCATGCAGGTGAACACAGTATTTTGGAATTGTAAAGATTGAACCCCTGCTTACTGATACGATGAATATCATATGAAAATTAGAGTCACTTTCCAAATCTTATTAAGGATTTGCTAGCTTAGCAAAACAGAAACACATTTGAATATATTTCTCATTCTTAGTACTAAAAAATACTATTTTACACGTGACAATAAAACGGAAGTAAGTGTGGCGTTGTAGTGGCTTCTGGGTATGCAAATTCAGAAAAAACTTTTAGAAAAACAAAAAAAAACAACCAGCTTGTCTCATTCAGGCAGACTTCCCTCTAGTAACAGAGGATGGTACTGCACCTGAAGCATCCGGGACAGTTCAAGCCCTCCTCCCTCGCGCTCTCTCTCATTCACTTTAGCACAGAACCAGGCACACAAAAAACAAGCAAGCAAGGAGCAGAAGCGCTGGGAAGAGAAGCGCTGACACGTTAATTATGAATATTCACTTGGCAGACGCGAGGGAAGGAGCGCAAGCGCTGGGCAGAGAAACGCTGACAGGGAAAGAAGGCTAACCGCCTACACGAGTGAGGAAACACCGTTGCAGGTAAGCGCGAGCGCTCTGACCTTGGAGCGCGCAACGGTCAAAACCACAGAAGTGGAAATCCGCAGGTGGGGGGAACGAAGCGAGTCCGCGTCGTTAAGGAAATAGCGCCGCTCAGGAGCGCGAGAGCACTGAACACCACACAGAATGCAGTATACCCTGGATACATAAGCAATAATGCAAATTATAACAACAAGCGAAATGGGAGCAAAGATAAGTCACTTATCTGATCTGCTCGTCAGCGAAAAAAGGAAGCTACGCAGTCAGATGTGACGTTTTATTGGCAGTCATCTTGTGATTGGTCCTTAGGTCTCGTTTTTTCTACGTCCCCATTGGCCAGTTTGTTTACCTGGGCCCCTGGGAACTGTAGTTTTTTCGCACTTATCTTGGCTGCTGTCTAATAAATGATTTCAGGAAATGAGGGGAAAAAGGTCCCAATCCCTTACTAACCGTAAAATAAGCATAAATCCTTCTTGTGCTGGTTCTTGCCCGTAACAGGGGGAAGGCCCCTATCCCCCTAATTTAAGGTAAAGTTCTGAAGGTGTGTCTGGGCAAGAGTTTTGGTCTTATATTTCAGTGGAAAAGATTTCCAAATCAGTACAATTTGATCCGATGGAGTGAGTCATTTATTTGTACTTTATTCATAAGAATGAACGTAGAGAAAGAGATGGCACAGCTGTGAAATCTTTTCCCCTGAAATATAAGACCAAAACTCTTGCCCAGACACACCTTCAATGCTGTCTAATAAATGCAAGATAAGAAAGCTTAATAGGAGCCTCCGTGTCTTGAATAAAATTAAGACTTTCCGTCATAGCAACTAGGAAAATCTACATTGTCATTTACAATACAATAGGTCAAAGTTTGGCAAAAGCGAGATCTATTGTATTGCAGATCGCGGTGTCCCTGAAGCGCGCGCTCCAACGAAGGTGGACACACTGATAGAGACACACAGAGATGGGCACACAGGCAGACACAACGAAGGCAGTCACACATGTAGTAGAGACACTCACGGATGGGCACACACAGGCATGCAATGACAGATAGACGCAGGGATACAGACACACCCACTGACTAATGGCAAACACGCATGCACACACACCGAGTCTGATACATGGATGGAAACAGGCATAAAATGGCAGAGAGACACAAATATAGACACACATACACCCACAATTGGGAACACAGATATACAATGCTTGACGGACACACACTGACAGATGGCATACAGTCAGACACCCACTTACAGGCAGGCACAGAGGCATTCAATGAGAGGCAGATACATAGATAGAAACACACGCACCCACACCTCCAAGGATGGGCGCACAGACAAACACAATAAACAAGCATTACAATGCAATAGATCTCGCGTTTTCACAAGTTTAAGTGATAGGCGTTGTAATGCCATTTTATTTATCAATTTAGAAACCAACACTTAAATACAAAGCGTTGTCATTTACAACGCTAGTAGCTCAAAAACTTGCAATTGCGCAACCCATTATTGTATAGCAAATGCTTGTTTGTTAAACCCTTCAGTGCGGTTAAATCGAGCTAAAGCTGTGGACAGACCCGGGCCCTCCCTAAATTGCTTGCAGAATAGGAAGATTTTTTACATCAGTGCATATCCCGAAAGTGAGATCTCTCATAAATTACGTTAAATGCCGTTTATCGTTGACCAATGAAGTACAACGAAGCAGGGCAGGTGAACGCAGTGTTATAACTGTCTGATTTAAGGCACTGCCTACTGGTACGATGACTATCATATGAAAATTACAGTCACTTTCCAAATCTCATTCAGGATTTGCTAGCTTAGCAAAACAGAAACACATTGGAACATATTTCTCATTCTTAGTACTAAAAAATACTATTTTACCCGTGACAATAAAACGGAAGTGAGTATGGAGTTGTAGTGGCTTCTGGTATGCAAATAATCCCCCTTCAAAAAAATGAAAAAAAACAACCAGCTTTTCTCATTCAGACAGACTTCCCTCTAGTGACAGAGGATGGTACTGCACCTGAAGCTTCCTGGACAGTTCAAACCCCCTCTCCCTCGCGCGCTCTCTCACTCTCTTTAGCACCCAACCAGGCACACAAAAAACAAGCATTTGCAATGCAATCGGTATCGCAATTGCGAGATTTTGAGCCATTGGTATTGTACATGGCAATGCCTTTTATAATATTAAAAGTCCTTGGGGCATATCAGCAACAACCGGCGATAATTATCGCTCAGCGCTCTTAGCGTGAGGATAATTATCGCCGGGTAACATGGATTTTTATCGCTGAGATAGCGTGCCATTAGCAACGCTTATCTCCTCAGCGATAAAAATCCTCACGCTAACTGCCTAACGTGAGATTATCGCTGGAAACCCAGCGGTAATCTCACGTTAGATTGTTGATAGGGACTCACAAACTTAGCCATGATATCCACCTTCCATAGGATATCATGGCTAAGTCAGTCCTGAAGCAGGCATAAGGAAAGTAGCGATAACAGGGGTTATCGCTGCTTTTCCTGACGCTATGCTTCATAGCGTGCGGTTTGATGATAGGAGAAATGTCGCTTAGCAACATTTCTCCTGTCATGTCAGGTCAGGAACGCCCACTTTGCATCTCACTTTGCAAAGCTGGGCGTTAGGAATCCCCACGCTAAAACAAGGTTTCACGCGTTAGCGTGACCTTGCTAATTAGGCGATAAAATTATTGCCGCTTTTCGGCCGAAAACGTCCGCTAAAGCGGCGATAATTTATTATCCCCTCTTTGTAAATATGCCCCATAGTCATTTACAATACCAATAGGTCAAAGTTTGGCAAAAGCGAGATCTATTGTATTGCAGAGCGCGGTGTCCCTGAAGCACGCGCTGCGCTCAGTTATTAAAGTTTTATTTAAAAAAAGGAACAAAGATACAAGGAAGGTGGACACACTGATAGAGGCACACAGAGATGGGTACTCAGGCAGACACAACGAAGGCAGACACACAGGTAGTAGAGACACTCACGGATGGGCACACAGGCATGCAATGACAGATAGACGCAGGGATACAGACACACCCACTGACTAATGGGAAAACAGGCAGGCACACACAGAGACAAACACACCGAGTCTGATACATGGATGGAAACAGGCATAAAATGACAGAGAGAGACACAAATATAGACACACATACACCCACAATTGGGAACACAGATATACAATGTTAGACAGACACACACTGACAGATGGCATACAGTCAAACACCCACTTACAGCCGGGCACATAGGCATTCAATGAGAGGCAGATACATGGATAGAAACACACGCACCCACACCTCCAAGGATGGGCACACAGACAAACAGAATAAACAAGCATTTACAACGCAATAGGTCTCGCATTTTCACAAGTTTAAGTGATTGGCATTGTAAATAACAATGCCATTTTATTTATCGGTTTTGAAAAACAACACATAAATAAAAAGCATTGCCATTTACAATGCCAATAGCTCAAACTCTGGCAAATGCGAGACCTATTGCATTGCAAATGCTTGTTTTTTGTTGTTGTTGTTGCCCACAATAATAATACATATACATTATTTAATTAGAGCACAATATACGTCTACTGATTTAATTGCCGAAATATCATTTAGGCGCAAATGGTACACCCACCATCTTTGGATGGCAAATATGAACAGATTGTTTTATATCCTCTTGTATAGCGCTTGATACCATTTATATGGGCCGGTAGCGCTTTCCTACTCACTAAACGTTGATGGGAGTGACATTCATAGACATTGCTTCCCTGCAGTACCTCGGTGAAGTATCCAATGTACTTAAAGCTCCTCGGGTCTACTTGGAATCGCTTTTTGTCCACCATGACAACATTACTGCCTTCTGCGCAGGTGGCGCGGATCCACCACAACAGAGGGCCGATGTCTGTGCGAGAGGGATTGTGGAGAGTGGGGGAGGGGGTCCCAGAGCACGTGTCCGGTGTTATGCTTACACGAATCTGACAACATTTACAAGGCCGGACAAATGCCTGGATAATCCAGTCCGGTCCCCGGTTTATGTAAGTCATTATTGAAAGTAGCAGGTTTAGGGGACGATAGAGGACACCTTTTTTGCTTATTCCAGTGCTGGGAGGGGCAGACGAGGCCCCACCCCTGGACACAGAATGACACCTCTCTGGGGCCACAATATTACACACGAAGCTCGACCTACGGGGGGGTGGCTAGGCATGTAACCCACCTCCGCTACCCCCACGCTCCTAAGCTTCATTCAGGGCACAATACAACCTCCAAACTCAGAAGGGACAACATAACACACTCCAAGCCAAAGGGGCGCAATGCAACACCCCCACCCCCGGGGGCACAAGATAACCCACTCCCGACATCTGAAGTGGGGCGGGGGGAGGGGTAAAATGTGACACATTTCCCACATCCGGGAGGGGGCACTACTACCGGGCTCATGGGGCACAACAGAGCACACTCAGCAACTCAGAAAGCAGATTGTAACACAAGTCCGCCCTCAGAGGCACTATATAATGTTATTACACACACCTCTCTCAGGGCGATGTTGTGCACTGCCCAGATGAAACTACAACTTACCCTCGGGAGATATGAAGCGATATCACTTAGGCCTCTGAGGGGTACAACACTCACAACTACTCAGAGCCGTGTGGTATGCGTCACCCGAGGGTAACACATTACACACACACACACTCAGCTTTAAGGAGTCCCAATGTGTACCTCTCTCTCTATACCCCGCCCCCAAACACACACACACACACCTCAGAGAGGCACCGTGTACACTACACTGATGGAAGCGATGACAAAACTCACCCAGCATCGAAGGATCACACTGCACACAATACCGCGGCCTTCCACGCCCACACACACCACTCAGGACGATATAATGTCGAATGGCTTAGGGGGGGCTGATCATAACTCTCCTAACACACAAAGACGCAGGTGAACATCATATAATAACCCCCTCCCCCCACATACACACAAACTCATGTGGGCTCCGTTTAACATATTCAGGTCAGAGTATATCCGCCTATCCCAGAGAGGGTCGACATACACCCACTGAAAGTTTGTCACTAGAACAACAGCGCACACCTCACAGGGACATAACCAGTGCTTTAAGTGGGAAAAAAACCGGGGGGTGCTCTAAAAGGGGCGTGGTTAATGTCTTGAAGGGGCGTGGCCTATCCGAGTAGGGGCGTGGTCTAAATCAAAATAACTAGCACTGTGTGCTTAAGAAAATCATGAAGTCGCATCCAGCAAAGGATAATAAAATAGGCAAAAAGGTATATTTATTAAGTATAAACCATAAAAATACCAAACACTTTAAAAAACATGTAAAGAATATTTATATTACTTAGAAATCTATTGCAGGATTCCCCAAAACCCTCGAAGATATTCAGTGTGTTTGTTTTGCTGGGGTTTCTCACAACAATTTTCTTCAGCAGACCTTCTACCTTTTGCAAGCCAACTCTTTACATACAGCTTTGGGTCAAATGTTTCAAATGGAGGACCATTGAGTTTTATCCATAGGCATGAAGAAAGGGTCTCTACAAGAAGAGAGGCCCTTGTTGGACAAGCAATTAAGTTCATTGCGCTGAAACCTCTCTCGCAATCCGCAGTACTTGCTGGCAGGGTTTCCATGCAAACTACTAACTTTTTTAATGCTTCAGGGGTTTTCTTTCCACCAAAATCTTTGAAAAGTCTAAAAGCTTGTATAGTATCTCTTGCTGGCAGCTGAAATTCTGAACACAGTTTCTGGATATCTGTTTCCCCATAAACAATGCATTCATCACCAGAAGGCAAGTTGCCTGCATCTAGCACACTGAAGCTGGCTATAAGTTCTTTCTCAGAATCCGGGGCACATCGTTTATTGATATTTACTGAAAGACTTTGGTAAAACTGATTTTGATTAAGGGCAACAGAGTTACTTCTACCATGGGAAAGAGGAACATCCTTGAATCTGCCCTCGTCCACCGCTTTCTGAGCCGCAGAAGCAAACTCCCCTGGTGAGTTCTTCATTGCTAGAAATATACGTACTTGACTAACCAAAAGTCTGTGGGCATTAACAATTGTAATATCCCTCCTCTGTAAGGAGAGTGATAAGTCTTTGAGCTCTTGAAGCGCATCACACATTACCCCCAAAATTCTGATAAAAGAATAGGATGTAAGCTTCTTCAAGAGACCTTCATACTTACTCCGGTCTCTTATGGGTCTGGATGGGTCTTTAGAAGCATTCTCAAAATGTTTGCACAAGGCAGGGAAGCAGTTCCAAACCGCTTTCACAGATCTGTAACTGGATGCTACCCATCTAGTATCAAGCATTTTCCCTATCTTCTGAAGCTGTACACATACCTCGCTGGCGGCCAGATTTAGCTCTCTCTGGTTTTTTGGTGACATGTTGTATGTGGCATACAATGAGTCCATGAAAATCTTAAAGTGATTGACCCCAGCAACCTCATCAACTGTATCTGCCACAGCAAGTTCTAGTCTGTGAGCCAAACAGTGCCATGTCAGTACAAGATTTGGAAATTCTGATTTCAACAATGCTACTACTCCTCCTTTTTTACCAAACATTACTGCTGCTCCATCAGTACATACCGCAATCAAGATATCATGAAGCAGATTTGTTGTGAGTCCAACTTTTTCAAAGTAGCTTAGGAGAGCTGTCTTTACGCCAATAGCATTAGTTTCTGCCAGCTCCAGAAGGCCGAAATAGATGGTCACTGGGGTACTTTCATTTCCAAAAATGCCACGGAGGTAGATGATCAAGGTAGAAGCATTGCTAATAGAAGTGCTCTCATCAATTAATACTGTGATCTTTGGTTTGTGTTGTCTGATATAACAGACCAATCTTTGTTGCATTTCCAATGCAATGTGTTTTATTATTTCTGTTGCAGTCACATTGCTGTCCAAAACACGGCCCATTGCACTGCCACTCTTTGCCTGAAGGAGAATCAGATCAGGGTGGTCAGTGAAAGGGCGATCTTTTTTTGCCAAGTAGTAGGCAGTGTCAAATACCCTGCATGTGCTCTCCATATGTTTTGCATTACATTCGTGTACTGTCACCACAAATGTATTTTTCTGCTGAGCTGTAAGAATGTCCTCAGCTGCCAAGTGACCAGTGCTCGCCTTATGCTCCATAATCTTCTTCCTGAGCTGTTTCTGCCTAAAAGCTTTTCCGTCACCGGAAGGACCAACCTCGCCATCTGCCCACACTTTAGTTACGCGCATGCCTTGGGTGTTATTGTGCACTGAAAGACCTGTTGATTTAGCCCGTTTACAGGAAGAACATCCAATATTGCCTGACTTAAGGTACAACCATTTATATTCCTCCTGAAAGTAATACCACTGTTTAGTGTTCCAGCAGTCAGGGAGTTCGACAGTTTTTTTCTCTGGCACACATTGAAGTCTTTGTAAAGGTGGACTGTCCCTGTCAGACTCTTGCTGAGTATGACTAGCCTCATCAATAGTTGGTTGTACTGGACAAGACTCCCCTGTAACTCGCTGGCGCTTCAGTGCCGGTAGGAAGTCAATCATTGAAGACTGCATAGACTTGCGCTTCAGAGCAGAAGCAGATAAGCTACTAGTAGCCATGGTAAAATGTACAACTTCCTTCTTGAAGGCTGGACTGGTTATTCAGTTATTTTGTCAGGAAGGAATACGCCTCTTGCCCAGCCAACACCCTCCCATCCAGAAAATGCAGGTTGGCACGAGACTAAAAATTACTTAGATGTCACAAGCACGAACAGAAGCCCCCCCTCCCCGAACACAGGACTCTTGGAAGCATGAGGTTCTCACATATGCTTCAAGTACATCTGCCTCCTACGTCTACCTAACAATAAACAATGTGCAGCCACGGTTCTTAGTAATCCAGTACTTTTTGACTGTACACACTGGTTAAAAAAATATCCATGTTAACCTTTGTTCCCTAATAGTATAGAAAGGCTGTATTATTTTGTTTTTGTTTTTTAGAGTTTTATATAGCGCAAACTTGAACCGAATAGGTTATCAGAGCGCTTTACATAGCACCAGTTACGTTACATAAGGACACACATTCATTTTTGTTAGGCACGGGGAGATTAAGTGATTTGCCCAGAATCACAGGATGTTTTAACGACATTACCGAGACTCGAACCCAGTTCCCCAGGTCCGAGGTCGAGCGCCCTAGCCGTTAGGCGTTACAACAAACAAATGATGGACGGAATGCTGACAATGCATACATTCTCCCCCAGTCAAGAGATCTGGGTTAAATCCATCGTTCTTTTGCCCTCTACACCACCCCAGTTTAGACATGGCCATATGCAAATCAGTCTTGACCCTGTGCCTCATGGGAACAGTCCAGCCCGAACTGCCAAGCCATGTCTTCCCTGGACCGGAATCAAGCATCCTAGGACCGGTTTCTGGCTATCAGCCGTCATCAGCCAGGATAGCTTGACTCCAGTGGCGTAGTGAGCACGGGTCCCACGTCTGGGAATACCCATCCCACTTAGGAGGAAAAGCGTTACAACAAACAAATGATGGACGGAATGCTGACAATGCATACATTCTCCCCCAGTCAAGAGATCTGGGTTAAATCCATCGTTCTTTTGCCCTCTACACCACCCCAGTTTAGACATGGCCATATGCAAATTAGTCTTGACCCTGTGCCTCATGGGAACAGTCCAGCCCGAACTGCCAAGCCATGTCCTCCCTGGACCGGAATCAACATCCTAGGACCGGTTTCTGGCTATCAGCCGTCATCAGCCAGGATAGCTTGACTCCAGTGGCGTAGTGAGCACGGGTCCCACGTCTGGGAATACCCATCCCACTTAGGAGGAAAAGCGTTACAACAAACAAATGATGGACGGAATGCTGACAATGCATACATTCTCCCCCAGTCAAGAGATCTGGGTTAAATCCATCGTTCTTTTGCCCTCTACACCACCCCAGTTTAGACATGGCCATATGCAAATCAGTCTTGACCCTGTGCCTCATGGGAACAGTCCAGCCCGAACTGCCAAGCCATGTCTTCCCTGGACCGGAATCAAGCATCCTAGGACCGGTTTCTGGCTATCAGCCGTCATCAGCCAGGATAGCTTGACTCCAGTGGCGTAGTGAGCATGGGTCCCACGTCTGGGAATACCCATCCCACTTAGGAGGAAAAGCGTTACAACAAACAAATGATGGACGGAATGCTGACAATGCATACATTCTCCCCCAGTCAAGAGATCTGGGTTAAATCCATCGTTCTTTTGCCCTCTAGGCCAACACCTCTCCCCTTAAATCCTCCATCTGCATATCTCACATCATCCAACTATTCCCATAGGCATATATGAGACTGTCACTCCGTGTGGCCTACAAAGAGGCCACGGATTGGATGTGCATGCAGTCTGCACGCCTCTATGACCTACTGACACACTGAGAATCTCACACTGCATTCTGCCTCGGCTTCAACCATCTCAACCTTGCCACATCATAAACACCGATCCCTAATTTAAACTCCGACGCCCACAGATCACTCAGTTCAAAGTATGCAGTACACAACAGTTGTGTGTTGCACGAAACAAAAACTACTTCCTGGTTGGGGGGGTGGGGGGGGTCGACGACGACGACGACAATTCCTCTTAGGGAATGCAAGATGAAGTAACAAGTGACTGCATGCATAAAGCACTCTCAACGGATACCATCTCTGGGTGATGAAGAGGGCTTGGAGTCAACAAATACTTGGACAGACTGTCAGAGGGCTATAATTAGCATTTATATAGTGCACAACCTGCCATAAACTGCACTTACCGAGAAAGGATGGGGCTCCACAGGTGAAAATGCTGAAGGTCGGGTTTACGTGCTGGAGCAGGCTGCCTGGGGTCCTCTGCCTCTTCAGTTTTTCAGCATCCCACTCTGGCACCACCTCGACGTTGCTCCTGGATTTGTCCCGCGCTGCCACCACCTCGACGTTGCTCCTGGATTTGTCCCGCGCTGGCACCACCACGACGTTGCTCCTGGTCCTGGATTTGTCCCGCGCTGGCACCACCACGACGTTGCTCTCCCGCCGGAAAAAGAGAAGAGAAGGGAAATCCCGAGAGAAAATGGCTCTCTTAAAGGATTTCCCTTCCTCCAACAAAGCTCACCTGGCATGACGTCATGCCGTCGTGCCGTGGACGTCAGGCCGTGACCACTGAGCTGATAGGTTCCCAACAAGTTCAGCAAAGTGGAGGATGGCGAAGGGAGACGGGGTCAGGTTACCTAACAGTGCAGCAACAGTGGGCAGAGTCTGAGCACCGGCAGTTTTTTTTTGGGCCCTCAAAACGGGTCCGAAAAAAAAAAAAAATAAAGAACGGACTACCTTTAGTAGCCACGAAAATAGAGCCCAATAGAGACCCGTTTCGAGGGCCCCAAAAAAAAACTGCCGGTGCTCAGACCCGGACAGACCCGGCCCACTTAAAGCCCTGGACATAACATCACACTCTCCACAGAGGAGCACAACATACGCGCACACAAAACTCTACTGTATGGGGCTCTTCAAACTGAGCACACACCCATCAGAGTGGCAGAAGGCACACCCAGTGGGACACAGTGTAACACACACTGACATACACATATACAAACACACAGGGACACACACACATACAAATGCACACACATAGACACACACAAACACACTATACACCCTCACACGCTTCTGAGCGGCACAGAACAGCATCCATGCAAGTGCACAAAGTACAACAGACACGCATCTCACAGGGGTGTGGCACTCTGTCTCAACGGCGAACAGGGCGCCCCCTCAGAAGATCGAACGTAAAACTCCCATTCGGACGGGCACTGTGCAAGGCCCCTGAGTTTGGGCACATATAAGACCCTCAATTTGGCATGCCACCGAAAACCCTCTCAGATGACCCAACATATTCCTGTGCACACACACACATATAAGATTGGACATGGTATAAAAACCCCACAGAGGGGCATGGTATACTCCCGTCCCTATAGCAAGAACTCCACACTCGCACACACACAAATCAAGACGGTACAAGAGCCCAACCCTACAAAGGGGAAAAGTGTAGAGGGCCCCATTGGAACACCCTCGATGAGAGGTAGCATGGACCCTCCCCCTCGCGTGCACACAACGCAAGCCCGGAGTTTGGTTTGACGACACAGTGAAACAGGCTCCAGCTGCAGGTACGGGTGTCCGTCAGCTGTGTACATGCATGTTACGTGATAACTGGGTGGCTGTCACCGTCGTCAGGAGTGTGCCGGCGTGATGCTCAGGTGGCAGCTACCTGCTTTAAGCACCTCGATAAGTGTGTTTTTTAACCCCTGCGTTGTGTAGCACTTCAATGTCCCTAATTATTCGTTATTGCGCCCCATTATTTCCCGCGACCCGCTCTTTGACGTGTGAGTATATTTGGGGGTGAGGGGTCCCGTCTCATCCCGGCCGCTGCTTATTATTGAGAAAGGGTTTTCCAGGGTAAGCCGGGAATAGTGATTGAAGCCTTGACGGTTTAACAACGAGTTGCAATTAGGATTAACTCCGGATTTAATTGATCACAGCCAACGAGAATGCTATCCGCCCCCAGCCCCCCGTTCTGTCCCTACACAACACGCTAGCATCACACACGCTGCCCCCTGAAACCCAATAGATCGGGGAAGTTAACGGCAGACAAACTTCCCCGCCCTGTTCTCACAAACTGAAATTAAAATACAATATCTGAGTATTACGGAAGGACAGCAGTATAGAAGTACAAGAGCAGAGCGTTTCCGAGTAGCGCCTAGGTGCCCTGTGATGGACACTGGGTGTTAGAATAAATGTACAATACAAAGCACTCACTAATCGAATACTGAAATAAAAAAAAGTCAACACTAGGAGGTGGCTCAAGGTATAACGCTGCCGATTTTGGAGCTGAGGAACAGGGTTCGAGCCTGGGTGGGCTGTATCACGTAATCACATACAAACAAGTAGTCTCTAAATGAGTACATAACAGCCAGCAGCGGAACTAAACTGTAGTTGGTCGGTGCTGCTTCCTGCAAAACGGAGGCAAAACGGAAGTGGAGTATTGGACCACCAGCCAATAAATCAGTGAGATAAGAAGAGCAATGCCAGATGTAACCAATGCCAAGCAACAAGACAAATAGAGTCGAAATGGGTGGAGTTTCACCACTAATACTGATTACTTGATGCCTCATAGAGGCAGCCCATGTGCTGCCCTACGCAAAACCTAAAAAAGGGCACACTGCTATAGATGCACACATATTGAAAGATGGGCAAACAGACATTGATGCAGCGCGGAACCCAAAATCCTCCCTTCGGCACAGACCAAATATCTCACTAACATATTCATTCAAAACTTTCACTGGTGGGGCCCAAAACACCAACATTCACACTTCATTGGTCTGTCTTTCTGAGAGATGATTGTTCCAAACGCTGACATGAAAGGAATACTTTATAACCTAAAGAAACAATACATTTACATAATTATGCTCCAACATATCCTATGCCTAATTTTCTAGATATTCCTTCCATGCGACTCGATAGATCTAAGTTAGTTGCGGGTTTAGATGATCTTCTAATTCCCTAATTTATCTTTGAATTTTAAACATTCCTTATATATAATAAACAACACAACTCATTTGAAAATAGTTAATACCAAGCTTTATCTCAATTAATGCAAATTAAAATGAAATGTTATTCAAACCGCAAATTACCATATTTACCTAATCTGGCTAATTGTCGTCCTCTAAGTCAATCAGGTTGTCCTGCAGCACGCTACAGTCCCATAGATTGGGTTGAGACCATTAGCGCGTACCAGTCAATCTATGCCCATTTAATTGTAGAGTTCAGTTCATCCGAAATTGGGCGGCAATTCAGCCCGTCAAAGATTCAGGGAAACAGCTGTCCTGCAGTGTCACCGTCCCTCCGTCAGCATAACGTCAGGAATCAGAAAGAGCGCGAAAATGAAGAAGCAGATACCACTCACTATTCTATGGTATTTTTATAGGAAAATCAACATATAATTTGTAACAAATATCACTTTTGGACGATCCTCATTGGTGGATTTGGGGTCAGTAGGTAAAGTTCTCACATATTTTAGTTTATTAAGTCATCACACTTGCTGGTTCCGGTTTTTAAAGAAAGTCTATTGTCTGCCGATTTGGCATTTTTCCCAGGATGACCTTGGTGGGTACAGCTTGCCTGGGGTCAGGACGAGGCCATTGTTGCTCATCTTAGCGCAGGCGCACTTCACCCAGATCCTCGTGGAGTATCGTCTAATGCGTCGTGTCGAATGGGCAGCCATCTTTGTGGAAGCCCGAATAGTCAACTTAAGTAAAGCAAACACAAAACGTAATTAAAACATGGAGATGGCTATTAAAATGTTAAACCCTCACTAATTCCCCTATGTGTATGTAATTATCTAGCATGATAGCAACATTCAAAGCGTTTATACTCACTATTTAATGCAACTTACAATTACGTCACAAAAGCAACATATAACATGCAATATTCTAATTTTCTAATGTTAGTATGCGTACATAATTTAGTTTACGTACTAATTAGGCCATGCAAATGCAAATACCACGTGTAATTCATATATTAGTATGATTGATTAATAAATCACTTCAAACATTTCATACAGTTATAATTAATTGATTATTCTAATTAGTATAGACATGCAAATGGGGAGGGTATACAAAATTTTGCATTACCCGCTCCAGCACATGTACACACACATGGCCACAGAGATATACAATGAGAGGCACACACACATATACACATGAGACAGGTTGGTACTCAGACATGCACACTGTAGGAAGCTGGATTGCCCAGTGAGGCAAATCCTTCCACCGCCTTGTACAACTAGCTCCTAGAAGACAAACACTGGGGCATATGTACATCCCTAGTTAAGCATTTCATGGGCAGAATCAGTTAAGGTGTCAGCATGTTGAGTCTTCCTTAGAAGTCTCTCCACTCCATTGGGTCAAGTAGCATGAAGCTACAGAGACAGAGCTCATTCTACGATGCTCTCTCTCCAAAGGGCTTAGAAGAAGTGGGGTCTTTCCCCAAGTACAATATTCCCTATATCTCAGGTATCTTCCCAGTATGCATTTGTTCACGCATAGTTGGCAGGATGTGCCCAGAGGTGGGTCACTTGCTCACTTTGCCACTGGATTCAATCTAGCCTGGCTGATGAGGGGTGTTACCCTGAAACTGGTCCCAGGATGCTTGTTTCCAAACCAGGAAAGATCTGGCTTGGCAGTTCGGGCTGGACTGTATCCATGAGGAACAGGGTCAAGACTGATTTGCATATAGCTGGGTCTGAACTGGGATGGCAAAGTGAGCTAATGAACGATGATGGATTCAACCCAGATCTGTGACAGGGGGTGATTGTCTGAAAAGTTTCAGAACTCTGTCCTTCTTACCTTTGTGTTTGCTTTTTCCACTCTATGCGTCAAATAGGCCAGCTTGAAGCTACAGAGACAGAGCTCGTTCACTTTATGTGGCTTTTCATGGTCTTACAAATACAAGCCCCTTTCACGCAGAACACTGGGTGAAAGGAGCATTCACAGCACCCATAGCTTTTTGACACCTGCCCCACATTTACGAAAAATCTAACATCTGAGGCAGCACCAAAAACGTATGCCACCGGGGGGAGGAGCCTAGCCTGCAGCCGAGATGGCCGCCTAGCTCTTCGGCTCCGCCGACCCTTGCGCCCTTCGTCGATATCCTGGCAAGAATCCTGCGCCTCCGTGCCCTACGCTTACCTGCGCCACGTTCCTGACCACGTTACTGTGACTCCGGTCGAGAACGGAGCTGCCCCGGCGGAGTTGAGCCCCGGTTTCCATTCCGGCCTTCCAAGCGGTCGCAGCCGGGCCATTGTTTAGTGGGGACGGCCGGCGGCGACAACGATAGCAGCGGCCGCTGTGGAGAGGGAGGAGCCGGTGCACCGGACCTGGAGCGCGGCGCTGGGATTCTCACAGCAGCCTTTTCCATGCTCGGCTGCCCAGCGCGCCCCGCTCGCAACATTGTATCCGGCTCTCGTATACTGTATCCCGGCCCAGCTGGGAGAGGGCCGGGATCGCTTCTTTGTTGCAGCCTACAGCAGCGGACGCCATCTTCCGCATCGGAAACCCTGGTCTTGCCGGTGGGTTTCCCTGCACCACAGATTCCCCTGTCCTTGAAGCCTCTCCACGACCGGCTGCCTCCACGTTTCCGGCACCACCGGGGCCCCGCAGAGAGCTCATCACTTTCCAGATACCGATGGCTGGTGAGGGTGGCTTGCTTCCCGGGGCGCTCGAGGGTTGCTTGCCTAAGATGGCGGACGCAACAGCACCCTCCATCCTTGATCCACCGCTGGGGCTTCGCGACATCCTGGCAGCACTGGAGGACCTGCGGTTGGCCTTCCACGACTCTGCCACTGGTTTGGAGGACCGGTTCGATTGGACTTTTTCAGCTGGCCATGATGATTCTCCAGTGCGGCATGTTAAGCCACATCTTCAGTCGACTGTCGGTGGATCACCCGAGTTGAGGTATGTGGCAGTGACGGGGGGACGTGTCCCAGTGCCCGCTGCGGTACTCTTCGGCTCTGCCCTGGAGGAGTCTGACAATACTGCTCCCTTGGTATGGCCGGAGCTTGTGTCTCAGACGCCGTTTTGCCCATCTCTTTTGTCCTTTGGTGCCACGTTTCTGAGCGTCCTCCTGGACTTGCTTCCTGTACATCGGCCGGCCGCTACTCTGGAACTTATGCATCGTCCTGCTCCCTGTTGTACTAGCCACGGCATAGCAGTGGCGCATTCTGTGGTCCTTTACTATCGAGCTTCACTCCAGTTTGACTTGTCTTTTACACCTCGACTTCTGCAACGGACTCCATGGTGGCCCATCCCGTCCAGGTTGGCTGTACTGCAATTGGATTCTGTTGGACTGCAGATTCGAAGGGGCCAAGGCTGAGGAAGGGGGTTTTTCTTGTTGCACATTGATACGTATATGGCTGGGACTGGGACTTGTGACTGTTGGAGGTACATGTAGCATGGGTGTTAGGTCGGGGCCTGGGGTAGGGTGACCGCGGATAACGATTTTGTTTGCATTGAATAGATCCTTGGCCCTCCTCCGATCAACCGTGACAGTCTTTTTCTTTTTCTTCTCTTTCTCTTCTCCTACATTTCGGGTACTCTTTTGGGGCGACAGACACACTGCTAGGGGGGGGTAGGCCGTAGCCTCTGCATGCGTGTAGGGTGGGGGGTATATTTCCTTGTTGGGTTTTTTCTATGGGCCTCCTTTTTTCTTTCTTTCTTTTCTCTTTTTCTCTTCTCCCTTTCTACTCTTTACCTTTCTCGCTTGCTCTTTCCTTTCTTCTTTCTTGGGTCGATGGGAGGATTGGGAACTCGTGGGTAGTGCTTGGGGATCGTCATGTGATATGCTTCTTTTCTATCCTGATTTCATTGAGTGAGATTGATTACCTTACGGATAATGCTTGCTGACCCTTCTGATGATCGTTGCCCACTATAGTCCTAACTGCATTGCTTTGATTCGGATCCTTCCAGACCTGTTGCTATGGACTTATTTCAAAACTTTATAAAAATTAAACCTCATCATCCTGGCGCTCGGCGGCACAATTGTGTGTAACGTGACCGGGTCTATTCGTGCTTGTACTGATATGCTGCTGAGTTGTATAATTGCTTGCTGATGTGCCCTTTATTGTCGAGGCCGGCCTGAGGGTTGTAGGCCCGTATTTGTCTGCACATACTGTTAAATAAAGGTTTTCCAAAAAAAAAAAAAAAAAAAAAAAAAAAACGTATGCCACCACAGGGGAGGTGTACGTGAGGCACAACAAGGATAAATAACTTAATTTCTCCTAGTTTTTCCTCTTTCTACATGTGCTGCATTCTGCAGCATACATAGAAAGAGGAAAACACCTCTTATGATTGTTTTTGTGCAGGAAAGTTTCCCTTCCTGCACAAAAATAATCATCTCGTAATGCAGGCACCTTTGCACCATGGTGCAAAGGTGCCTGCAATGAAACATGGCAACCCATTGTGTGCCGGCGCAGAGGAAAAGGACAGGAATGCACCGTATCTAATAGATGCAGCACATTCCAGCCCTTTTCTTTTGCCGTAGGGCAGTGCAGCAGCAAGGCCTGCTGCGCTGCCCTATGGCAAAAAACCCATAAATTAGGCCCTTTATGTGGATGCAGTCTATGCTTGTGATTATATGGCACCCCAAAAATGGTAATTGGATTTTGTGCTACATCACCTTATTCACAAGGCAGGGTTAAGCCACTTAACATGGCTTAGCGCCACCTTGTGAATAAGGCACCCTTTCACGCTATACTTAGCATGAAAGGGGCAGGCAATGGGTGTTGTGGTGGGTGTTCCACCACAACACCCATTGATTTTGACGCTGCCCCATATTTACAAGGGTGGCATAAATAAGGAGCAGTACCAAAATTACGACCAGGGAAAACCTAGGCGCACCAAGGAGAAATGTTTAATTTCTCCCCGTTTTTTCTGTTTGCTTCTGTGTCGCATTTTGCAGCATACAGAGAAACAGCAAAACACCATTGATTGTTTATGTGCAGGAAGGTGTCCCTTTCTGCACATAAACAATCAATAATGTTGATTTGGTGATTCTATGTGGGCTGCATTCTGCAGCACGCAGAGAAGTGGCAAATCGCCATTATTTAATGATTTTTTATATGAAGGAAGGGACACTTTCCTGCACATAAATAATCATATTATAAAAATGACGATTTGCAATTTCTATGTGTGCTGCGTTACGCAGCACACACAGTAGTTTCAAAACGCCATTGCTGATTGTTTATGTGCAGGAAGGTACACCTTCCTGCACATAAACGATCATTCCCCTCCACGCAGGCACCCATGCACTATGGTGCAAGGGTGCTTGCATTGGCGCTAGGCAGTTAAATTAGCACCAGGGGAGGGAAAACACGAGGCTGCACCGTATTCTTGTAAATTAAGTGCAGCCCTGTGTTTCAGAAGTGGCAGAGTGTGCCGTTAATGCAAGGAGGCTAAGGCATTGCTCCGCCACTTCCTTATAACTAAGGCTCCCCAGTTTTGCAACTAAGGGTGCTCCAGCAGACCTTTATGCACCAGAGTTATCTAGATGTTTTATTGTTGCATGAAAACTCCTGGACACACAAATAATTCAGCCACACTGACGGTCAGTTTTAAAACCCTGTTATTTAAACAAAGGACCCTCCATCCCTCAGGTGAGCTCTGGGTGCTGTGTGCGACAGAGGTTCTGGCAAGTAAACAAAACAGATCTCATCTCTGTGAGAAAAGCAGTAACTCACAGCTATCCTCATAAAATACAAAGGGGCATATTTACTATCCCCTATCGCCACCAGAACGTCACTTTTAGTGACGTTCTGGTGGCGATGCGGGCATCACATTTATTTATATGGCAGCAACGCTGCTTTGTAGATAAGGCACCCTTTCACGCTATACTTAGCTTTACAGGGGAGGGCAATGGGTGATGCGGTGGGTATTCCCTCACAACACCCATTGATTTCAACACTGCCCCATATTTACATGGGTGGCGTAAATATGGGGCAGCGCCAAAATTAAGACCAAAAATAACCTGGTCTTAACATGGTGCAACAAGGAAAAATGCTTTATTTCTCCTCGTTTTTGCTGTTTCTATGTGTACTGCATTAAGCGGGCCTATTCAAAAGGCAGTGTTAAGCCATGTTAAGTTGCTCAACGCTGCCTAGTGAATAAGGCCAGGCCCCTATCGCCACCACAACGTCACAGAAAATGACGTTGTGGTGGCGATTGGGGCCTGTGAATATGCCCTGCAATGTTACAACAAACTGATCATGCAGCCAAATGGCTCAAACGTGCATATCCCACAATGCACCCAAACAGCAGACTTCACTCAAAAGGTGATGTAATATAATGAGCAGCAGGGCTATGCCTACAACACCACAGGGCGGGGACAATGCATATCAGAAATGTGTCAACCAAATCTGTACTGCATGACTTGTCTGTGTGCCAGACTCACAGAACTACCAAAGCATGACAACAAGCAAGGATACCAAAGTAGCAACAAATAATGACAAGTAGCGAAATGGCAAACACACACCCCTTAGGTTGAATTGCACACCTCCACTCCCAAGTGTACACATCTGCCATAAAGAAAACACCATTCCGGGGGCGTGGCTAGGCCAGCAAACATGGCAGACGTGTCTGGGTAAAGCTCCGCCGGGGGCTCCCCGTTTACGGCCGCAATTATCCACTTCAGCTGACCTGCAGTTGCCACTGACAGGCGGGGATATCCCTCAAGACCTGGGGCAGACCCGAGGCGAGTTTCGACCGAGACCGAGGGCCCCGCACCGAACTATGCCACCAGGATCTGTGCCATGCCGGCCGAGCTGTCACTGCCATCGGGGCCGCTGGCTACGCGAGGCAGAGGCCAGGCCCCGCCCACTGGGCCCCATAGCGTGACGCAGTTGCTCAAAGTCACTGTAGTGAGTTGTTACCAGTGACGTTTTCCCCCAAGACAGTGCTGTGAGCGGCGCCCTTTACACTGCTGGATTAGACCGCTGAAGTGCTGCGGGAACTGTGGATTATCTTCCTCTTTATGTGCCTGGAGCGCGGCTCGTCACAGCATCGCAAGAACTGCCCACCCTGTGTGTGGGAGCTTGTGTCCTGGGCCCGGGGATCGGAGACCAGGAGGGCTGCGCCGACAGCCTGGGGCCCCCTATCTGGCTGCTGGAACCGTGCTGCGGAGAGACACCGAAGGACTGGAGCACCCCCGGCCGGACTGACTGTGAGGTACGGGCCGGGGGTGGAGAAGGTGGCGCTGCTGAGCTGTGCTGGACGGGCATCGCTGCTGGTCACGGCGTGCTTGTGTGCTCTCGAAACGCTCCTTCTCCCCACCCTTCCTCGCCTGGACCGCTCTCTTCACCTCTCCTGCGCGACCCCCTCCCCCCCGGATTTGAGCCTGAGGCCTGAGACGCGTTGGATCTGGCGGGTGGCATGGAGTGAGATCTGGAGTCTGGAGGGAGCTAACTTCTGCGAGGCTGCTTCCCTTTGGCTGCCGGGTGCCGCTGCCTCAGGACTTCTATTGCGCCCTCCCCAGGCTGTCTGGCATCACTGACTTGCGACCTCCATTCCGCCTCCATTGACCTGGGAGGGGCCCCGCCTGCTGCTTTGTGATGTGCTCCTCTGCAGCTGACTCTGCTCAGCTCCTACTTACCACGCCACTCAGATGCTGCAGCCCATGGCAAGGAGTGTTGCATATTTGGGATAGCCCGACTGTTGCTGAGGTGATGAACTGTGAGTAAATGTGCAATCCTGAAGGTGCGTGGGGGGCTACCTGTAACATGGGCATTGGCACTCTTCTTGCTTCTCCAAGCAGCTGTGGTGGAAAGTGCAATGTTCCACGGGTGATGGTGGTTGTCTCTGTAGTTGCACACACGTGTAGTGCGGTCTCTAGCACTTGAGTTGGTGGACTGTACTTCTCCGCCCCCGATAACGATGACCTACTGCACACTCTGGCTTTTGACTATGGCACGGTCTCCAAGTGCTTGACTAGGATATGCGCTGACTCCGAGCGCTACATCCTCCCATCGTGCACTTGTCGCAGTTCTGAGACACCAGTAACCTATTTGAGTAGATGGTCGCCTAGCGCACTAGGATCTAATCGCTGTATCCTGACACGCAGACACACCCTGTGGTGGTTGTCTTAGTGGGACGCGTGGCTTGGATGTATGACGTAACAACGCGAGTCATTACAACGCGTGCAGTTACATCGCGGCCGTTACCACGACTGCGATGTTACTACGCTATGCCATTACAAAGCAAGTCTTTACATCGACTTGCGCTAGATGGCGTGCTAACATTAGAAACAGTACCACAATTTTATCCACTGTGAAAATGTTTTGTGGTTTCTGCTGGGTTGTGCTTACTTGAGTTGTTTATTGTTTTGTAAGCCCCTTTGTTTGCTCAAAAAAAAACTTTTGCCTGTTATTTTCTTCTACTTTAATCTGACTTTCTTGTCTCCTCTTTTGAAAACTTTAATTACTTTTCATTTCCTTATTTCTATTAATACTTTAGAATAAATGTTCCTTTGTCCGGCTGGACTTAGGAAGAATACACATAGGTCTCATTGTAGTCTATGCTGCAACAGTTCTTTTCCAATTCAATTTATGCTAAGGACCATTGTTCTCTAAATAACATTAGAAAAGCGTAATTTACTATTCCAACTCCAGTCCACTTAACAGTAGGGAAGGTGTTGGGATAGTAAACTACACTATTTGTAATGATAGCACGCCATCTAGCGCAAGTCGATGTAAAGACTTGCGTTGTAATGGCATAGTGTAGTAACATCGCAGTCGTGGTAACGACCGCGATGTAACAGCATCGCGTTGTACCGAATGCGATGTAAATGATGTTTCCCGCGTGGCTTGGCTGTGGCCCTGGTCGGAGTCACGTGCTTGTGCTTATAGACATATGTCACTGGGCACCCGTGCCAGGGTGGGCGCAGGAGACGTTTTAACTTTACCTCTGTCCTTCAGGAGCAAAACGAGCAAGATGGCGGCGCAAGCCCAGACAGACTCAACCTCCAGCAAACTTGATGCAGTGCTGGCAGCAGTGGAAAAACTGGGAGGGACCCTAAATCAGACATGCACTTCGTTGGAAGACAAAATAGATAAAGTGGCTATCGATCTAACTCACTTGCGCGCTGATCACCGCAAACTGGCCGACCGCACTACGGCCGTAGAAGCTGACATAGCTGACATTGCCCCGCAAGTTGCAGCCACGGACCAGCATGTTTAAGACCTACTTAACCGGATCGAGTTCTTAGAGGGAAGGGTCGAGGATGCTGAAGGTCGGACACGATGCAACAACGTTTGTATAGTAGGCCTGCTGGAGGGACAGGAGGGGAAAGACCCCACTGCTTATTCTGAGGCCTGGCTTCGATCCCTGCTACCTGAGGGGACCCTTTCATCCTGTTTTGTAGTGGAGCGAGCGCACAGAGTGCCCGCACGACCACTGCCAACAGGATCAAATCCACGACCGTTCTAAATCCGACTGCTTAACTACAGGGACAGAGACACTATTTTACATGAAATGCAAAAAATACCAGACATTCAGGTCGACAACAATAAAATTATGTTTTTCCCAGATTACACGTTGCAAGTTCAGAAGCAGAGGTTTACCTTTATGGCAGTTAAAAAACGCCTTCGGCAATGCAATCTCCAATACTCTCTTCTGTTTCCGGCCCGACTGCGTGTGATCGCAGACGGAAAAACTCACTTCTTCCAGAGCTCAACGGATGCTGAAGAATGGATGGACTCTTATGTTGCTGCACACCATGAGACTGTCACTGCTCCCTCGAAGACACAGGTGCGAAATGCACCCCCCGCCGCCGTCGTGCGGGCAAACAGCGGAAACGACTTTTGACCTCACAGGCTGCTGGGCCAGGTCTGAGTCAAACGCTGACTGAATGGCGTGGAGCTCACCGAGCGGCTGCGTAAATCACAGGTTCCCCAGTAGATGATCATGCCTCCATTTCCAGCAGGCGCGGACAGTCCAGTGACAATGAACTTTCGGATGATTTACAGGGGTCCCAAGGCTCATGTGAACTGCTAGATGTTACTCCGCAAACGTCTGCCGATCTTGGTTAATTAGCAGCACCCAGGTATTGCTTCCATGACACAGGTATGTTAGCCGCTCAAGCTAATGCACATGTCCTGATTCGCACTGAACTTCTCTACGCGGTGGCTGCTTGTAGCCCCGCCACAACCATGGCATATATATGGAACAAGGGCTGATTACTCCTCGGACAATGGGCTCCCTTGGCGCTTTGGTGTAAGAGCGCACGTATATTACAGATGTCAGCAGGACTCGAGAAGTCTAGATGACATGAATCGCGACCCTCGCCTATTCCTGCGTGGCTGTGGTCGGGGAGCCTCCGGACACTGATCAAGTTATCTGCACACTATTTGTTTTTAAAGCTGTGCCTAGTGCAACCCCCCTAGGTATTACGTAAATATTGTCTTGGTACAAGGTTTGGACGATTGCCTGTTGCAACCTCGCCCTTTTGGAATTTTTCATATATTTCACATTATTGTTTCAATCGCCTTTTAGCATGTGTATATATCTAAGACTTGGACATTTTGGTGAGGTGGGACCAATGATACAATTTTGTTCTCTGTGGAGTTTGATTTCTCCGCATTATGTTTGTGCATTTTTTGTATTGCTGTTCCTTTTAATATAAAATGGCCTCAGTTAAAATAGGTACCTGGAATGTACGTGGCATTCACACTCCTTCTCGCAGGAATCAAATTTATTCTTATCTAAAACGCCATCGCATACAGATAGCGCTCTTTCAAGAAACTCACTTAACCAAGTCAGAAATCCTACACTTACACCGCCGCTGACGTGGACAGCTATTCGCCACGGGGTACTCAGCGTTTGCACGAGGGGTCTTGGTGTGGGTGAGACCGGGGATTCCGTTTAACGTTAAAAACACCAGAATAGACGTAGAAGGCAGGTATGTGGTGGTCAGGGGCGAGCTTGATGGCAGGCCAATAGTGATCACTTCCCTGTATGCGCCCAATACTGACCAAGGAGCATTCTTTGACCTTATTTCACAGGTATTAGCGCCCTGGCATGATATCCCTATGTTGCTAGGGGGAGACTACAACAGCGTGCTGGACATGACACTAGATCGATCGTTCCCCCCTCTACAAGGCACACTCACGATTCACGCCATGAAAGCATTGAATGACTGGTCGGAGCGATGGAACCTGACGGATGCATGGAGATACCAACACCCGACAGATAAAATATACTCTTATTATTCAGGGGCCCACCAACTATATGTGTGACTGGACCGCTTCATGGTCTCTACTATTCTGCTACCTCATGTAACCTCCACGCATTATCTGGGACGAACACACTCTGACCACAACCCCCACACTTTGGACCTTCAATGGGACAACACTAGATCCCCGATCCCGACTTGGCGGCTGCAACCTGATGCCTTACTAGACGCGCCCTTCCGCGACTCGCTTGCTACTGCTGTTGCGCAATATTTTGGAAGATAATGCAGGAATGGCCTCTATGCCCCAACTTGAAGGGGACGCCTTTAAGGTGGTGGTGCGGGGCTATAGTTTACATACACAGGCGGGCATGCGTAAGCAATTGGAGGGAGATTTGCTGCAAGTGGAGCGAAGGCTGGCTGCGGTTGATCGGGAGGAGACTGGGGATGCAGCGGACGCATTGTCCAGCACACGCACGGAACACTCCCATTTGCTAGAAAGATTACGTTTTCTAAATTATGCGGCACACTCTGAGAGGACCCATCGCCAGGGCAACAAAGCAGGCAAGCCCCTCTCATGGCTAATCCGACAGGAGCTTTTGGCCCCTCCGGTCACATCCTTATGCACAGCACAGGGGGTTCTGGTATACACCCAGACAGCCATCCACGACGAATTCGTATCCCATTATGATACACTGTATAGGTCCCGCACGCAAGTCACGCCCCTTGAGGTTCAGAATTTTCTGGCAGACCTCACTTTGCCGCGGTTCACTCCCGCGCGACTAGATGACCTAAACGCTCCCCTCTTGCAAGAGGAAATCAGGGACAGTATTTTTTCCTTGTCTAATGGCAAGTCTCCGGGACCCGACGGCTGAATTTTATAAAGCGTAATCCGATATATTGCTCCCGCCACTCTCACATCTATATGCAAAAGCCATAGAGGACTCCTCGCTCACACCCACACAAAACGAGGCAAACCTGATTTCTTTGCTTAAGCCGGGTCGCCACCCGCAACTTCTGGGCTTCTGGGCTCTTACCGCCCACTGGCGCTCCTTAATACCGATTACAAGATATTTGCGTCGGTACTAGCCAAGCGCTTGGCCCCATTAGTGAAGACTTTAGTTCATCCTGATCAAAACGGCTTTGTCCCAGCTAGGAGCACATCCCTCAACATATGCAGGCTTTTCCGTGTACACGCTTATGCCCCGAATGACTGGCCACGTTCCGGATGCCTAGTGCTTGATCTGGAGAAGGCCTTCGACTCTCTGGAGTGGCCTTATCTTGAGGCGGTATTACGAAAATACGATTTAGGGGAAGCTACATTCATATGGTGAGTCTTCTTTATCAGCGCCCTACAGTATGGGTTAAGACAGGAAAGTTGATTTCTGACACCTTGAGGGTGAGACAAGGGACACGGCAGGGCTGTCCGTCATCTCCCCTGCTCTTCTCCCTGGCAATGGAGTCCTTGGCGGTGAGCTAGCGGAGATAATTGGGGCATACCGCTAGGCGACGGCATACATGTGGTATCACTCTATGCAGATGATCTGCTCCTGTACATCAGAGACCTACAGGCAATACCTCTGGTCATAGCAGACATTTTCCGGCAATTTGAACATATGTCAGGGCTTAGAGTGAACTGGGCAAAGTTTGGCATCTACTCTTTTACTGACACGATGGCCGAAACGGACATCAGTATTAATGGATCCGATCTGGCCTGGCACTCCACTATGTTTAGATACTTAGGCGTCTGCATCTACAGATCCCCTGCTGATGTATTAGATGGCAACCTTGTGAGAGCCATAACGGCAATCAAAGCGCAGGTGCGCTTTTGGAAAACACTGCCCTTGAATGTAATGGGTCGCGTCACTTTAACTAAAATGATTATCTTACCATGGCTGCTATATTATTTTTCAAATCTCCCCGTATACGTCCCTGTCATTATTCTTCGCAACCTAGAAGGCATTCTTCGAGAACTGATCCGGAACAAAGGCAGACCACGCATAGCGTTAAGTAAGCTATATGCGCCCACAAGCAGCGGGGGCCTAGCAGTCCCGAATATGGAACTCTACTATCTAGCCTCTCAGCTGCAGTGGGTATCAAATTGGATGTGTGGGAAGGAACTAGCAGACACTGCGACTGCGGCACCCCCGTGGTCTCAGGCCCAGCTACACCATTTCTTTCATCCCATAACTAAACCACTCTGCCCGTCCCAGCTCTATGTGGCATTGGCCCATAAGTGCTATCGGAGGAGCCTCTATCTGACCAGTGATACGTATCCTTATGCCCCGCTGATACCGTTAGAAGGGACCCCTAGCGGCAAAGGGAAAATACCCGGAGCTGAGTTAGTGACATGGCACGAGGCAGGGCTTGACGCAATAGGCGACTTGTATGCGGAGGGCACTCTTCTTACGTTTAATACGCTGTCCGCAGAAAATGACCTTCCTGCAGGCCAGTTCTTTTTGCATGCTGCAATAACACGTACCTTGACTGCGGCCTGGGGAGACATAACGACTGAGCCCCGCACACATACGCTCGTTCAATACTTATATGTAATGGGGGAGGGGTCACATGTTGTGCACTGGTTGGTGGAGGCCCTGCTGACGCACACACTGACGCCGTTGATGAGACTCCGCAAGAGATGGGCGGTGGATAGAGGGCGGCCATGGACTGATAAAGAGTGGGCTTCACTACTGGCCGGGTCCACATGTATACCACGTAATTCGAGATCTAAACTTATTCAGACTTATATTATACATAGGGCATACCTCTCACCGGACAAGATCAATGATTATTTTCACCTCAACACCTCCGCCTGCCCCCGATGTCATTTGGTGGGCGCGGACCTGCTACACATGTTATGGTCCTGCCCCTCATTGCAGTCATATTGGCATACAGTTGTGTACACATTAGTGACATGCACTCAGGCGCCACTGCAGTTTAACTGGGAGACTTGCATATTGGGACTATATCCGCGGATAAAAACCAATAAAGTGATATCCAGATTTAGAGATCTAGGCTTGATCACGGGCAAGCTCCTAATTACGAAGCGTTGGAAGACCGCTGACCCCCCAGCATCGGCTAATTGGGAGAAATCCCTCACAATCTGGGCCTAGGCTGAGAGCGCTACGTTACACAAGGAGGAAACTGCGGGTCTACGCAAATACCCGATTGCGCAGACCTGGGACGCTTTACTTAAAGTGATCACGCAGCCGGACGCCACAACTCATCACAGGTAGCTCCCCAGCGAGATACCGGAGGCCCCAACGCAGCATATTCCTCCCCCCCTTCCTTTTTTTTTTTTCTCTTTTACTTCACAGGATGTTCTTGGTTAGTGCTATGCAGGTTTGTGCCATGAGCAGTAAGTCAACTGCGGGATGCTCCCCCCTCCCCCCCTCACGCACCGCAGCATTATCATGATATTTCATTCTTGTTTCTTAGGCCTTTACAGTACATTGGTCCACCCACACACACCCTCACCTGTTCCACAGCACGGGTTCCACAGACTACATATGGCGATTTTGTTTTTATTAGTTTGTTAGTTATAGCTTATTTAGATGAACATCGCACTCTATTCCTTGTCGTAACCAGTGTACATAGAGACAGCGTATATCCTTTGCATAGCAACTCAGTCATTGATTGAGCAGTGATATAAGGACTGGGTCACATTTCTGTATGTAATAATTTGTTGTCTAATGCAAAATTGATCCACAGTGCTCCCAGCAATGATGATGTATAGTTGTTGTAACACACGAACCGTTTACATTCCGCTGTATGTAATCAGAATAAAATCTCAATAAAAAGATGCTTAAAAAAATAAAGAAAACACGATTCCACATCAGTCCTGGTGTCAGGTGCCCATGACACCATTATGTGCATGTAGGAGAGTAGGGTCTGCTATCCTATGGTCACCCCAAATTTTTGCTTTTTGCTTCACTGGTTTTTGACATATTGAGGCTGTGGGCCTGCCAATCAGACCCCCAGCCTGCTGTTCTCTCTACTAAATTAACACTGTGCACCCTAGGTGCATAACCAATTGGAACTAGATCACCCTCTGAGCCCCCTGTACCAGTGTACACTAGGTACCCAGGGCATTGGTGTATCTAAGGCCTACCAGGGGCTGAAGCATGTATGATGCCACCCCTGGCCTGGCCTAACAATTTGACACAACTGGCTGATCACTCAGCTGGGGTAAGTTGGTGTAACCACCTCTTACTTAGGTGTAGTATACCTATACCTAACCTTAAATGGGACACATGTTAACCTATAAGTCACTCCTATGGCAGGCCTTAACAATCCTGAAGGCAGAGTGCTTGGTTCCATGTGAGATGGTGCTCTGGCATGGGCTGAGCCTGTCTGCAGTGGTCGGAACAACTTCCTTCTACCGTTTCCAGGTATCGTCATACCATATACTCTTAAGTGCATTATGAACCTCGCGGTTAAATGCTAACTTTGGTTTGGCTTTACCAAAACATGTTGAGTAAGGTGTCATACGAATTGGAATACTAACCCCTCGCCAATTCTGGCGACGGGATTAGCATTCCACCCTTCTAGAGGGACACGACATGTACAGTACCTGAAACCCGGGTAAAATCAGACATAGCCTCAGCTCCACAAAATGGACGCTGCCACCACCGACACAAGTCTGCCCTCCTGTGCTGGGAGTCCTTCCAGCTTGGGAGACGTGGACAAAGGGTTTCCTGCCAGGGGAGGTGCGAGCACCACCCCAGACAGGATTTTGTGTATTGGTCAGGTAGGGCTTGAATAGAATCAGACATGCCTGAGGCTCACAAGGAGCCTCGGTGCATATGCCAGTTCAAACCGGTCCTGGGGCACACCAGCCCCGGACCTGGGGCGACCTGGACAAAGGATTGGGGGTGTAACCACCCCCTTCCTGGTCCCACCCTTAGGGAGGGACCTAGCAGGTAGTCCGGCCCCTAAAATCCGCTTAAAGGTAGGAGCTGTGTCCTAAGACTTCAGACATCCTGGAATCAACTTACTACAAAGAAGAAGACGGAAACTTCGACGCTCTGCTGCTCAGAGGACTGAAGCAAATCTCTCCTATGGTCAGGGAGTGACCATCTTGCTAACGCAAGCACCAACCAGCTACTCGACATCTGCTTTGCCACCACCTCCTGCCGGAGCCCGAGCCCAGAGCCCGACAAGACCTGGACCTCCAGACCTCTCACCGCCCGATCCACAGTCCCTGCGAAGAAGGAACCCGTGGAGGCATCGAGACACGTGGAGCCACCCATCTTGAAAGACCCACGACAAGCTGCAAGCACAACAACAGAGGCTCCCTCCAAGTTGTGCTTTGGGACCTGAGAAGCCCAACACCCGAGCAGCATCTGCACCAAAGGTGAGCCCTCTAGCATCTCCACGATCTGCGTGGGGCCCCTCTGCACTTTGCATCTTGACGCGCCTAACCGGACCCTGGCCCGTTGGCTAGTGGCCATCTTGGCGACCCACTTTGAAAACTACAATGCTGGTCTGGTTGCTCCAGACTGGCCCCTGCTTCCCTCCAAAGGAGCAGCACCTCTGACCTTGTTGGTCCCAGTAATCAGCTTTCTTCAATTCCTGCGACTCCTGCCTTTGCAAAGACTTGTTTGCTTCCTTTGAGTCGCTGACACCGCCGACAGCGAGAGCCTGCGTGGGACAGCTCGTAAACTGACTCCTGGACGTCGTCAACCTTCAGGGACCACGTGGCTGCGGAGACAAGCTACACCTCATCACCTGTTTGTACCCGACATCGCCTGGTACCTACCTGGTGCCACGCCGGTCACTGGCTAGTGACTGTGAACACTGTCCCCTCTGCTTTCAGGTCTTCTACAACTCTGATCCACCCTTGGATCCACCGCATCTCTTCTGGACCGGCCGCCTGCAGCATCTTTGTCATCAGGCTCCATTGAACAGATAGACGAAACCCGACGCACTTCGAGACCTATGCACCCGCTTCCTGTGGGCGAGGTAAAGCTGGCACTCCGGTGCCCAAGTGTAGAGAACCATCTCTAGTGTCTGTGTTTTAAGTCTTAAGTTCGTAGTCCATCCAGAAGACCCTTCTAGCAGTAACTTTTTAACTTTTACGCACCCATTGAAAACCTATGGGAGCCCGCGTGTAACTTTCCTCACTGCACACGCGACCCGTGGACCTCCTGGTCACTAACTGAAGTTAGCTCCTTGTAGGCCCAGCGATTCTAGAGGCCCTAGGCCTTTTCCCTTTCCTATTCGTGGTACTTATACCACTATTTTAGTATATGGTTTGATCGGCCACCAGGGCCTATCCATATAAAGTGCAACTTCTGTATATTGTAATACTTTCTTGTTTAACGATTTGTGCTCCTGTGCTCATAAAGAGTCTAGGGGATACTTTGAGTAATAAATACATATATATTTTGAATATATATCTGTGTGGTGTCCTTTCATTGGTATAAAGGGAGGTTACATATGGTAAAACAGTTTGCTTTACATGCCAAAACGAGTTTAGCCTGAAAGACTGCTTAGCCTACGCTACCACTAGGGCAGCTAGTCCGAAAAGGTTGACTTACAACTACACCATAAGGGTTGCTTGGCATGGTACAAGGTGGTCACTTTAACTAGTGAACAGCATATACCAGGCCAACTTCTCACAGTGCATGTAAACCTAGCTGTTTGTTAAGTGAACTGTGTCAGTGACCAAATGGGCAGTCATGGTTGTTATCACCCACACGTATATCCATGCATTGAATATCCGTAATCAGGGCAGCATGTATCATCCATGTGACCAGCTGCGTGTCACATACACAAACACACATCACCCTGCCATTTGCTTCTGTTGGCAGGGTGGTGGTGACAAGACTTGAGAACCACAAATATGCATTGGATTCCACATCCATCTAATGCCGGACCACTTACACATCACACGTGGGGTCAACGTAGAGGGCTTTTGTTGTTGACACTGTCTGTCCAGCCAGCAACAACAATAGAAACTCACGCAGCACCATACTCACAACAGGTAAGCCAACAGGAGGGCAGTAAGCAATGCACACAAGACCATTCACAATAGACTAAGCCACCTGGATGCACATGTATACAGCATAGTGTAGCACACATTGAAACAGAAAGTAGGCCTTAGTAGCCAATGCGCCTAAAGGGGGCCATCCCCGCGCATAACCAATTCTTGCAATCAACCGATGCACATGTGCAGTACACAGACAAGGTGCTGATCTGTGAGCCACACTGACAATGCAAGTGACAGTGCATGATGAATACCATGCCTGCACCCCAAACATCTCCACATGGTGCAGGCCATGTCACAGAGGTAGCTAAGTGTGGCCCACATCCACAGGTCACACTCTGACACATCCACGTGTACATACAACCCTGACGTAACCAAGACCTCTGCTTGAAAACAATGCACAAGTGTCCCAACTCTGACCATGACACATATTTAGCACAGCTTGCAACATCTCAGCATTGGAAATGCACCAAAGTGGAGGCCCACTGCCTGAAAGGGATAAGGGCCCGGGGCAGAAAAACAAAAGCTGTATGGGCGAGTATCCCACAATGCAGCGCACACACATAAAAATTGACTACAATGTGGGACAAACTGCATCACCTTCAAAACTGAACAGAGGACACAACTGGTGCCGCCTGTGTGTATGAACTTCCCAATCACATTAGTCATAGCTGTAAATTGTGAGATGACAATGTACAAGTACAACCTCATACCCATGATGTAATCGAAAAAGGCAACATCCAGCAAGAAATAGGCAGCCCCTCCCAAACAGTCACAATGTACATTGTCATGCAATCTGCTTGTAAACTCAACCAATGCATGATCATTCATGAAACACACAGTTAAAATGCTTTCCCTTTTTACATTGCAGAGGAACTAACATCAACTTCTGAACAGCAGCCTGTCCCCCTCTCCACTGATAAAGACCGTAAGAGTTGGTATTAAGCAACTCCACGCAGTCTCACCCCAATTAATATGACAGAAACCTCACATACCCTTGATAAAACAACAATAAACTCTATCATTACATCAAAAAATGCATAGAGTTATCTCACAAAAGTGAAAATAAAAATACAGCAATCAGTGAGAGAGATGATGATTTTGGTGTCCTCACTAACCTACGGAGAGAACCAAGCAGATGCCTTGAATACAAAGAGCACATCACGCTGAACGATTTGTGGTGGTCCCATCCTCCTAGGACCACCCCAAGCACAGTTATGGGCAAAAACACAATCCCAACCAAAGGCCCTGCAAAGCATTATGGGACAAGATTCTAGAGTGCAGTGAATCCTGGGACCGGTTTCAGGGAATGTCACCCTTCTTCAGCCAGGCTAGCTTGTTTCCGGTCCAGGGAGGACCTGGCCTGACAGTTCGGTCTGGACTGTTCCCTTGGGGCACAGGGTCAAGACTGATTTGCATATGGCTGGGTCCAAACTGAGGTGGCGTAGTGGGCAAAAGAACGATGGATTTAACCCAGATCTTTTGACTGGGGGGGAATGTTTGCATTGTCAGCATTCCGTTTATCATTTGTTTGCTGTAACACTTTTCGCCCTAAGTGGGATGGGTATGCCCTTGCTCACTATGCCACTGGGTTCAATCAACCAATCAATCAAAGCATTTATATAGCGCACTACTCACCCAGAGGGTCTCAAGGCACTAGGGGAGGGGGGTCCGCTACTGCTCGAACAGCCAGGTCTTGAGTTGCTTCCTGAAGGCGAGGTGGTCCTGGGTCAGGTGGAGGTGGGTCGGGAGGGAGTTCCACGTCCTGGCGGCGAGGAAGGAGAAGGACCATCCCCCTGTGGTGGCTCTTCGGATGCGGGGGACGGTGGCGAGGGCGTGGCTGGTCGATCGAAGCTGGCGTTTGGGAGCGTAGAAGTTGAGGCGGCTGTTGAGGTATCCTGGGCCTTGGTTGTGTAGGGCTTTGTGTGCGTGGGTGAGGAGACGGAAGGTGATTCTCTTGGTGACCGGGAGCCAGTGCAGGTCTCTCAGGTGTCCGGAGATGTGGCTGCGACGTGGGATGTCCAGGATGAGTCGTGCTGAGGCGTTCTGGATCCGCTGAAGTCTTTTCTGGAGTTTGGCGGTGGTTCCGGCGTAGAGGGAGTTGCCGTAGTCCAGACGGCTGGTGACGAGGGCCTGGGTGACCGTCTTCCTGGTCTCGGTGGGGATCCACCGGAAGATCTTTCGTAGCATGCGCAGGATGTTGAAGCACGATGAGGAGACGGCGTTGACTTGTCTGGTCATGGAGAGGGTGGAGTCCAGGATGAAGCCCAGGTTGCGTGCGTGGTCTGTTGGTTTGGGTGCGCTGCCTAGGGCGGGGGGCCACCAGGAGTCGTCCCAGGCAGTGGGTGAGGATCCCAGGATGAGGACTTCCGTCTTGTCCGAGTTCAGTTTCAGGCGGCTGTTCTTCATCCATTCGGCTACCTCTTTCATCCCTTCGTGGAGGTTGGCTCTGGCGGTGGCGGGGTCGTTGGTGAGGGAGAGAATCAGCTGGGTGTCGTCGGCGTAGGAGATGATGTTGAGGTTGTGCTGGTGTGCGATGTCTGCGAGGGGGCTCATGTACACGTTGAAGAGAGTTGGACTGAGCGAGGAGCCTTGAGGAACGCCGCAGATGACTTCGGTGGCTTCAGATCTGAACGGGGGGAGGCGGACTCTCTGTGTCCTTCCGGCGAGGAAGGAGATGATCCACTCCAGTGCCTTCTCCTGGATTCCGACGTTGCTGAGTCGCTGCACTAGTGTACGGTGGCAAACAGTGTCGAAGGCCACGGAGAGGTCTAGGAGGATGAGGGCCGCTGTTTCTCCGTTGTCAAGCAGAGCTCGGATGTCATCGGTGGCTGCGATCAGGGCGGTCTCGGTGCTGTGGTTGGCCCGGAAGCCAGACTGCGAGAGGTTGAGGGAACCGTTCGTCTCGAGGAAGGCGGCCAGCTGCTTGTTGACGGTCTTCTCGATGACTTTGCAGGAAACGGGAGCAGCGAGATGGGGCGGTAGTTCTTGAGGTCGGTAGGGTCGGCTGATTGCTTCTTTAGTAGAGCGCTGAGTTCGGCGTGCTTCCAGCTCTCCGGGAAGGTAGCGGTCCCGAAGGAGGTGTTGATGATGTCCCGCAGGTGGGGTGCGATGACAGCGTCGGCCTTGTTGAAGACGTGGTGAGGGCAGGGGTCGGTAGGAGATCCGGAGTGGATGGAGTTCATCGTGCGGACGGTGTCTTCGGTGCTGATCGGGGTCCAGGCACGGAGGGTGGTGGTGGGGGGCGGTGGTTCGGTCGTGGCGTGCGTCGGTTGAGTGCTGAAGCTGTTGTGTATGTCCGCAATCTTGTTGTGGAAGTAGGAGGCGAGGGAGTTGCAGAGGTCTTGTGAAGGGGTGATGTCGTTGTTACCGGCGTTGGGGTTGGAGAGCTCTTTGACTATGTTGAAGAGTTCCTTGCTGTTGTGTGCGTTGTTGTCCAGTCGTTCCTTGAATGCGGTTTTCTTGGTGGCGTGGATGTGTTGGTGGTGTTTTTGGGTGGCGAGCTTGAGGGCAGTCATGTTGTCCGGTGTTGGGTCTCTGCGCCAGGTTCTCTCGAGGGCTCGGCAGTTCTTCTTGGAGCTCTTGAGTTCGTCGGTGAACCATGGGGCTTTCTTGCTACCGGGTCTGCTAGTCGAAGTCTTCAGAGGGGCGAGGTCGTCTGCGCAGTCGCTGATCCACTTCGTGAGGTTGGTGGCCGCTTGGCTGGGGTTCGTTGCGCTGGTGGGTGGGTTCTTGCTCAGGGCGGTCGCGAGCTGGTCGGCTGTGATCTTGTTCCTGCTTCTGCGTGCAACCTGTTGCTGGTGGTGGTGGATCGTGGTCCTTCTGAAGCTGAAGTGGACGCAGCTGTGGTCCGTCCAGTGGAGTCCGGTGGCGTGGCTGAAGGCGATGTCCTTGCTGGATGAGAAGACGGGGTCGAGTGTGTGTCCGGCGTAATGGGTGGGGGTGGTGACCAGCTGCTTGAGTCCGAGGTTGGCGAGGTTGTCCAGCAGGGTGGTGGTGTTGCGGTCGTTGTTGTTCTCCAGGTGGAAGTTGAGGTCCCCGAGGAGGATGTAGTCAGCGGAGGGGAGGGCGTGCGTGCTGATGAAGTCGGCGATATCTTCGCTGAATTGTGTGCGTGGTCCCGGGGGTCTGTAGATGAGGGTGCCTCTGAGGGTGGTCTTGGGGTTGATGTGGACCTGGAAGTGCAGGTGCTCGGCGGGTGCGAGGGTGTCGTCGGTGTTGGTCGTGATGCGGATGGTGTTCCTGTGGATGATGGCGATGCCTCCTCCGGTGTGGTTGATGCGGTCCCTTCGGATGATCTTGTAGCCGTCTGGGATGGCGATGGCAATGTCGGGCGTTGAGGAGGCGTTCATCCAGGTTTCCGTGAGGAAGGCGACGTCTGGGGCTGTGGTGTCGAGCAGGTTCCAGAGCTCGACGGCGTGTCTGTGGACGGAACGGGTGTTGAGCAGGATGCATTTCAGGTGGCTGCTGCTGTTGCTCGTCTTGGTCTTGGTTGGTGCTGGAGTAGTGCAGGTCCGGATGCAGGTGAACTTGCAGGAGTTGCAGCAGAAGGGTCCGTGGGTGCGCCTCGGGGTGGCTCGGTAGCATCCTGGGCTTCGGCCGGCGTTGAGTGCGTTGAGGGTGGTGGCGTCGTACGTCCGGCGGGTGGGCTGGGGTCTGCGGGGGTTCAAGCTAGCCTGGCTGAAGAAGGGTGACATACCCTGAAACCAGTCCCAGGATGCTTGTTTCCGGTCCAGGGGGGACCTGGCCTGGCAGTTCGGTCTGGACTAGTCCCATGGGGCACAGGGTCAAGACTGATTTGCATATGGCTGAGTCCAAACTGGGGTGGCGTAGTGGGCAAAAGAACGATGGATTTAACCCAGATCTTTTGACTGGGGGAGAATGTTTGCATTGTCAGCATTCTGTCCATCATTTGTTTGCTGTAACGCCATAAAAGAATGGCTCCACCTCCTGCTGAGTGTCTGAGGAACCACACCCCCACTATCAAAAGAAAAAGGTGCCACTGGCAGGAAGAACCCCAGAACTGTTTTGGACAGGAGTCAGTGCCCCCTGAACACAAAGACTTCAAAGACATTCAGGGGTATAACTATGAGAGCTGAAACCCCTGAACTTTGGACTGATCAAGACTGAAAAGGTTTGAAATTAATTTGTGGTCAAGTGGAACCTCTGCTAAGGAAGAACAGCTGAAGAGACTGAAGAGAAGGACTGACCCTTGCTGTGTGTTCTGGGGCTGGCCTGCAGTTTGCTGATTTAACTAAGGAGAGGCTAAGGGACTTTGCTTTGTGCTGTGTCCCCCTGCTTGAAAGGACTTTGCTGTGTCCCGAAGTAACTTTATCTCCATGGGCCCAAGGAGAGCTGGCTCCCTGTTGTGGAATCTCTGGAACATCAAAGTTTCCAAGGGGCATATCATCAAGGACTGGCAATAATTACCGCTAAGCGCACTTAGCGCTTGGATTATTATCGCCGGGTAACGTGGAATTTTATCGTTGAGATAGCGTGCTATCAGCAACGCTTATCTCAAAAGCGATAAAATTCCAAGCGCTAACTGCCAAATGTGAGATTATCGCTGGAAATCCAGCGATAATCTCACAAAGCTTGGCGATAGCTTGTTGATAGGGCAGGCTATGATATCCACCTTACATTGGATATAATGGCTAAGTCAAACTAAAAGCAGGCATAAGGAAAGTAGCGATAACCAAGGTTAGCGCTACTTTTCTTATCACTATGCCTGTTAGCGTGCCCACTGATAATTGGAGAAATGTCGGTTAGCGACATTTCTCCAGTTATTTTGGGACGGAACGCCCACTTTGCATCTCATTAGAGATGTAAAGGTGGGCGTTACGGGAAAGGGAGCTAATGCAAGGATTCACGCGACCTTGCTGATAAGGCGATAAAATTATCGCCGCTTTTCGTCCAAAAATGGACGCATAAGCGGCGATAATTTTATATCGCCTCCTTGATGATATGCCCCCAAGTGTATCTAAGCGACACTGTGTGCGTGTGCTTTTTGCAGCCTGAGACCATCGCAAGCATTGCCCCGGGACTGTATGGCCCGAAGCCCAACCGAGTCTCAGCGATGCTTTGTGCATGTGCGTTTGCAGCCTGAAACTGCTGTGGAGTCTGTGGTGCTGGTTGGAAAGTGCCCCATGACTGCAGTGCCCCTGCAGCGTGAATCATCGTCCACGCTGCTGTGTAGCTGTTTGTGGCCCGAGCTATCAGCGTAACTGAGACTGTGGATCAAGATCACTGCCTCCGGCCCAAGCCTCAACGTGCTAAAGGATTTCGTAAAGCCAAGGAAGTCGTGAGGTATTCGTAATTGTTGTTTGCAAGAGGAATCTGCCCAAGATCGTCAGCAACAGAGAAGGCAGCGCAGTAACCTGTCCGGCTACATCGTCGCCTTGCATCGGAGCTCGATTGTCATCGGGAGCGCCCAGCAGGATGTCTGACGAGTGGTGAGAGAGAGAGAGAGAGAGAGAGAGAGAGGCAGCGCATCCACCAGGTAAGGCTTGGACTCCGGTCGGGCACGGCAAGCGTGTGTGGCCTGGGGAGGTGTACAGGAGGAGTACAGGAGTGCTCCCGTCTCTCTCCCGCTGCATTGCGTTAGACGCGCTGAGTCCTCGAGCGGCCCGGACCTGCCCGGCAGCACCGGGGCCGACCTCGGAAGTTCAGGACTGTTGTCTGTGGTTGGGGCCTAGTGGTGCCCGCGCTAATTACTTGCATTCGGGATTGCATTATTCCTGCATTACGAACTGCCTGATTACGTGCATTGAGGATTGAATTATTCTCGCATCACAAACTGCCTTATTACTTGCATTAAGGAGTACGTTATACTTGCATTACGAACTGCCTGATTACGTGCATTGAGGACTGCATTATTCTTGCATTACGAACTGCTTGATTACTTGCATTGAGGATTGCATTATTCTTGCATCACGAACTGCCTGATTACTTGCATTGAGGATTGCATTATTCTTGCATTATGAACCGCATTAGTCTGACAATACGAACTGCATTACGAACTGCATAGCATTGCATTAGGACTGCATTTGAACATCGTGAACTGGTCATTAATACCGCAAGAACCTACAAGTGTTTGTTGGCCTAATAACCGGCAAAGTGAAATATTACGAATACGTATCTGTTGGATCATTATCGTTTGGTCTTACCGTATTTTTCTTCTTGATAAAGATACCGCTATTTTCATACATCAGTGTGGTGTCCGTTTGTGGTGTTATCACAGTGTCACTGGGAGTGTGGTTGCAAATACTTTACACATTGCCTTGAAGATAAGCCTGGCTGCTCGTGCCAAGCTACCAGGGGGTGAGCAGGGGTTATCAAAAAGGGTGTCCCTCCTTTCCCTGACTAGAAGCAAGGGTCCCTATTTGGACTAAGGTAACTGCCTCAGCCAACTAGAGATCCCCAGTTCTAACACTAACACTTAAAATACTTACCTAACACTACCTACAAAACAAGTTAAAACATTGGTGGAAGGGAGAAGAGGGGGATGGGACATAAAATGTCCAGACATTATTGAAGTCCAAGGTGTTTTTTAATTTCCCCAAGGTGCCTTGTCTGCTCGGCCATTTCCCGCCTCATCTCGGCCAGCAGCATATTATTGTCCATAATGCAGGGGCAGGTCGGATTGTCCCATGGGTGGGGGTTGTTGTAGGTGGATAGGGCACTGACGGTCCATGCTGGGACCCACCGGTGATGCCAGAGGGGCCTGGGATGCCCTCTGTGCCACTGCACCTGCCACGTGTTGCCACCTTGGTCACAGATTTCTAGGTACCAGCCGCCCGGTCTTCCTGGTACCTCCGTGCCATGTTGCGGTACCCTTTTGTACCTTCTTTATATGTCGGTACCGCTCCTTCCTCACCTGGAAGGCGTGTCACTCTGTTGGCGTCATCTTGTCTGTAAAATGTGAACAATGGGAAATTGTGGGTCCTGTAGACTATGTCAATGTTCTCCATTCAATTCTATGATACAAGATCACTTCAATATGGGAGCCTACACTCTAGAGTAAGTATGTGAAGTCATAGAGTGACCTGGACAACCAAATGTTGAATCCTGCATCACTGACTACATGCTGGGGAGAATGACATGACAGTACATGGCATGGGACATGTACTGTCATGACAAAATTCAACTGACAGTGTCAAAATCTGTTGCCATTACGTTCCCTGACTGAGGGTGACATGTACAAGGAATTGGAGGAGGGAGGTATTAGCCCTCGGTGTGTAGCACCACCCTCATCCTCTCCTGTGACACAGTGCTGCATCATATGTACAATGCTCATGTGCAGCCCTGTGTGTCCCACAGCAACTGGGTGCAGTTCATCAAGTCAGCGCTAACACATGCACTCTTGCACAAGAGTGCAAGGGTGTCTGGGTTTAGGGGGGCTTGTTTATGTGTAGGAAGGTTACCCTACGTGCACAGGAGCAATCCAGGGACAGCTCTACTCACACTTTCATCTGTGCTGCATCATGCAGCACACATGGAAACACGTTGGCTGACTGAACATGGACTTGTACATGAGGCGCTGTCCCTCTCTCCACCACTTCTTCACAATGGGTGATGCGTTGCTGCTAGAGAGGGGGAAACATCCTTTCCTCTAAATTGTCACTCATGCATATTTTGGATCGGCTAATGTTACTCCGTAGTAAAGCCAAATACGCAGGCCTTTACAACGCAAACTGTGACAATTCATTCACCATTGTAACGGCAGCCTGGAGTCATAATGGCTATAGTGTTGTTATGGGTAATGCTTTCTCACAGATAGCATTCTAGAGGCCTGCATTGTAAAAAATATGGTACTGCAATAAATGCAGAGGTAAAGCATGCGGGGTAAATGCATGTGGAGTAATGCCAAAAATTGGGACAGAGGAGCTCGTACACCGGATCCAGAGTCAGTCATGGACTGACCCCAAGGAGACAGCTTGACAACACCATTGCAGTGGCCAAACATGCCAATGAGATTCATAGGGCCATCTTTGCTAGGCGTTTGGGGAACATGCCATTCATATGCTTGACTCAAAGATATGCACTGCCACTTCTGTGAAGCTGGTATGCAGCATACCTACGAAATCACAGTGCAGACCTGTGTCTGAGCATGCCCGGCCTGGAAACCACTGCCTCCTTGTGCATGATCGGGCACACTTGCCCAGTCATCTCAGTCAAGGATGTACATGCATTCCATGTCTGCAGATACTCATTGACAACACCACTTACATGTCTCCTCTCCTATCAGTGTGCTCTGTAATCCACATGCATGTGCTGCGGTGACGGGACACATGGCCCTAATTCACATGTCTATCACTGACTGGGGATGTGCAAAGTCACAACTGGGAGACAAATGCACATTGCTCCACCTTCACTTACAAAATGTTACCTACTTCTGACATCCCCAATACATCATCACACAGTAGTCCTAGTACATGTGATACACACCAATACTGCACAGTACAACATTGATCATTCGACTCAGACATCTATCACACCACAGCGCGGCAATATATGATGATATCCAAACTCACCAGTGGCGTGTGAGTCCTGGAATGATAGGTCGTCCAGCTGTGAGACAACAAAAGGAATTTGTGTTGGTATCATACGATAAATCACACGTGTCATATTCATCATACAAATCATCACCATTACTGTAAATGCTACGTAACTGTAGGTTTGCATTACATGTGGGCTATATGCCTGCCATTCACACAAGACCTGTGAATGCTAAGTCTGGCCAAACAAGACAATGATGCGAGCAAACCTGCACATGCTAGTTGTGTGACTCATTCACAAGGTCCCATTTCTACACGAAACATGATGTAATACATGCTCTGTGTACAAATGCATCGCTGCAGATCGCACACGGCAGTCTCACAGTGGTTGGTGCTGTATGACACTCCGGAGATGTCCTATTTCCGTTCAGCATTTGTTCCTATCTCATACATTGTCACACAGAGACTAAGTACAGGGAAAGCGTAGCTAACGTACCACAATTTGTGAGGGCAGCATTTTTACACTTCCTTTTGGCCAGCACACAGGTCACAGTAAAAATGCCTAGGATTGTTCATGTACAGTCACTTTTCCTGTACAACAAAAATCTTTATCCTGCACGTATTTTTGCACAGGTGTGCCAGCTTTGGCACAACAGTGCTAAGTTTTGCTTCAGCGCAGTGGGTAACACAAACTTGAAACCTATGCTTGCCAATATGATGCAGCCTTGTGTCTCTGAGGTGCCAACATTATGCGTGAACGCTTTACTTCTTCCACCTCACTCTGCAACATTTTTTCCCTTGGATACCAGTGTGTTCCACATGGCATATTTTGGTATTTTCTACTACATTCATGATTAAATATCAGAGTTTGTACTTACCACACTCTAGGCCACCGATGAGTTCCACGTAGTCCAAGAGGTCTCCCTCCCAGGCCAGGGTATCCTGGCGGCGCTTACACTGGCGCACAGTGCGATCAACTCCAAATATGCACAGAACCTGCACCCGCACACGCTCCCACCTCTGCTTCTGCACGCTGACTGGGTATCCAGCAAGGATACAGCCTCCCCTCTCCACCATCAAGGGAAGGTTGAACTTTATGAGCCATAGGAAGCCATCCCTCGGACATCCTGCCCTCCCTGCCCACTCCCACAATCTCCCTGCACACACCTAGATAATATCCCCAACAACAAAAATTAAGTTAACTACCCCAAGACAAACACCCGACAAGATTGAGCCCTTGAGACAATGAAACACATGAAAACAAGGACACAACACCCTACAGAGACACTCTCAACAAGACACAGGACATAGCAACACTCTCGGACTCTCAAATCTGCAGCACACAACAACAAACACCTCCAGCACTCTCCACAATCACCAGCAATGTGCTCAAAAGAGAAAGTGAAAGTGCACAGCACTCCTCCAGTAAACAGGAAGCATGCAGACATATCTTCCTGTGTGTATGCGGCCCGTTTTTTGACTTAGCGATGAAAATCTGCATGCAAAGAGGCTTTGGGGTAACATTTCGTATGGTTCAATGTGTCTAGCGATGTATTTTTACATCGCTGATATGAAAAATACATCACAAACTCGGAAATGCAGGAAGTTTTCCATGTTAACTGCAATTTATTACAGAGATTGACAGTCTTACCTGACATTTCATTTCATGACACACAGACCACCAAGAGAAGCTTGCATTGACCCCAATTGACACTCTTAATTTCATATTTGACCCCAAATGACGCCCTTAATTTCATATTTGACCCCACATGAAACCCTAATTTCATATTTGACCCCATATGACCCCCTAATTTCATATTTGACCACAAATGACACCATAATTTCATATTTGACCCCATATGACACCCTAATTTCATATTTGACCCCAAATGACACCATAATGTCATATCTGACCCCAAATGACACCCTTAATTTCATATTTGACCCCAAATTACACCCTAATTTCATATATGACCCCATATGACACCCTAATTTCATATTTGACTTCAAATAACGCCCTTAATTTAATATTTGACCCTATATGACATCCTAATTTCATATTTGACCCCAAATGACACCCTGATATTCATATTTGACCCCAACGAACACCCTAATTTCATAACTGACCCCATATGACACCCTAATTTCATATTTGACTCCAAATAACACCCTTAATTTAATATTTGACCCCATATGGCATCCTAATTTCATATGTGACCCCAAATGACACCCTGTTATTCATATTTGACCCCAAATAACACCCTAATTTCATATCTGACCCCATATGACACCCTAATTTCATATTTGACTCCATATAACACCCTTAATTTCATATTTGACCCTATATGACACCCTAATTTTATATTTGACCCCAAATAACACCCTGCTATTCATGGTTTACTACTGTTGACACCCTATTTGTAATTTGTAGCCACATGTGACTCACTGAACTTCAGACACTAACATGTCTGGTTTGGAACATATCTCACCCTAAACAGCATCTCTGTTCAGAGGTGACATATCCCCCCTCATTTTAAACTTGGTATATTGTTACCACTTTATGTTACACTTACACTTGTCAGAGAGAAGTAATAATGCAGATGAGAAACATGCACACAGGGTATGTCTGTAGTTTTTTTTATCTGCATATACTGTGCTTGGGGTCATTTTGAACGTATATATGATTGCTGAGGACACTCATGATGTGACGTGCTCAGGTGAAGAGATTGGTGATGACTCTGTTCCTGCGGGCCGATCCTGCTGCAGAAGCTGTGGGGTGTGCTCCACCTGCCTCATCTTCCTCATCGTCCGGTGCATCTGGCACTTGGATCCATGGGGCATTGGTGCATACCCATATATTGTGCAATACACAACATGCTATGATCATCTTGCACACAATTTCTGGACTGTACAACAGTCTTCCACCTGTGATGTCAAGGCAACAGAAATGTGACTTTAGCACGCCAAATGTGCACTCCACTATGCCCCTGGTGCGTCCATGAGCCAAATTATACTGCCTCTGGGCCTGGGTGTTGGTGGCTCGGAGGGGTGTCATCATCCATGGGGTGAGTGCATATCCTTGATCACCTGTAACATGTAATGGAGAGATGTGTCCATTAGAAGTTATGCATGCTGTGTGGGCAGGGTTAATAGTTTTGTGGCGTGTGATTGGTGCTACTTTGGGATTAATGTTTGCCATGTGTAGCTTCTGACAAAATGACCAGCATCTATGCAAATTACATTGCTTCACAGCTGCTCCTCCGTCCCCCCAGGCCTATTTGCTTGTGTGCTCTGCGCGGTTGCATCACTAGCACTCCAACAGCGCACCAATGTCAGGCCTGTCTGCACATTTCCACAGGCCTGACAACTACACCAGCAGGGTCCCTGGCTCTCCTAAAGGCTAGCACTACCACTCATCCGCACTCCTCGCAGTCCACGCCAGGTGAACGTTTAGATGCCAATGGGCCACACCAGACACGGCTTACATTCTGTTCAGCTGCTGACGCTGACGCAAGACCTTCCCCACCGCACGACACCTGCAGTTTCCAATCCAGACCTGCCACAAAGCAACAGTCTGCAACACCCTCACATGCAGGGCCCACAGAGGGCCGGGCCGCTTCGCAATGGACATTAACTTCATCTCATGACATGTCATCTACTCCATGGACTACGTACTCATCCATGAGCTGAGCCTCCACCTCACATACCACAAGAACTCAGAATCCATTGCCCACTGGCAGATGCTTGCTAACAGTGAACTGAGCCAACTCTTCTCAACACTGCTCCACAGGACAAGACACACCTTTGACCCCATCATCGCATGTGGAAACGGCGTCCACTTCATCAACAACACTCCACGCCCATGGTGTGACCAGCACAGCATACATTTCCTCATCGTGAAACCCCATTACATCCGAACCCACAGCTGGAGCCACACAGAGTTACTGGAGCAGAGTCACCGGGGATCTGGCACACTCCACCATCAACAGCAACAGCCACACCACTGCAGGAAACGCCTACAGCACTATCCGGAAATTCAAAACATGTATTTCCAACTGCGCATACACACTTGCACCAATATGCAACTCCAACATACAGCGTGCTATGCATGCCACCTCGGTCACCGACAACAACACACATGACAGATGCATCTGCAGGCGCCTTGAGTAGAAATGGAGCTACATGAAGGGAACCTTTCGCACATCACCACCTACAAGGACACCTAATCCATACTCTCACTCACAAGGCGCACACACACACCAGGCTGGGCTTCCTGGGAGGATATCAGCAATTTTTAACATGGATGTTCAACAGCTGGGGTGTGCTCTAAGAAGTGGAGACATTAGTCCTCATCCTTGTGACCACAACATCAGCATGTGGCAACACGAGTTGGGCCAGCGTCTCTCGGCAGCCCTCCCGACCACAACTCTAGGTACCTAGGCATCGTACTCAAGTCCTCCCTCTCCATGTACAATCAGGTGTACGCAGTGGCCTGCAGCTTCTTCGACAGCCTCTGCATCCTCCATGCTACCTTCACATGGTTCCCCCCGTCAGGTGTGACAGTCACCATCCCTGTCATTGCCATCAGGCTGGACCACGGAAACGCACTATATGCCCACATGGACATGTCCGTGCTCTGCCCACTCAAGACTGTCCGGCACACCACTGCAACACTCGGCTTTGTGTACATTCTTTCTTTGTCGGTCGAGTAACTCCATCTCACATACTTGGTTTCCACCGCTCACAATATTTGCAATTCTGTGGCAAAGGGGCTATGGCTTTGGGGATGGTTTGTCTACATGGCTGGCCCTAGTTACCACAGTAACTTGTGTTGTTGTGTCTGGTAGGTGGGCATGTTGATTGGCATGTTGTATGTGAGTTTGGATCGTGTGCATTCTCACAGTTGTGTTTTCTCAGATTGTGGAGTTGAGGTGTGTGGTGTGTTCAGTTAGTACTTATCAACGAGCAGTGCATTTCCATGTGTGCCATCCTGAAAGCGCTGGTTGATTATGGACTGGCTGAAGATGTAGGGATCATGCACACTCCCTGGGAACTTGGCTACGACATTGGTGAACAGGCCCTGGTGGTCCACTATTGCCAGCACATTGATGGAATGTGTGTGCTTTCTGTTGTGGTATATGTGCGCAGTGTCCGCAGGGGGCACAAGTAGGACATGTGTCCAGTCAATTGCCCCCAACACATGCGGGAAGACAGCTATGGCGTAGAACCCTTGCTTGGTCTCCAGCTGTTCCTGCGCAGTGTTGGGGAAGTGAAGGTGCTGGGGTATCAGGCTGATGATGCCATCCGAAATTGTTGTGAGGCACTTTGATAGGGCTGGCTGTGAGACTCCTCCGACTCTGGCAGTTGTTGGTTGGAATGTACTACCTGAGGCCAACATGTGCAGCACAGCCAGCAGCTTTGTTTGCGGAGGCATGTTTGATTATCCGCTGTGTTGGTGCTGTCAGCCTGTGGGCTATCTGTGTCAGAATGCGGGGGATGGAAGTCCGTTTGAGCCTATAGTGGGCAATGACATCCTCTGCCATTAGGTCTGTGACGATGGTGTGTCAGCGATAGACCCCCTGTCTTATTTGGCGCAGCCTTGGTGGTAGTCCTGTGGGAGGTGACATTGGCGGGGGTTGTTGTGGCCTTCTTGGTGCTCCAAGCTGCATGATTAGAACCTCCATGGCTTCAGTGCATCATCAGATGGGGCTCTGGGGTAGTCTCCCTTATATGCTGCCACTTTTCACCATTTTTAAGACCTTTTGTCTGGTCTTAAGTTTCTGCATCTAACAGGCCTTAGCGTGTGTTTTTTTATCGCATTGCCGGTCTGGGCGATCGTCGGGAATATCGCGTAGTGGCGTTAGCATGCCTTTTAGCACGGGAATGCCTACATTGCATATGATTAGCAATAGTTGTCGCTGGCATGGTTGGCGATGTTGTAAGCAGCCGCTATCGCCAGAAATCTGTCGCTAACGGCTGTTAGCAACAGCTTGAGCATAAGGCGAGAAAAATATCGCTGCTTTAGGGGCAGAAAAGTGCCGCTAACGCGGCTATATCGCCTTGAGAATATGCCCCAAAGTTTCTTCAAGCCAGCTCGCATGGCACTTCCTTCGTTACAGTTGCCGGCCTTCACTGTTTCAGCCCAGATCGCCATCAGCAGCTGAATATTTGGGATAGGTGGCTTTGCGGTGGAACGCTCCTGCTGCAGTGATCTCTGATCTGAATGCTTCAATACAGCCAGGCTTGGTCACCTTTTAATCCCACGCAGGATGACAAATTAAGACCTTAAAAACAGTAACGCTAATTACGGCCCCAGCTTGGGTAGCTGTCAAAGGAGGTAACTATATTTTTATAGTTTCTAAACTCGATATATATTTTTTTGTCTTTGAGATTAATACCTGCAGGTGGAGTAATATTTTATGCCATGGTTAATGTCTACAAGTTTTGTAACATTTTCTGTAGGGAACTTCTTTTTTTAAGACTGTCTTCAGGGGTTGGTGACTTCAATCTGATGGCTGTCAGTAGTCTGTGTTTTTTCATGAAGGAACCGTACTCGCCTCTTTAATGGTACACCATTCAGTACTTAGCCCTTGATAATCTCTGCTGATGTAGTTAATGTTACTTCACAGACGAAGAGCAGATTTACAAGCCCCTTGCGTCACTTTTGCACTGTCGTTGCATCACTTTTGTGACCCAGCGCAAAAGTTGCGGCCCATTTACAACATGACACATCTAAGGAGATGCGTCACGTTGTGAAGCCCTGCGCCACATTAAACCTGCATCAGGTTTAATGTATGCAGGGTGGGCGTTCCGTTGCAGGAAGCCCCGTAAAAGTGACGCAGTGAAATCTACAAGATTTCACGGAGTCACTTTTACGTCCATGCTGCGTCGAAACCCTTCGCCTGTTTGAAGCAGGCGTAAGGAGTGACGCAGCCTGTTAGACATAGGGCGCCCCTGAGCATTGCTGGAGTTGCGTCGTGCTTGCGACACAACTCCAGCAATGCGTGACTTTTCCATCAACAGATGCATCGGAATTTCTGACACATCTGTCAATCCTTACGCTATGGTGCGCCGTATTGTAAATACGGCGCATCCATGGTGACGTAAGGATTTTCCATGTTGGCACAGGGAAAGTGACGCATCTCTACAGATGCGTCACTTTCTTGTAAATCTGCCCCGAAGTTTTTCGCTAGCCACGCAGACCTCCTCTCATCTTGAGAGCCCCATTAGACTGTGCAGAATGCACCACTGCACCGACTGGCGATGTGTCTATGTTACTGAGGTTCCTTTTCCAAGCTGCCATCCTGCGGCGTGGACTAACTACGGGGTATACCAGCAACAACCGGCGCTAATTATCGCTCAGCGCTCTTAGCGTGAGGATAATTATCGCCGGCTAGCGTGGATTTTTATCGCTGAGATAGTGTGCTATTAGCAACGCTTATCTCCTCAGCGATAAAAATCCTAGCGCTAACTGCCTAACGTGAGATTATCGCTGGAAACCCAGCGATAATCTCACGCAATGTGGTGTTAGCTTGTTGATAGGGACCTTCCATAGGATATCATGGCTAAGTCAGTCCTGAAGCAGGCGTAAGGAAAGTAGCGATAACTTGGGTTATCGCTACTTTTCCTGACGCTATGCTTCATAGCGTGGGGCTTGATGATAGGAGAAATGTCGCTTAGCGACATTTCTCCTGTCATGTCAGGTCAGGAACGCCCACTTTGCATCTCATTAGAGATACAAATCTGTGCGTTAAGATTTCCTGCGCTAAAGCAAGGTTTCATGCGTTAGCGTGACCTTGCTAATTAGGCGATAAAATTATCACCCCTTTTCGGGCCGAAAACGACCGCAAAATAGGCGATAATTTTTTTATGCCCCCACATACTCAACTTCATTTGATGGTTCAACGGCAAAACTAAGAAAGAAATTGAACAGACGCAAAGCTTTCTACATCCCTGAAATGTCGCCGAGATCCGCTGTCGTGCTAATGCCCTCTCATCAGGCAAGCAACTGCTATTATTTGGGACAGGCGACGCGTTCTTCTGCAATTCTCTGTCTGCGCCTCAAACTCGCAGTTTTGTCTCCACTTTGAGTGTACATTTGTGTGCTGTCCTAACATTGTTCTGGACTGCGGTGGTGGGAGGTTTTGAAGCTCCGCACCCAGCTAAAAGGCATCATTGAGCGAGTGGAAGGCGGGCTTTATTCACGATGAGACGGTCCAATCGTGAAGGGTGTTGTTTTCCCGGTCTTCTGATGAGCAGTACATGATGTTTAAATGGAAGGACCAGGGAAAACTCTGTTGTAGGAAAGGCCATGTGCAGTGCTTAATTTGTAAAACATTAAGTGCCAGGGCTCTCGTCGGGAGTCTGCTGCAGCTTGCACCACAGATTGCCCCTGCCAGCACTGCCAGTGATGGTAACAACTCAACTATTAACCATCACACTTCTACAAGTGTGACAATTTGGACTATGTTAGGCCCTCAAAGCTATAAGAATGACTTGGGCGACAGGTAATAGTAATTTGTTAAATATATTTAATTAATACTTAACTGTTGTTGTGAGCATCTCTAATATGGCCAGACAGCTCCATCTGTCACAAGCACCGGTGCAGACAATTAAGTGCAGGTGCCGAGCACCGGAAAGCACCGGTTCAAATTAAGCACTGTGGTATGAAAGGATGAGGTGGGTGGAATGCCCATATGAACGCCAGGTAGGAGGTGTAAAGATGGTCAAGCTTCGGTAGAGGGTACCATGCATCAGTAATGAGCTGGCAAAGCGAGCTGGTGGGAGAACACGGTCTGGGTCGGGTTTGTACCTAGACAATGGAGACATCATTTAACCCTGAAGCTTTGCTACTTTGCTTGAACTTGCTTTGAAAAGGTGAAGTTTTAACTGCTCTTTCCCTGAAGCTGGTTATCCTGCCCATGAAGAATGGGACATCTGTCTGTATGGAGACATGGTCTTAGCTGCCATTGGCGTCTCCTCCTCGCTGACACTCAGGGCTGTACTTAATTCAGAGCAGTATCTGATAAACATTGCTTCTCTATAGCCATGGATTTTTGGATTTCCTGCCACTGGGAAGTCCTTCCCCACTGAGTGCGACTTCGTGACCTTGCTTTGTTGCAGCACAGGAGGATTGACCATAAGATGTATCTTTGCTTTTGTTTCTAATTTACTTTATACTGGCATGTCACAGCAGGCTGCTTCTGTGGCAGTACATAGTGACGTTTATTGAGCACACTGGCCCTAGTGAAAGTAGTGTGATGCAGTGGCATCACTAGGGTTGGTGTCACCCGGTGCGGGTAACTCATGGTGTCACCCCCTCACGACTTACCGCATGGACCTCCTCCGCTCCGAGTCCGCCAGTGGACACAGTTGGCAAATAACGGGACCATACAGAATCCTTAGTAACGTTTGTAAATGTAGGTCCTATATTTACAATATGTGCCTGTTAACAACAGTGTGATAATGACTCATTAATCAGGTTGTACAGTGGGCTACCTGCTAGTCAACAGTTTATTGGAATTTATAATATCATAGGTATGGTACTTTGTACTGGTGTGGTGTTCCCACTATCCAGCAAAACGATATATCAGTGGTCGAAGTGGGGGAAAAAAGTAGGGGAACTGAGGGCGGAGAATCAGAGGGCGGGAATAACCCAAGGATTGGATCAGTGGGCGGAGCCAGAGGTGTGGCCAGAATGCGCAAACATCCCAATTTTTTGTATTTGTTTGGTTTCACTGCCCAGTTTTATCAACCAATGGTTACACATGTTTATTTAAGGTTATAATGAGTTATTGACAGTAAAACGTATTCACAAAGTGGGATATGCTTCTAATGACAGAATGTCCCCAAATACGATAAAATGTGGAAGCACAAGCCATTTGTCTCCGAGCCATGGAGTTTCTGTCATCAGCACTTCTCCCTTTTCCAAAACAGCAGTTCAAACATGAATGGCTAAAAATCCTAGTTTGCAAATGTTTTCTAAATAATAATGGCTCTGCCATATTTGCCTCATAATGCAAGATCTGCAGCATGATCTGACCATTTAAACTAATAAATTGTTTGTAGCTCAAACGTATCAAAAGTTAATGAAAAATGTGACTTGTGTTGCTGCGGAGTAAATGACAGTTAATAGCTCACTGTTCTATGTTAGGATTTTAAGTTATAAACTGCAAGTAACAAAATGATCTCTCTGACAAAAGCAGTAGCCCACTGGCCTATTTACATTATGTGCACTTTGTGATCTGCATGGTACATGTTCTGTGCAGCAAGTACATTAACCCTATGAGCTACCTTTCCATGAGTCAAATCTTCCATTAGACAACATTCCGATCTCTCTCTAGGAAGAACATTAATCACCAGAGTCATCATGACATTTTTATTGTTACCGAAAATTGCTGGAGGCCAGGAAGGAGGCAGCAAGCGCTTTTAAAACCATAATAGACTTGCAAAAATGATGCCTCCACCTAAAGTCAGCACCTGGTGCCGTCACACCGGTTGCACCGCCCTAGAGCTGGCCCTGCTCAAGGGTTCTGTGATCTCAGTGACAGGGTCACTGTTGTTCTAGGGTGTGCTGCTGCATAGGCCTGCCCGCAAGACTGGAGGTGAACTTCAGTATGAATAGTGGTGGACAAGCCTTGAAGGTTAACCTACACTTGTCATGCTAGAGTCCACCTGCTGGTGCTACGACACCTGGGCTTCTAATGTCTTGTGAAGCCTTCTAAGGTCTAGCATGAGATAGTGCTCTCTCAGGAGAGTGGTCTGGCGGACTGGTTATTAAGGCTGAACTTGGTTCCCCAGTTCCAAATTCAGCAGCTCTGGCCATAGTGCCACATCCTCTCCCCCACTGAACACCATACTGCCCCACTGAGAAAAACTCAGACTGCCTTCAACTACAACCCAATTGTTGCCAGCTATAAACACCTGGATGTGGCTCAATTTAAATTACACACTGGGCAAGAGCAATATGTGGCCTACAAGTAAAAAGTGACAGCATCCTGGAAAAAGCAAACAATCATAGGGAATGCAAAATTTTGCAAACCATGTGAAATGTAAGCAGGAACAACATGGTTACCTTAACGCTTTTACACTCACTGTTCAGAAATCAGTGAGTGCTTTTGCCTGAAAAGTTAAGGACATGACAACAGGGCCCTGAATGGACCCATTTCAATGACCATTGCTTATATCCTTACAAAACGTAAGCAGTATGGTAAAAAAAAGACAATATCCCTAGATGCAGAGCAGCAGTACACATTTTGTTTTTCATTTCTCACATTGCAGTACCTCCAGGATTGGTGCACTAGTTCCAAGCCCAGGGAAAACAAAGCCAAGACAACAAAAATAGCGCTTCACTGGCAAACTCTGTAAAAGTGGCGCTAACGTGTTTGGGTGTGAATAAAATCAATCTGGCCAGTTTGCTACCACTCTGTCTTACTTTATTTAGTTATTTATTTTGCATATTTTTAAACTTTTATTCTCGATGCTGCACTTTGGAATTAAATGTCAGAAAAATACAACATTGATTTTCCAGCAAAAGTGATTTTCTTTTTTGGATCCATTTCACAGGGGAGCAAATAAAAGAAAGGAGAGGAAAGAGAGTGAGAACCTCGTCTTGCAGTTGCAGCCACTGTCTTCAGTAAGAGAAGAACTGCTGGGCTAGCAGGCGAGAGGCCTCAGCTTGTACACAGAGCTGCTGTGCCTGAAAGTCGTCTTCGCAGGCCTCCCGACAGCTCAAAAGATGGGCCCACAACTCGGTGATCAGAGGCAGGCAACCTCGCTCCGCACTGCCTTCGCCCTCCCCTTGCACCCTGCTGGGTGTCTCCCCATGTGAGGGTGTCACCCGGTGCGGTCCGCACCCCCCGCACCTCCATAGTGACGCTGCTGGTGTGATGGATAGATCCTTTCACTCACCTAACGATGCATCAATTCATCCACCCAGTCAGACATTAATTTTCCAATGCACCCATTCATGAATGTTCTCACATTTTATTTCTGCAACAGATTCCTACTCGCACACCCATTCACCAACCTATCCATTAATCTTCTGGCCTGCTCCCCCATTCAAGGAGCAACACATTGAGTCATCCATCCACACATTCATTCTCTTCCATTAATGCATAGATGTACCCACTAACTAATCCATTCAACCCAGTACATAGTCATGCATCAGTTAAAAACGTGTTTTGCACAACACCTAAGTCACTAACAACCTTTTACCATCCATTCAGTCACCTATCCTCATGTGTACCCAATTTCCCATGCTCAACCCCTCATCTATTCATCTGTCTTCTCACGAATGCTTCCATCCCCATATCCGTAAATCCACTGTAGTCGCTGGTCAACGTCTCGCCCTCACTCTCCAGGAAAGCCGTGGGAACTGGACACAGTATTCCATTTGAGGCTTAAGTCATTTTACACAGTGCTAAGGGTCTGTCCTTCAGAAATTGACACACCACTCCGGATGAGGCCTACAGAACTGAACACAATAAGCAAGACCTGGATTTAGAACTGGACACAAAACTATGGATGAGACCTTTAGAACTGGCCACAACACTCCAAATGAGATGACAAGGGCTGAACTCAGTCCACAGATGCACTTCCCAAACTGGCCACAACACTCCAAATGAGATGTCAAGGACTGAACTCTGTCCACAGATGCACTTCCCAAACTGGCCTCAACACTCCAAATGAGATGTCAAGGACTGAACTCAGTCCACAGATGCACTTCCCAAACTGGCCTCAACAACTCCAAATGAGATGTCAAGGACTGAACTCAGTCCACAGATGCACTTCCCAAACTGGCCTCAACACTCCAAATGAGATGTCAAGAACTGAACTGAGTCCACAGATTCACTTCCCAAACTGGCCTCAACACTCCAAATGAGATGCCAAGGACTGAACTCAGTCCACAGATGCACTTCTCAAACTGGCCACAACACTCCAAATGAGATGTCAAGGGCTGAACTCAGTCCACAGATGCACTTCCCAAACTGGCCTCAACACTCCAAATGAGATGCCAATGACTGAACTCAGTCCACAGATGCACTTCCCAAACTGGCCTCAACACTCCAAATGAGATCTCAAGGACTGAACTCAGTCCACAGATGCACTTCCCAAACTGGCCACAACACTCCAAATGAGATGTCAAGGACTGAACTCAGTCCACAGATGCACTTCCCAAACTGGCATCAACAACTCCAAATGAGATGTCAAGGACTGAAATCAGTCCACAGATGCACTTCCCAAACTGGCCTCAACACTCCAAATGAGATGCCAAGGACTGAACTCAGTCCACAGATGCACTTCCCAAACTGGCCACAACACTCCAAATGAGATGTCAAGGACTGAACTCAGTCCACAGATGCACTTCCCAAACTGGCATCAACAACTCCAAATGAGATGTCAAGGACTGAAATCAGTCCACAGATGCACTTCCCAAACTGGCCTCAACACTCCAAAGGAGATGTCAAGAACTGAACTGAGTCCACAGATGCCCTTCCCAAACTGGCCACAACACTCCAAATGAGATGTCAAGGACTGAACTCAGTCCACAGATACATTTCCCAAATTGGCCTCACAGTCCAAATGAGATGTCAGGGACTGAACTCAGTCCACAGATGCACTTCCAAAACTGGCCACAACACTCCAAATGAGATGTCAGGGACTGAACTCAGTCCACAGATGCACTTCCCAAACTGGCCACAACACTCCAAATGAGATGTCAGGGACTGAACTCAGTCCACAGATGCACTTCCCAAACTGGCCACAACACTCCAAATGAGATGTCAAGGACTGAACTCAGTCCACAGAGGCACTTCCCAAACTGGCCTCAACACTCCAAATGAGATGCCAAGGACTGAACTCAGTCCACAGATGCACTTCCCAAACTGGCCACAACACTCCAAATGAGATGTCAAAGACTGAACTCAGTCCACAGAGGCACTTCCCAAACTGGCCTCAAAACTCCAAATGAGATGTCAAGGACTGAAGTCAGTCCACAGATGCACTTCCCAAACTGGCCTCAACACTCCAAATGAGATGCCAAGGACTGAACTCAGTCCACAGATGCACTTCTCAAACTGGCCACAACACTCCAAATGAGATGTCAAGGACTGAACTCAGTCCACAGATGCACTTCCCAAACTGGCCTCAACAACTCCCAATGAGATGTCAAGGACTGAACTCAGTCCACAGATGCACTTCCCAAACTGGCCACAACACTCCAAATGAGATGTCAAGGACTGAACTCTGTCCACAGATGCACGTCCCAAACTGGCCTCAACATTCCAAATGAGATGTCAAGGACTGAACTCAGCCCACAGATGCACTTCCCAAACTGGCCTCAACACTCCAAATGAGATTTCAAGGACTGAACTCAGTCCACAGATGCACTTCCCAAACTGGCCACAACACTCCAAATGAGATGTCAAGGACTGAACTCAGTCCACAGATGCACTTCCCAAACTGTCCGCAACAACTCCAAATGAGATGTCAAGGACTGAACTCAGTCCACAGATGCACTTCCCAAACTGGCCACAACACTCCAAATGAGATGTCAAGGACAGAACTCAGTCCACAGATGCACTTCCCAAACTGGCCGCAACACTCCAAATGAGATGTCAAGGACTGAACTCAGTCCACAGATGCACTTCCCAAACTGGCCTCAACACTCCAAATGAGATGCCAAGGACTGAACTCAGTCCACAGGTGCATTTCCCAAATTGACCTCAACAGTCGAAATGAGATGTCAGGGACTGAACTCAGTCCACAGATGCACTTCCCAAACTGGCCTCAAAACTCCAAATGAGATGTCAAGGACTGAACTCAGTCCACAGATGCACTTCCCAAACTGGCCACAACACTCCAAATGAGATGTCAAGGACTGAACTCAGTCCACAGATGCACTTCCCAAACTAGCCTCAACACCTTGGGTCAGGCCTCCAGAAGGGACATCATACTCCAAATAAGTCCTTCTGATTTGTACGCAGCAGTGCCAATGTGGCTGCCGGAACTGGACACAGCTCTTGATTAGAGCGGCAGACCCTGATGCAGAGGTCTAGCCCGGGACCAGGGTTCAATTCCCCGCCTCGGCGGGTCTTGGGCTCAAAAAAATTCCACGGACCTGATAATTCTCACGTCGGTGCCATTCCAATCATGGAGTCCCACTCTGCAACTCTGGGCAATAGCTTGCTTAATCTCCACAACGGCCCCCACAACGCTAAGGATGCCTGGCCTCCACCTTGGGGTGCCCAGGAGTGGACACCTCACAGGGAAAGCCAGGATGGGTTCCACAGCGGTATTCGTACAAGCGCCTTGAGACCCTTGCGGGTGAGTAGTGCGCTATACAAGTATCAATTTAAATTTTTACATAGTGTCTTGTGCTGGATGGAAAACGCCAACTGTCAGCTCTGAAATAATTAGTAAGCTTTGGGAGCTGGATACAGTACTACAGATGGCGCCTCAGCTGCTTCACACCATAATCGATATCACCCACTACAACTGGACGCAATGCACCACGTGATGCCTCCAGAACTGAAGAGAGTACCACTGTTGAGAATTTACCAGTAATGTGAGCACTGTATGGGGTCAACATTTCCTCACATTCCTGTTGGTTGGAACGTTCCCTTTGTACGCATTTATCTTGGTTTCCCTGCATCTCTGTCATATATTTTCCCCACTTTGAGGTCTTATGTTAAAAGAACTATAAAAGGCTTAGTGACCTAGGGGCATAACATCAAGGCCCCCGCGATAAAATTATCGCCGCTTTAGCTTCTTTGCATTAGCGGCCGTTTTCCATTACGCCTTGCATGTCAGCGATAGATATCGCTAATGACATGCAAGGTAGGCGTTCCTCACCTAAACGTAATGGAAACGGTCGCTAACACAACATCGCCCTATTAGCAATGCAGCCCAGGACCAGCGAAGCGATATAAAAAGAGCGATAACCGTGCTTATCGCAATTACTTTACGCTTGGAAAATGTTTACTTTGCCATACTTTCAATGGAAGGTGGATTGTTGGGATAAGAACACACTTGCATATTAGCAAGCTTTTTCTTATCACTATTTTTTTTCCGCAGGATTTCTCCCGCTATCACCCCTATCGCTGGATATGAAATCGCCTGTTAGCGGCATGTTGATAATACGCCGCTAACAGGGCGATGTACTCCAGCAATAGAAGGCGGGGAAAAAAACCGCGCTAAGGGCATTTTGCGATAATTATCGCATTTGCTTGCTAATATGCCCCAAAATAATTTTGCGATGCTGCTGCCTTCCGACTCTGCACTCTATCAGTAGAGGTGCGGTGGGTGGTATGTATGTGTGTGCACAGAGCACTCTTTTGCTGCCCGTGCTGTACCTGTTTTGTGTGTATGAAGCTTGGTAAAATAGTGGCACTGTACCAAAGCCCCAACTGAGGGGCATATCAGCAACACCCGGCGATAATTATCGCTCAGCTCTCTTAGCGTGAGGATAATTATCGCCGGGTAACGTGGATTTTTATCGCTGAGATAGCGTGCTATTAGCAACGCTTATCTCCTCAACGATAAAAATCCTCACGCTAACTGCCTAACGTGAGATTATCGCTGGAAACCCAGCGATAATCTCACGCAATGTGGCGTTAGCTTGATGATAGGGACTCACAAACTTAGCCATGATATCCACCTTCCATAGGATATCATGGTTAAGTCAGTCCTGAAGCAGGTGTAAGGAAAGTAGAGATGCAAAGATCTCATTAGAGATGCAAAGCTGGGCGTTAGGAATCCCCACGCTAAAGCAAGGTTTCACGCGTTACCGTGACCTTGCTAATTAGGTGATAAAATTATTGCGGTTTATCGCCTGCTTGTAAATATGCCCCTGAATTTGTTATTTGTTTGTTTCCTTTCTACTTGTCAGGCCCAAAGAAACATTGTACACAGACATAGCTGCTAATTAATGCAGCAGATCTGTGTTCCAAAACCATGTGGTAGCCCTTTACAGCGAATTTTCGCTAAACATCCTTTTGTCGTCAATAATTATTTGAAATCACGTGGTGAAGTTGCCTTTTTCTAGAGCTGTGAAAGGTGCCTGTGTTGGCCGTTCTTCTTGCACATTCTGTCGTCCACCCTAGATAGAGTCCCACAGAAAGGGAAATTTTGTTTGCATGGAGGTAAGTGGTGGCTCTTATTTCACTTCAACACGTGAACTGTCTGTCCAGTAATTAATGAGATGGACCGGTCTCAGACCTACATCCAGCAGCAATTGAGAATGCGTCCTGTCATCGGCGATAGTCAGTGTGACTGGTGTTTTTGAACAGTAAAATAGCGCCCAAGCAACAATCCAGCTCCGACTGGGACATAAAATGGATCCAGACATTGGCGAAGCCTATAGATCTCGCCTATGTGAGAGGTATTGGCTTTGACAGCAGCATGGCTTTTTTTCAGCATGACACAGAGTGGAGTGGCACAGACTAGAGTGGAGTGGCGTAAAGTAGAGTGGTATAGACTAGATTGGTATAGAGTGAAGTATCATAGAGTGGCATTGTGGGTAGTGGAGTGACATAGAGTGAATTAAGCTGGTGGAGCTGAGTAAAGGGAATCGATGTTGAATAATCGGCAATAAGTGATTTTGTTCCAGAGGCCTGCATGCTTCTGTAAAACTACACAGTACATTCCTCAATTAAACTTTGCAAACCTAGCCTTGATTCTGGCAAAGGTGCCCAAAGCATTGAGTCGCTATTTAGGTCAGAGGCATCTGGGGCCAGCTGCTGATCTACGGCCTTTGTGCGCCCGTGAGAGGACAGTTGGGGGTCATGGTCACTGCCCCTTCGAGATGCTTGGCTGTGGCTCAAGTGCTGATGGGCTCTTTAAGATATCTTTATTTAGTTCCTATAAAACATTTTATTTGTGATGACGGCCCCTCTAGAGAAGCAGTTTGTGGATAGCAAAAGCATGGATTCAAATCCAGGGACTTGGCCCTTTATCACTTAACACAAAGTGAAACACCAGTACCGGAGAACAGTATTTACCATTTTAGTAATCCAACTCTTCAAAATGCAAAGAAATCTGACTAGTTTGGTATTTTTTACAGCCATCTTTTAAGATAGGCGCTCTACCCAGTCCAGTATAAAGTAGAGATGTATTGAGAGGGACTCCTGGTGCCTTACAAACCAATCCTGAACATATCGTCACAATACGGTCTATATTAATTACTAAATGCAAAGGGACAGATTTACAAGCCCCTTGTGACACTTTTACGCTGCCGTTGCATCACTTTCATGACGCAGCGGCGGCGTAAACCATGCACCACTATGCGACATATGTACAACGTGACGCATCTAGTGAGATGCGTCACGTTGTAAAGCCCTGCCCTACATTATACCTGCGTCAGGAATAATGTATGCAGGGTGGGCGTTCCATCGCAAGGAAGCCCCGTAAAACTGACGCAGTGAAATCTACAAGATTTCACTGAGTCACTTTTACGTCCCAGCTGCGTCAAAAAGGAGTGACGCAGCATATACAATACAGGGCACCCCTGAGCAGCGCTTGCGACACAACTCTAGAACTGCGTCACCCTTACGGCAACATATGCATCACGCATCTGTCTATCCTTGCGCCACGGTGGGCCGCATTGTAAATGCGGCGCATCCATGGTGGCGCAAGGGGCTTTCTGAGTCACGCACGATATAACTGACGCATCCCTGCTCCTATGCAGGGATGTTCCAGTTATTGTAAATCTGGCCCAAAGTGTTTGGTGAGAAAAGAAAGCTGAAGGTTGAAAGGTTTCATAATTGGAGACATGAGATCCCCAGGAAATGAAGGTTGGGAGGGAGGGAGAAGTGGTAGGGGATATCCAACCACAGGAGGAACCAAGTGTATATGTTACACGATGTCCGATGATTATAAAAAGACCTCTGGAAAGGAGGTATTACAAGCAATACATCCCGCGGCTAAGGAAGGGGAGAAACTACCAAAGCAAGGGCAAAACCCCAAGGTGACAGGGTAGTGGGAAAGGAGTAACAATAGAATCTACATCTATAGGTAGGAAAGCGCCCCCAGAACCAAAAAAGTTCAATATGACAGAAAAGGGTGTAAATGCTTGTAGCCTTGAACAGCGAAGAAGGCGGTTAAAAACCAAAGAGATCCCAAAGAGTACTAAAGTTAAATCAAGAGAACCCCGGGGGGAAGAAAAAAACTGTGTGAAGAGGCAAGAGGTTTGGGTAAGCCTTTAGGTGTAGGACCCAGTAACCCCAACATAAGTAAGGGCCTTAGGAAGAGAGACATGGACGAGGAACTTAATAGAAAAAGTGAGGATATAAGAGACGGGGGGCACCGGGATCTCGGCTAGAAGGATATCAGGTCCTGTGGCTCTTTTTGGAGCCAACAGAGCAGGGAAAAGGTGGGAAAAAAGTTAGGAAACTGAACCCCCTAAATCGCTCCCAACTCTTCTTTTCATTCTCAAAATGTTATGTTAGTTCAGAGGACCTGAAAGAAGTAGGGTTTATGGCAAACAATAAAGGGGGTGAAGTAACCGAGGTTCTCCTTTACTCAGCATTAGTAAAAGCAGCACTGGGAAAAGCAGAACTAGAGTTGCTAAAGGAAGGTATTCATTTAATTAAAAAAAGGAGGAAATGCTGTTTAATAGGTAGGGGAAGCCAAATCTTAGAAATCCCGCTGGGTTGGGAGTACGGCAAATAAGAATGATTACTTCCGGTTGGGGTAAAAAGGAAGGACTGGAAATCACTATATCCCCTAAGGAACTAAGAGATGATGAGGTAGACGTGTTAGCCGGAAATAGATATAGAGCCTTAGCATACTCGGAGTATGAGGAAGAGGGGTGCATGAGTGAAATTGACTAGGAACTTCGGACGTCGCACAGCCTGGCCATACTATCTTGGAATATATAGGGATATAAAAAAACAGGGTCCCAAGAGAGTTTTAACAACATCCTTAAGAGCAATGACATTGTGTGTTTGCAGGAGACTTGGCTGTACGACAAAACCCTAGTCACCGAGGGTTTGCCCACCATCTCAAAGCAGCAAGGAAGAACCTTTTGGCAGACCCTCAGGAGGACAACTGACGTTGGTTTCCACAAAAATTGCCAGAAAAATAGAATGCCTTGATTTAAAATGTAAATGGGCGCTAGGTAGCAGAGTGCTGACACTAAATGACGACTCTTGCTATGAAGGAAACTGTATCATTATTGTATGTATCCAAAAGGGAAAGGATGATGTTTATAAGGTGAACCTGGAAAATGTTTAAAATGATATGGAGACTATATGTGATACCTAGCCGAAGGATGTGTTTCTGATGATGGGTGACTTTAACCATAGATTAGATCCCCGAAGAACTGACTCATGGTGTAGAGATTTGCTAAGAGCCTACAATATAGAGATTGCTAAGTTCCCTTGCTGCGACATTTCGCATCAAGAGTTCCATGGGTTTGATATGTGTAAATGGTAGAATGGAGGCTGACCGGCCGGCCAGGCGCACATTTATAACAGGTCAGCAACCGTATCCGATAGACTACGTGTGTACACATGCTTGGAGCTTTGAACTAATCATGCATTTTGAAATTGTAAGGCTGGAAGGTAGCGATCATTACACCTTGTTGACTAAACTATTTGTAAAAAAGGGTAGTCCGAGAGAGACAGTTCTTCAAGGTCTTGTAGATTACCCAAAGCGGCTCACAACGCGCATCTCGGAAGAACATATTCAAAATTTAAGTGCAGTTCAGAAGACTCTCCCATTTGAAAAATTGCAATCCGAGGATGATAACGCCTGGTATGCAAACATAATAAGTGAATTGGTAGAATGCCTAAGGGTAAAAATTAAAGGTGGTAAACCCGGGGCAGTCAGTAATAAAAGACCACACATCAATAATAGACCATGGTTTGATGGGGAATGCTGTAAAGCAAAAGCTTGTATCAGGAAAAATGAAAGAAGACTTAGAGGAAGGTTCAATGAAGAACTGTTATCTAACCTTCGGATTCTACGGACAAAATATAAAACAATCATTAGGAATAAGAAAAGATCTTGCAAAGACAGATGCTGGACAAGCTTTCTAGAGGTAATTGAAGACAAAGATGTGAAAGACTTCTGGCGCCTGGTACAAGAAAGCTCTGGCAAAGTGTTAGGGTCTCTGCAGTGTTCGGTTCCCAAGGATAAATGAGTGGATTATTTGGAGGAAATCTATGGGAAGTGGCCAATGAAAGATAAAGTCAGTACAATAGCATGGCCAGGTGTGAGGGAAGAGATAAAAGAACACTTTACCCCCAGCCACATAAGGAAGATAATATCTAGCCTAAATTTAAACAATGCAGCTGGCCCAGATAATTTGCTGGCAGTAATTATAAAAACTAAGCCGGAATGGTGGTCCGAGTTTTTTGCGGATATGTTCCAGGGGATTTTTAATACAGGGATTGTGCCAGAAAATTGGAAAGGAGCAATTGTAAAACCAATCCATAAAAAAGGAGATGTTAATGCCCCAAAAAACTACAGATTAATAAACCTATTAGACATAGGTGAAAAAGTATTCGCCAAAGTAATCTTGGGATTACTCAAGGATTGGGCAGAAGAAAATCAAATTGTGCCCCCAGAACAGGGAAGGTTTAAAGAGGGACATTCAACGGTGGACCACTGTTTCGCTCTCTGGGCAATTGTGCGGAAGTCGATTGAGCAGAGGGGTAGTCTGTTTTGCTGCTTTGTGGACTTCCACGCAGCATTTCATCTGGTGGACAGGGAGCAGCTGTGGTCGACCTTGATAGGGTACAACATCCAGAGGGAGGCTTGATTCAAGCCCTGCATACGGAAAATTGGGCCCAGATAATTCTGGATGTAGAGCGGAATTTATCTCGATAACTCCAAATTGGTAATAGGCTGAGGCAGGGGTGCGTACTGGCCCCCCTTGCTTTTTTCTCGGTTTATTGCAGACTTGCCCCTAAACTTAGGAAACCTAAAAAGGGCTAGCCCGAATCAAGGTGGGAAGCATATTTCATGTTTACTTTACGCGGATTACCTGGTAATCATGGACCAGACGGAGATTGGTTTACAAAGAAAATTAAGCAGGTTTAAAGAATACTGCCAGATCAAAAAACTTGTTGTTAACATGGAGAAGACTAAGATCTTATGTTTCGGTAAAAGAAAAACAGGGTTTACTTGTTATCTGGGCACCGAAGAGCTGGAAAAAGTAACAGAATATAGATACCTAGGGATGTGGTTCGAGAGAAGCCTGCAATGGCATACCCATCTCGTTGCACTAAAACTGAGGACATCGGCTTCAGTGAAGGGATTAAAAAGATTTAATAGTGTATCCCCCCAATTTTTTTGTATGGCGCAGAAATACTTTATTTGAGTGGTAAAAATAGTTGGGACGTGGAGGAGGGAAACTGTTTGAAAAATCTAATCTCTCAGCCTAAATCGTCAATGGTACAGGCAGCGAGACTAGAATTGGGAATCACCTCATGGGGCATAGACTAGAATTGGGAATCACCTCATGGGGCATAACAGCTTGTTTGGCACTACTACGCTTTTGGAGCGTTTGGGATCTGGCATTGAACATTAAATCTCACAGTGGTGTAGGAACGAAGGGGCATATCAACAAGGGCTTTATCTCTGCTTTTTTGGCTTTATAAGCCAAAAAAGGAGAGATAAAACTAGCGCCCTATCAACAACAGGGTGCTAACATGCAAATTTGCATGTTAGCACCCTTTTACTCTACGCGTCCCCTTGCATCTCTAATGAGATGCAAAGGGGGCGTTCCAGAGTAAAATAATAGGAGAAATGTCGCTAAGCGACATTTCTCCTATTATCAAGAATGTCGCTAACCCTGTTAGAGACAAAAAAAGCAGCGCTAACCGCGGTTAACGCTGCTTTTTTACGTCTGGTATTTTTCTGACTTAGCCATGATATCCTATGGAAGGAGGATATCATGGCTAAGTTTGCCTGTCCCTATCAACAAGGTAACGTGAGATTATCGCTGGGTTTCCAGCGATAATCTCACGTTAGCCTGTTAGCGTGAGGATTTTTATCGCTATTGAGATAAGCGTTGCTAATAGCACGCTATCTCAGCGATAAAAATTCACGCTAGCCGGCGATAATTATCCTAGCGCTAAGTGTTGATATGCCCCCTCATCGTAAGTAGTGAGCTAACTTGGGCAAAAGAGATCAGAGCCATCGTCAACAACGCGTGTTGTATGTTAAAGCTTAAGCTGTGCCCCCTGTCCCTTCAACTCAGGATTGATAAAAGGGAACTTAGGATCCTGGGAAAGAAACCTCTCGAGTACAGGATCAAGCTTGCCTCTTGAGGAAAAGCTCAGTTCTCCATATGGCCACCGCGTGGCAAAAGGAACTACACTTCACCTATATTGACAGGATACCAAGCTGCCCGCTGAGGCGAGAAGTGTTAAGGTTAAGAATCGGGGTAAACCCATGCTATGCGAATAAAGGGGTAAAAAGTTCCATGATTAATAATAAAGGAAATTGCACCTGCACCATAGGAACTACATGTGATATACTGATATTAAAAATAGGACGCAAGCAGTAAACCTTTTAGTGGAAATGATTAAGTTAGACATAGCTTGCACCATGGGCAAATATATGAAAAAAGTTAGAGTTCCTTAATTGTAACGAGTGCTGAGTGATTAGGTGTTAAGCTTACGAGGAGAATGAGCCATGAAAGGCTAAAACATATGTGGTAAGAAATATACGATGTTCTATGAGACAAAAATGAAAATGTGTGTTTTAGAAATTTTAAAATAATTTTTAAAAAGACCTGAGGGTAACTGGCTTTAAGAATGTGAATAGATTATTTTTAAATTCTTATATACTTATTTTATTGATTGCTATGTTGCCTATTTGTTCTATTATGGTTGTAAAAGACCGAATAAAGTTTTCTATTGATTGATTGATTGCTGGCCTAGGTAAATCCTTTCTTGCACAACTGGGTCTCTTATCTGGGCAGTCCTGGTACGCATACTCTGCATACAGCGAGTACTCTTAAGGTCGGAGATAGCAGTATTCTGCTGTCCCCGACATACCCTCATGTGACTTCTGAATGACTGAGTGGCTTCTACATCACCAGATGGAGTGGCAGATTCGAGCTTGGGCTCCAGTGGAGCTGTTGGCATCCTCTTCACAGCACTCACTTTTACTAGTCTGTCTCACCTGCCAGAAGCCTCCACCTTTTTCCTGCGCTATCGTCTGGCCGGAATTCAGCCTCGGGAAGAACTATGGGAGATATTCACTGCAAATGGCGAAAGCTATCGCTAACCTCAGTTAGCGTGCGTTTTCCTATCGCCGTGTACCATTTGAAATTATTGCCGTGTTAACGGCGTATTCACAACATGCCGCTAACAGGCGATAGTTTCCCCCTAAAGGGTCAAATGTCTGGCGATAAGATTAGCGTCACAGCGAGAAAATTTGTCACGCTAACGTGAAAAAAGTGCCAATGGGCCAATTAGTGATCAGGAAAGGCACGCTAATTAGTGTCAGCGCACCTTTTTTCACGTTAGGTTTGAAAATCCACTATAAAACGCCCGCTATGCAGCCCAAACACAAAAAAAAGAAACATTTGAGACGGCGGTGCAGCAAGTTCAAGGTAAATAGTTGGATTCATTTATTTACTTACCTAACTCCAGCCCGTCGTGTGATCAACTCCACTACCCCCATCCTGCTCCTCCCCCACCCCGCACCATTGCCCCGCACCACCATCCCCCAGGACTCGCGCTGTGAGCTGTCACTGTGTGTACACCAAGTGAGAAACCATCTAGTGAGTCTGCATACCAGAAACACAAGCAGTGTCACAACAAACTGATCATTCAGCCTACTGGCTCAAAGGGGCATATCCCATAATGCACACAAACAGCAGACTTCACTCAAAAGGTGATGTAATACAATGAGGAGGGGGGCCATGCCCACAACACCACAGTGCGGGGACAATGCATATCAGGCATGTGTCAAACAAATCTGTACTGCATGACTTGTCTGTGTGCCAGACTCACAGAACTACAATGTCCCTGTAAAGAAGTAAGACAACCAAAGTATGACAACAAGCAAGGATAGCAAAGTTGATACAAATAATGATGACTAGCCAAATGGCACACTCACCCCTTAGGTCGCTTTGCACACCTCCACTCTCAAGTGTACACATCTGCCATACACAAAACAGCATTCCACAACAGTCCTGGTGGAAGTTGCCCATCACGCCATTATCTGTTTGGTGACTCAACTGTGTCAGTGAACAAATATGCACTCAGGGTTGTTATCACCCACACGCAAAGCCATGCATTGAATATTCATAAACAGGGCAACATGTATGATCCATGTGATCGGCTGCATGGCATATATACAAACAAACCTCACCCTGCCATTTGCATCTGTTGGGAGGGCGATGGTGACAAGGGCTGAGCACCACAAATACGTATTATGAAATCAACATCCATCAAATCCAGCCCCACTTACACACCACATGTGGGATCAACGTTGAGGGTAATGGGTGTTGACACTGTCTGTCCAGCCAGCAACAAAAATGCAAACTCATGCACCATACTCACAACGGGTAAGCCAACAGGAGGGCAGCAAGCTATGCATGCAAGACAAATCACAATAGACAAAGCTACCTGGATGCACATGTGTACAGCATAGTGCAGCACGTATTGAACCAGCAAGTAGGCCTTAGTAGCCAGTGCGCCTAAAGGGGGCCATCCTCACACATAACTAATCGTGCAACAAACACATGCACATGGGCAGTACACAGCAAAGTGCGGGTCTGTGAGCCACACTTACAAGGCAAGTGACAGTGCATGATGAATAGCATGCCTGCACCCCAAACATCTCAACAGGGTGCAGGCTACGTCACTGAGGTGGCTGAGTGTGGACCACATCCTTAAAGGAGCAGGTCACTGAGAGGCTGCAATCCTTGTGGGCCGATATGCCTGATGTATTGTCTGCAGTGGGCGGGGACTGAAACAACGTCATGGACGCAGCTATGGATAGGACCGGGGTTGGGGGTAGCCCTAGGAGCGGTCTCCCTACAAAACTACGCTCTTTGGTGACGGGGCTGGACTGGGTCGACACTTGGCGACGGGCCCACGGCGCGGTTCGGGGATACACATACCTCTCAGCGGTCCACAAATCCTTTTCCAGACTGGATTATATCTTTGTCCCCTGGGTGATGGCTGGTAGAGTAGCGGCAGCGGAGATTATGCCTCGGGGTCTCTCGGACCACTCCCCGGTGTCCATAGAGCTATATACAGGCAGGGGGAGGCAACCGTTTCGTTGGCGCCTCTCGGTGTGGCACCTTCAGAACGCAGAGTATGCAACTCATATGAGCGAAACTATTGCCCAGTATCTGACTGCAAATGTGGGATCCGTCTCTAGTGTAGCCACCTTGTTGGAGGCACTGAAGCCCATTTTGCGTGGGGCGGACATCTCCTGGTGTGCGGCAGATCGCAGGCAGCGTAGGGAGGAACTGACTTGCGCTGAGGCGAACATAGAGATGCTTGAGCGCCAGAATCGTGAGACAGGAAGTGACCAAGGAGTGCGCCAATTGCTTTTGGCCCAAAAGGAGTGTGCTGCACTATTGATGGATGAGGCAGACCAGGTCTGGCTGCCAACGCGCAGCAGAGTGTACCAAATGGGGGACAAGTCCAGCAAGATGTTGCATCGCCTTTGTCAGGGCACGTTTCACTCCCAGGCCCTACCGGGAATTTTGGACCCGGCGGGAACCCCGATTACAGATCCCCCTGCCATAGCGGAGAGCTATGCTACATACTACGCGGATCTCTATGCCCTCCGGGAATGTCTGTCGCCTGCTACTATTGATAAGGTGATCACGGATTTGTCACCCAAGGCGTTATCGGATGAGGTACAAGACCAGTTGGAGGCCCCCTTGTTGGATGAGGAACTGGGAGCGGCCCTGGGAGAACTTAACCCTGGGAAAGTACCAGGACCTAATGGGTTTCCGAGTGAGTTTTTTCGCCGGTATAATGTGCAATTGGCCCAGCATTATCGGGCGGCGGTGGAGGAGGCTCGGGATAAGGGTGTGCTCCCCCCGGGCCGGAGACACGCAGAGGTGGTGGTGGTGTTTCATAAGCCTGGGCCTCCCCCGGAACACCATGCCTCATACCACCCCATCTCTCTCTTAAATTTGGAGGCCAAAATCCTGGTGAAGGCGTTGGCCAATCGCCTCTTGCCCCATATTACTTCGCTCGTGCACCCCAATCAGGCGGGGTTCATGACCCAGCGGGCAACCAGGCATAATATCAGGAGAACACAGGTGGCGGTTGCGGCGATCCAACAGACTGGGGAACCAGCGGCATTACTCTTAGCGGACATGGACAGGGCGTTTGACTTCCTGAGCTGGGTCTACCTGTTTGCATTGCTTCCTAGACTCAATCTGGGCCCACGCTTCCTCTCCTATGTGAAACTCCTATATGCAGATTTGACGGTGTCGGTGCGGGTCGCGGGCACCACCACCACCTCCACTTTCTTTATTAAAAGGGGCACACGGCAGGGATGTCCCCTGTCTCCATATCTATTCGCCCTGGCCATGGAACCTTTGGTGGCCTGGGTGCGCATTGACGCCCAGGTACGGGGATTTGAATGGGCCGTGGGTCTGTCCGATAGAATTACGCTATACGCAGACGGCGTTCTATTCTTTCTACGGCAGTTGACAGGACGGGGCCACGACTTCGGCGTATCATGCAGATTTTCGGGGAAACGTCGGGTCTGTACATGAATTCCCGCAAATCCACATTGTGGGCGCTGGGAGATCGGACGAGGGTGGGCTCGTGGCCGTCCACGGTCCAGTCGGCTATCGGCGGATTGAAATATTTGGGAGTGGTTCTCTCGGACATACCGGCCATTGCCTGGAAGCGTAACCTAACACCTGTGTGGGAGCGGGTTTGCGCAGACCTTAAGTCCTGGTCCCGCATGCCCCAGACACTGTTTGGCAGATCGGCGATCTTCAAAATGGTAGCACTCCCCCGACTTCTCTACTAGCTGCAGATTCACCCGTACCCGATCCCCCCTCGATGGTTCCGGCTGGTGAATTCTGTGCTTGGGCAGTTTCTGTGGGAGGGGGGGAAGGTGCGCATGGCTATACGTACATGCTTCTTATCCACATATTGTGGAGGTCTGGCATCCCCGGATCTCCTCTCGTATTATCAGGCCTCGCATCTGCTGGTCCTGAATGAGTGGTGGTACGGCGACAGGGGAGACCCGGCATATGCACTGGAACGCTGCCTTATGGGGCATCACACGCTACATACACTTTTGTACTCTGAGCGGCTGCGGAGTGCACTGCCATCAGCCACGCGGGTGGTGTCTATGGTTTGGAGACAGGCGCTGCGGCGCATGGGCTGGTGGAACGTCCTGACTCGGGAAACCCCATTGTGGAACAATGGGCGCCTGCCCCACTTGGCGGCCCTTCCGGAGTTTCAGGGATGAGACGCCATTGGTATCTCCACCCTGGGAGATGTTCTGAGGGGCACAACACTAAAGTCCTTCCGAGGAGTTTCATTCGCCCAGACACAATTCTATCGATACTTGCAGTTACGCCACGCACTGTCCCCTAGCCTGCAGGGTCTGAAGTCCATACCCGAATTCAGTCCCATTGAGGCAAAAGTTTTTATGGGGGATCTACAGGAAAAGAATATTTCTCAAATTTATCAGTCCCTGGTCATGCACTACTCCCCTACGCTTCAGAAACTCCGAGGAGACTGGGAGGCAGATGTAGGCGAGCTGGAGGAGGAGGATTGGACGGAGGCCCTGGCAGCCCCGCACGGGGCGGCCTTAGCAATACGGCTCCACCTAGTCCAGTTCAAATACCTTCACAGGGTTTACTTTACTAGGACACGGCTGTGGCTGGCGGGGTTGACTGCTTCCCCGGAGTGTCTACGTTGTCGGGATGTGGGTACGTTTATACACACGGTTTGGCAGTGCACATCACTAGATCGTTTCTGGAGGGGGGTATTTGCATGTCTCTCTGAGGTCCTGGGCTGGGAGCTTACACATACACCACAGCTGGCACAGCTACATGTCATGGAGGGGGTAGGTGGCAATGCCTACAAACAACATCTCCTGCTTCTAGGCTTTACACTGGCAAAAACGAGACATTGCTAAGGCATGGAAGCCTCCGCGGGCCCCCTCGGTGGCCGCCTGGAAAAATGGTCTGGACTTTTGCATGAGGCTGGAGCAACCCATCTTTGTGGCCAGGGGGTGCCCGCGCAAACACTATAAAATATGGAAACGATGGGCGGACTACCGGGGCATTTGGCTGGAGCCTCTGGCGATGGTGGAGCCTTCGTTGCCAGAATAGCTCCTGGGTCAGTATAGATGGAGGGGAGGGGGGTAGTGGGGTAGGAGGGTGTGCGTGCCTGGGTTAGGACTTGTCAATCTCCTCTTAATGCTGCAGACGAGACTGTATGGACTTAGTGCGATCTTTAGGGGGAGGGGAGTGGGAGGGGAGAGTTGGGGAGGGGTGCAACATCATTTTATGTTCTCATGTACTGTTTTGTCGATCCTGCAAAAGTTGATTGCTGTCATGGTTTTCTCTGGTTGATTTGGCAGATGACTCTGGCATGCAGAGCCCTGCGCAATATATGCAAGTTGACAAATAAAATATGTTTTAAAAAAAAAAAGGAGCAGGTCACACTGACACATCCTCATGTACATACAAACCCTGACATCTGCTGACAAACAATGCACAAGTGTCCTAAGTCTGACCAAGACACATGTATACCCAATCTTGTAACATCTCCGCATTGTAAATGCACAGAAGTGAAGGCTCACTGCCTGAACGGGATAAGGGGTAGTAAAACCAAAGCTGCATGGGCGAGTATCCCACAATGCAGCGCACTCACATAAAAATTGGAGCTCATCAACATTGACTACAATGTGGGACAAACTGTATCCGTTTTACAAATGAACAGAGGACACAACTGGTGCCGCTTGTGTATACAAACTGGCCAATCACATTTGTCATGGCTGTAAACTGTGAGATGACAATGTACAGGTACAACTTCGTATACGTGATGTAGTAGAAAAAGTAAACATCCCTCAACAAATAGGCATCTCCTCACACACAGTCACAATGTACATTGTCATGCAGTCTGCTTGTAAACTCATCCAATGCATGATCATACATTAAACACACAGTTAAACTGCATCTCCCCTTTACATTGCAGAGGGAGTAACATCACCTCCTGAACAGCAGCCTGTCCCACTCTTCACTGATGAAGAGGAGGAATTTGCCACCCTCAACACGGACACACTCCAACAGCTGCTAGACTCCATCAGCACCCCATCTCCAGGAGCAGGTCAACCTAGCTGCATCGTGCAAACCCCACACCCTGCACAAACCACACAGCAGTAAGCACCTACCACCACAGCTGTCTCCCAGGACCCCCAGAACCCATACCTGGCATTCCAATGGCATGTGTTAGCAGTCCAGCAGGAGATGGCTCATCAGGTGCGGGAGGAGTTTGACAGCCTGGCGTCCAAACTTGATTCTGTAAGTGGGTGTCTGAGTTCCATCCGGGACACCCACAGTACGCTCAGTGCTCTCCAAAACTCCTTGGCTGACATTGCTGGAGTCATGACTCAGAGACAGAAACAACTGTCCACTCAGAGTGGCTCCAGAAATGGCAGCCAGGAGTTGGGCCGCATGCGGAGGATAATGGAGAACATGGAGCGGATGCAGGTGGAACAAATGGCTTCCACAGCTGCACACCAGCGAGATGTAGCTGGAATCTTCCATGCCCTGCATATCATCATCACTGCATTGCTGCAGCAAGGTCTGGTACAGATAAATGCTGCTGCTGCTGCTTGTACATCCACATCTCCGCCCCCTGATGCGTTAGTGACTCACAGTGCTGCTGCCAATCTACCACCACCCACATGTGAGGCACATGACACATCCGAAGACGAAGATGTGGATGAATCTGCCTTATTGCAAAGGAGGAAGCGGTAGCATTCATCTATGCCAAATGGCCAGTTTCTACTTGGTTCTGGGCTCAGCATCATGCCCTGGAATTTCACCTTCCACTGTCCCCCGATACACTCTGTGACACTCACCTTGGACCTCGACATGCACTGCCATATTTTGTCTGGTTACCAATGACAAAGCAATCAGACTGTTGACTGAACTCTTCCTCATCCTTTGGACTTGTCAACCCTAAAGGACTCTGTCTGGCCCTCCACTGGGCATCAATGTGATGTGGAGATTGCATGGCCAAGTACTGGTCCAGTCTCCAACTATGCCAACGGACATGTGAATAAACCTATTTAACTCACACAGATGTCTGTTGTCCATGACCAATCCAGTATAGCAGTCTGTTAAAAAATAGGAGCAGTGATTCCACCAAAAGGTACACCCAGGGAAATGATACAAATGTACATGTTTTACTGTGATCCAGATAGGCAGTCAGATGAGCGGGCATGTGTGAACCAGCTGTGCCCCCGTTGCTCCAACACAACACTCTAGCAATGTCCCAACTTAGCCCCACATCCATGAAGGAAACATGAATGTGTGTAAAAAAGGCAAAGTCTGTTGCAGGCCACAAGTAGTGTCCCCCTGTACAATTGCAAAAAGACAATCTCTTGGCATATCTACTCACACTCTACACGGTGGACGAAGCATGTTGTGAAGGTGCACATTGCATTTCACATCCCAAGATGGTGCACACCATGTACACATTGATGAAGATACGTAGGGGCACATGTCTACCAGCCACTATTTGAACCACAAAGTCTGCCTCAGTGAAGTAGAGTTGGCAACAGGGACTCACCTCAAAGTGTCAGGCGTCAGTCAGCCCCTTCCTGTGGACGAACAATGCTTACTGACTTTGCAACCCTCACATGCTGTGAAAACTCTGAGTGACTACGGCAATGTGACAAGGGATGCGTGTTGCACTGCACTGACCATATAGTAAGAAGTAGTGCCACCATTTCAAGGGTGGCATCACTATGAGCCAATGCCATAAGGTAACAGCTGGCAGAAGTTGCCATGACACTGGCACAAGAGGGAACAATGCAACATTTCACCTTTTGTGTGCAGCAGAACTGTGTGCATGTCCAAAAACGTTATAGGTGACAAATACATGCCATTCCAACTTCAGTGATTTACAAAAGGCATTTAGGAGAAGTGAAGTCAGTACATCTAAGTCTGCTACTCCTAAATGGCTTTTGTGAATACCAGAAAATGTGAACTCATGACTACTCTCAGAGGACTCATGTGAATCAGGTCCACTGTTCTGCCAAATGCAGTTCCCGTTGGACCCACAGAAAGACTACTCCTTGCATGGCCCAGAGGTTCAGCCTCCATGCACAGGAACATATAGTTCAAAAGAATCTGACACACTTGCACGATGCAGCAAGTGTGCCAAGGGCTGTGCAATGTAGATGGACTCAGCGCAAGGAGCATGTGAGATGCAGGGCTATGACGCAATCTATGGTACCCGGCGCATCCATCTATCTCCATGATGGATAACAGTAGCTACTACAATATCCTCTCAATGCCATGTCCCTATGTAATGTTGTAAATGGGCAACAGTGTTCTGTCCAACTCCGTGAGTCACACTTAAGATGTATAACTTCACAAACGACTGCCCCTAGACTAGGCCGTAAATCCTACTTGCCACCCTGTTATCCATGTAAGTTTACAGTGCTCACATCTAAGGTATCCTGACACAATCCATTCTGCTAAGTAACATGTCATGACCACACTTACACATTCAACGGAGTGTCCAATGATGATTTGAGATGCATACAAGGTGAGAAGCCACACTCTACCACATCACCTCTGACACAAGTGCAAGCCGAAATGAAAACTAGTAACCATTTATTTTAAAATTACTAAATATTTCTGTAATAAACTACCTATAATCTTAACTACTACTAATCTAAACTAACTAGAACGAAGTGAAAAAGTACCTGAACTCTCTACCCTAACTAATCACGCAACAACATATCTCAGACATCAAACCCCCCCCTCCCACCTTTAAGGCACATCATGAGACAGGACAAAGACATCTAAGCTATACAAAAACTAACTACACACTTAACCTACACAAAGATGTCTTTGTTTAAATTTTTTATAAACAAAGACATCAACCCCCCACCCAAAGGAAAAGGAAACTTATCCCCAAAACTATATAACAGTAATATTCTAAAACTACCTTAAAATCTAACACTTCCTATGCCTACACTAAAACTACACTACCTAACACTTAAAATACTTACCCAACAGTACCTAAAATAATAGATAAACATTGGGGGAAGGGAGAAGAGGGGGATGTGGCTCTACATGGGCAGTCATCATGGGAGTCCCAGGGCTTTCCTCATGTCCTCCATGAGCCTAGTCTGCTCGGACAACTCCCTCCTAAGCTCTGCCAGCATCACGTTGTGGTCCATCAGAGTCCTCCTGTCCCACAAAATGAAAGTCACAACCCGATTGGCAGGTGCGGGTGGCATTGTCCCCTGTGTGAGTGAGGTTGTAGGGGATGGGACACTGCCTTTCCATGCTGGGACCCACCACTGACATCAGAGGGTCCTGGAATGGCCTGTGTGCCACTTTTTCATCCACCGTTTGCTACCTCGGGCACTGACTTCCAAGTGCTAGCTTCCTTGTCTTCCTGGTACCTCCGTTCCATGTTGCGGTAGCCTTTCGTGACCTTCTTAACCCCTTCGATGCTGCGCAGATTCCGCCGCTGTGCTGACGGAATCTTGCGCGGGCGTGGTCATGACGGAATGGTTCCGTCATGAGCACAGCTCAACCGTGGGTCATGACGGAACCATTCCGTCATGAGCACCGAAGGGGTTAATGTGAAGGTACCGGTCCTTTCTCACCTGGAAGGCGTGGGACTCCTCTGGAGTCATGTTGTCTGTAAAATATGAACAATGGCAATTTGTGAGTCCTTTGGACTATGTCAATGTTCGCCATACAAATCTGGCATACATGATCACTCAAAAATGGGAGCCTACACTCTGGCGTAACTATGTGTATTCAGAGAGTGACCTGCACAACAAAATGTTGAATCCAGGATCAGTGACTACATGCTGGGGAGACTGACTGCCAGTGCATGGCATGGGACATATACAGTCACAACCAAATGAGACTGTCAGTGTAAAATGATGGTGCTGTGTGACATACCCTGACTGAGGGTGACATGTACAAGAAATCGGAGGAGGGAGGCATTACCTCCTCGTTAGTCTTCCTCGCCACATGACTAACAAAGTGAGCTTCAGCTCCACATCAGAACCCTCCAAAGCAAAAAAGTCAGCCTCCCATGCCTCCCATCCCTTCCCAATATGGCCGACCCAGTACACCCATGACCTCTATAAGAGGCGGGCCGGCCCAACCCATCAGACTGTTTTTTTAGTTCTGCGCTGCAGTTACTCCAGAGCGTCTGATCAGGTAAGTTGGGCTGAGGTCCTGCTCCAGCAGGTCCCGGAGCCCTGGCCCTGCTCCAGCGGGCTCGTACTCTCCCCGCTTCTGGCCCGCGCACTGTCCGGTCGACGCTCTGCTCTAGCGGGCTCTGGGCAGACTTTTGGGTTTCCTGCGCCCCCCTACCAGGATCTTATGCCCTGCTTTAGCGGGCTCTGTGTTTTGGGCCCCGCTGTCTCCTTTGGGGCAGCTGGCGGGGTGTGCTTTTGTTTTCCGGGTGGCTGCTTTAGCTGCTTGTCCGGTTGGGATTGGAGTCTTTCTGGCCTGGTGGTTATGACTGCTTGCTCGGTGCACAGTCTACCGGGTGTTGTGATGCACTCTACCTCTTTTGCTGTGGTCGGGTGCATCCTTTCACGTACTCTCCCTTACACTTGCCGCTGCCTTTCAGGTCCGGCGTTTCCCCTGTATGGGGCCCGGGGTTTCTTTCCTGGGCTATGGGGCTGAGGATGTGGTCCGTTGGCTGGTCTGCCGCATTGGGTACTGGTGACTAGGGTTTGAGTCTCGGGGTCGCGTCCACATACTGTGATTCTGGGCGAACCCCTTACTCTCCCCGTGAATTACGGTGCTCATGTAATGCGCTCCAGCCTGGGTGTGCACGATTACGCACTTCGCCTATCGGTTGCTCCACTCAACTGAGGTGGTACACTTGCGTAATGCGGTGCACTCCGTGGCCTCAGAGACCGCGCCGCCTGATACGGTCGTGTTTTACTGCCTTCGGGTCGAGTTCGCGCTTTGTGAATATGCATAATTTCCCCGTTCCCTGTGGGCTGGGGGATTGAGCCTGTTCGCGCGCTGAGTGTGCGTGTCTGGTTCCGTGTCTCATTCGCCTCTTTCTTCGATGCCGCTGGTTTCGGGAGCTAGAGGTGGCGGGAAGTCTATGGGGCAAGGGTCCGGGACTTGCTGTTGTGTTCTGTTACACTCCTTGCGGCTTGGATGTTCCCTTCGGTTGACTGTTTTTTCATGTCCGCGCCCCCTTGTCCCTGTCTCCAAGTCTTACCTTGGTTTGCGGGGGTCTGCTGCGCGGCGGGTGCAGTTTCTCTTCCTGTGCCTCCGTGTTTCGTCCGGTTGTTTTTCCCTATTGGAGTGTGTTCCTCGCTCTAAGGGGCGGGGCCTGTCTTTCCTTGTCTTCCTGTTCCGCTCCCCCGGCTTCAGCAGGCTGGCCGGCCCTCCTTGTTTCTGTCTGCCTTGGTGGTTTGCTGTTGCTCCGCTTGGCATGGTTTCAGGGTCCTGGCTAGCTTGGCGGCGGGTATGCCTGCTACGGTGAGTGTGCTTGTGCGTGACTCTCGTGGTCCTCTTCGTTTTGTTTTCACGCGTCCAGGTACCTATGCTTTTGGGCACTTCACTTATACTCCCCTTTCCTGTCTGTGTGCTGTGTTGTGCATACGGTGCTCGCCCTGGACCTATCGCGCGATGGTCGGGTTCACTGTCTGTTTGTGGCTTCATTTGTACTTTGTTTCATTTGGCCACAAGTTCCTGTGCTTTCGTTGCTTCGGGGTGACGTTTCTGTGGCCCTGGTTTCATTCCCCGGCGTCTCCTGACTTGGGGCTTCGCTGGTGAGACGTCTCCGTTTCCTCCCAGCTTTTCGTACCTGTTCTTGGTACTGTCGTCCTCGTTGCTGGGGTGCCGTGTTCGGTCATGGTGCTTTTGCTCTATTGTATGTCTTGTGCCTCGAGTATCGAGGCTCTGTCGGGACATGGGTTCGAGTCCTTTTGGGAGTTGCTTGCTCTTCCTCCTGGGGCTGGCGTTCTCTGGTCCTCCTCCTCGGGGCGGGTCCTAGCTCCCCCGGCTTCAGTCTCTACTTCGGTTGGGGACCAGCTGACGGGTTTTCCTCCCTCACGACTGCTGTGGGTGGGGGCCCCACGGTTCCGTTGTTGCCAGGGGCTATGGGGTTCGTATCTCTTGTGCCTGTGGTTCTGTCACCGGCGGGACACTTCCTCTGGTGTGTGTTTTGCATTGGCTGTGTGGTCTACGGCGCCGGCCGCGACCGTGGGTGTTTCTGGGTCTTCTGATCTCCTCTTGGTGGCATGGGTTCAGATCCCGCTTCTGTCTGGCACCTGGAGCTGTGGCTCTAGGGCTAGTCTTGTGCCTCTGGTTGTCTAGGCTATCACGGGACGTGGGTTCGAGTCCCGCATACGCTGTCTCGGTGTCTTGAGTTGGAAAGGCATTCTCTTCTTTACTCGTCTCCTGCGCTTTGCCCTGCTTGGCCCCTGCGTGGGGTTGTCGCGCGGCTTCGTGTGGCGTTGCATTTGACTGCATATCTACCTAAATGGGAACAAATTGGCCAGTACATCTACTTACTCATATTTGGGAATACTTGTAGATGATAAGGGTACATGGAATCAAGCAATTACACTAAGAAAACTCCTTTTCACGAGAGCTACCACTGCCCTTGTCAATTTTTCCCAAAAATTAGGAAAAAGACCACCATCTGAACTGATCAAAATTTATAATGCAAAATGTATAAGCGTAGCAACATACGGGGCAGGGATCTGGGGACATAGGAATGTCTTTGAACTGCAGAAAGTGGAAAACGCATTTCTAAGATATTTATTAGCGGTTCCGGCTTCAACTTCCACTTTCGTCTGCCACACTGAGCTGGGAGTCCCTTACATTACGGACATCATAAAAATTCAACCCATAACTTTATGGCACCGTATTTGGAAGTCAGAAATAAACCACTTTAATCAGTTAGTGCTTCAAGATGTTCTTAAACTGGACCACTGCCTCGAAATAAAATGGATTAAGTATGTGAAGGATTTTATGACAGACATTGGTAATCCTGATTATTTTAACAATCCCTTTTCCATGGCAGCAATTGCAAGGAAAGATTTTAAGAAACGTTGTATGAATCACATGGAGAGTCTGAGACTAACTAGTGAAGCCACAAAATCATCAGTGAGCCATAATCTAATGATATCCACTTCACTAGGCATGCAACTATATCTTCAAAAAACAGACAAAAGTTACGATAGATTCGTGCTCACCCGCTTCCGTTTGAACGTTTTCCATAGGCTGGTGACTTTTCCAACTGTCAACAATTGGTCAAACGAATTATTACTCTGCCCATGTGATTCCATTTCTGAGCAATCAACAATTCATGTCATTTTATTTTGTAAATTTTATGAAGAACTAAGAAGGAAATGGTTGAAACCAATTTTTAAACTATGGGGAATTCGTCAATGTCGACCAGCATTCTTGGCTCTTCAATGTCTTGATAACAACAGTATATATTATAATGTTGCCGTCTTTTTAAAAAATTTGATTAAACACAGAAATAGTATTGTTCTAGATTCATCGTGAACAGAGTAAACCTTAGAAGAATGGTATATATCTGTTACCAAACGTCGTTTTGGATTTATCCCCCAACGCATCCTAATAATGCAGTAGGGGGCATACGTTTCTTCTTTTTTGCTCCAAAAACTGTTAATTCATTTTAGCTTCTTTGTATATATGGATTTTTAAATTTGTTAATACTGTTTTACTTATTTGCTGGGTGGATTACCTTTATCGCCTTCACATTATACGTAAATGTTTTTTATTGAAAATGAAATGCTTCTATTATAAAGTACATACGCATAACGTTTTTGCACGCACTTGATCATACAAAGTAACAGTTCCCAGTTAGGTTCTAGGTGAACAGATGGACAAATAGTACTATTGACATAAAGACATAGCTCCATACGTTGTTTTGGATTTATCCCCCAATCGCATCTTAACTACGCAGTAGGGGGCGTATATCATATTGTTCTTGATCCTCAGTTCCACCTAATTTTAAACAATTTAATAATCGGGTAGATAAATTTGAAATAATGACCTGCATATTTCCGAGCTGTAAAGTTGTCATCGCTTTTCATAATCTTGTACCGATAATTTCTTTGTATTACATCTTGTACATATAGGTTTTTATAAATCTTCTTTGTGTTTTATCTATTTAGTATGTTATGCTATAATGTACATGCTTTTATGGATTGAAATTAACTTTCCGAATAAAGCTTTTTTTGATTGATTGACTGCGGTTTGCTCTGGCTGCTCCTGATGGTTGGGGTCTTTGTCTCCTTCTCTGTGGTCATTCGCTAGTTTTTCGTGGTCTGTTTGCTACCAGGGGCTTTTGCTCGTTGGTAGGTCTTGTGCCGGTGGTTGTTGAGGATATTCCAGGTCGAGGGTTCGTGTCCCGCGCATTCTGTCAAGGTGTCATGAGTTGGAATTTGTTCTTACTCTTAGTGACGCTGTGACCTCTTGGTTGTGGTCAAAGACTCTTGCTCCCTAGGGTTGCTGTTGCGCTTGCCATTGAGTCTGTTCCGTTGTTCGCGTTTTGGTCTGGTTGTTTCCGTCAGGGCTGTGATGTCCTCTCATCATTCTGCTGTGTTGGGTTTGTTGTTCCCTTCGGGGCGGATACGGCTTTCTTTGTCAGGTGTGGATCTGTGTCGGGTGTCCCTTCCGGGGCGGCCTGTCTCTCCGCCATGGCCCTGCGGCCTTTCCTCCCTGTAGTCCCTGCTCTCGTCTTTCTCGGGTTCGGGGCTGGTTGGTTCCTGGTTGGCGGCCTGCCTGGGTGTGCCTGGTGTTGTGTTTGGTGTTGGGCTTTCGCCCCGGTGGGTGTGTGTTCCCGTTCCCGGGTTTCACCTTCCTTCCTGTGTTCTCCTGTGCCGGCCTGTTCCCCGCTGTTGTCCTTGGCCGGTCCGGGTTGCTGTGGCCTTGGGCGTTTTTCGGGCGCTGTGAGCTCCTGTTCCTTGGTCCGGTGGGCGTCCCTTGCACCCCCCTCCTCGTCGCTGCCTCTGTATGGGTTGTTTCACGCTCCCGTGCTGGTGGCTGGTGTCACTGTTCTCGGTTGGTGCCTGTGGTGCGTGTTCGCTTCCCCTGCATCCTTCCGTGGGCTCTGGTGGTTTTTTCGCTGGAGTGGCGTGGTGTGCTTTGACCCTGTTCCCTGGTGCGGGCCTCGTCCGTTCGCTCCTTGCCGCTGGTTTCGGCTTTCTGGCTCTATGGGTCTGGTTCCACGTGCTGTGGCTCTGTGGTTGGTCTCCTTCCTTGGGTGGCTGTCGCCCCTTCGGCTGGTTGGTGTGGCCCCCGGCTGTTCTGGTCTGGGTTGTTCTCCCGGCTGCTGGTCTTCCGTGGGGTCGGTTTTCGGCTCCTTCTGCATTGGCTGTCGGTGCTTGCCTGGTCTGTCCGTTGGGGGTCCTCCCCGTCTGGTTGGCCCTGGTACTCTGTGGGGTTTTCCCGTTTTGGCCTGTTTCCCGTGGGTGTCCCTTTCGGTGGGGCGTTTGGCTGCGGTTCCAGGTGTACCTGGTTCAGTTCCGGGTGTCCCCTGCGTCTGGGGGTGGCTCTTCTTCCGCCCTGTCTGCCCTTGTGGAGGGTGGTCGTTGTGTTCCGGTTTTCCCTACTCCCGGGTGTTGGCGTCCTCTCCGCCTGTGGGGCGTGCACTCTGCTGGGTCGGTTGTTCCGTTTTTGGCAGTTTTTCGTCTGCCTTCTGTTGGCCGTTCCTAGTTTGGTTTTGCCCCTGCCTCACGTGGGCTCCTTGGGGCTCTTGCCTCGGTCTCTCTCTGCCTGTGTCCCGGTTGCTGGTTCGCGCCTGGGCTTGTTGGCCTGGCCGGGTTGTTTCTCCTGTTGGTGAGGTGTGCGGCTTGTGGATCCGTGTCCTGCCGAATTTTTCTTTGTTACGCCTTGGGAGGTCCGAGGCTGTTGGTATGTCCTCTGCACTGGGCTGGGTTGCTCTGCATTCCCGTTCCTTCCGGGTCCGTGTTGCTTCTTGTGCTTGGGTCCCCTGGTGGGTGTTTGCCTGCCTGTTTGGGGTTTGGGCTTGGTCTTCTTCGATTGCCTTGCTGGCGGGGGCACTTTGCTGTGGTTTCCTGTGTCCCACGGGGTCTGTTCTGCCTTGCTCCTGCCTGGGCTCTCTCATTTCTGTCGCGTTCCTGTCCGGGGATCCTTGGGCGGTCTTTGGGTTTTGGGCCGGCTTGCTCTTTCTGTTTGTGGCCCGGTTTTTGGTTGCCTTTTGGTGCCGTGTGGTCTAGTGCCTTGCCTTCTCTGTCCTCCTTTTTCCTTGGTGGGCGGTTTTCTGGCGGCCCTTCTTGTCTGGGGGGTCCGGGTTTTCGGCCCTTCCGGTGTTTTGTTTTGGTCACGGGCTGGTTCCTCCTGCCCGTGGTTGCCTCTCTCTTGGGTGGTTTCTCCGCTCGTTGATCTGTTGGGTTTGCCCTCTCTTGTGGGTTTCCCTTCTGGTCTTTTGGTTCCTTGTGAGTTTCCATGAAGCCGCTTGGCTTTGGTATGTGCTCACTTTGTTAGTCATGTGGCGAGGAAGACTAACGAGGAGGTAATGCCCCGATTACTTACCGGTAATCTTCATTACTCCGAGTATAGTCTTCCTCGCCACATGACTTCCCATCCCTCCCTCCCTGTCTGGCTATCGGCTTCATGTTTTGCTTGGTAGTTTCAGGCTGATGGGTTGGGCCGGCCCGCCTCTTATAGAGGTCATGGGTGTACTGGGTCGGCCATATTGGGAAGGGATGGGAGGCATGGGAGGCTGACTTTTTTGCTTTGGAGGGTTCTGATGTGGAGCTGAAGCTCACTTTGTTAGTCATGTGGCGAGGAAGACTATACTCGGAGTAATGAAGATTACCGGTAAGTAATCGGGGCATTCTCCCTCCGTGTGAAGCGCCACCCTCATCCTCTCCTACAACATAGTGCAGCATCATATGTACGATGCTCATGTGCAGACCTGCGTGTCCCCCAGCGACTGTGTGCAGTGCATCAAGTCTGTGCAAACACAGGCACTCTTGTACAAGAGTACAAGGGTGTCTGTGTGCAGGGGGGCTTGTTAATGTGTAGGAAGGTTACCCTACCAGCACAAAAGCAATACTGGGACAGCCCCACTCACACTTTCATCTGTACTGCATCATGCAGCACACATGGAAACACGTCAGGTGGCTGAACCCTGACTTGTACATGAGGTGCAGGGCCTCTCTCCACCACTACTTCACAATAGGTGACGGGTTGCTGCCCAGAGGGGTAGACATAATTTCATATGAATTGTCAATCATGTATGTCTTGGATCCACTATTGTCACTCTCTAGTAAATTTCACTACGCAGTCCTTCACAACGCAAACTGGTACAAGGCCTTCCCCATTGTTACGTCAACCTGGAGTCATAATAGTTATTGTGTTGAAATGGGCAATGCATTCTCACAGCTAGCGTAGTAGAGGCCTGCATTGTTAAATATATGGCACGGCAATAATTGCAGGACAGAAGCACGTGTGGTAAATGCATGCGGAGTGATGTCACCAAATTCACCTGAGCCAGAGTCGACCAGGGAATTACCCCAAGAAGGAAGCATGACAACGCCATTGCAGTGGCCAAAGATGCCTATGTGATTCTTTGGGCCATCTTTGCTGTGTGTTTGTGGAACGTGCCACTGATATGCTTGGCTCAGAACCACGCACTGCTACTTCTGTGAAGCTGGTATGCAGCATACCTACAAAACGACTTTGACAACCTGTGTCTGATCACGCACGGCCTGAAAACCACAGCCTCCTTGTGCATGATCAGTCCCAGTTGCACAGTCATCTCAGTCAAGGATGAACATGCATTCCATGTCTGCTGTGCTACACCACTTCCATGTCTGCTATCCTATCAGTGCGCTCTGTCATCCACATGCATGTGCTGTAGTGACAGAACCCATAGACCTAATTCACATGTGTATCACTGACTGGGATGTGCAAAGTTACGACTGGAAGACAAATGTACAGCCCGACCTTAACCTACTGATTCATACACACTAATGACTTCAAAAAAACATTATCACACTGTAGCCAAGGTACATGCGATGCACACCCATCCTGCATGCTACGCAATTGCTTGTTTTAGCCAGCCATACATGACAGCACTATGCCAATATAATGATGTCCAAACTGACCAGTGGCGTGTGGGTCCTTTAACTTGTGGTTGATGTCCCCCTGCGTGATGAGAGATCGTCCAGCTGTGAGATGGTTTCAGACGTGAAATTACACATGTCATATTCATCTTACATATCATCACCGTGACAGACAATGCTCCGTAATTGTACAGTTGCGTTATGTGTTTGCTAAATGATTGGGTCTACTTTGCCTGCCATTCACACACGACCTGTGAATGCTGAGTCAGGCCAAACAAGATGACAATGCTAGCAAACTTGGGCATTCTAGTTGGGTGACACATTCACAAGGCCCCATTTCTATATGCAACATGATGTAATACATGCTCTGAGTACGATTGCATAGCTGCAGATCGCACAAGGCTATTTCACAGGTTTTGCTGGTGTATGACACTCTGAAAATGTCCTTTTACCTTTGATCTATTGTACATGTTTCAACCATTGTCGCACGTAGCCTATGTAAAAAATGTCCTTTTACCTTTAATCTATTGTACATGTTTCAACCATTGTCACACGTAGCCTATGTACAATGGAAGCGTAGCAAACGTACCAATATTCATGTGCACAGCATTTTTACACTTCCTTTTGTGCAGCACACAGGTCTGCAAAACAATGCCTTGGATTGTTCATTTACAGTCCCCCTTCCTGTGCACAAACAATCTTTGTCCTGCACGCAGTATTGCTCAATGGTGGAGCCTTGTCACAACAATGCTAAGTTTTGCGCAAGCGCAGTGGATAACACCAACCTGCACCCTATGCTTGTCAATATGATGCAGCGTTGTGTTACTGATGTTCCAACGTTAGGCGTGAATGCATTACGTCTCCTTCTTCACTCTTTCACGTTTTTGCACTTGGACACCAGTGTGTCACACACATAAATTCTGGCTTTCAACTACAGTGTTCATAATTAAGTTTGGAGTTTAAACTTACCACACTGTAGGCCAATGATGACTCCAAGGTGGTCCAGCAGGTCACTCTCACGGGCCAGGCAATCCTGCCAGCGGTGCTTCCATTGGCGCACAGTCCTGTCCACCTCAAAGACACGCAGCATCAGCGCCCGCACACACACCCAACTGACTTTTACCACCTTTACGTCATATCCGGAGAGGATACGGCCTCCCATCTCGACCATCCGTTGCAGGAAAAATTCTATCAGCCAGAAGAAGCCCCCCAATGCCCCCTAGGACATCATGCCCTCTCTGCCCACACCCACCATCTCCCTGCACACACCTAAACCCTCTGCAACAAATCAAGACCCAAGATAACAGACCCAACAACTACAAAGTAAGTTAACACCCCAAGACAAACACCCAACAAGATTGAGGACAAGAGACTATAAAACACGTAAAAACAAGCACAACACACTTCACAGGGATACTAAAGAAAGGACACAGCAACACTCTCCAAATAACCAATCTGCAGCACACACCACCAAACACCTCCAGCACTCTCCACAATCACCAGCAACGTGCTCAAAAGTAAAAGTGAAAGTGCACAACACTCCTCGAGTAAACAGGAAGTATGCAGACATCACTTTGACTTAGCGATGAAAATCTGCACGCAAAAAGGCTTTGGGATAACATTTCGTATGGTTCCATTTGTTTAGCGATGTTTTTTCCATTGATAGTGTGAAAAATACATCGCAATTTCGGAATTGCGGGCAGTTTAATGCTAAGTGCAAGTTCTTACACGGATGAACAGTCTTAGATGAAATTTCATTTCTTAGCCCAGAGAACACCATGAAAAGCTTGATTTGACCCCAAATAACACCCTTAATTTCATAATTGACCCCAAATGACACACACATTTTCATACTTGACACCAAATGAAACCCACATTTTCATAATTGAACCCAAATGACACCCAAATTTAGTTTTTTGAACCCAAAAGACAACCTGATATTCATAGTTTACCACTATTGACACCCTATATGTAATTTCTATCCACATATGACATGCTGAACAGTAGAAGGTTGTACCACATTTGACACCCTAACACGTCTAGCTTAGGACAAATGTCACCCTAAACAGCATCTCTGTTCAGAGGTGACATATCCACCATCAGTTTGAAATTGTGATGTTGTTGTCACCACTTAATGTTAAACTTACACTTGTCAGAGTGATGTACTCATGCGGAGGAGAAACATGCACACAGGGCATGTGTGTAGTGTTTTTAATTTACATATACTGTGCTTGTGGTCATTTAGAACTGATATATGATTGCTAAGGACAGTCACGATGTGACATGCTCAGGTGAAGAAATTGTTTATGATTCTATTCCTGCGGGCTGTTCCTGCTGCAGAAGCTGTGGGGTGTGCTCCACCTGCCTCCTCTTCCTCATCATCCAGAGCATCGCCCGGTGCATCTGGCACTTGGATCCATGGGGCATTGATGCGTACACATATATTGTGCAATACACAACATGCTATGATAATCTTGCACACTATTTCTGGGCTGTACAACAGTCTTCCACCTGTGATGTCAAGGCGCCGGAAACATGACTTTTGTGTGCTCTACAATGCCCCTGGTGCGTCCATGGGCCAAATTATACTGCCTCTGAGGGTGGTTGTTGGTGGCTCGGGAAGGTGTCATCATCCATGGGGTGAGTGCATATCCTTGATCACCTGTAACATGTAATGGAGATATGTGTACATTACTAGTAGTTATGCATGCTGTGTGGGCAGTGTTAATAGTTTTGTGGTGTGTGATTGGTGCTATTTTGGGAATAATGTTTGCCATGTGTAGCTTCTGACAAAATGACCATCATAAATGCGAATTACATTGCCTCACAGCTGCTCCTCCCTCCCCCAAGCCTATTTACTTGTGTGCGCTGCACGGTTGCATCACTGGCACTCCGACAGCGCACCAATGTCAGGCCTGCCTGCACATGTCCACAATCCTGACACCTACACCAGCAGGGTCCCTGGCTTTCCTAACGTCTGGCGCTACCACTCACCCGCACTCCTCGCAGTCAACGCCAGGAGAACATTTAGATGCCAATGGGCCACACCAGACACGGCTCACGTTCTGTTCAGCTGCACAACACCTGCACTTTCCGATCCAGAGCTGCCACAAAGGAACAGTCAGCGGCACCCTCACCTGAAGGGCCCACAGTGGGCAGGAAAGCTTCGCAATCACCATCAACATCAACACACGCCACATTATCTAATCCATGTACTACGTACTCATCCATGAGCGGAGCCTCCACCTCACATACCACAACAACTTCAAATCCATTACCCTCTGGCAGATGCATGCTAACATTGAACAGAGCCAACTCTTCTCAACACTGGGCCACAAGTCAGGGGTCACCTTTGACCCCATCTTCACATGTGGAAGCTGTGTCCACTTCATCAACACCACTCAATACCCATGGTGTGACCAGCACAGCGTACACTTCCTTGCCGTGAAACCCCATGACACCCAATACCACAGCCAGCGCCACACAGAGTTACAGGAGCAGAGTCACCGGGGATCTTGTACACTACACCATCAACTTCAACACCCACACCGCTGAAGCCAACACCAACAGCGCTTTCTGGAATTTCCACACATGTATCTCCAACTGTGCATGCACACTTGCCCCAATATGCAACTCAAAATAAAAGAGAAGGGCCCCGTACCACAAAAAGGGGTAGAGCACCAAAAAGATTGTAGTCAAAAGAAATGTTCCCCTTTTTGGCTCATATGAACTTCCACACACTCATTCACAAATAAAGCCAATCTGTCACCAGAACAAGACAACAGAGTCTGGACCCAATCAGATATTCATATGAAAAGAATCAATGTATTTTATTAAAATATGGCCATGTAATTTTACACAATAACAAAATTCATGCAGCAAAATTTAAAAAGTTAAAAACAGAAATTGATGTTCATTATCATGGATGCTCAATAATACAAAACGTAGGGAGAAAAAGTAAGAAAAAATGTTTTCTTATCCTCTAGGGTAGGAAGACATACGATCAAGATCCACTATTCTCCTAAGCAATTATACAATTCGGAAAACAGATGTCGTTGCAATCTATAGTCTGCCCACTGGACTTGCGTCGATGCGTTTCGGTGGAAATCGAAAAATAAAAGACCACCTTCTTCAGGACGAATATTACCATCTCCGTGCACGTGCAATCTAAATCAAATAATAAAACAATAAAATATAAACATTAAAGACATTTTGAACATTAATGCATTCAATACACATCTTAAAAAGGACAATTATTCAAACCAGACAGTCAAACATTCTTCTTCTTTGTAAGGACATACCTGTCCGACTACATTGATTCCTGCCAAAAGAACAGTCCTACACATTAAAAACCACTTTTAAATAAAACAGTGTTGTTCTCCTGGTGACTAGACATACAACTCATTCAGCCCAATCGGTTCAAGTCGAAACCAGTACTAACCATACAATACTGTTACACTTCTATTTGGATATATTGAAGATTAGTATTATAGTCTTCTATATATGTACCTTGTATAATAGACTTTTCATTAAAGCTGGTGACTGTTCAAGGGGTCCTTGCCTCCTCGTGTCACAACACAAACGTCATTGAATGGGTTCATACAGGAATTGACCAATGAATCTAGAAGGATTGATAAACTTATAGTTTTAGATAAAATCTCATTGTTCCAGCATTAAATACTAAAATACACCTGTCTCAATACTCAAATTACCTGTCTTCCTGTGCTCTTGTAATCACTAGGGTCAGGTTAGGAAAAACAGAGATCTGAAAGAGAGGTACATATATATATATTTTTTAATTTCATATACCCCCTATCATGGTTATTTTTAGTCTTTAACTAACTCATACATTCGGTATTTTGGAAATGTAAGTTACCTTAATCGATTTAGAACGATTGTGTTTTCTTTATCAGGAGACGAACTACTGGAGAGGAATTATTACATTCCCTTAATTCCCTCAGAATATCTCGGTCTCAACTCAATCTCGAGATTCTTTTATTGCTGAAAGGATAAGAATTCCGATTTCAGAAATTCATATACTAACTGTCATTCTACCAAACAGTTAGTAACAGTTCCAGCAGCTAACGGGCCTAAGCCTGTGTTTTTTTATTTCATCGTCGGTCCGGGTGATCGCCGAGATTATCGCAAAGTGGGGTTAATTTGCGTTTTAACATGGGAACGCCTACATTGAATTTGATTAGCGTTAGTTGGCGCTAACATCGTTGGCGATGGTATTGGCGCGCGCTATCGCCTGAAAGCTGTCGCTAATGGCTGTTAGCGACAGCTTGAGAATATGGCGATAAAAATAATCGGTGCTTTAGCTGCTGAAAAGTGCTGATAACGCGGCGATGTCGTCTTGAGAATATGCCCCTATGTCTCCAACTCCACAGGTAAACCGAGCCCATGCATCGGATCCAATCTGTTTAGTGTGTCTTTGCTTGCCTTCTATGCTTGGATGGATCCTTTCCTTTCACAGAGAACAGTGGGTAGAGCCACTAATCTGAAAACAGGCACATTTCATGCTTATTGCAACAGGCTGACGACTTTCATGGCCATGCCCATCGGTGATATACTGGAAATGGTTCAGCAGGGGTATTTGTGGATTGTTGGTGAGGTGGCTTGGCTTCTCTCATGTGAAGTGTGAACTTTTGATATTCCCTTATTTTCCTGCTTAGTTTGAAGAGCTACTGTGGTCTGAGCAACTGCTTTCATCTAACACTGTAAAGTGTAGTGGGCTATGACTGGAGGTATTTCTTTGGTGTGGAGTATGCAGGCAGATGTCTGACTGCTCTGGAATAGAGCAGCCCTGGGGATAAAGGAAACACTTCATAGAAAGACTGCTGAGGCATCGATGAAGCTGGCCACTTCATGATAATAGCCATTATTTCATTGAGGATGCATGCGTGAGTAAACCAAGGTGCCTTGTGCGCTTTAGTATTAATGCTGGAGTTGCTCTGCTTCAGTGAATGTATTTGCACTTATGACAGGTTGTGGTAGTGTGGGGGATGGTGCATTGTTATGTAATATACACAGCTTTTGGGCAGTGCAGCATTTGCACAACTAATGGTTTCTTGGTGTTCATGGCTTCTTGGCGCTGTAGGATTCTGTGGCCTGGTTCCTCTGTATTCCATGGCCTGGTGCCAGCATGTTGCCTGGCTCTGGGGCAGTGTCGGTGTATTCACTGGCACGACGCATTGCTGGCGCTTTTTGTGAGCCCAAGACGGTGTGTGCGTATTCCTTGAGCTGGTGTTTACGTATTTTCTGATCTATCCAGAATGTAACGTGGTCTCAAAGAGGGCCCTTTTTCTGTCCTCAAACCAGACGCCTCCGTTCCTATTGGCAGTGTGTTCTCTGACATAGTGCAGCTCTTTTCCTTATCCCTGTGCCAGTGACCCGGTGACACTATGCAGGGTCCGTTGGGGAAGTCTGGTCTTGCATCCTCCTACCAACAGCCATTCGAGTGTGCAGCATTATGTAGAGGTCTGCTTCCTCCTGTCCCGTCCCTATTTCATTATTAGTGCATTGCGTGTTCTAGAGTTGCTTCCTTTCCAGTCTGTTGTGTGTTCCCTGGCCCACAGTTGATGCATGTCTTGGAAAGGGGGATCCTGTCTCCTAGTTCATGTATTGGTGTTCTCTGACACATTTTCTTGTTGCCCAGGTGTTTTTGCCTCAAATCAAAATCCCCAGCTTCTACTCTGTGTTCACTGCCTTGGTGTCTATTTCTCCCTGCTCCAGTGCCTGGGCCTTTTCAGTCTTTGTGTGAGTATATTATCTGACTTGCTTTCACTGATTTGTCAGATCCCTGCTCATTCTCTGGTGCAAAGTATGTGCCTCTTGTGCTGTGATGGGTGTGCTCCTTGACCTTTTGCTTTCTGTGTGTCTGGGTATTCCCTGTACATATATCCATGTGCTTCTCCCAGTGTAGGCATTGATATCCCCTCTCCTATGTGCCATTGTCCATGTGTTCCCTGATCACATATAAGTGTATCCCTGTGTCAGGTCCCAAAGTTGTTAACTCCATGTCTGTTATCCTAGTCCCTGTGTTAGTGTACCCCAGATCCTGATATAAGTATATCATTGCCCCTCTGTTGCTGTACTGACCACGCTAGTATGTGTCGGTGTCCAGTGTTATGTCTGTTGTCACATTATTAGTATATTATTTGCACCAGTGGTGCTTTATTGACAAATCTGGTGTGTGTTGGTGTCCGGTGTTGTGTGTCCCTACCCCAGTGTATGCATCTCCCTGTCCTAAGTTCAGAGTATTCTAGTTTCATTGTATTTCACTGGTTTACCTCGTTGTAAATTTCCCATCATGAATGATCCCTGTTCTGTTGTCATTGTGGTCAATGCCTTTGGGCCCGATTCACAGAACTAACTTAAGACAAAATCCTAAACTTACTACCATTTTTGTATTCACAGAAGGCACTTACTAATTTTGGTATTCACAGAAGACACTTACTCACTTCGGTATTCACAGAAGTTACGAGTCCTAACTTTAGGTCTCCTAAATGCCTTCTGTGAATACCGAAAGTCTTAAAATTAGGATTTTTCTCAGTTTAGGAGTCCTAAAGTTAGGACTCCTAACTTTACTACTACTAAACTGAGAAAAATCCTAATTTTAAGACTTTCGGTATTCACAGAAGGCATTTAGGAGTCCTAGAGTTAGGAGTCCTAACTATACTACTACTAAACTGAGAAAAATCATAATTTTAAGGCTTTCGGTATTCACAGAAGGCATTTAGGAGTCCTAAAGTTAGGACTCCTAACTTCTGTGAATACCGAAATGAGTAAGTGCCTTCTGTGGATACCAAAATGGTAGTAAGTTTAGGATTTTGTCTTAAGTTAGTTCTGTGAATCGGGCCCTCAGTGTCTGTACTGTATTCTCTTTCCTATTGTAAGCTTTATTTGCTTGAGTGTTTTTGATTTCTTGTCTTTCTCAGTGTATTCCTTCAACCAAATCACGCCTCCCTGACCTAGCAACATTTCGCTCCAAAAATGCTCTTTTCACAGGCCCAGTATTAGTGTCTGTGTGTATCCTAGTTATTATGAAATATCACCGTTTTTTCAACTCTTTGACGTGAATAAGGTGTTGGTTATTTAGATAGTTGTTTGTTGGAACAATGAAGTTTGTGTGTGTCTACCTACTTTCCCCGTGTGCGTGGCACTTTGCCTCATTGTGTTGATGATGTATTCCCATCCCTTTACCACCCAACCCCTCTTCCCCTTTCAGTGTAGCTTGTTCAGTTGATGGTGTTACTGCCAGGTTGTGAGTCTCTTTCTTGAGGGCATACGGGTGGCTGCATCATTCAAGCAAAAAAAGCAGTAAGCAAAATTCACCAATTCTCACTGCTGGATATGTGTGGGCTGGCACTGCAGTTTGCCTGCAGCTCTTTCAATAAAAATAAATACAGTGCAGACAGCTGCAGTCCTGTGAAATTGTCCCAAAATTAGCATCTGCTGACATCAGATTAAGAAGAAGCAATTGTAATGCAATAGGTCTCGCATTTACGCAAGTTTGAGCTCTTGGCATTGTAAATGACAATGCCTTTTATTTATGTTTTGGTTTTTAAAACATAAATTAAAGACATTGTCATTTACAATGCAAATAGCTTAAACTCGCGTAGATGCGAGGCCTATTCCATCGCAAATGCTTGTGTTTCTATGTATTCCGTGAGGAGCCTGTCCTCCAGTGGGGAGGCCTCAAGAAGAACAGTGGCAGGCGGGATGACCGCTTCCAGCGCATGCGTAACCTGCAGGTAACGGAACATTTCCGTGGGCGCCATTTCATATTGGTCTTGTAATTGGGCAAAGGTAATGACTTTCCCAGTTTTCCAGAGGTCTCCCACCCATTAAATTCCTATTGCGTCCCACTGTCTAAAGCCCTTGCTCTTACCCAGTTTGCCAGTTTCCCACAGTGGAGTATGTTGTGTCAATTTATCTTTCCAGCCTTGGTGTCTCAGTACTGTGTACCACAATTGGACGGTATGTGCAGTTGTTCCCATGAGTTCAGATTTCCGCTTTGTATTATAGAGGCTGCGATTGATACCCCCGTACCCAGGGCATGTCTATCTAGCCGATAAGCAGGGTTGGTTTGAGGCAAATTGAGCCATTGGTTAATGGCAGCTAATTGAGAGGCCCAGGAATAGGTCTGGACGTTTGAGAGAGCAATACCACAGTCGTAACAGCTTTTAAGTTGCATGGAATTATTGTTTATGTTCAGGAAGGCACACCTAACTGCACATAAACAATCTTAGTTTAAAGACAATTTGCTCTTTCTATGTATGCTGCAGAATGCAGCACACATAGAAAAAGCAAAAACGAGGAGAAATAAAAGTATTTCCCCTCGTTTCGCCATTCTAACGCCTACTCTTACATGGTGTTGGTTTTTGGCAGGCCTCAGATTTACACCTACTTGTAAATCTGAAGCAGCTTTAACAAGCAATGGATGTTGTGGTTGAACGCCCACAGCAACACCCATTGCACGCCCCTTTCACGCTAAGTGATGCATGTAAAGGGGTCGTATATACATGCCGGCATTAAGCCAACAAAAATTGGCTTCACGCTGCTTTGTAAATTTGGAGAAGGGCATAACGCCACCAGAATGGCGCTGTCCACTTGTAAATATACCCCAAAGTCTGGCCCCTGACTGTCCATGGGGCAATGTTGTCAGATTTTGAGACCCATCTTAAACCCAAAGCCGTCCGAGTACAAGCCCAAATTCAGCCTAATGCAGACCAGTATCAGCCCAAAAGCAGCCCAAAGCTTCAACTCTCAAATCACACAAAAAAGCCTTCAGAAACCCTTTTCCTTTCTGAGGAGGTATACATAGCAGACATAAAACAATCCTGTGCACACATACAATTATGCAGTCATTGGTCAATACATGTCAAAGCAGTACAACAAGGCAAATGTTTGTCAAGGATTAGAAATTCCCCTTTTAATGACCATAACCAGCCGACACGTGTTTCATCGTGGGGAAAGTAAACCACGAATCTTCAGGGCTGGAAAAAAAACATACACAACGGGTTGTGTTTAGAACAGTGCCAAGAACAAGGCGACACTGTACAGTAATGGTTACTTACAACAATATTAAAAATCAGTGCGGAAATGAACAGCAAGAAAACACCACAACTCCAGAAAGGTGCTGAAGTAGTATTAAGAAAAGATATAACGCAGAATACTGAGTAAAGCTCCAATCGGTGTGAAGTCAAAAAAGAGAAAGGAAGAAAGGAAGAAGCAAATGAAACTCACCCTGTACCCGAAAAAGTGAAGCGACTCAGAAAATTGAGTCCCAAAATATAAAGGAGTAACCTGTAAAATACCACACAAAACATACCTGTAGCTAATGCCGAAATAACAATGAAAGCTGCAAGGTGAAACAATATAAACCGCAAGAGTGAGCAAGAGGTCTCAGACTAGTTAAACAAAGGAAAACAAGGAGTGAGACATGAAAAAACGAAATCTTACCCCACTACCGGTGATAATTCCAACCCGGTAGGGTCAATAAAGCGACAGTCGGACAGTTCAGGAAAATGTACAATCTCTCTGTAAAAGAATTAATAAAGTGCCAAATGTAGACATAAAATAGAAGCAAAGAAAAATAATTATGGGGTAAGAAAGTTCAATGTAGCAAAGTCCCAACAACATAAACATACCTTCAAATAAAAACAGCCTCGTATCAAAAAGTGACCTCGTAACGCCAGTTGCGCGAAACTCCAAGATATATAGGAATTGAGTCTTTATGGGAAAGACTCCCAAAATGGCAGTATTTCAATGTATTCGTCAAGTCAAATGAGTAAACTCCACAGTCTACAAAATAAATCAAAGAGGCAAGCGCATTAGGCGAACTCTTATATTGCCCATGTCTATACTCGACAGTCATGGCAGTGTGAGAAGTAATTGCACAAGTCCTGTACAAAAGCGCTAAATAAAATCCAAATAGCTACATGTATGTTTCAGGAGAAATCAGATTTAAAAAAACAACAAAAAATCGCCACTGAAAACCCCGTTAGGCAGACTCTTAAATCGTCTAATTATTTACACGAGGATAGTAACCATAGAAAAAGTAATAAACAAAGCCTAATATATAACGCATAAAAATAACAGCGGACTGAATACTCACAAGAGAAAAGGTGCGTCCGATCAGTCTAGCGGTAACAAATAAGTGTCCGGGTGTGTCCTGGGAGCCCGACCCGGAAGTGTATAAGAAGCCGGCAAAGGCCGGATCACTAGACCGTAAACTTCAAGAAAAGTGCCCAAAAGAGGAAAGACTTCGCAACAGTCACGACGAAGTCCCGAGAATGCAAGTGCACAAATCCAGAGTCTGGATAGAAAAACTCAGAAAACCCTCGCTAAAAGAGGGAAATCATTGTCCAGATAATATCGATGCATGGATATGCAAAACGCGAGTGGTGCGTGAAAAAACCTAACGTAGGCAAAGGGTGCTAAAAAGATAGTCCTGAAAAAAGTAAGCGGATCCCAAGTTAAGTATGTAACACTTAAAAGGGGTATACATGGATGAAAAATATAATTAAGAACCCCTGACACGGATGTAAATGATGGAGCGACAGGGTGAGAGGAAAGAAAGCGACAGTGTATTAAGAAGAAGAGGGGTGGGACAGTAAATACACATGACCATACTGTTCACGGGTAAATCCATAATTGCAACAAGGTGGAGTTCGATACAAAGGATCAGAAAATATTAGATATACACACTAGTCATCCTGATGTAAGGCGGATGACCGTGTGTTACTGTACAAAAGTATTGTTAATATATATAGCACATCAGATCAGATAAAACAGGGCAACAGAAGCAGTAACAAAATCATATAGTGCAAATAATATAAATAGGACGTTGCAAACTCACAATTAGTAAAACTCCAACACAAAACATGGGTACTGTACACAGAGCACCATAAAATTTGACAAACATAAATCCGAAAAATCATCGCAATACAAGAAGAAATGATATTCGCTGAGTACAATATTCACAGTCACATACATGAGGGTTCAACATTTCAAGACTATATGCTCAACAGAAAAAGCAAGAATAATGAAGTGGTGACCGGACAGATATGAATACAGTAATTGTCCCGAACCCCAACTAGCAGAAATGTAAAAAAGCTAGTGGGCATGATCCAAACCACATCAGCATCCAAAATTGAAGCCTATAAATATCAACACAAAAAATATTGCATTTCTGAGTCGTAATTAAGCCCATGCTCAACCGTTTGTAAGCGCATAATCCACATGGCCTCACACTGTCTTAGACGGAGTTCCCTGTTACCCCCTCATGCCCCCACATCAATGGTTTCTATCCCAAAGAATTCAAAGACTACTCGGCTATCCTGAGCAGAGCAGCTGGCAGTGTGGAGTGCTACTGGGTATCTGGCATCCATTTGATGGATTGCCCTGGTGTGTTCCCCAATTCTCTCCTTGAGTGCTCTGATGGTGCTACCCACATACTGTTTACCACACTTACACTCTATAATGTATACCACAAATTTGGTTGTGCAGTTAATGTTGGATTTAATGGTGTAGGTGTCACCATTGTGTCCTGAGAAAGTTACGGTCTTATGTTTCGCCCATCTACAAACTCCACAACATCCACATTTATGGAAACCCAATGTCAGTGGTGTAAACCAGGACTCCCTCCTTAGTGTTTTGGGGACCCCTGATGTGCTATATATATTAACAATACTTTTGTACAGTAACACACGGTCATCCGCCTTACATCAGGATGACTAGTGTGTATATCTAATATTTTCTGATCCTTTGTATCGAACTCCACCTTGTTGCAATTATGGATTTACCCGTGAACAGTATGGTCATGTGTATTTACTGTCCCACCCCTCTTCTTCTTAATACACTGTCGCTTTCTTTCCTCTCACCCTGTCGCTCCATCATTTACATCCGTGTCAGGGGTTCTTAATTATATTTTTCATCCATGTATACCCCTTTTAAGTGTTACATACTTAACTTGGGATCCGCTTACTTTTTTCAGGACTATCTTTTTAGCACCCTTTGCCTACGTTAGGTTTTTTCACGCACCACTCGCGTTTTGCATATCCATGCATCGATATTATCTGGACAATGATTTCCCTCTTTTAGCGAGGGTTTTCTGAGTTTTTCTATCCAGACTCTGGATTTGTGCACTTGCATTCTCGGGACTTCGTCGTGACTGTTGCGAAGTCTTTCCTCTTTTGGGCACTTTTCTTGAAGTTTACGGTCTAGTGATCCGGCCTTTGCCGGCTTCTTATACACTTCCGGGTCGGGCTCCCAGGACACACCCGGACACTTATTTGTTACCGCTAGACTGATCGGACGCACCTTTTCTCTTGTGAGTATTCAGTCCGCTGTTATTTTTATGCGTTATATATTAGGCTTTGTTTATTACTTTTTCTATGGTTACTATCCTCGTGTAAATAATTAGACGATTTAAGAGTCTGCCTAACGGGGTTTTCAGTGGCGATTTTTTGTTGTTTTTTTAAATCTGATTTCTCCTGAAACATACATGTAGCTATTTGGATTTTATTTAGCGCTTTTGTACAGGACTTGTGCAATTACTTCTCACACTGCCATGACTGTCGAGTATAGACATGGGCAATATAAGAGTTCGCCTAATGCGCTTGCCTCTTTGATTTATTTTGTAGACTGTGGAGTTTACTCATTTGACTTGACGAATACATTGAAATACTGCCATTTTGGGAGTCTTTCCCATAAAGACTCAATTCCTATATATCTTGGAGTTTCGCGCAACTGGCGTTACGAGGTCACTTTTTGATACGAGGCTGTTTTTATTTGAAGGTATGTTTATGTTGTTGGGACTTTGCTACATTGAACTTTCTTACCCCATAATTATTTTTCTTTGCTTCTATTTTATGTCTACATTTGGCACTTTATTAATTCTTTTACAGAGAGATTGTACATTTTCCTGAACTGTCCGACTGTCGCTTTATTGACCCTACCGGGTTGGAATTATCACCGGTAGTGGGGTAAGATTTCGTTTTTTCATGTCTCACTCCTTGTTTTCCTTTGTTTAACTAGTCTGAGACCTCTTGCTCACTCTTGCGGTTTATATTGTTTCACCTTGCAGCTTTCATTGTTATTTCGGCATTAGCTACAGGTATGTTTTGTGTGGTATTTTACAGGTTACTCCTTTATATTTTGGGACTCAATTTTCTGAGTCGCTTCACTTTTTCGGGTACAGGGTGAGTTTCATTTGCTTCTTCCTTTCTTCCTTTCTCTTTTTTGACTTCACACCGATTGGAGCTTTACTCAGTATTCTGCGTTATATCTTTTCTTAATACTACTTCAGCACCTTTCTGGAGTTGTGGTGTTTTCTTGCTGTTCATTTCCGCACTGATTTTTAATATTGTTGTAAGTAACCATTACTGTACAGTGTCGCCTTGTTCTTGGCACTGTTCTAAACACAACCCGTTGTGTATGTTTTTTTTCCAGCCCTGAAGATTCGTGGTTTACTTTCCCCACGATGAAACACGTGTCGGCTGGTTATGGTCATTAAAAGGGGAATTTCTAATCCTTGATAAACATTTGCCTTGTTGTACTGCTTTGACATGTATTGACCAATGACTGCATAATTGTATGTGTGCACAGGATTGTTTTTTGCTCAGTTTGAGGTCAAACTTGTTTGGCCTTTACAGTTTGAGGGGTTTAGGGGTTTCCCCTCCCTGTTCTGCACCATACGGATACATTAATCTAATACACTTACGTTTACCAGCAGAGCGCCAGTACTTCCTTACATCTGAATACCCTGTTCTTGTAAGCCTGCTACATAGCAGACATAAATGCGTAATTCTTAGGGACAGGATGCAATAATAATGCAAAGTGATACTTCTGCTGTCTGTTCAGAGTGCCTTTTACCTCTTTATGCACAGTGGGGCAGATTTACAAGCCCCTTGCGCCTCCTTTGCGCCGCCGTTGCGTCACTTCTGTGACGCAGTGGCGGCATAAACCTTGCGCCACGTTGCGCCCTATTCACAACGTGAATCATCTAGGGAGAAGCGTCATGTTGTAAAGCCCTGCGCCACATGAAACCTGCGTCAGGTTTCATGTGGGCGCTACGGCGCAGGGTGGGCTTTCCCTTGCAGGTACGCCTCGTCAACGTGACGCAGTGAAATCTTGTAGATTTCACTGAGTCACTTTTACGGCCATGCTGCATCAAAGCCCTGCGCCTGCTTGAAGCAGGCGCAAGGAGTGACATAGCATTTTAGGCATAGGGCGCCCCCGAGCCTTGCTGGAGCCGCGTCACGAGTAGAAATATGTGCTTTTTTATCTCTGTTTTCACTACACTTGCTTCAGCAAACGTGCCTAGTCCCGCTAATTGCTGTGTTTGGGACGGAAGAGATCAAAGATGTTTTAAAATCACAGACAGTACTGTGACACAAGTAGTGTTTGCATAACAAGTGTGGCAACCCCACCAATAATCCCTTCAACGACACATAGACAAGACAGATTTCAACTTTATACTGCAGCAATGTAGCAACTGAAACCCCTCACTCTGCACCCAACACCCCTATCATAGTAACAATAGCATAAAAGCAAACCGTTTCCATTACAGAAAACCAACAGCTCCCCTCGAATCCCTACCGCACCCTCAAAAGCGCTTGGTGGAATAACTTCCCGAGCCTCTCCACTGCAATTCAAACAAGTCTTCTACCATTGTCTAAATGTGTAAATAAATACTCGAGTTTAGCAGTCTACAGCCAGTAATTCATTTTCTGAACCAACCTGTGTACAAATAGGTCAGTTCAGAAACTTCAGATTCGAAGTGGTTCACCAACAATCAGACCTACCACTTTAATATTCTTGAGCCGTGCGATTGGAGGTCAAGGGTGGAGGCCGGCTCCGGTCAGCAGACCGTGTCAGTGATAGTCCTTCAGTCAAGTGATTTAGGGGCATATTATCAAGTGGCAGCCCAATTTTCCTAATAAAACGGACAGCTTTTAAAAAGCAAGTTTATATATTTTTTTATTTGGGAGTTGGCTGTGGTCCCTTGAACCACTGCCCACTCCCCAACAAACATTTTTCTTTCTTATAATTCACAGTGGAAAGGGGGTCCTAAAAGGACCCTTTCACTTTGCCAAATGGGTTACCTTTCCAACTTTGGACTGCTGTAAAACGTCAATGTTCTGCAACTGGATTTTAGTTGCAATAGAAAAATGACACATAGGGCCTTATTTATGAAGGCCTGCGCCACACTTTTTGTAACGCTGCAGCGGCGTAAATAATGTGACATGTTGCGCCACATCTACGAAATGATGCATCTAGGCAGATGTCACTTCGTAAACCCCTGCACTACATTATACCTGCCTCAGTTATAATGTATGCACGGTGGGCATTACATTGCAAGAAAGGGTCGTAGGAGTGGCGCAGTGAAATCTATAAGATTTCACTGCGCAACTTCTAGGATGCCAATGCATCAAAACCTTACACCTGCCTCATGGCAGGAGTAAGGGTGATGCAGGCCCTTTCACATAGAACTTATGATCCAGCGCGAGACTGGTAAGAATGGGGAATAACATTTACTGATTCCCTCCCTGCGTCGCAGACCCGACGTCACACTAGCTCATTCACACACGCAGTAATTGGTGGGTCCATAACACCAACACTCACACTTCTCTCTCACGAGTCTGAACACACAAGAGGGATGAGTAATTCAAGCACTGGACATGTGTGGGGGAAACCTTATAACCTATTGGGAGAGAAAAGTTATTTTACAAAATATACATTAACATCCTTCGCCTCTAGATCCTTAATCCTAAACATCAAGGCACTCCACCCACTTGGTCAATGGACCAATTTAGTTGGATTGGTTGATGGTGATTTAGAAGCAGCTAAAACACATTTTAAGACTCAGAATCCTTAACTTTCTTAATGAAAAACCACAAACTCATTATTTCTCGTTAATCAATAATTGTTTATCTAAATTTTCATAATGACTTATATTTGCATTTGTCTCGTCAAAGTTTAGAATTTCAAGATCAATTCAAGTAAATCGCAGAACATCATATTTACCTAATCTGGCTATTTGGAGTCCTCTAATTCATTGGCTCTGCATAACCAAATTTTTGTCATAAATTGTCCGAAAAGCAGGCCAAAGCTCAAAGTTCTGTGCTCAGCACGTTACAGTCCCAATTTCTCAAAGGACCTGAAATCGTGCAAGCATCTATCATAGTTCGTAGATTTAGAAAAAGTTTGCTGTCATCAAGCGGTCAGGCCGCATCTGAGTCATCAGGAAAGTCGTCACAACGAAGGTGGAAAACAAGCTCTCGACAAAAATAATGAAGACGACCAACCCACGAACGATCAACAAACGACCCACGAATGACCCCCCCTTCCTATTCTACCATTCTTTTATAATAAAAGCAAGTTGAAGAAGATACAATTTTTAGCTCTAGGACAGTCATGATTTGCTGGTTGGGATCGTATGATTTATATTCCCAGATTTTCAGTACAGTTCGAGGGGTGAGGTCATTTATCAGCGAAGAGTCGGCTTGTTCCGGTTTTCTGTAAGATTGATTGTTCCCCTATCTTGGCGAATGTCCCGTTCCATCTCCTTGACCGGGGACACGATGTGTAAAGGTCGCCAAGAGGTTCAGGATACACACTCGCACATGCGCAATTGATTCTGCTCCTCACGTGACAGTGGCCACTTCTGCGTGCGATGTTAGCGGCCATATTGGATTTAGGCCCAGATGTCAACTTAAGCAAAACAAACACAAAACAGTAATTAATACATAGAAATGGTGATTCTAATGTTAACCCCTTACTAATCCCTCTATTTGTTTGTATTTATCTAGCAAATAGCGACATTTAAAGCCATTGTATTCACCTTTTTCGATCCTCCTCGAGGATGCAACATCACAAAGCAACATATATCATGCAGTATTATATTACCACATATACTATTATTAATATGCGTACAGATTTTAGTTATAAAGGTTATTTAGCCAGGCAAAATGAAAATCCCACATGTACCTTAAGTATTAATAATGTTGATTAGTACACATGCAACACTCGTTTAATAATATTATAGTTAATAGATTATATAATTAGTATTTTGATGCAAGAATAGAGGAGGTATACAAAATTTGCACTGCCTGCTCCATCACTTGCATACCCCAACAATGCACCACTTTTGCACCTACAGATATGTCAGTAATACTGACATATCTGTCATTGCTTGTGACATGGTGCGTCATACAGTAAATATGGTGCATCCATCATGTCGCAAGGAGGGCGCACTGAGAAGTGTTGTATCGCTGCTTTCACGCAGCGATGCAACACTTCTCATAAATGAGGCCAATAGTATATACTGTTTTGGTCTTTAGAAGGGATGCCTCAGCCTGCTCCTTCCATTCACAATCCTATTTTAGGAGTTGGAAAATCTTTTCTGAATCTTAAAACGGGGTTAGTGCTTCTGAAAGAGCATTTTTATGGCGACAAATGCTGAATCGATGCATTTGCAACTGTACAAATGCTACATCTGACCCTTAATTCCATTAACCATATTAACCAAGGAAGAATTGAGATTGTGTTGATGATGCATGAAACTGCTATTGCAATACAATCTAAAACATGTGCAAACCCAAAAATGCCCTAGACAGAATGATATCCAATTTGAATGCAGAATAACAGTTTATAGTGTGAGCTCCCTCTAATAATGACCTGTCAATGAGCACTCTCCAGCACCACATTGTACATTTGTCCAGAAAGCAGCACAAGAACTGCTTTACGATCTAGAATGTCCAAACACCACCCTCACCCACAGACTCTCTATAGTGAAGTGTCCTCCTTCAATAACTCCAACACCCCTTGTTCAGACTAAGAGTTATCTTCATTGGCCACAGTCTTCTCCAGGATCAGCCTGCAACTGACTTGCCTGGATCATACAAACTCAACCTTCACCCCACACTCCACATTCCAAGGTTACAGAACTTGGAATGCGGAATGAAGAGAGAGAACAACATCACCACAACACTTCCCCCTTTTCATAGTGCAAATTAGGAAACACAAAAAAACAAATACAGCTAGAAATAGAACATGAAAATAACAATGGCTTAAAATGGGACAGAAAGACCCATCTAATCGCTTCTAAAAATAGAAATAACCAGTACACCATTGTTCACTGATATTCATAAAACAATGCAGATTGTAAGACCTAAACAAACCACCCTTATTGATCATTTTCCATCACAGTATCTAGCTGGTTTAATCACCACTCTCTTGCTTTTCTGTACTCCATTAGACAGCAATGGTTCATTACCCAAAGGTTAAACCTCTAAACCCTCCTGACTGTTGAAGGAATTTTTCACTTTAACTACCCTGCTTATGTTCCACCTTTGACGTCCTTTGACTCATACTGCATTCTTAGAAACAGCATCCACTATTTCAGTAGGCCTGAATTTAGACTTCCCTTAGGTGACATGAATGGGGTCTTTTACACAGACCCAATCACCAACATTGGTCACCTGTCTTTCTTTCTTAACCCTGTGGCTGGTGTCATAATTAGCTTTCATCTTATCTTGATATGCGTCCACTTCAGGACATGTGACTTTGTCCAGTTCCCGTCCTTGTTCAGATTTAGGGCCAGATGTATCATGCCTTTTTGCGTTCTCAAAGCCAAGGGAGGCGTAAGGGAGGCACATCGAGGAGAAATATCTTTATTTTTCCTCGTTTTTCCTTTTTCTATGTGTGCGGCATTCTGCAGCACCCATACAAAGAGGATAAACCTCTTGTGATTATTTTTGTCAGAAAGGTTTCCCTTCCTGTACAAAAAATAATCTTCCCCACAACGCAGGCACCCTTGCACCATGGTGCAGAGGTGCCTGCATTCGCACACGGCAGCTCATTGTGCGCCGGCACAGGGGAAAAGGACAGGAATGCACCATATCTTATCGATACGGCGCATTCCTGCCCTTTTCTTTTGCCGCAGGGAAGCGCAGCAGGAAGGCCTGCTGCACTGCCCTACAACAATACGTCATAAATTAAGCCCTCAATACTGCTCTTAGCAAACTGTATTTTTTTTGTATTAGTCACAACACCAGATTTCTGCAACCTTTTTTTTTTTTTTTTTTTTTTTTTTTTAAAAACCTTTATTTGTGCATGTGAAAAGAACAAATACGGGCCTACAACCATCAGGCCGGCCACAAAACGGTTAAGCACTGAGACATACAGTACAACCCCTGTGCGTCAATGGTCAAGATTAGCAACGATTCAGGAGTTATACACTGGAGAGATCCTTGACACCAGGGGAAGGAGAAGTAAAGGTTAATTTTAAGGTTTTCAAAATAATTTTATCGAGGAAAAAGTCAGTAGAGGATAGAACCAAGGAGATTCGAGTCCGCAAGATGGCTTCATCACACGGGAGAGCAGCAGCATCATTAAAACGGCCATAGAAAATCTCAGACAGTGAGGCAATGCAGTTATATAACAGGATAGTCACATGAGTAAATACGCACCCCTCCAAAGCCGCCCCCACTCAATCCACCCCACACCCGGACCCCGAATCGGAAACAAGTATAGCGCAGAACAGAGAAGAAAGAGGCCCATAGAACTAAAAAGAAAAGTAAATTACCCCCCCACCCTACACCAATGCGGAGGCTACGGCCTGCCCCCCCCCCGGCATAGTGCCTGTCGCCCAATGAACCCGAAATATAGACAAGAGAGAAAGTAGGAATAGAGTAAAGAAAATAAGAAAACAAAGAAGAAAGCGGGGAGGAGCCCACGTAACCTCGGAGCGCCCGAAACCACCGGCCAACTACGTCTCCACACACTGAGAACCCACCACACCCGAAGGCGGTCGTGGGAAGATAACATGTCACAACAATATAAATGAAGACAGACAAGTTGCGACGAGTGCGCACAACATATGCAGACAGTTCCAGTCCCAGTCCAGCCCATCCGTGACACCATGGTGATAGAAATCAATCTAGCCCTGGCCCGATCGCGGGCGTAAGATTAGACTATCCCCCACATGAAGGCCCCGCAGCCCGTGCAGACAAAGACAATATGGCCGCTTGGGAGAAGATGGAGAAGTAGAGTCACAAAATGGCCGCCGATCATCTATTGAGGTTCCCTTGTGCACCATATAAAATCCAGACCTGGCCTGTAAAGTACAGGAGTTCCACATAAAAGAAGCCGTAGGCCACCGTGAACGGTTCCTCGGGGACGTCAGGTGTCGCTCAGCTGGATACTCTTGCGGACGCGGTGAGGCAGGCAACAACAAAGCAGGCAGCAATGAACGGGGAAACAAAGTGTCCACAATTGAGCAGGAGATCGATTGATCCTGGGTGCAGGGAAAGCCAGATGCAGACACCAGTGTAGCACGGTTATACACCGCCGTTGCGTCCCCGCAAGAGGACAGAAGCACTGGCAGACCCACGTCTTGTTGAGAACAAACGGGGCGCTCACGACCCGCAGCCGACAGTATGGAGTCGAACCGCTCACTCAGCGTTTGCAAGCCGACACACAATTGCAGACGAAGGTCCCGCAGGGCAGCCAGAACGGGGCCGCATGTCAGCGGAAGCTGCACCCCCACATCGGCAGCAATCCGGGACGGCACTGTGGAGCTGGAGTCTGGTAGAGGGAGGGCGAAGCGGGCAGCGGGCGAGACCGGAGCATCGCCCCCCAGCAGCGAGCAGGCAATCAACGCCATGTTTTACCGCTGAACGGTACAGTGGCCAGGGGGGGGGGGTCGTAACAAGGAGGCAATTCCACGCAGGTCTGCGCCGCAACAGGTGAAAGCCAACAGTCGCTTCCCCTCCCTCGGACTCTCTTTGCAGCCGACTAGGCAATAGAAGAAGGGGGTCCGCAGCCTTCCACAGCGCGGGCCACAGAGCGAAGCAGGAGACCCGCCACACCGGGGCTTACCCTATAGCTCCAGCCCGTCAGGTGAAAGGTGAAGGAGGTGTCCGGGCGTCTCTCCCCCGGCTCATCTGGCGACAATCCGTGGTGTGAGGCGAGATCGGGGCCGCGGGGCTCAGATTTGCGCCGGGGGTCCAGTGACTGCGGAGCTTCCAGGGGGCCGGCCAAGGCCACAATAGAGCAGGGGTCCAGCGCGGAGAACAAAGGCACCAAGAACTCCGGCATCCGGGCGGGCTCAGACTCCGGGAAAGCGGCGGCGCGGTCAGCGCGTCGTCGCGCACGTTGCACCTCGAAAATCGGCAAGGATAGGAATCAGGATGATAGTCCGAGGCCAAGGGCCGGCGGAGCCGGGCGCTCAAGCGTCTGCTCCGGTCGCCATCTTGGCTCCTCCCCTCTGCAACCTTTTCAATACCGCCTGCATGTTTTTTTTTTTTTTTTTTGCCCTCATACGCCATTAGATCTTTCCAAGAATAAATTGATTTTCTCTGCTGTCCCCCGCCTGGAAGGCATCAGCGAGAGAGATCTGATCTAAGTGGTTTGCGCTTTGCACAGAACCTCTCGAAATTTGTCTGTTCCATTTTTCCATCTGTGAGACCCAGGAACTGACCCGAGTGGTAAAGTAATTCCATGTAGAGGCATAATCATCGGACATATATACCCCCATTTTAGAGTAATTTAAAGGCTATTCAACCAACGTATGCATGGTTCCCAAAAGACCCTCTTCTTTCTATTATCTTTCCTTGTAGCTATGTCGAATTTCATTATATATTTAATAGCATTTACCCAATCTAGAAAGGTCGGGGGGGGTACATTTGATCCAAGATTTACAGATTTCTCTACGAGCTAGTAATATAAGATAAAAACACAGCTTATTAATATCCAAAGAGAGCAATTCATAATTCGGAAAAAGACCAAAAAAGAATAACGAAATGCTCACCTGTATATCGAACCCAAAGATTCCTTCCATACCTTCTAGTACCAATTCCCAGAATTGCTATATTATAGGGCAACTTACAAACATATGTTCATCATTAGCTTTTTCTTTCCGACACTTCGGGCAGCATGGAATAGTGCCCTTTGCTAATTTGGATAGTTTTAATGGAGACCAATATACTCTATGAAGAGAAAAGAGATGATTCCTTCTTAAATTGGCAGCTTGGACTGTGACATATAATAAATCAAAAGATACTTGCCATAATGTTTCTGTATTGACATCCGGCAAGTACTCGCCCCACAGTTGCGTTGGAAGTATAAAGTCCTTGTCTGCCAACTCTATCAGAAGCCAATAAAGATTCGCGACTTCTTTCTTGTTCCGTCGTCCGGCTCTCAGGGCAGCCTCTACATCATTTGTGAAACCAACTGGTATACCAATCCTCTGAGACCAGCTATTTATTTGTAGGTACTTAAATTTAGATAGCTGATTGTCCGTAATGAGCTTCAAATCTTCCCAGGCTATCAAGCATCCATCTGGCATAAGCTGGACCCAACAATTTATGCCAGCAGATTTTAAAGGTGTTACTAGTATATCTTTGGTCCATTCAGGTGATCCGGGTGTGTCCCATATGGGCGCCATGGCGCTATAATAGCTGATTTTTGAGAACTTTCTAATTTTAGTCCAAGTGACTGCTAAATCCTTTAAAATTTTCAGTTGAACTTTTTTAAAGTAGCGTGGGTCTCCAAACTTGTATAGATAAGCATGTTCAGCTCCTTTTAGGTCTTGCAACATTTCCCAGAACATTTTTCCTATATCTGAAAAATTGGGTTCATTCATGAGCATTTTTCCTACCTTCATTAGAGAGACCCATGCATAAAAATTATATCAGGCGCGCATAGGCCTCCCTCTCCGAAGTTTTTTCCAAGAAATTCTAATGCCCTTGGAAGCCCATATAAATGAATTAAATTTTGACTGGATTTTTTTCAAAAGTTTCTTCTTTAAAAGCTAATGGTATATTCTGAAATATGAAAATTAATTTAGGTAAGAGCATCATTTTTACCAAGTTGGTCCTTCCTATTAGTGTTAAGGGTTAATAAGTCCAACTTTTTAGAGAATAAGATATTTCTTTATCAATTTTGCGTAAGTTTGAGTCAGATATATCATTGATGTCATGAGTAATTTTTATTCGTAAGTATCTTATTTCTCTTTTCAATTGAGGGGGGCAAGCTGTAGAATTCCAAGCCATACATTCAGTTTTAGACTGATTAATCTCATATCCTGAGATATGACCAAATTGTTGGGCTAAGCTGTATACAACAGGAATGGTTTTTTTGAGATCAGATGTATATACCATGATGTCAACGGCATATAATGAAACTTTTTTTCCCAGCTACCATATCTAAAGGGAAGTATGTCCTCATGTGTCCTAATACTATCTGCAAAAGACTCTATATATAAATTAAAGAGCATTGGCGACAGGGGGCATCCCTGCCTTGTACCTCTTTGCAGGAGGTTTCCGTTTATTAATATTCTAACTGTTGGAGTTTTGTAAATAGCTGAAATGACTCTAGAAAATGTTTCCCCCAAATTGTATTTCTCTAATACCTTCATTAAATACGCCCAGTTTACCCGATCGAAGGCTTTCGTAGCATCCAGCGTGATGATGGCTAAGGGTAGTTTGTGTATAGTTGCAATATCAATAGCGCCAATCAGATTATACGTTAGATCTTGGATACCCCTCCCTCTAACAAAACCCTTTTGATCCTGATGCAATAGCCCGCTCATAATACCATTCAGCCTTTCTGCTAAAACCTTAACAAAGATTTTATAATCAAGGTTAAGCAGAGAGATTGGTCTATACGAGTCGCACTGATTTGCAGGCTTGGCTGGTTTTAAAATCAGGGCAACCGTGGCCTGACTCCAGGAGGGAGGCATAGGCCCACCTTCCTCAAAAATGTAAGAGAACAATTGATACATTACTGGGATTAGGACTTCGGCTAACGATTTATATAGCTCGTCCGGAAGACCGTCTGGTCCTGGTGCTTTCCCTTTCTTGCCAGATTCTATTGCCTTCCTAATTTCAAATTGAGATATAGATTTATTAAAATTACTAGAGGCCTCATCACTGACTTTTTTGGGGGGATAGCGCTGAAACCAGGATTCTATTGTGCTTTCCTGTGGGTTAAGATCTTCTCTATAGACTGCTTCAAAATGGTTTAGAAAAGCTTCCTCTATGTCTTCAGAAGTCAGGCACATTTTTCCGGTAAGGTTACATACTACTTCCTTTATGTTTCTCCTTACTAATTCTTGTTTTCCAAGCAAGAAGTTTGCCCGAGCCTTCCCCATATTCAAAGTGCGCCATCTTACTCGCATCCCACCTCTTTTGCAGCCTTGCATCTAGTATCGCTGCCAGATCTATACTAAGAGATAATAATCTATCAGTAATATTCTCTTCAGTTTCCCCTTCTTCCATGATGAGATCATATTCTAATTCCTGAATTTTATCCACTATTTCTTTTATCTCCATTTTATATTTATTCTGTCTGGCAATTTGAATCGAGGTTATACAGCCTCTTAAAAAAGCTTTATAAGAATCCCATACTATTTCCATGGGAGCACTACCCTTATTTGTTGAGAAATAGGCCTCCGTTTCTTGAACCAGTCTTTCTATTGTGTCTTCCTCTGTCAAGATAGCTCGATCTAATGTCCATCTTGTATTTGTTAGACTGTTGGGAAGCTTCAGCGTTAGTGTCACGGCCGCATGATCTGATAGGTGCCACCCAAGATGTTTCACTTCTGTTACCAAAGGCCTCAACGTCGTACTGGTTAAGAAAAAATCTAACCTAGACCTGTGACCATATTTTTTATTGTGAAACGTATAGACTCTCCTTCCTCCCTCTCTTTCTCTCCATACATCCGTCCATCCTAAATGCTTCATCATGTTTTTCAATAAGGATCTCATTTTGCAGTTTTGTGGAGCTTTGTTTTTTAGAGATCTATCCAGCACAGAATCTAGAACTAAATTAAAGTATCCTGCCAGTATTAAGGGGTCTAAAAATGGTAATAGCTCAGCACCCAAACTTTTTAATCGGGCTGTATCGTCCTGATTCGGACCATAGTAACTTGCCACCATAAATGTAGGCAAATAAAACCTCAACTTTACTATGGGCCATCTCCCCATCTTATCCACTTTAGCCCCCTCCACTGATAACGAAGGATGTTTTTTTACAATTATTGCTACGCCCTGTGTTGTTGTTTGCTGTGTGGTACAGATAGCCTCCTTAATCCAGCTTTTACTTTTACATAAACTCCTCATCTCTTTCTCTACTAAATGCGTTTCTTGAAGGATTAAAATTTGTTCTGGAGCATCTTTTAAGTACTGAAATATCCTTTCCATCCTCCGTTTTACCCTTAACCCATTTAGGTTCCATGTCATCACCTTCAGATATTTAATATACTCCGCTGATGTCTGTCCCATTCCTCATAGGAGTATAAAACGAAACATTTCTTAAAGATCTTATATGGCGAGTGGGACTGATTTTTTATTTTTTTTATTTTTTCCCCAATGCTCCCCACCCGGTGATCCACCCTACTCCACCCAACTCCCCCCACTGTGCTCCCCTGGAGAAGCCCCTCTATTTCTCTCATGGCCCTACCCTGGCCTTTGAGCCTACCCTCTCTTTGGTCGGGGTGGTTGCTACTATCTTGATTTTATCAAACAATTGCTTTGAGGTGAAGCTCTAATAAAATTCTTATAAAAAGAGCCATTACTTTATCCATTCACTATTCGCTGTTCATTGTTTCTCCCTGGATATGACGCAAAAAGGTTTCTGCCATCTCTACCCGTCTAAATGTATGCATTTTATTTTTATACATTATTTTTAGTGTGGCCGGAAATTTGAGTTGTGCCATAGCACCCAGCTGTCTGAATGATTCTAATAATTTTCCCAGCTCCCACTGTTTGGACACAGTAATGGAGGATATATCAGATCGAATTTGGAAAGGGAACCCTTCTGCACTCAGTGTATTTATTTTTAGGGCCTTGTTTAATATTTCATCCTTTAGGCTGTATGTCAAAAAATGGATCAAGATTTTTCTAGGTCTAGTCTTATTCGGGCTCAGTCTAAAAGGGTCTCTGTGCACCCTTTGAATATCAGCAGAGAGGGCTTGTTCTGAACATTCAATATTGGTTGTTTGCTTAATTAGTTTCACCACAAATTCTTTTATATTAGCCCCCTCGACTCCCTCAGGGAACTTGAGTAAGCGAAGATTATTTCTTCGTTGAGCATTCTCAATAGATTCCATCTTATCCTGGAGACTGTCTTCCTGTTCTTTTATTTTAGTTAAATCATTAACATTTTCGTCCACCTTTGCTGCTAATTCTGCTACTGTTGTCTCTAGTAATGCAACCCTGCTTGTTAGTGAGTCCAGTTTATCTTCCATTTTCTCTCAAAAACCTTTATTTCAGCCTGTTTTTTTTCTGAGACCTGAAATCTGTTTCTCATCTCTTCAGTTAATGCCTGTAAAAGATCTAAAGTTGACCTTTGAGCTTTTGTGTTTTTTTCTCTTGCCTTCGATGATTCATATTGGCTTTTTTCATTCCCCCCCACCTGAAAACTACTTGTGAGTGACCCTTCTTTTCCCTGGATTGGTATATCATTAGTTGTATCTTGCACCCAGACCTCCTCTGTCCCCTTCTCCAGTGGGAGGTCTGCCAATAACTGAAACTTATTTGAAGTTGATACCACGTCAGAGATTTGGGAATGCTTAATCATCTCATCCATAGTGCTGTCAGTGCCTACCTTAGACATTCTTTTTTGCAAAAACAATTTTTATTGCATCACACAGTTACAATTACCATCGTGAAGTGTCGTCGTGCCAATGGTCATATCCAGCTTCTAGGAACCAATGCATAATATCATCCAATCCACTACCATCCAGATATTCGTTGACCATCAGCACTCTCATATGCATATACCCCCTCCCCCCTCCCCCATGTCAGTGTGCCATAATACAAGGTACAAGGATAATACTCCTCTTTTTAAGTTACCGTGTGATTGGTTGCGGGCCACTCCCCCTCCCCATGGTCAGGCTCAGCACAATAAGGAGAAGTGAAGCACTCGCGCCAGCTCGTGTGTTCCACCAAGTACCTCTCTATGACTGCGCCTCTGCAAGTTGCCCCAGTGTTTCATCGTCCTCAACCACATCCGTTCCCCATCCTTGGAGCTCAACCACTAGCGCCTCCCATACACGCGCCATGTCCAGCGCCTTTTCATCGGTCCCCCGCAGCGCTAACTGTAGCCTGAGCGCGCCCTCACTACCCGCCCATTTAGTGAAGGTCGCTTTCCATCTCTTAAAGCTGGGACCAGCTCTCGATTTCCAGTGCAGGGTGATCTCTCTTTTGGCCACAACCAGCCCTAAATCGCAAAACTTGCTCGTGATTTTCGTGCGCGGAGTGTGGGGAAACCATAGCAGCAGACAAACTCCCATTTCCACCCCCAGGTCGCGCCCTGTCACTTGGGACATGCAATCAATAACCTCCTCCCAGTAGCGACTTAATGCCTCACAGGACCAGAACATGTGTTTGAAGTCAGCCCCCTCCTCCCCACAGCGAGGGCACTGCGGTATGGGGCCCCCAAAATACTGAAATAATTTAGCTGGCGTCAAGTATGCAGTGCCTACCTTAGACATACTGTCAATCGGTTTAAGAATCAATGTGGTGGGGACTGACTTAAAAAAATCTTTTAATAAAGGTGTTAAATTTGTTGACTTTTTTTTTTGCTCTTGCTTCAACGTCTTAGTCTTATTTTTTACCCTGGATTTAAGTTTTGCCACACTGTGATCAACTGGCTCTGGATCCTCTAAGGACCCCGAATGTGAGTCTTGTTCTGAGCTCCTTAGGGTATATCGTGCTGTTATTTTGCTGGTTAGTCCCCTCTTTTTCCCTGCTAACCCCCTTTTAGCCCGGCTTCCCCCACCCTGCTCTACCAATGCAGCACTTACTCTCTGTAGCTGATGTATTTTATTATCGGCGTCAGAGTTCTCACCAGGGGACCCCCGCGTTACACTGCCTCTTGTAAAATGGGGGGGTAGAGAGTTCAGGCCTCCCAGCCACTCCTCCTCTGCCCCTGTCACCGTGAATGGGAAGCCTTGCAGTTGCCTTCCTCCCACGATGTAGCTCCAGGGCAGCCCGAGACCAAAGACGAGTCTGCTGCTCTGGAGACTCCCCTCCTTTCTCAAGCAAAGAAGACACCAAGTTCGGGTCCCGGGCGATAACAACACGCCCTTCCACGATTTCGAACTCTCGGACGGAAGGGGAGAAGAGACACTTCAGGCGGGTTCGCGAAGGACGCACGAGCCCGCTCCAGCCTGCTCCAGCCCGCCCGAGCTCAACGCGGACCGCCTCAGGCACAGCCTCACCGCGGCTCAAGGTATTGTGTCGTATCACAAGAAGCCTTTCCCAGATTTTCAAAACCCGAAACAAAATTCAAGTCCCGAATGCTCAGTCTGCTTCGCCATAGTTAAAAAAACCGGAGCCTCTGCCTACATCACCCCAGGATAAACAGATGCGTGACGCATCTGATGGCGTAAGGGCGGCGCATTGCTGGAGTCGTGTCGCAAGCACGACGCAACTCCAGCAATGTTTAGGGGCTGCCAATACCTAACATGCTGCATAGATTTCACTGCGTCACTTTTCCGAGGCTTTTTCCGATGGAACGCCCACCCTGCATACATTAAACCTGACGCAGGTTTAATGTAGCGCAGGGCTTTACAACGTGACGCATCTCCCTAGATGTGTCACATTGTAAATAAGGCGCAACATGGCGCATGGTTTACGCCGCCGCTGCGTCACAAAAGTGACGCAACGGCGGCGTAAAAGTGGCGCAAGTCTAACATAAATCTGCCCCAGAGTCTTTAGAAAGTTGCAAAGCCCATTATAATATGGGGGTACATTCAGTGCAAATGGCAATAAATTTGAGTGTGTAAACAATCCATATCCCCGCACCATAGTTCACAAGAAATACTTGGTGAAAAAACTTGGTACAGACATGGAGTCCACATTAGTACATGACACAGCATAGCATAATACTTTAGAAAAGAGAAACACTTCGATATAAGGCATACTTTCCCCCCCAATTTTCCAAATGGTGCACATCTTTTCCCTGCTCAACTTTTCCATTTTTGAACCCCAAATAAAAGAGAAAATCAATTTGGAGCTTTTCTGCAATGTGCGGGCGTGTCTTGGGAAAACCATAGACCGGTATAGCAGGATAGGTAGAAGAACAGCTTTTGTTACCATGATCTTACCCTCGATGGTGAGTTTGCACAATTTCCAGAAGGTGATCTTTTTTTCCTTTTTTCCTGCACTTCTTTCCAGTTTTTCTCTATATGAGTATCAGTAGCAAAGTGCACCCCTAGTATTTTTGTGGGTTCTGTGGTAACTGCAACTGGGAGATTAGTTAGCCGGTCCCAGGGGCCCATAGTGAGACACACACATTTGTCCACATTTAAGCGGAGGCCTGATGCTTCTTGGAAGAGTGAAGCCTGTAGTAGAGCTCTGCGCACAGATTGTGCATCCGTGCATAAGATTGTGACATCGTCCATGTATGCAACCATTTTGGCAGGAGTACCGCCCCCCCCCCGTACAAACACACCTTTGATGATTTTGTCACTTCGTAGCTTGCACAGGAAAGGCTCTAAAGCACAGACAATGAGCACTGGGGACAAGGGACATCCTTGTCGCACCCCAGCATGGATGGGAAACTCTCGTGTGTGGAAAGCAATGATGCTCACTCTGCTGTGTGCTGTGTTATACAGAGTGTTTAGGATGCTTAGGATATTTTGCGGTACATCCAAGCGTTGAAGTGCAGGAAAAAGGTATGGGTGAGCCTCCTGGTCGAAAGCTTTCTGGAAATCCAGACTTAAAACCCCAAGTGATAGAGATCTTTCGTGAGCATACCACAGAACATCCCTAATGGTAACCAAACTGTCAACGATGGTGCGTCCTTGAACTGCATATGTCTGGTCAGGGTGGATACATGAATGAAGAACTTTCCTGAACCTACGCACCAGGACTTTAGATACCAATTTGTAATCCACATTTAGGTGCCGATTACGATCCGGTAAAAAATTTCCCCGTGCGACTCATATCCGGTCTTTTTACCGTACGAATCGTACAAGTGCCGTACGAACTGGCAATCACGATTCGCATGGTAAAAAGTCCATACGAACCGCATTGGGAATCATTCCCCACACGTCCTCGGGTCGGAAAATGTGTCCGACACGTCCTCGTACGATTTACCGTACAAATGTGAAAGGTGAAGTCCGACCGAGGAATCACGATCCATCCCGTGCGTCCGAGGTTACAACCGGATGGAAAAAACACCGTCCGCACCGAACTCCCATAGCAACCATGGAGACGTGCCCGCATACGCGCCGACCCCCACCCAGCCCCCGTACGTACGCGCCGACCCCCCCCAGCCCCCGTACGTACGCGCTGACCCCCCCCAGCCCCTGTACGTACGCGCCGACCCCCCCAGCGCCCGTACGTACGCGCCGACCCCCCCCAGCCCCCGTACGTACGCGCCGAACCCCCCTGTATGTACACCCGTGTACGTGTCGAACCCCCCCCGTGTACGTTCGAGTCAAACCCCCCGTGTACGTTCGAGTCGTACCCCCCCCGTGTATGTACGGTGCATACCCCCCGTGTACGTTCGAGTCGAACCCCCCGTGTACGTTCGAAGTGTACCCCCCCCGTGTATGTACGGTGCGTACCCCCATGTACGTTCGAGTCGAACCCCCCCGTGTACGTTCGAGTCAAACCCCCCCGTGTACGTTCGAGTTGAACCCCCCCGTGTACGTTCGAGTCGTACCCCCACCCGTGTATGTACGGTGCGTACCCCCCGTGTACGTTCGAGTCGAACACCCCCGTGTACGTTCGAGTCATACCCCCCCGTGCATGTACGGTGCGTACCCCCCGTGAACGTACACGGGGGGTACACACCATACATACACGGGGGGGTACGACTCGAACGTACACGGGGGGTTCGACACGTACACGGGTGTACATACAGGGGGGTTCGGCGCGTACGTACGGGGGCTGGGGGGGGTCGGCGCGTACGTACGGGGGCTGGGGGGGGTCGGCGCATACGTACGGGGGCTGGGGGGGGGTCGGCGCGTACGTACGGGGGCTGGGGGGGGGTCGGCGCGTACGTACGGGGGCTGGGGGGGGTACGGTGCGTACCGGGCCACCTACTCTGGTCGATTCGCGCCGTACTTCGCTTTTCCGGCACTTTTTGGGTGCCGTGGAAATATTGCCGTCCGGACTGCTGTCGGTTCGAATCGTAATTCCTGGGTCGTGAAATGCTGCCTGAAAGCGTACCGACGTCACGTCGCAGCATTCCCGGATCACATTCGTATGTATATTTTCGTCGGTCGGTGTTTTTTACGATTCGTACGGAAATGGTGTTTCCGTGCGAATCGTAATTCCATGTTTGTAAAGTTTTACGACCGGGTACGAGTCGGACGGGGAAAACGCTCCGACCGACGGTTCGTACCCGGTTTTTACCGGATCGTAATCGGCACCTTAGTAGTGAAATTGGTCTACAGTTTTGGAGTGATGTTTCATCTCCTTTTTTATAAAGGACGGTGATAACCCCTGTGGAAAAATCCTGTGGAAAACAATCATTTTGAAAACCCTCTTCGAGGACCTGCAAGTAGTCAGAGCATGACAGTCCCCAGAACTTCTTGTAAAACTCCCAAGTTAGACCGTCCAAACCTGGGCTCGAGCCTTTGGGGGAGGATCTCAGTGCATCCAGAAATTCCTCACCTCCAAAAGGTTGCCCAAGGAAGTTACTTTGATCTAATGTTAACCCTCCTGTGAGTAAAGAACAGTACTCTTCTAAATCTGAAGGTGTTTTGACAGGAGCATCATACAAGGACTGATAGAAGTCAAAAGCGATGGTCTGGCATGCATCTACCCCCTGTAATATGTCCCCTTTCGCATTTTGTAATTTAGTTAGCAGCTTGTGTGATGCCTGAGCTTTTTTAAAGAAAAAATAAGTAGGCTTTTCATCCGTTTGGAAATGCTTGACCCTTGAGTGGAAGATAGCATTTTTGTTCCGTCTGTTTAACCACCTCTGCATGTCTAGTTTCGTAGAGCGTACCTTGTCTTTCACATCACCCCCAGCTTGTCCCATTTGGTGGATGAGTATAAGTTTCCTGTGTAAACACTGGAAGTCCTGCCATTCCCTTTTACGTCGGAGTTTCCCTTGCTCTTGGAAGAACAGCCGTGTTTTAGTTTTAACCCATTTCCACCATTGATACACATTGGGGAAGTGAGCCTTCCTTTGGGCCCACTTCTGGTAGCTCATCACATATTTGTTACAAACCTGCTGGTCTGTAAGGAGGTCATTATTAATTTTCCATGATCCAGGACCCCTTTGAGGTCGATCAGGAACTGACAAAGAGACTGAGTATATGGTGATCTGAAAAGGGTACTGGTGTAACAGAGCTGCTATCGGCGCAGAGAGTTTTAGAAGCAAACACATAATCAATGTGTGATCGTGTGAGGCGTTATCCGCCTCCCAAGTGTAGCCCTCACCTGGCGGATGATGCTTCCGGAAAGTATTATATAGGTGTAAATCCTGTATGAGAGTTAATAACAGTGTTGACGTAACATCCAATACATAATTTAGTTGGGACCCTTGCCCGGCCCTGCTGTGTGTGATGCAATTGAAATCCCCGGCTAATAAGAGCGGTATAGCACCTGTTAATAAAGGTTTGATTAGATTCAACAAGCCCTCTCATTCTGTTTTGGAGGCTGGTGCATAAACAACACAATTACGTAATGGCATACCATCCATAAGTACTGAAATCAAAAGAGCCCTTCCTGGGTATAAAACTTTTTCCTCCAAGATCTGCCAATGTTTGTTTTTAAGGAGGATGACCACCCCTTCGTTCCTATTAGCTCCTCCTGACCAAGCCGATGGCCCATATGCCCATTGTTGTTGGAATGAGGTGTATCGCATCTGATGGGGGAGATAACACTCCTGAAGACATAACATCAGCTTGTGAGTTTGCAAAATAATCTAATACAATTGCTCTGCTGACAGCAGTACCTATGCCCCTCACGTTGCAAGAGGCTACTGTTACTGCCATAATGTTAACCGTAAGAAAACCAGCCATATTTACACCTTGGAAGAGGTAGTTGCCCTCACTGACTCTCCATCTTCAGTGATGCCCATCCGCTCGCAACTGGTGATTATGGAGGTTGAGAACAGGGCCTCCAAATCTGGTGTGCTTTCTATATCTATTATAGGGCCATCACTGACTTCCAAGACCTGTGCAACATCTGATAAACCCTCCTTGGTATCCGAGAGGGAAAGTAAAGGGCCGTACCTGCCCCCTCAGGGAAAGCGGTCCAAGGAAGAAGGATGTTGCTTGCAGCGGGTGACAGCAGGCGAGTCCATTGGGCTTTTAGTACATCTCGTTTTGCCCTTGTTGGAAATGTACGTAGTCCACCTGCTGTGCTCCATATCCTTCCCCCTCTCTGAGGTCACAGTTGAGGAATGCAAAGAAAGAGCAGTGTCCTGTGCAGCCTGCCTCAGACCCTTTACCACCTGCTCTATGGTGACGTTTTTAACAAGTACGTGCGCTGTGGGGGAGGGGGGGGTCACTGAGACACCAGAATCAGGGACCTCAGTGATTGGACTCTTGTCCTCTGTGAGGGTAGGTGCAGTGCCAGGCAAAGTGGAGGAAGTAGCGCCCTGTGATTTAAGATGCTTGCGCCGCGCTCTTCTTTCGAAAGCTGCAGTTTTAATCCTCTTTGTTTCTATGCGCTCCACCTCATCCCCTGCCAGCTGGGACAGCAGAGGAACGGGGCTAGGAGGATCTTCCATGTCTAGGGGAGGCAGTGCCACCTCTGGCTCCCCCTCCTGCTCTGTTTGTGCGCTACACCTTCTAATCTCTATACCATCAAAGCAACCCAGTATGTCAGAGTCAGTAATGTCTGGTTAATCCTACCGAGTCTGTAGCTCTGGTGAAGCTACTGGCTGGGTGGTATGAGTGGCTGGAGCGTGTTGCGTGGAATGGGTGCTAGCTGCTGAGACATAGGAGAATTTACCCCCTGGGGAACATTTTAAAGGGCCTTATGATCTGCCCCCCCCCCGCAGTTCGTGCAAATGAGTCCTGAGCATTGTTCCTTGGAGTAGCCAAATTGCAGGCAGAGTCTGCAAAAAAGGGGTTGCCCTGAGTAAACCAAAAACCCCTTATTGGCTCCCAGGGTGAATGTCTGTGGTGGATGTGCCAACCCACGTACTCCTTCAGGGTCTTCCTTGAATGTTACCACATATTTCCTCTTCCCATTCCAAATCCCTCACAGGTTTGTAATCTTTTGCCCCCCTCTGACGGTGGCACAATACCGACTCAAAAACACCTTAATTAGCCTGGGATCTGTGTACGTGTTGTACATATGTACCACTAGCACAGTCTCCTTGGGCGCAAACATAGGGGTTACAGAGAGCCCATAGAAAGCATTACTGTGTTAATTCCCTGTTGCATTGTGGAGAAACCCTTGACAGATAGACACTAGAAAAGGTAACATCGAACACACCCCTGTTGGAGAAGTCCTGCACGCATTCAATTGCTCTTTCAGATATATTACACTCCTTCTTTAACACTTCTTCAATGAGAAACAAGACATTCTTTTTCCTTTGTGCTTCATCAATTTCCACACGCACCTTATTTGGCACGTAATCTGATGCGCGTATATTGCCAGCCATGCGTGCATATGAGGCCATGCTAATCGCCTCGATGGGGCGGGGGAGTAAGCCCCCTGCAGGTATCTCTACTTAATGTCCTGTGCGATTGAGGGAGCAGGTGTGCCGGCTTTTACGCGCTGTGTACTAGCAGAAACAGAAATGTTCAGGGGAGTTTAGAAAATCGAAATAAACTATTGGGCATATCAGCAACAAACGGCGATAATTATCGCTCAGCACTCTTAGCATGAGGATAATTATCGCCGGGTAACGTGGATTTTTATCGCTGAGATAGAGTGCTATTAGCAATCCTTATCTCCTCAGCAATAAAAAAATCCTAGCGCTAACTGCCTAACGTGAGATTATCGCTGGAAACCCAGCGATAATCTCACGTAGTGTGGCATTAGCTTGCTGATAGAGACTCACAAACTTAGCCATGATATCCACCTTCCATAGGATATCATGGCTAAGTCAGTCCTGAAGCAGGCGTAAGGAAAGTAGCGATAACAGGGGTTATCGCTACTTTTCCTGCTGCTATGCTTCATAGCGTGGGGCTTGATGATAGGAGAAATGTCGCTTAGCGACATTTCTCCTGTCATTTTAGGTCAGGAACGCCCACTTTGCATCTCATTAGAGATGCAAAGCTGGGCGTTAGGAATCCCCACGCTAAAGCAAGGTTTCACGCGTTAGCGTGGCCTTGCTAATTAGACGATAAAATTATCGCCGCTTTTCGGACGTAAACAGCCGCAAAAGCGGCGATAATTTTTTATCGCCAGCTTGTAAATATGCCCCTGTGGGAGCGGGCGGCCGCCACTGCTCTGGTATAATAGGCAGTCTCCCCTGTATGCAAAATGGGAATCCAAGGTCAAGGGGCGTGATGGGATCGGAAATAAAATCCGCCCATTGCCTCTGTAGAAATGTCACAAGCGTGCTCCTCCAAGAAAGGAAAAGCGGAGGTTTTAAAGCTTTTATTTCTGTCCAGTCTTAACTCCGAATGGAGACACTCATAACAGTAGCAGGTGTCAGGCAAAACCACGATGAAATGAGGCTTCCCCCGTTCCTTTCCCTTTCCCTTTCCCTTTCCCTTTCCCTTTCCCTTTCCCTTTCCCTCTGTCACGAGGGGGCCAGCGCGATCTGCGCAGCCAGGGGAGGGGTGGGGGTGTAGGCAGCTTCCCTGGGACACCGCAGACAAAGTCGTCCGGTCTGCTGGCAGGTGGAGAGTGCAGAGTAAAATGGTGCAGACTGCTCCTCCGCACTAAGACTTGTCGTGGGGGTGTCAGCTAGATGCCCTTTCAGATTTGGGGTGTGCTGCCTGGTCCTGGTCAAGCCAGGTGCCACAGGGCTGGCCCCGCAGTCTCAGGGAAAGCTAGTGACCTCTTTTTTTTTTACCTCTAGGATTTCAAAGCTTTTGCATTTGACTCGAGAGGGACATCTAGTAACGACGAGTGGAACTGCAGCTTGATGTAATAATAATTTCAATGCTTTTGCATTTGACTCGTGAGGGACATCTAGTAACTGAGGAAATATGAATTTTGTGATCAGTTATGTCCCCTATCGTAGACCCCAACGGCTCCATGTGCATGCTATACGTACATGTATGTTCCCTCCAGTTCCAGTTTTGAAGACGCAAATACATGTGCGTCCACCGTCAACATGTCCTCTTTCAGATCCGCCATGAATGGGTCAGATATTCCATTCCTAAGTATGAAAGGCCACCGACTTTATGTGGTTCACTTTCCACATTTTACAGATTCAGGCGAGTAGGCCCAGAATTCTGTCATCAAGCCTTTTCCTGCCTTCTGCCTCTGAAAGCTCCAGTCTGAGCCTGCATCTGTATCCATGAACTTTGTCCTACTCCCTGCGCGGCTAACGGTTCCTGATCCAGCCTGTTGCCTGCCAAAAACTGTATTTCACCTTCAAGATTATCTACTCCGCTCCTCATTCGATGCATTCCTGTCTAGTAGTTTAGGTAAACATTCCTCCAGCTACCGCGCAAAGGGCCAGGCCTCGCTGGCCTCATGCAAGTAATTCATAGCCCCGTTACTATGGAATATTCCTACCCCCTCGCATCTCATGTAGACACTTAGACGCTTGTACACGCACTAACAGTCAGTATAGAATAGATTCTATCCTAGAAACCTTTCCTTTTGGATAACACAGTTCTTTAAACATAGGATATTAGATATGATTTGGGATTAGGTTGACATGACCCCCAGACTTCTGTCTCCACATGTAGAGCTAAATGTCAAGTCCCCTTCACCCTCTAGTTGCACGTCAATCACACGTCATGCGGCTGCGCGCGCATCTCTGCCAAATATTTCTGCTGACATTGCAGGATTCTCTTATGGATCCACCCACTTGTGACATCATGTATGATGACGTTTATTAAATTACGCCCATATATCCGCCTCTATTAGTTACGTATGCACCTTTTATCTGTACTATCAGCTGTTACGCCTCTTGCATCTGTTTCACTGTAATGCATTTTCTATAAAACTGCTTATCTGTCAATAATGTATACCCTTCCTTCCTGAACTTTCGTAGTGATGGAATAGAAAGCCTGCAATTCGAATTGTATTCCTTTGTATAGGAATAAAGCCTTTTAAAACCTCTAATACCACGGATTCTGCCTCTTATATTTACTGAGTTATTCTTACTAGACTTTACCGCATAAAAAATAGTACCGGTAATGAAATATTTACCACATAAATTGGCGCCCGAACAGGGACACTTTCTCATCTCACGCGCCGGCGGTGCGTTGCAGGCCCGGTCTCCTGCCACAGCTGAACGGACAAAAACGCGTACCTGCAGGATTTCCTGTATCTCCCTCCGGCCAAGCGGGGGCGACTGAGGCTGCGATCAACACCCAGACGAGGCGGTGAGAAGTGCGAAGTATCCCGACCAGAGCCTAGCTGAGAGAGCAAGATCCGAGGTATACAGAGGCCCACCAGGTTCCGAAGTTCCGAGTCCAGTCGAGTCGAGTTCAGTCCGGTCCAGTTTCAGTTCCGTTCCGAGGCCTTCCGTTCCGAGCTACCCGGTGAGTACCATTACCGGGGAGGCATTTTACGTGCACATTAGGTTGTGCCGGTCAAGACGGGTTTGGGTACACAAATCCGGTCTGCACTGTTTCAGCAGTGTATCTGTACTGTTTTAGCAGTATATATAGTATGTCTTGCATATAAATAAGTATTATCTAATGTCAGTATTATGTCAGTAACTAGTTTTCTATTAGTTATCATCGTTCGTTAAAACTGTTAAGTGTTAAATGTTTTAAATACGTTCTACATATTGTGGTGTGAATGATTGTTCATTATTGTGTTCTTTGTATCAAGTGTGTTCTAGTAATAAGGTCTAAAAATGCCGCTCTTTTCGAAACTAAGACAGATCAAAACTAGAAAAGGTGTACTCGAAGAAGCTGTTCCCATCCCACCTAGGGACACTCCAGGGTACTTTATGTATCATAAGCATGGCCTAGATGCCGTATTATTTCTTGATTTATGGGTGGACTACACCAAAGAGTTACCAGAGAGTCAGAGATGGCCCGCAGCGGGGACCTGGGATGCAGATTGCATCATGAGAGTAGAAGAAGAATTATGGAAAAAGAAAGCCAGACAGTCACAGAAAGATGCCATTGAATTATGGCGTAAAGAATCATATAGACGTACAGAAAAAGCGCTCAGACAGGAAGAGAAAGGTAGAGAGAATTCAAATAAAACCCGAGAAAATCTATTACTTGAGGAAGGTACCCGAGTAAAATCAGAACAAGTAGATAGACAAAGAAACACTCTTATGAATGGTATGTATCCTCTTCTGGCCGAAGGGTTACCTAAGGCTACCCCGGAAATACCAAAAGACTTAACTCCTCCATTGCTCCCGATAAAAGCACATCCCAAAACACATCCCAAAACAGCAAAGGACGTTTTCTTTTCCTCCTATTTAGATGACGTAGCTCCCGAGTATGCTAATGCCATACCACACACACCGCTTGCCGATGGTGTTCAACACCAAGAGCATCCGTCTGTATCCCCGCAACTACAAACTCCTACACAAGTTCCCACAGGTCCGTCCGTTTCCACAGTTTTTCCCGCATCTACAATCTCTATCCTACGTCCAACGAATCCTTTCGTGCCTAGCACCTCAGATGGTGCTACAGGAGGTACGACAGACATGTTTGCCACACCGCCGCGAAATAAACAGACCCTTAGAGATTTAGCACTCCAACGTACACCCCAATTAGCGACATCCGACATGTTTAAAGAACAGCTTGTGGATTGTAGATACGATCCAGTGCCAGGCAGACAAGACAAATTGCTCATATCATCACTACGTATACGACGAGCTACATTATATTTAATGACGATACCAGGAATGGGTGAACACCTAGACGAAATATATCGCTTTGTCCAAACAGGGCGAGGTCCAGAAAGTATTAACGAAGCTATGGAATACCAGAAAGTGGACGTCCAAAGACAACTACTACGTTTTTTCATAAATTGCGTAATTAGGAATCAAGACAGGCCCGGGGCAGATCACGATACCATGCAAAGACTTGCCAAATGGGGTCAGAACATATCAGAAGAGAAACATGATAGACAGGCGTGTATAATCGCCATGTGTCGAAAGATCCGCAAGGAAGTAGAACGAATACATAAAGAAAGACGAGAAACAGACAGAGTAGAATCAGAAGAAGAGGAGGAGCAAGAATCAGAGCAATTAGAAACGATAGCTTATGTAGGTAGAGGAAGACCCCATAATAATACTAGAGGTTTCAATGATCCGATACGTCCGATACGTCCAGAACATAATAGACATTTTCAAACCCCTATGTTAAATTCAAGATCCCCGGAACACCTATTCCAAGCCGCTGATAAATTACTCCGAGATCGAAGGGGGTACCATATGCTCGATTCCATGGACGAACAAGAATTAGCCAGGTCAGCAGTACAATGGGCTGACTGTCCCAGCGAATACAATGATGATGTACTTGCACACACGTTTCTGAATCTTGACCCATACGAACAGCGTTTAGCTAGTATATACATGATTCAACACCTCCTTATATTATATAAAAGCCAACACTCCGATCCAGGACCCTTACCTGACATATTGACAGAACTACTCACGAATATATGGAGAGGGTCAGGTACTGATTTGATTAAAGAAATTCTAGAATTTCGAAACCAATATTTAACTTTCGTATGCCCAGAACACGTTCCAGTTCCCATCATGGGAAGAAAAATGTATCACATAGATAGACAGAACCCGTTACGCGAAGTACACCCAATCAGAGGTGACGGTAATAACTTTACACGCGTGTTTGTGTACACGCCTATAACTAAACTGGAATTATTAGAAATGAAGAAAGTAGTACCCAGCCATGACAAGGACCCAGCAGGTTTCCACCGTGAAATAAAGGACATGTTACTCATGGGAGAGTATACCTACCCCGACATTATGAAAATATTAAAAGTCCTATTACCCGCCGGTGTTTACGAGAAACTCAAGGAAAAGGAATGGGAGGTGGGAGACCAAAAGATAGATTGGACAGCATTAGAAAACGAAGAGAGGGCCCGAGCTGCAGGAGCAGGGCTTGGGGAAAAGACTACCGCACTAGCAGGGCTACTAGTACAGGTACTGCCACGTTTATTAACTACGAAAAAGGAAGACTGGGGTGCAATATCAGCCTGTAAACAAAAGCCAGATGAAGACACTAGTGATTTCTATTCCCGATTTGAAAAATGTTTTGGTATAAATAGTGGCATAAAAGCCAGTAGTGAGTCATATCCACATCTGTTTGTGACAAAATTAGTTGAAAATTCTCTGCTACAAGTCAAGAATAGAGTATTGAAATTCGAAAGTACCTGGCAAGGTAATACCCCGTCACAGATGTTACAGATGTTACAATATCACCACAATAGAATTAGAGAAGAACAAGAACATGAACAAAGACGTATGAAAGATACAAAAATGAAAATGCTTATTGCACAGTCAGTTCCAGCCGATGGTCATCAAAAGGGTGATTCCGCAGGTCCTACGAAAGGGACATGCAACTATTGTAAACAACAAGGTCATTATATACACGATTGTCCAGTCCTGAAACATAATATTGCCACAGGTAGAACCCAGGAGAGACCACGTCCACCTAGACAGGATCAGAATCAACAACAAATCCCTCAGCATACACAACCTAGGTTAGCTCCGCAACAACTAGCTCCGCAACAGGCAGCTCCACAACAGATCGTAGCACCACCACAAGCGCAGCCTATTGCTGCAACACAAGCAACGACACAACAGATGTATCAGTACGCACAAGCAGATTATCCCGATTATCAGCGATACACATGAAATAGCCTAGAGAGGGAAGTTGGCTTACCCCTTATAGAGGTTCCTGTAGACCAAGAGGGACCTTATGTACATAGTGAACTATTAGGGGAAGACAGAAAGTTTTTACTTGATACAGGGGCAAGCAGAACAACTATACGACGCAGTGAAGTTCCAGGGGCACCCCTCTCAGGCTCACAGAATATTTCCCTTGGATTCTCAGGAAAACCTATAATCAATGATGTAACACAACCTCTTCCACTTACGGTCGGTCCATTGACACGTACTACAGATTTATTGCTTACTAAATCATGTCCAGAAAACTTGTTAGGTATAAAAACATTGAAAGCTCTAGGAGCTATAATATGTTGTTCTCCGGAAGGAGTACGACTATTTTTACGTGACTTTAAAGGTCACTACGTGTCCAGAGACATGGATCACCGACTGCAGAATTTACCTACACATTTATGGGCACAAGGCCCCACTGATGTTGGTTGCATGAACATTACACCATATCGAGTTACACTGAAAACAGGAGTAGTACTACCACGAATGCGACAATACAAGTTACCACCAGATGCTGTTGTGGCTTTACTGCAAATCATTGACGAGCTCATTGCACAAGGAGTGGTTGTCGAAACCGACTCCAATGTATGTAATTCTCCGATAATTCCGATTCTTAAAAGAACGGATCCAAAAGCACCACCAGTATATCGATTAGTTATTGATCTGCGCGAATTAAACAAATGTATTGTACCACAATACCCTGTGGTCCCAGATATCTCTTCATTACTAACAGCTATTGACTCAGAAGCAACGTTCTTCACTGTAATTGATCTCAAGAATGCTTTCTTTAGCGTCCCAATAGATCCGGAAAGTCAATATCTGTTCGGATTCAGTTTAAATGGACGAAGTTTTAAATTCACACGCGCACCTCAAGGATTTACAGAAAGCCCCAGCATCTATAGCCAAGCACTGAAACGAGAACTTGACAGTATCCACATGCCAGTTAACACTGCCCTGCTTCAATATGTCGATGATCTGCTGATCACCGCCCGAAGTGAACATGAATGTGAAAAAGCGTCACTGACGGTTTTGAAATTTCTGGCCGACAAGGGGCACAAGGTGTCCCCTTCTAAGCTGCAATTCTGTGTCCAGCGAGTTGTTTACCTTGGGCACTCGCTGTCCAATGAGGGAAGGCAGCTTACATCCGACCGCATCCAGTTAATTGCTAACATGTCACCACCCAAGACACAAAAGGAGGTGCGGGCTTTTATAGGTCTCACTTCATACTGTAGGCAGTGGATCCCTCAATATGCATTTCTAGCAAAACCACTCATCCAGTTGACAACACAGGAGGCAGCCACATCGACTGTCCTCCCTTGGACTCAAGAACATACACACGCCTTTGAAAGCTTAAAGAAAGCTTTATGCCAAGCACCTGTCTTAGCAACACCATGTTACAGTAAACAGTTTACACTCTTTGTTACAGAACGCGAAGGTACTGCCTTGTCAGTACTCACTCAGGAACAAGCAGGATCACACAAACCATGTGCTTATTTCTCTAGTAAATTAGATCCAGTAGCTCAGGCTCTTCCTGCGTGCCTGAAATCGGTGGCAGCAACAGCTTTAGCAATCAGACAAAGCGATACCATAGTGTTAGGACACCAATTGACAGTACAAGTACCACATGCAGTAGAGGTTCTCTTGAACCGCACACAAACACAACACTTGACTATGGCGAGACTCACTGGTTACGAATTAACATTGTTTCAGCCACACATAGAAATCAGACGTTGTAATACGTTAAATCCTGCCACACTGTTACCAGTGGGCGGAACAGATCCATTGGCACATGATTGTGTCGAAGTCATTACTATCACGACGAAACCTAGACAAGACTTGACAGATATCCCTTTGTCAGATCCAGACTTGACATTGTATGTAGACGGGTCATGTATGAGAACAAGTACAGGAGAGTTAGTGGCCGCTTACGCAGTCACAACAGACACTGAAGTCATTGAAACAAATTGTATTAACACTTTGTCAGCTCAAGCAGCAGAGCTCATCGCTCTGACACAAGCCTGTATTCAAGCCAAAAATAAGAAAGTCAACATATACACAGATTCACGTTATGCATTCGGAGTCGTCCATGACTTCGGCGTACTGTGGCGAGAGAGAGGTTATTTAACTTCTCACGGTGCCCACATCCAACACGGACCCCTCATTCAAGCCCTATTAGACGCGATTCATCTACCTACTACAATATCGATTATGAAATGCAAAGCCCATACAAAAGTTACCGATATCATTTCTCAGGGTAATGACCTAGCTGACAGAACAGCTAAACAGACTGCTCAGAATCTGACTCACACAACTGACACGACAAAGACAATAGTTCCGACACCAACACATTGCATGACAGTTAAGGATCCCGCCCTTGATGTAATTGACATACAGACACATGCTACACCAGAAGAAATAAAGAAATGGACTGAATTAGGAGGGATCCAAACGGATCAAGGATGGATGACGAAGGAAAAATCTATATGGTTTCTTCCCGACTCCATGGTTCAAGTCATCATTAACACAATACATAGTCCAGCGCACCTAGGAGAAAAAGCTATGCTAGACAGCATTCAACACATTTGGTTCAACAAACACTTGCGAGCAGCAGCTAAACAAAAAGTTCGTACCTGTATGATATGTTGTCAGTTTAATCCAGGTAAAAGCATCCCCGTAGAACAGGGTGGATTTCAATCTCCCGATCATGCTTTTGAAGTCCTCCAGATGGATTATATCCAGATGGAACGATGTCGAGGATTCAAATATGTTCTCGTAGTTGTCTGTGCTCTTTCCCGTTGGACAGAAGCATACCCGGTTTCAGATTACACTGCCCCGACTACTGCCAAACAGTTAGTTCGAGAATTCTTCCCACGGTACGGTTTACCACGTGTTGTCTACTCAGATAACGGCCAGCCGTTCTCATCCGAACTAATGAAACACGTTTCCCTTTTGTTAGGCTACCAATGGAAATTCCACTGTGTCCGACATCCCGAGGCAGCAGGTCTCGTGGAACGCCATAATCAAACTCTGAAAATTAGATTGTCCAAAATATGTAGAGAAAAAGGTGTCGATTGGATAGTAGCCTTACCAGTTGCGCTCTTTTACATGAGAATGGTAGCACATTCTCGAACAGGGCTATCCCCGTACGAGGTGATCTTCGGTAGACCACCAAATATGTGGGGGACGCCTATACCTCGCAAAATCACTGATGTTGACTGTAATATGCTGACAGATTACCTGGCTTCCTTGATGTCTGCACTACAATCTTGTCGTTCACAGGTAGCCGCAGCTTTTCCCGACAATACTGAGGTGAAGCCCCATGACGTGGTTCCTGGCGACCTGGTTTTGGTCAGGAATTTTGACCGAAAGACCCAACTGGAGCCTAGATGGACATCGCCAAAATTGGTTCTACTAACTACAAGGACAGCCGTGAAGATTGAAGGACGCAAAGGGTGGTTGCACTCGAGTCATATCAAGAAATTTTATGGACTACCATCTAGTGTGAACGCTCAGCCCTGCATTCCCTCACAGACAGACTCAAAGCTCCCCTTGGCTGAGTTAACAAACACTGAACTTTACAAACTAAAATTAAGGTCTAGTAAGTCAGACAATTTGATTGTTTAAGTCCTCTCCAAGGTGAATCGGTTGAATTTGTCTCTGACATGTATCCTCTAGACCGGAATAGAGAAAGAAATCAACAGATGCAGCTTAAGAAGCATGCGTATTGTAAATCACTTCGTAGTCACTGCATAGTAACATTATTAATTTTGTTTTTTCTAAGTCTTCTGATCATCATTGTCAGCATACTATTGCACATGTATTACCCTATTCTTAAGCGTGTTTACAATGTAACTGCAGAACATTCTTTTAGCGAATTACCTCCGCATGAATTGTCCTATAGATTTGCGCTGCGCAATAACACATTCATTAGTATGTTACATCATTCCCATCAAACCAGCAATGCCACCAATTGTTGGATATGTGGCCGACTCCCTCCCTATCAGAACTATAAGGGAGTTTTGCCCCTCTTTCCATATCCGTTCACACACAATGGCTCCTGTGGAGCATGGTTTAGTTTGATTAATTCCCTAGATTCAAATTCCGCAGTTTATCAAGACAACTGGGTATGGGGAAACCTGAACCTAGTTTTGCTTAAAGTTTGCTACCCTAACAAGGAGGGACTTCCCAAAAGAACAGGAACTGATCTAGAAAATGAAGTATATGGATTAGGTAATTTTACACTTAACCTCATGATCCTGAACGTTGAATCTGAAGATACACCAATCTTGCCCGCTATGTCAGTATTCCCAGTAAAAGGGGAATTATGTGTAAGAAAGAATGGTTCCATACACATGGGCCATAGTAAATGCACCACTGTAATAAAATTCAGTGATCAAGGCAAGTCTACATTTAGAGCTTCCCGTCATTCCTATTTTATATGTGGCCAGACCGCATATATACGTCTACTTCTAGATTGGGATGGTACCTGTTACATAGCATTCCTTCTGCCACCTGTTTTCCTAGCTCCTCCTGATTATCATAGAAATACCCATTTAGTACACAATAGACAGCAGAGAGATCTCCCAATTGTCGATTACACTGAAACAGCATGGGAAAAATACACAGATTTCAATAAAGGTTTCTTTCCCTATATAGGTACAGTCACTAATAGTAAGCTGATACGTAGATTAACCAGAACCCTTGAAGCAGTAGTGAACAAAACTATTTCCGCCTTAGGCAATTTAACAGAAGAGCAGTCTGCTATGCGGATTGTTGTGCTTCAAAATCGTCTTGTCCTTGACGTCATCCTGGCCGATAGGGGCGGAGCTTGTAGGGTCATCGGATCAAGTTGCTGCATTTTCATACCAGAAAATTCGCCGTCAGTATATAAAGCCATAACTCGCCTTCATAAGATTGTAAGCCAGATACACCAGAGTCCAGGCACCTGGACTTGGTCCGGTTGGTTCTGGGGCGTGTTGTCAGCCTGGGGATGGAGAATACTATCCTTCCTAGGTATTGGCTTTCTCATACTATTCAGTTGCTGCTTATGTCTACAATGTGGGCCAGCGATTTGTGGTCTGTGTGCCACATCGTGTATCCCACATCCAAGTTTTCGCTCAAGATCCCGGAAGAAGAAAGAAGAACAAATGATGCTATATGAACAGATCGATGGATTGATGAAGATCGATATCTCCTGAGGGTCCGTAGGGGACAAGGAGGGAATGAGGAAATATGAATTTTGTGATCAGTTATGTCCCCTATCGTAGACCCCAACGGCTCCATGTGCATGCTATACGTACATGTATGTTCCCTCCAGTTCCAGTTTTGAAGACGCAAATACATGTGCGTCCACCGTCAACATGTCCTCTTTCAGATCCGCCATGAATGGGTCAGATATTCCATTCCTAAGTATGAAAGGCCACCGACTTTATGTGGTTCACTTTCCACATTTTACAGATTCAGGCGAGTAGGCCCAGAATTCTGTCATCAAGCCTTTTCCTGCCTTCTGCCTCTGAAAGCTCCAGTCTGAGCCTGCATCTGTATCCATGAACTTTGTCCTACTCCCTGCGCGGATAACGGTGCCTGATCCAGCCTGTTGCCTGCCAAAAACTGTATTTCACCTTCAAGATTATCTACTCCGCTCCTCATTCGATGCATTCCTGTCTAGTAGTTTAGGTAAACATTCCTCCAGCTACCGCGCAAAGGGCCAGGCCTCGCTGTCCTCATGCAAGTAATTCATAGCCCCGTTACTATGGAATATTCCTACCCCCTCGCATCTCATGTAGACACTTAGACGCTTGTACACGCACTAACAGTCAGTATAGAATAGATTCTATCCTAGAAACCTTTCCTTTTGGATAACACAGTTCTTTAAACATAGGATATTAGATATGATTTGGGATTAGGTTGACATGACCCCCAGACTTCTGTCTCCACATGTAGAGCTAAATGTCAAGTCCCCTTCACCCTCTAGTTGCACGTCAATCACACGTCATGCGGCTGCGCGCGCATCTCTGCCAAATATTTCTGCTGACATTGCAGGATTCTCTTATGGATCCACCCACTTGTGACATCATGTATGATGACGTTTATTAAATTACGCCCATATATCCGCCTCTATTAGTTACGTATGCACCTTTTATCTGTACTATCAGCTGTTACGCCTCTTGCATCTGTTTCACTGTAATGCATTTTCTATAAAACTGCTTATCTGTCAATAATGTATGCCCTTCCTTCCTGAACTTTCGTAGTGATGGAATAGAAAGCCTGCAATTCGAATTGTATTCCTTTGTATAGGAATAAAGCCTTTTAAAACCTCTAATACCACGGATTCTGCCTCTTATATTTACTGAGTTATTCTTACTAGACTTTACCGCATAAAAAATAGTACCGGTAATGAAATATTTACCACATAACGACTAGTGGAACTGCAGCTTGATGTAATAATAATTTCAATGCTTTTGCGTTTGACTTGTGAGGGACATCTAGGAACGACTAGTAGTCAGTCAATAATACTTTTATTAATTCTTTAAAAATCATAAAAGGATGGCAAACCATCATAAAATACAGATTCTGAACATTGAATAAGCATATGTATTGTAAAAGATATTATTAAAAAAGATTAAAAAGTTATTAATATTTGTTTTTTAAATTATTTTGAAACATTAATCTGGAAGAGATCCTTGGGAAAAGAAAACCATTATCACAGTAAAAAGTCAATCAAGGTGTTGTGTTATTGTTTATCATGAAGAAATGTTGTCCAATTCTTTTGCCGCTATTTTCCAGAGTTTTATGGCACTACAGGAGAGTGGGATTGAGCGCCATCCAAGACACCTGATGACCGCAGCTCTACATGTTCTGATCTGTTCTTTCCTTAAAATCTCCAGAAGAATGGATTTACGTATTTTCAATAAAGTAGGGCATATACATAGTAAATGTAATAGTGACTCCTCTCCTTGACAACAAAGGCGACATTCCTTCGATGGCCATACGTGTTTGCATTGCGGGGTTAAATCTTTTGAGGGGAATGAACTCAGTCGTAATAACATCAAGTAATGCTTTTTATGGTAGGAGGTGTGTTCAGTCAAATACCGTTGCGGTTTTAATCTCTGACATGACTGAATCACGGCCCAGGCGTGATGTTTTTTAGAAAAAGTCTTTTTGTCGGTTAATAGGGAGTTCCTCTTGATTGCGGAATTTGCTGCGTTTTTAAATCCAGAATACGTTGCAGGTGTTAACCAGACCTCCTCTAGCTGTAACGCCGACAAACATTCCTGCAGTATTCTCGTCGTCGAGTTAGCTTGTCGAGCTTGACTTTCTATCGCAGCCCAACAGCGATGGGCTAGAGTGTTATCTTCTGCCTCCCTCATCCTCCAATAGTACTTCACTAAAGCACCTTGTCTGGCCATGATCTGATGTTTTAGTCCAAATTCTAGACGGATTTGGTCTTGTGGGATGTGTAGCGGAATTGTAAACAATTTTTTGAAAAATACGGATTGTGTTGTATTTAGGCTGGTTGCGTCTTTGATATTCAAGATTTCTGAACCATACGTGATTGAGGGCAAACATTTTGCAGTTGTCACTTGAAGCAGGTGGCTGGTACAGCAGCCTATGAGCCTTTTTTTCAAGACTTTGAAGGCGAACAACAGTTGTTTTGCTTTTGTACTTCCTTGTTCCATGTGTTGTTTGAAGTTTAACTTGCTATCTAGCAAGAAGCCTAGATATTTATAGGAGGTAACGCTGGCGAACTGTTGTTCGCCCAATTTCCAGGAGGAGGTATGCCTGGACGATGTTTTGTTGTGTTTTGCAAAACGCATTACTTTAGTCTTTTGATGGTTGATTGTAAGTTGGTTTAAGGTGGTATAGGCTCCTAGTCCCGTGATCAGTTTCTGTAGGCCTGCTGGTGTTTGTGCTAACAGTACTATGTCGTCTGCGTACTGAAGGCATGGAGTTGGTATTTTGCCCGAATGTCTGACAGAATATCGACGGACAGAAAATCGACCTACAAAAATATCGACACAAAAATATCGACGACAAGAATATCGAGATCCTATCTACAACATGGTAAGTACAAAAATATCGAAAATAAAATATAGACTGTCAAAAATATCGTTAATAAAAATATAAAGTGTTTTTTAGTTAAAAAAAATATGTAAAATAAACCAAATAATACTTATAAATAAAATAAACATAATTAAATATATTTTATAATGTTTAAAATTAATAATTAATATATATAATGTAATAAAACATTAATTAAACATATACATATAATATATAATATATATATACTTACTTAATAATAAATTTTAATAATTGTTTTAATAACTTATAACTTGTTAAAAATTATTATAAATTACAAATACATCATACACATAAAACAATAACATGAATAAAAATTAAATAATTATATATAACACATTTAAAAAATTACATTTAATTTGAATATTGTTAAAATTAATTATATATTACATTAGCTAAAATAATACAAAAAATATTAAATAGCACCGACAATAAAACTGCTACTCCAGCTCCAAAAAAAAACAGTAAAGAAAATGTTGGATAGCGTAGAGCTAAAAATTACTATTTCCACTCCAGGGAGTGTAACAATAGGGAAAGTGTTGGATAACGTACAGGTATAAATTACTATACCCACTGCAGGGGGTGCAACAATAAGGAAAGTGTTGGATAGCGTAGGGGTAAAAATGACTATTCCAACTCCAAAGAGTGCAACAGTAGGGAAAGTGTTGGATAGCGTAGGGGTAAAAATTACTATTCCCACTCCAGAGAGTGCAACAGTAGGGAAAGTGTTGGATAGCGTAGGGGTAAAAATTACTATTCCCACTCCAGAGAGTGCAACAGTAGGGAAAGTGTTGGATAGCGTAGGGGTAAAAATTACTATTCCAACTCCACAGAGTGCAACAGTAGGGAAAGTGTTGGATAGCGTAGGGGTAAAAATTACTATTCCCACTCCAGAGAGTGCAACAGTAGGGAAAGTGTTGGATAGCGAAGGGGTAAAAATTACTATTCCCACTCCAGAGAGTGCAACAGTAGGGAAAGTGTTGGATAGCGTAGGGGTAAAAATTACTATTCCTACTCCAGAGTGCAACAGTAGGGAAAGTGTTGGATAGCGTAGGGGTAAAAATTACTATTCCCACTCCAGAGAGTGCAACAGTAGGGAAAGTGTTGGATAGCGTAGGGGTAAAAATTACTATTCCAACTCCAGAGAGTGCAACAGTAGGGAAAATGTTGGATAGCGAAGGGGAAAAAATTACTATTCCCACTCCAGAGAGTGCAACAGTAGGGAAAGTGTTGGAAAGCGTAGGGGTACAAATTACTATTCCAACTCCAGAGAGTGCAACGGTAGGGAAAGTGTTGGATAGCGTAAGGGTAAAAATTACTATTCCAACTCCAGAGAGTGCAACAGTAGTGAGAGTGTTGGATAGCGTAGGGGTAAAAATTACTCTTCCAACTCCAGAGAGTGCAACAGTAGGGAAAGTGTTGGATAGCGTAGGGGTAAAAATTACTATTCCAACTCCAGAGAGTGCAACAGTAGGGAAAGTGTTGGATAACGTAGGGGTAAAAATTACTATTCCCACTCCAGAGAGTGCAACAGTAGGGAAAGTGTTGGATAGTGTAGGGGTAAAAATTACTATTCCAACTCCACAGAGTGCAACAGTAGGGAAAGTGTTGGATAGCGAAGGGGTAAAAATTACTATTTCAACTCCAGAGAGTGCATCAGAAGGGAAAGTGTTGGATAGCGTAGGGGTAAAACTTACTATTCCCACTCCAGAGAGTGCAACAGTAGGGAAAGTGTTGGATAGCGTAGGGGTAAAAATTACTATTCCAACTCCAGAGAATGCAACAGTACGGAAAGTGTTGGATAGCGTAGGGATAAAATTTACTATTCCAACTCCAGAGGGTGCAACAGTAGGGAAAGTGTTGGACAGCGTAGAAGTTAAAAATAACATAGTTATAAATAAAATAATTATTTAAAATAATTAGTGATTTAATTATTAAATAACTCAAAATTATTTACAAATACCAATAAATAATTATTACAAACATAACTACCAAAGAATAATTTTATTAACAATACATTAATAATAAATACCAATAAATAATAATTAATAAATATTAATTACCAAATAATAAGTATTGAACTATTAAATATTTTTCATATGCCAACATAATAAATATTACACATTAATTACCAATTAATAATTACTTATTAATATATTAATTAGAAATATCAATGCATAATATTTAATTATATTTAATTCACAATTAATGATTAATCAACAATTAATTATTTGTCATAACCAAAATATTATAATTGAAAATATTTACCAATTAATAATTATTGTCCAATTAATTAATTATCAATACCCAACGACTAATTTAATAATTACTTAATTAGATTTCAATTACTTCCAACACTATTCCCCTATAAACGCACGACACACTCCACTAATAAAATAATACACTTAACATAATTATCAATTAATCAACTAATTAAAACTAATTGCCAATTAATACAAATTAATTACCAATTAATACTTAATTAACAATAATATAATTATCAATACCAATAAATGAAAATAAATTATTAATTAATTACAATTAAATTACTTCCCAGCCTATTCCCCTATAAACCCACAACCCGCTAAAGAACTTAAACACAAAAATTTATTAAAATCAATTTATAATTCCTAAAAATGTATAATTAATTCCATATAATTAAATTACTTCCCACCCTATTCCCCTATAAACCCACAACCCGCTACAGAACTTAAACGCAAAAATTAATTAAAATTAATTTATAATTCCTAAAAATGTATAATTAATTCCATATAATTAAATTACTTCCCACCCTATTCCCCTATAAACCCACAACCCGCTACGGTACTAAAACACAAAATTGACTTAAAAAACCATTGTTAACATATAAAAATTGTATACATATATGTTAAAACCAGTAGAACAATTAACTAAAAACATATAACACATACATATTAAATACATAACAATAATATAAATATCGATATTAGTAACATCAGTATTAGTAAACTCGATATATTTGATGTCGATATTACTAACTTCGATATTACTAACATCGATATTAAAATACTTACCTTAGGATCGATATTCTGTCAATAGATATTATTGACATCGATATTCTGTCCCTTCGATATTTAAAACTCGATATTAGTGTAGGTAGATATTTTAGTTTCGATATTTTGGCTGCTCACCATTTTGCCCAGTTTTGGGGGGTCAGCTGGAATTGACAGGAGGTATTTGTCGAGATCTGACGTGTAAATATTGAACAAGCAGGGTGCTAAAACGCAACCTTGTTTTATTTTTTTATTTTTTTATTTTTTTTTGTTTTTCCAAAACCTTTATTGGTCAGTAACGAATAGTACACAGCTTCTCGCCTACAACCTTGGTAACAGGCCGGCAGCAACAACATGCAGTTACACAGACGTATAGTACTTGCTAGACAGGATCTATTCGTGAACACAGCATGTCGCCTACAACCTACATGGGCCGGCCGCGGAGTAATGTCATTCAAGCTGTTGAAGGATACATACATTGGCAGTTATAACAGCAAGGATTACTCGAACAGTGAATACGTGAGGTTTCTTTTCATTTTGTTATAACCAACCTTTAACTCCAATAAGAACTGTACTCTCCCAGTGCATGTCCACCATACTCAGTATGTGGCGTAAGGAACTGTCCAGTGCAGGGCCACAGTATGAGGTATCCCATTGCTGGGTACAGTCTAAGCTCGGTGTGATGTTGCTCTGCACTTAACTGACCCAGCCAATGACCTGGGAGGAGATATCCTTGATACAATTTGAGAACGTGAACTGGTGCTACATCCGTCAATGCCACGCAGCATGCGCTATGGTAGGGTAGGATTTATGTTATCTAAAATCCGGGGAAACGTCTGCCCCACAACCCCCCCACCCGTGCAGCCGGCGCGCGGAATACAATCATACCAGAAAGCGTGTACCCAGTCTGGGCGTACAGGGAGTGCCCCGTATGCCATATGCGGGAGGGAAGGAAGATGAAAGGGGGGCGGGGAAATCAATCCGTCGCCGTAGTCAATGGAGGAGGTTCAGGACAAAGCATGGTGGATGGGCTAGCCCTCTCTTTGTTCCTGTTCCCGTCCCCCTCAGATTCGCCCCCATTCTGAGCCCGCAGAAGGTATGTAATGAGGGGCCCCCAGAGGTCTCTAGGCCGCGACTTAGGGGGCAAGAGGTCAGCGTACTGGTGAAGTCTTTCCTGCCACGTGGACATCGTAGTCAGCCAAATCTTGAATTTAGGCGCTCGCCCCCGTCCCCATCTGCACGCCACGTAGCGTTTTGCCAACAGAAGTCCCAACGTAAAGAATTTCTGATGTGCCTTTAGCGCCGGATTTGAACGACCCAGCAGGGCAAACTCAGGGCAAGGTGCGGTGACCACCCCGATCATTTCGGAAAGGGCCGCGAAGACCTCCACCCAATAAGTGGCAACGGCCGGGCACGTCCATGCCAGCGCCCGCTCTCCTGCACCTCATACAGCGGTCGTCATCTCTCAGTCCGAACCGGCACAGCTTGGCAGGGGTATAGTAGAGGCGGTGCAAAAATGTAAAATGAACTAGTCTGAGTCGAGCATTACCCGTCACTGCAGTAGTATGAGAACAACTCTCCTCCCACTGTTCATCCGACATTGGGGCCCCCAGGTCACTATCCCAGTCCGCACGCACTCTGAAGGAGGGGGGCGACGGAACTGCCTGTGCATGGGCATACAACATGGAGACCACATGTTTCGGAGTGTCTGCCTGTAGCAGAACATGAAGAGGCGCCAAGATATCCGGCTCATCTGGGAAATTAGGCGTGACCGCCTTAATATTTTGCCGCAGCCGAACATAAAGAAACGTATCCATTACAGACGGGGAACTCTCACCAAAGAAGTGTGCCGCCGTGCGGAAACTCCCCTGGTTGTATAGGTCACCCCACGTGCGGATCACGAGCCTTGTGAGCATTTTGCAACCAATTTCCTCTCGGGCAACACTCAGTCTGGGGTCATGCGCTAGGACCATACGAGGAGAGTATAGGAATTTAACCTCCATATGTTCCGCAATGCGTTTCCTGGCCCTTACAGTACAGTCAACCGTAGTGGGGTCACGATCTCCAATTCGGACCTCCGAATATAGATATCCTGAAGGTTGCTCCGGCCTCATAAACCCATCTTCTACTGCCAGGTGCGCCATAAAGGGAGGGGGGTGGAACCAATAGGCCGCGAAGTGACCTTGGGCGCAGTCGTAATAGCGCTGAAAATTAGGCACATCTAACCCCCCCCCTGGTGGTAATGCAACACAAGGGTCCGCATCCCGATTCTGGCCTGCTTACCACCCCAGACAAGACGCGACAATTGGGAGTTGAGGGCCCGGAAGAAGCAGGAACCCGGGCTATATGGTATGTTGGTAAAAAGGTATAACAATTTGGGAAGAACCACCATCTTAATCAGGGAAATACGCCCTGCCATAGACAGCGGGAGATGGAGCCATTTAGTGACGTTATCAGTAATTTTGTCGAGTGCCGTCCCGTAATTAGCCCTGATAAGGGCCTCCCGATTTCTGGCCACTCTGATGCCCAGGTACTTTATCTCCTCCGACTCCCATATCAAGGGGTAATCTAGAGGGAACTGCAGGGTCTTGTCAGTCAAGGGGAATAAGGCCGACTTCGCCCAGTTTATCTGAATCCCAGCTATGGCTCCAAATTTAGTTATTTCGCGCAACAAAGGGTTCAGATTTTCTTGCGGTTTATGCACGTAAAGGGTCATGTCATCCGCGTACAGTGCAATAAGTAGCTGGCGCTCTGGATATATAAGAGAGCGGTGGTTGTGATGCTGCCGGAGTTTGGCCGCCAAGGGTTCAATAGCGATTGCGAACAATACCGGGGAGAGAGGGCACCCCTGCCTGGTACCCCTGCGGATGACAAAGGGGGCAGACCGGGCACCATTGAGCAAGACCGTAGCCTGAGGCCGGCAATTCAACAACCGGATCCAGTTCAGGAAGCTGAAGGGAATGCCCACCCGCTCAAGCAGTGCCAAAAGGTAATCCCACTCCAGGGTATCGAACGCCTTAGTGGCGTCTAGGAAAACCGCGGCGGCCTCACACCGAGGGTCGATATCCTGCAGCACGGCCTGCAATGTGCGCAGATTATGTGCAGTCGCACGATTAGGGACAAACCCAGCCTGACCCGGGAGGACTAGACGTTCCATCAGGAGATTAAGGCGCGTGGCCAGTACCTTTGCTAATATTTTAATATCCGTATTCAGCAACGAGAGAGGCCTATACGAATCGCATTGCTCTGGCGGCTTCCCTGGCTTCAACAAAGATGTGATAAGGGCTTCGCGCATCGTAGCCGGCAGGGATCCCTCCTCTAGTGCGGTGTAGTACACATGCTTCAGCACTGGGGCCAGGACATGGAGGAAAGCTTTGTAAAAGTCGATCGGTAACCCGTCCGATCCCGGTGCCTTACCCGAAGTCATGAACATTATAGCTTCTTTGATTTCGTCAAGTTCAATTTCATGGTGGAGGAATTTCTGCTGGGACGGACCTAACCAGGCTATGGCTGTGTCGTCGAGATACTCATGTAGATTGATCGGTGTCGTCCTGTGTGAGATGTAGAGCTTGGTGTAGTGGTCAGTGAGGACCCGAAGCTGATCCGGGAGGTTGCGCTGCGGGACGCCTTGTTCGTCTAGCAGGGAGGCTACATAATTTCGGTATCTAGGGGGCCGGACTGTGGAGGCTAACGCTTTGCCGGGTCTATCCCCTTCGCCATATACCCGCGCAACAAACGGTTTCCCTAGGAACTCGCTTGCTTTATCCGCGGCTTCAGTATATTCATTCATTTTCTCTCTAAGCTGTGCTGCAACTACTCGCCTTCGTGTGCGCTGTGTCAGTTCGCTCTCCAAGTGCCGTATCTCAGTCTCCAGCTTGCGCAGATCCCCGCGCAATGATCTGAGGACCCCTCCTCCTTTAGCTATACACCATCCTCTCACAGTGACTTTGAAGGCTTCCCAGACCGTGGTAAGGCTAGACACTGAGTCTACATTGCGCTCAAAAAAATCTTGTATGTCTTGCTCCAATTCCGCCCTGAAGGCCGAATCCGTGAGGTGCGCCGGGTTGAGACGCCAACTCAAATAAGGGGACACATCGACGGGTATGCGCAGTGAAAGTAGGACTGGTGAGTGATCTGAGAATGTGCGAGCAAGATGAAGAGTCCGAGCCACCCATGGAGAAAGACCCGCTGACAGAAATATGAAGTCTATGCGTGCCATGTGGAGGGTACTGCAGAGTAATGAGTGCCCTGTCTGAGCGAGGGGTTTGAGTGCCGCCATGCGTCGACCAGGTGGTGTTCGTCAACTATGCCTAACAGTGTGCGTTGGGCTTGCGTGTAGTGCGACGGCTGCGGGTGTGATCTGTCCGTCGCAGGTCGAAGCGCGGTATTGAAATCGCCCCCTAATATGACATGAGCTACCCCCAGGGTTTGAATCTTACCCCACAGTGTAAGAAATGGGGACGGATCGTCTGTGTTGGGGCCATAGTAACATGCAAAAAGTATTGTGTGTGAGTGCAGCTTCCCCCAGACCAAACAGTACCTGCCGCCAGAGTCCACCTCGGTCCCCGCAGGTATAAACCCCATCCCCTGTCTTACCAAAATCGTCACACCCCTAGCATAATTCGAGTAGAATGAAAACACCCTACATGAAGCCCAGCGGGATGCGAATAAGGGGGACCCACCCGGTATCAAATGCGTCTCCTGAAGCATGGCAATAGACACTCCCTGCCTGTCCAGATACCCCAGGACCTGTCTCTTCTTTCTCGGGTTATTTAACCCTCGTACATTCCAGGATACCAGCTGAAATTGCAAAGTCGGCCGCGAGTCAACTACGTCCCCCATTCACCCAGACAAAGATATACGTGACAGATAGTCATGGCATGTAAAGTCGTGTAGCACTCAGTTTCACTAAAAGAGCAAACCCCCCCAACAACCGCCGCCCCCTCCCAACTCCATATGCATGGTACTGATGAGTCTGAGACCCCTGAAACAAGTCGGAGTTTGCACCCTCCCACACCGGCAACCCCTACTAGCCGGGTACATAGCTCCCTCCCTACCCCTCCCGCCCCAAACAATACCAACCCTAATAACGGAAAGAAGGCAACAAATGCCCCCCCCTACTAAGGGAGGGGGTGTATTGGGGTTCGCCCATCGGGGAACAATGACTAAGGGCGCCAAACCTGCCAACCACCTCCCTACTTACACCCACTAGGAACCAGATATGCTCCTGGTGTCACAATGCGGGACGGTGGTGGGTGACCGAGCACAGATTTTACTATACCAGTTCAACTGACATCTGACCCAAACATTATAAATACCTCACCGGGATATACTCTAGTCAGGCCAAGCAAGTTCAGCAGCGGCGGTCGCTCGAGTCCGGAGTGCCATCACGGCATGGTCAGTCCTGCTGTGCCATCGGCGAAGACGCCCCAGAGCGCCTCCCTCCAGCCCCAGCCCCGGCTAAGTCTTTCTTGTGTTGCTTGAGGAAGTCGTCCACCTGCTGTGGAGTTTGGAAAAAATGTTGCTTGCCTTGATGAGAGATTTTTAATTTCGCAGGATAGAGCATGGCGTAGGGCAGCTCCAGGGTCTGTAGTTTCTTTTTCACCCCGGCGAATTTCCGCCTGGCTTCCTGCACCGATGCAGTGAAGTCGGGGAAGAAGGATAATGTGGCGTTACCGTACACCACTGTGCCAATCTCTCTTGCGCGTCGTAGCACCACGTCCCGGTCCCTGTAGTTAAGGAAGCGCGCAATGACGGGTCGCAGCTGAGCACCAGGTGGAGGTCGGGCAGCCAAGGATCTATGGGCTCTTTCCACGATGAGGTGTGAGGAGAAGGATTCTTTCCCAAATAGTTCAATAACAAGCTTCTCGACGAAGACCTCCATTTTCCCAGTGTTGGTGGACTCCGCAAGGCCCAGGACGCGGATGTTATTGCGACGGGACCTTGCTTCTAAATCCTCATTCTTTTCCGCAATGATTTTGAGGAGCCTGTCCATTTGGGTTACCTGTCTGTCGGTAGAAGAGGCTCCGTCCTCTAGGGTAGAGATCCTTTCCTCCGTCTCCTTAATACGAGTATCGTGATGCTCCAACTTAGCAACAACACTGTCCAAACGGGTATTAATGGTGTCTATCTTTGAGTCTATGGACGACAGGCTGTGCTTCATGCTCACCAATAGGGACTTCCATTCCTCGTCCAGGGCACCAGCGGCGGGAGGACCGCTCCCCGACTCCGGCGCCGTCGCGGGGTTCTTCTTTGTCTCAAACGGCAGCTTGGACTGCCTAGCGTCGCTACGCCCCATGGCACGGCCCGGCCCTCCCGGAGCCCAGGCCGCCCCGGCAGTCCGGATGACAGTAGGGGCCCCCGATCCGGGGCGAGCTCAGACCAGCCCGGAGGCGCGGGGCCCAGAGAGCAGCGTGAGGGGTGGAGTTGCGTGGCTCCCACCCGGTGAGCGAGTGGAAGCAGGTCGTAGCAGGCAGGCCCCGCCGTGCCCAGCTCCCTCAGCACAAGGGCGTCCGATCCGATGCCAGATCAGCAGCTACCCCGAGCCGTAGACCGAGGAGCGGGGCCCTCACCCCACGTAGGCTCCGGCAGTGTAGCTACCCGCCTGCCGTCCGGCAGGCCGCGCCGTCCCGGTGTCGCGAGGTGGGCCGCACCTTGTCCTCCTTCCAGCGACGGTGCGCCCGTTTGCCCCGGGCCTGCCGCGCCGGGAGCCGCGACGTGATTTTCGGCCGGGGGCCACAGAAGGGTCCCACACCCCAACTCTCCGTCAGGTAGAGAAGCCGGTCCCCCCAGGCAGCGGGAGAAGGGAGGCGGTAGTAGGAGGGAGGCCGTGTCCAGAAGCCCAGCCAGGCCCCGACCGCCCGCCGCCACAGCAAGCCAAGGGGGAGTCCACTCCGAGGAGGCACCAATCACCCCCCGAGCAACTGACTGCCAGTGTCTCCAGGCCACTCCAGTGCTCCAAATCAGGTGGGACAGCAGGCGATTACCGGATCCCAGTCGGGCAGACCGCACCTCTCCGGAGTCGCACGGGGAGCTCCCCCCCTCCCCCACGTGGGCCGCGGGAGGTCCGTGTACACCGCTACGGGGGCCAGGTCAGTCCGGCGGGAGGGGACCCACACACGGCTAGGCAACTCCTTCAAAGGCCGAATCCACAGCAGGCAGAGACCGGCAGCATCCGGGCCCCCACAGCGTCCCCCAGCCAGTGTCGAGGCGACGCAGCCTGAATTGTTGGGCCTCGGCCGGCCGCGCTCACTCTCCCCCAAGCTCCAGGGAGTCGCCTACCTCCGGGGCACTTCAGGCGCTGTCGTCGCAGCAGTGGCCGCCAGACTCCCCCCCGGCGCTCCGGCACTCCTCGTGGGACGATGGCTCCGTCACGTTGCACAGGCCGCAAAAGCCTCGGACTTTCCTTGCGGGCCGCCGCCGCACACCTGCTGGCCACAGCGCAGCCAGACACTCCGCCCAGGGGAACCACCACCGGTTTCTCAGCCGCCAGCCAGGTGACTGCAACGCTGCTGGTACCGCTGCGCTCCGCAGGTGTTCATGCGCCCAGTGGTGATGTTGAAGGGCAGCCTACCTCGCCGCCCTCCGTCCTCCCTCCCCGCTCCCCGCTTCCCGCCACCACCGCTGCCCCCGCCCCTTTTTTCCTTCTGTTCCCTCCCCGCTCCCGCCTCCCAGCTGCTCCGCCCACCCGCGCACTTGGCCTTATATGGCGACCGTGCGAACGCGCAGCGGTCACGCGCAGCGGGCACGCCGATTGTGCGCCGAAGGCGCGCCAAAGGCAAGCCCGTCTACGCCCGTCCGCGCCTGGACCGCGCCCAGTGCCAGGACCCCTGGCCCTCGAAGACCCCGACCTACCCGCCTGACGTACTCCGCCGCCACCCTCATCGCACTCAACACCGGCCGACTTCCAGACTGCCACCAAGCCACACCACGACGCACCCACGGACCTTTCAGCTGCCACGCCTGCAAATTCACCTGCATCCAGACCTGCCTCGCACCAGCAGCCGACAAGTCGAACACCAGCAGCACCCACCTCAAGTGCATCCTGCTCAACACCCGCTCCGTCCACAGACACGCCGTCGAACTCTGGAACCTCCTAGACGCCACAGCCCCTGACGTTGCCTTCCTCACAGAGACCTGGATGAACGCCTCTTCAGCTCCCGACATCGCCATCGCTATCCCGGAGGGCTACAAGATCGTCCGGAGGGACCGCAACGCCAACCAGATAGGAGGAGGCATCGCCATCATCCACAGGAACACCATCCGCATCACGACCAGCACCGATGACACCCTGACCACCGCCGAACACCTGCATTTCCAGATCCACACCGAACACCACCCTCAGAGGCACCCTGATCTACCGACCCCCGGGACCACGCACACAATTCAGCGAGGACATCGCCGACTTCGTCAGCCCGCATGCCCTCCCCTCCGCCGACTACATCCTCCTGGGGGACCTCAACTTCCACCTGGAGAACAACAACGACCGCAACACCAGCACCCTGCTCGACAACCTCACCAATCTTGGACTCAAGCAGCTGGTGTCCACCCCCACCCACCTCGCCGGACACACACTCGACGCAGTCTTCTCGTCCTGCACAGACATCGACTTCAGCCACGCCACAGAGCTACAATGGACGGACCACAGCTGCGTCCACTTCACCTTCAAGAGAAAGACGTCCCACCACCACCAGCAACAGGCCGCCCGCAGAAGCTGGAACAAGATCACAGCAGACCAGCTCGCCACCTCCCTGAACCAGCACCCACCTGCCAGCTCAGCGAACCCCAGCCAGGCCGCCGACAACCTCACGAAGTGGATCAGCAACTGCGCGGACGAACTCGCCCCGATGAGGACCCCGCCCAGCAGACCCGGCAGCAAGAAAGCCCCGTGGTTCACCGACGAACTCAAGAGCTCCAAGAAGAACTGCCGAGCCCTCGAGAAAGTCTGGAGAAGGGATCCCACACCGGACAACAGGACCACCTTCAAGCTGGCCACCCGGAAGCACCACCAGCTGATCCGCGCCGCCAAGAAACTGCTTTCAAGGACCGGCTGGACAACAACGCACACAACTACAAGGAACTCTTCAACATCGTGAAAGAGCTATCCAACCCCAGCGCAGGAAACAACGACATCACCCCATCGCAAGACCTCTGCAACTCCCTCGCTTCACACTTCCACAACAAGATCGCGGACATACACAACAGCTTCAACAACCAACCAACGCACACCAAGACCGAACAACCACCCCTCACCACCACCCTCCACGCCTGGACCCCGATCAGCACCGAAGACACCATCCGCACGATGAACTCCATCCACTCCGGATCACCGACCGACCCCTGTCCTCATCACGTCTTCAACAAGGCTGACGCTGTCATCGCACCCCACCTGCGAGACATCGTCAACACATCCTTCGACACCGCCACCTTCCCTGAGAGCTGGAAGCACGCCGAACTCAGCACTCTACTCAAGAAACCCACAGCGGACCCCACCGAACTCAAGAACTACCGCCCCATCTCGCTCCTCCCGTTTCCAGCCAAAGTCATCGAGAAGACCGTCAACAAGCAGATGGCCGCCTTCCTCGAGACGAATGGATCCCTCGACCCCTCACAGTCCGGCTTCCGAGCCAATCACAGCACCGAGACCGCCCTCATCGCCGCCACCGATGACATTCGAGCCCTGATGGACAACGGAGAAACAGCGGCCCTCATCCTCCTAGACCTCTCCGCAGCATTCGACACTGTCTGCCACCGCACCCTAGTACAGCGCCTCAGCAACGTCGGAATCCAGGACAAGGCGCTGGAATGGATCATCTCCTTCCTCGACGGAAGAACACAGAGAGTCCGTCTACCACCGTACAAGTCAGAGGCCACCGAAGTCATCTGCGGCGTCACTCAAGGATCCTCACTGAGCCCCACCCTCTTCAACGTCTACATGAGCCCCCTCGCGGCCATCGCACGCCAACACAACCTCAACATAATCTCCTACGCCGACGACACCCAGCTGATCCTCTCCCTGACCAACGACCCCGCCGCCGCCAGAGCCAACCTGCACGAAGGGATGAAAGAGGTAGCCGAGTGGATGTCGACCAGCCGCCTGAAACTGAACTCGGACAAGACGGAGGTCCTCATCCTGGGATCCTCACCCTCCGCCTGGGACGACTCCTGGTGGCCTCCCGCCCTGGGCACCGCACCCAAACCGACAGACCATGCATGCAACCTGGGCTTCATCCTGGACTCCTCCCTCTCCATGACTAGGCAAGTCAACAACGTCTCCTCGGCGTGCTTCAACATCCTTCGCATGCTACGGAAGATCTTCTGGTGGATCCCCACCGAGACCAGGAAGACCGTCACCCAGGCCCTCGTCACCAGCCGACTGGACTACGGCAACGCCCTCTACGCCGGTACCACCGCCAAGCTCCAGAAGAGACTCCAGCGGATCCAGAACGCCTCAGCCAGACTCATCCTCGACATCCCACGAACCAGCCACATCTCCGGACATCTGAGAAACCTGCACTGGCTCCCCGTCAACAAAAGAATCACCTTCCGCCTCCTCACCCACGCACACAAAGCCCTACACGACCAAGGCCCGAGCTACCTCAACAGCCGAATCAACTTCTACGCTCCCAAACGCCACCTCCGATCAGCCAACCATGCCCTCGCCGCCGTCCCCCGCATCCGAAGAGCGACTACAGGAGGAAGGTCCTTCTCCTACCTGGCCGACCGACCTGCGCCTGACCCAAGACCACCTCTCCTTCAGGAAGAAGCTGAAGACCTGGCTGTTCGAGCAGTAGCGGCACCCCCCCACCCCCAGCGCCTTGAGACCCTACGGGTATGTAGTGCGCTCTATAAATGTCACTGATTGATTGATTTAGTGTGGTCAGGATGCCATTCAGGATATAAAAAGTGCCCGGTCGGGCGAGAGCCTCATTACAGTGCGGCCATCTTGGTTTGGCACCACCTAGCACCCCAACGCAACCTTGTTTTAGCCCGTTCAAAGTTGGAATCTTGGCGGTGACCTTTGACCCGTCTCCTTTCTTAATTTGCACCCAGCTGTCAGAGTACAGATTGATGATGGCCTCCAGGAGTCTGGATGGGACCCCCCTCAGGCCTGCATCTTAGCCCATAGGGAGGCTCTCGAAACTTTATCGAAGGCCGCCTTAAGGTCCACAAAGCAGGCATACAGGGGCCTTGATTTTTTGAAGGCCTGATTGGCCAAGAGAGTGACGGCAGAGATGTTCATTAAGGTGCCCATGCTGGAGCAGAGTTTTCTGATGAAAATCTATTGGGTTTTTAAGCTCTGGTTTGTCTATTTGTCATAATTAAAATTATTAATTATTAATTACTAATTATTTGTTTTGTGTAAATGTTTTAAACTTACCAACACGTACTAATGAGAAGAAAACCGACACGTGGGAATGCTTTCGTTTGCTTATTGATAATGGGCATGTTTTATTAAATAAACGTTGCTGAGTGCTGTTTATTTTAAAGCACGAAACGCTTTTGAATTAATGCTTTTCTGTGTTGCAAAGGCTAGATAATTACATACACATAAGGGTATTAGTGGGGTTAACACTGTTTAATCACTATGCTGTGGTAACGTTGTTTTTGTCTCTTTTCATTAAGATGGTCTATTTTGGCCTAGAATAAAATGGCCGCCGTTTGCAGCCTGGCCTCGAGTGAGAGATTTGTGATGAGAGGGCCTTGCTGAATATGGTCGAAGTCATCTGACCACAGTCTTCGCCTGGTTAAAATTTTCCGTGAGGACAGCAGCAGTGCTGGGCAAGTCTCCAAGAAACATCCGAATAGCCTTGGAGGACAAAGGAGCCACAATGAATGAACTGAATGGACTCTGAAGTCATCATGTTAGTTCCGAGGAAATGTGGATGTCAGAAGATACTTTTTTTAGTTCCTGTTCTGTCTTTTTATTTTTGTGATTTTTTCTGAGCGGAGATTTTCCAAATGTAGCGATACTACATCCTTTCCTGCTCGCTCTGCTCAGCGGTTCAGCGGACGTTTAGAACATTTTATGTTTCTATAATATTGCAAGTTTCCCTATAAATATTGTTAGCCTAGAGAGGGTTTAAGGCCACTTTGCCACTTCTTCCCAAACCTGCGTTGGTGAGGATCCATGCTGTGAGGACGGTGACTCGGGAGACTTCTACTGAGAGACTTGTCCTGATGACCCATTCTGACATTTAGCTAGAATAGGTAATTATGAGAAAATGATTTACTCTGATTGATTTCCTTTGACTAATTTTAGATAAAGAACCATAATTTTAAATACGGTGTTGATGATTATTTCTTGTCAATTATTGAGTACTCTATTTGATTATTATTGTATAGATTGTTTAGATTATGACTCAGGACAATTACAATAACTAGGTCTTATCGACCTCAGTGTAGATGTGGGGTGTTTGGGAGTTTTCTTTCCACAGGTTCAGTGCTGGTAGAGTATTTGAGTGTATGTTAGTGAAATGGGCCCTAGTGTATGATGAGTGTATGTGCGTGTAACTGTGAAATTACTTTATCCGTGGAAGTAGGGAGATTTTGTACACCCCAATCTGCATCATCCCCGGCCGAAATCCTGTTTGCGTGGGAGGTATTTGGTTTATAAGACTAACCCAGGCCTCTAGTTCTACTAAGAGGTTAGATGCGTAAATTTTCGCCTCTACATCTATTAATGCAATCAGTCTATACTTAGAGGGGTCCGAACGTGGACCCGACTTGTAGATTGGATTTAGGATACTTCCTCTCCAGGACTCAGGGATCAGACGATCTGCTATAACTTTGAAAAAAAGAGGGGTCAGGACTTGAGACCAGAATGTAGGGTCATGTCGAAACAGGGCGTTTGGAAGGCCGTTTGGACCTGGTACTCCCTCCGATTTTAGGTTTTTAATAGTTTTTAGCACTTGAGTTTCTGTGAACAGCACTGAATCCCCAAATGGTTCGGGGTTATTGATACCGTTAACTTGGTCTCGGGCTCCTGCCTCCTTCACTGTTAGTGCATCACAGTTTGGAGCCGATCGAGGTACTGCTTCGTTGTAAAGGAGTTCGATGTGGGCTCTCCATGTGGTCTCCAGTATGTCCGAATGATGGTGTTGATTCCGGCCATTGATTAGTTGGTTTATTTGTTCCCAGAAGAGCCTGGAATCCCCCAATTTACAAGCGTGATGGAGTTTAGCCCAGATATGTTCTTGATGCTCTCTTTTTGTACGTTTTATATCATTTTTTAACTGTTTTCTAGTTTTTGCAATTGACGACAGAAGTTGCTGGTGGCATTCTGGGCCCCGAGATCGTAATTGTCTGAGGTATTTATTTAGTTGTTGTTTTTGTTTCCACAGGTTTTTATTGAACCAAACCGCCCCTTTTGAATTTCCGGCTTGGCGGACATAGGTGTTTTTAGAAAATGCATTGTTAATTTCAATAATAAACGACTCCCAAGCATTTATGGTTAGTGTTTCAGGATTGAATTTTTCCAAAAGGCTGGTATAGATGTTTACGATGGCCTTAATATTGTTCTCATTCCAGCGAAGGCGTTTTAAATTATAGCATTGTGTTAAAGATGATAGCGCCTTTACTTTCGCTGAGGTTTTAAAGGTTAGTAATAATGTAAAGGATTGTGGCTGATGGTCGCTTTCTGCCCGATCTTTAATCTGAAAGTTCGCAATGTGCGGAAGAAGGTCGTGATCTATAAAGGTATAGTCTATGATGGAACGTGTTTTTTGTGTAACCCTAGTATATGCTGCAGGCTTGTCGGCCGGACCATGTCCATTAAGTATGCACATTGAGAGATCTTTCAAACGAAATGCGCAATTCTTGCCAGAAGTGTCCTGTCGGTTGTGGGCTTGTATGGGCCCCTTTATTCCCTCACTCTTTTCGTATAATAAGTTAATATTGAAGTCGCCCGACAGAATAATTTTAGCATCCAGATAGGCGAGTTTTAATGTTTTTATTGAAGTAATTAGTTGTTCAATATTTTACTTCTTTTTTTTAGATGCAGGGTGAATATAGATGTTATGGATGAGTAGGGTATAGGTAAATGTTTTAAACTTACCAACACGTACTAATGAGAAGAAAACCGACACGTGGGAATGCTTTCGTTTGCTTATTGATAATGTGCATGTTTTATTAAATAAACGTTGCTGAGTGCTGTTTATTTTAAAGCACGAAACGCTTTTGAATTAATGCTTTTCTGTGTTGCAAAGGCTAGATAATTACATACACATAAGGGTATTAGTGGGGTTAACACTGTTTAATCACTATGCTGTGGTAACGTTGTTTTTGTCTCTTTTAATTAAGATGGTCTATTTTGGCCTAGAATAAAATGGCCGCCGTTTGCAGCCTGGCCTCGAGTGAGAGATTTGTGATGAGAGGGCCTTGCTGAATATGGTCGAAGTCATCTGACCACAGTCTTCGCCTGGTTAAAATTTTCCGTGAGGACAGCAGCAGTGCTGGGCAAGTCTCCAAGAAACATCCGAATAGCCTTGGTGGACAAAGGAGCCATAATGAATGAACTGAATGGACTCTGAAGTCATCATGTTAGTTCCGAGGAAATGTGGATGTCAGAAGATACTTTTTTTAGTTCCTGTTCTGTCTTTTTATTTTTGTGATTTTTTCTGAGCGGAGATTTTCCAAATGTAGCGATGGTACATCCTTTCCTGCTCGCTCTGCTCAGCGGTTCAGCGGACGTTTAGAACATTTTATGTTTCTATAATATTGCAAGTTTCCCTATAAATATTGTTAGCCTAGAGAGGGTTTAAGGCCACTTTGCCACTTCTTCCCAAACCTGCGTTGGTGAGGATCGATGCTGTGAGGACGGTGACTCGGGAGACTTCTACTGAGAGACTTGTCCTGATGACCCATTCTGACATTTAGCTAGAATAGGTAATTATGAGAAAATGATTTACTCTGATTGATTTCCTTTGACTAATTTTAGATAAAGAACCATAATTTTAAATACGGTGTTGATGATTATTTCTTGTCAATTATTGAGTACTCTATTTGATTATTATTGTATAGATTGTTTAGATTATGACTCAGGACAATTACAATAACTAGGTCTTATCGACCTCAGTGTAGATGTGGGGTGTTTGGGAGTTTTCTTTATTTCTTTCTATTTGATTATTATTGTATAGATTGTTTAGATTATGACTCAGGACAATTACAATAACTAGGTCTTATCGACCTCAGTGTAGATGTGGGGTGTTTGGGAGTTTTCTTTCCACAGGTTCAGTGCTGGTAGAGTATTTGAGTGTATGTTAGTGAAATGGGCCCTAGTGTATGATGAGTGTATGTGCGTGTAACTGTGAAATTACTTTATCCGTGGAAGTAGGGAGATTTTGTACACCCCAATCTGCATCAATTTCCTGGTAGCAGAGGATGGTTATTGATGATTGTCTTGATCTGATTAGATTGCTTGTACATTAGCTTATTGATTATTGATTATTGATTGATGTTGGTATATGTACTAATACTATATGTTGGAGTAGTCATGTTGAGTTATATGTAGTGCTTCTGGAACTTGGGAGCTAGTAGCAGTTCCGTAGTAGGGCAGAGGGAAGTATATGCTGCTCTCGGGAAAGACGGGATTGTTGGTCCTGTATGTATGCAGGAAAAGAAAACGTGTGACAATTGAAGTTGCGCGTCACATTGTCTGGGTTCGGAATCAGTGACATTGTCGTATGTTACTATTAGAAATATTTCTGGTATATAAGGAGTGCGTATGGTAGCGAAGGTTATCTGTGAAACTCTGGTCTTAAGTCCCAGGGATCCGTAAGGTTCACCGTTAAAGCTTATCGCGGGAGAAGTAATAGGTATTCTCTGAGCTTGTTTGAGAAACTGGGCAGAGGTAAGCTGCTTGGTTAACGTGTGATATAATTCTGTAGTGGAGCAGATTGTTCGCTGTTCTCGGGAAAAGCAGGATTCTGTGTGTATGTACTATATATTTCCTTGTATGAATGTGCGTGAATGCTCATATATTTAGTTGATTGTAAGACTCTTTGGACAAGTCCTAGAGGAAACAATTAATGAATGTATGTTAGAAGGGCAGAGTAGAGGGATGTGCTACTGTGTCAACGGGATTCTTGTGAGATAGATTTTCTTTACTATTCTGTGGTTAGCGAAGCAGACAATGGAGATGTTTATATGTTGTAACTAATAGATTTTGTAGAAATTTGACACGGAGTCTACTGAGAAATTTTGTAAAGGAGGGGTAGACGAGTGACAAGAGACAGGAGACAGAAGCGACTGCAGCGACTGCTGACGTCAAACAGACCGCGCTCTGATTGGATATTAGATCAGAACAGTGCTCGCGCTGAGATTGGTGCGTTGGTGTGAGCCGCGCAAGGATTGGTAGAGCTATTCTAGTGACGTAGACGCTCTAGGATTGGTGCGTTAGTGTGAGTCGCGCTGTTATTGGATAAAACATCATACTATTAAGTTGTATTACGGAAGGGATTAGAAAGTTTGGTAAACGTTAAAATGTATTACCAAGAAGAGAAAAAGAAAAAAACATTGTTCGGAAAAATCAGAAAGTGGTTCGACAAGGATAAAGATGTTAAAACGAGAGAGGGTGAATTGTTACCTCCATCGAAAACGCCTGCATCCTTCATGGCTGCGAGATATGGGTATCATACCTGTTTATGGTTGGAGAATTGGGTTAGGTATACAAAGGAAGATGGTGTTTTAGCATTTCCAGAACATGGTTCATTTAATCTGGCCGTGTTGAAAAATTTACGGGAAAAGATGTTATGTCTTGACCCGAGACCAAGGCCGACACAGTTTGAGGCTTTAGTGGAATGGGAAGAGGAAGTACATGAGCGAGACAAACAGAGGTCTGGGGGAAACTATAGGTATATATTTGGGAGGAGACATGGTCGTGAAACTCATCATGATCGAATGACGAGATGGCGAGATGCTAGTATGTCAGAGGGATTATATCTTATGAGAACAGTTGAAGAGGGAACAGAAAGGGTTCCTGAGGCAGAAGTGAGGAGATATGGAGTTAATGAATATGAGGATGAGGTCTTGAATGACATGATTTACAAAAGACCACCTCCATATAGACCAGAACCAGAAGAGAGTACACCAGTTGTTTCTCCGATAAGAGATACAGTGCGTATCATTGAGACAGAAAATGTGACACCTGAGTTAAGAAGTGGTAATCCTTTCAGGGAAAGAGAGAATAGAAGCAGTGGCAAAAATACGAGAGAATTAGCCAGAACTACATCGGAATTGACTGAAAAGATCAAAGAGCTGACAAAGAATCTAGACGCTGTTACGGTGCCCGTAACTATAGGTCCGATTATGCCTGTTTTTGATAAGCAGAGGACGGGTGAGAATGGTTTGGTGATTCCATATGTTGGGAATAGATTGACAAGTTTGGCTGGTCCTTCAGGAGATTCAGGAAGAAGGACAGAAAGTAGTGATCTGAGGCAATCCAGACATGACACATGTAGTGAAGGATTAGAGGTACAGTCTAATTCAGGATTGGATGCCGGTGAAGCTAGTTGTTCAGGGATGCCAATTTTAGAACCGCAGAAGAAAGTGGTTCCAGTGAGAAAAACTACTGAAATAACAGCTGAAGATTTGAATGATTGGATGAAAGTTCTTCAAAAGAGGGATAAAGATTCACAAGCAATTGATGTGGCTAGGTTACGTGTAGAATTAGAAGAGCTTGTTGCAGGGACAGTTCCTACAGAAATTCTAAAAAATCATCATGATGGTGAATTGTTATTTATGTGTAAAAACATCACCTGGAGAACTAAAAATACACATGACAGATTAAGAGCAATAGCAAATGACTATGGAGTTGACATTGATAAGGTGAAAGCTCTGCAAACGTCTTACAGGATGGATTTCACAGATAAAGATATTGAAAATTTGAATGGTACTGGTAGAACAGGACAGATTAAAGAGATGATCGCTTTATTGCGAAAATGGGGTGATGTTGAGAAGTGGAAGGATAGGTGGTACAAGAAGAGGGAAGAATCAGGAGATAGGACTTATTCAGCATTTCCTGTGAGAGAAAAAGAGAAATCAGTGGATGCTTATCCTATGAGAGAAATACCTGGAGGAGGATATGTACATGTTCCATGGACCAGACAGGATATTTTATCATTTACGAATGATTTCCCTCGATTGAGAGAAAAGCCCGTCGAGTGGTATAGGCAGGTAGACAGGTTTGTGAAATTGTCAAAAGTGCTGTGGATTGACCTGAATAGTCTGTTTGATATAATTGTTCCAGCAGACTTGTGGGCTGAGTGTAAAATAGTTGTAAGTTGGCCTACTGAGGAATATCCAAGAGATCAGAGAACAGGAGCACCAGATCCAGAAGTAATGAGAAAGTATGAGCAGGTGATCGTATACCTGAAAAATAAAGTACCTCCAAAAGAGACAGACTGGGTTAAAATAGATCGAACACATCAGGAAGCAAAAGAATCAGTTCATGCTTTTTACGAGAGGCTGATACTGGCGTTTAAGCAATTCAGTGGAGATGAACACCTGGGTGACAAGGATTTGAGTCATTTTGTATACAGATTTGTATATGGCCTGAGACCTGAGATTAGTGAAAGAATTCGTGAGCATACTGTGGATTGGCAGAGTAAGAAAATAGATGAGATTCTGAGACATGCAAAATACTTCAGTGATGAAATTGAAGCAAAACAGAGAAAGCTGAAAGAGAAAGCAATGTGGGCACAAGTGAAAGTTGCGGAAAGACAGGAAGCACAGTTGGTGGAACAGGCGAATAATGCAGGAAAAAATGCAGGGAATAGACCTAGGTATGCAGGGAAAGGAAAGGGGAATCTTGAGGAAGCTAAAAAAAAGTTCCCATGTCACAACTGTGGCCAACTGGGACATTGGAGATCTGAATGTACCAATCCACCATTAGTGAATAATGAGGGAAAATCCTTAAATCAACAGGTGCAGAACGAAGGGAATAATCAACAGCAGCAACAACAGAAAGTTGTGAGACAGCAGAGTCAAGAGCCAAAACCGCCCTTGCCGCAGAATAGAGGATCACAAAAGTATAATCCGGATTCGGGATTCTACAATGATGAGCAGGTAAACAAACCAAGGCGTTCTAACCAGGTACAACAGTACTTGTTAAAGAATGAAGGGAGTGAGTCTGAGGGTGATTATTGACGGTGCCGAAGAGAGGAGGAAGAGTGCATACTTGGTGCAACTCTAGAAATAGACCAGGCAGGACCATTTGTAGATGGGAAAATAAATGAAGAAAGTGTTACTTTTTTGGTAGACACAGGTGCGACAAGATCAACTGTCAGGTCAACAGATATTAGAAATCTTCCTCTCTCGGATGAAGCAATCCAAGTAGTTGGTGTAGCCAATACACAAATCAGGACACGTCTTACTGAACCAGTAAGAGTACAAATAGGGAAATTTTCAGACATGCACAGATTTATCGTCTGTGACACAAGTCCAGTGAACCTGTTAGGTAGGGATTTGTTATGTAAAATGAATTGTACAATTTTTTGTACACCGGATGGAATAGCTTTTGAAACACCAGATGAGGATGTTTTGTACCGAATGACTCTAGAAAATAGAGAGAGTGAGTTAATTGGTGCATATGCTGTGTTTGATCCGGAGGATTTGCCTCAAGAGCTGAGAGACACAGTGAAAAGGCCAGTTTGGGATTTTACTGGAGAGGATGTGGGATTGATGAATAATGTAGATCCTGTGAAAATTTCAGTGAAAGAGGGAATTACTTATCCTAACATTCCTCAGTACAAAATGACACCAGAAATAATAGAGGGAATAACTCCTATAATTGAGAAAATGATTCAGCAGGGAGTTCTGAGAGAACTACTGAGTAGTCCGTGTAATTCACCGATAATGGGGCTAAAGAAGCCTAATGGGAAGTTCAGGATTGTACAAGATTTGAGAAAAGTTAACCAAATTGTGGTGGCATGTTGTCCTATTGTGCCAAATCCATCAGTGATTTTGTATCAGATTCCACATGATGCTGAGTGGTATACAGTGATTGATTTGTGTCATGCTTTCTTTTCAATTCCATTGCATCATGACAGCCAGCCGATTTTTGCATTTAGATTTGGCCAGCGTATTTTAGCATGGTGTCGTATCCCACAGGGGTATACAGAGAGTCCTTCGATATTCAATCAGTTATTGAAAAAGTCATTGGAGAGTTTGATCATGCCTGAAAACTCAGTACTAGTGCAGTATATTGATGACCTACTTGTGGCATCAAAGACACGTGAAGCTTGTGAAGTAGATACTATAGCTTTACTGAATCATCTGGCAGATGGAGGGTTAAAAGTATCTCCAGCCAAATTGCAATTCTGCAAGAAAGAGGTGCATTATCTTGGACACAATATTGAAAAAGGTCTGAGAAAAGTGACTGATGGCAGGATCAAAATCATCAGGGGAATGAATGCCCCAAAGACCCAGAGGGAAGTGAGAATGTTCCTGGGAATGGTGGGTTATTGTCGTCAGTGGATAATTAATTTCTCGCTGATAGCAAAGCCACTGATTAAGCTGACAAAAAGTGAGATGACAGACCCATTGGAACTAGATGGAGAACAAATGGCAGCATTTGAAGAGTTGAAAAGCAGAATGTGTGAAGCCCCTGCTTTGGGTATGCCAGACTATGAAAAGGAGTTTGAATTGTACTGCAGTGAGAGGAATGGATGTGCACTTTCAGTGTTAATTCAGAAGCATGGATTACTGAGAAGGCCTATTGCGTACTTCTCATCGACACTTGATCCTGTAGCTGTAGGTTTACCAGGATGTCTGAAATCTGTGGCTGCAACATGCAGAAGCCTGGAACAGAGTGAGGGAATCATAATGGGATATCCTGTAAGGGTATTCGTACCTCATAATGTGGCAATTCTTTTGACAAGAAGCAGAACTCAATACATGTCACATAGTCGGTTGACTAAATATGAGAAAGTCATTCTGGGAGCATCAAATGTGACTTTGGAGAGATGTGTGAATGTGAATCCAGCGACATTGTTGCCAGATATTGAAAATGTGGGTGTGAAAACAGAAGATGATCGCAATTGTTTGGATGTGCTTGATTACTGTACAAAACCGAGACCAGACATAAGAGATCTTCCCTTGCATGAGAGTGATCATGTGTTGTTTGTGGATGGATCATGCCTGAGGAATGATGAGGGTGTGCTATGTGCAGCATATGCAGTGTGCAAAGTTTCAGAAGTAATGGAAGCATCACCATTGAAAGGAGTGAAATCTGCGCAAGTTGCTGAATTAGTGGCATTGACAAAAGCTTGTGAAATTGGGAAAGATCTGAGAGTGACTGTGATGACTGATAGTCAGTATGGATTTGGAGTTGTGCATGACTTTGGCCAACTTTGGCTACAAAGAGGTTTCTTGACGTCGAGTGGGACTCCAATAAAGAATGCTGAAGTGATTGGAAAATTACTTGAGGCGATACAGCTGCCTAAAGAATTAGCAGTTGTGAAATGTGCTGCTCATGGACAAGGAGATGATTTTGTGACAGTTGGCAATCGATACGCAAATGACATTGCTCAATATTGCGCTAAAAATAACCAGTCAATTAATCGGGAACGAGAAGGTGAAATGTCTTTTTGTTCTGTGATGTTTACTAATGTCTTAGAGACGTGGGATGAAGTGAAACAGTTGCAGGATGAGGCAGGGGAGGAAGAAAAGAAAGATTGGATCAAGGCAGGTTGTGCCCCAAGAGAGACAGATCAAGTTTGGGTCTATAGAGATGGCAGACCAGTAATGCCGAACTCCATGCTGTCGACAATGGCAAGGATGTATCATGGCCAGGGACATTTGGGAAGGGATGCGATGATCAGGTCTTTTAAACAAACCTGGTACAATGCAAAGTTCAGGACAATTGCAGAAAGTATCTGTCAGAGATGTTTGATTTGCCAGCAATTTAACACTGGGAAAAAGACAGTGGTGAGTCTGGGAACAATAGGCAGAGAAGGAGGTCCTTTTACAAGAATGCAGATTGATTTCATTGAAATGCCCCAAGTAAACAGATTAAGGTATGTACTAGTGTTTGTTTTCAAGATGGCTTGAGGCCTATCCGACTAGGAGAAATGATGGAGTAACAGTGGCAAAGTTACTGTTAAGAGAGTTGATTCCTAGGTACGGATTTCCGGTAACGATTGAGTCTGATAGAGGTGGACACTTCTATAATGAACTCATGAGTTTGATTTGTGAAGCATTAAGCATACAGCAGAAGCTACATTGTGCATACAGACCAAAGGCTTCTGGTGTTGTTGAGCAAATAAACGGCACAATCAAGAACAGGATTGGTAAGATGTGTTTAGCCACTGGTATGAAATGGCCCGATGTCTTGCCTCTAGTGCTAATGACTATTAGATCTACTCCAGATAGAACTACTGGTTTAAGTCCGCACAAAATCATAATGGGACGTGCAATGCGACATGCATATGTACCTGTCAATAAGTTGATGACAATAACTGATGACATGATTTTGGATTACTGTAAAGGCCTGGCTGACGCAGTTCATTCTGTGTTTCACCAGATTGGAGAAGAAGCTACCACACTTGAGAAGAAGCAAGCTCATGATCTGAGTCCAGGGGACTGGGTAAGGATTAAAGTACACAGAAGAAGAAATTGCTTGGTTCCAAGGTGGGGAAGACCAAGACAAGTCATTCTAACTACGACAACTGCAGTGAAGTGTGCTGGTGTGAAAAACTGGGTACATGCGAGTCATACTCTGAGAGTTCCAAACCCAAAAGATGGGACTGGTAGAGAGTATTTTGAAGAGTCAGATTCCAGTGATGATGAAGACCCAGAACCAGTGAGAAAAAATCAAAGTTCAGGAAAAGAAGCAGAAAAGGTTTCAAGAGAACCATTGAGAATCTCAGAAAGGAGATCAGATTCTGTAAGAGAGCCTGAAGTTCCAAAAAGCAGGGAAGGAAAAAGAAAAGAAAAGAGCAGTTCCACAGAAATTACTCCTGAATCAGAAGAGGAGGAGATTGAAGAACCACTTGAGATTGTACCTGAAGAAGTAGGGTCAGAAGAAGATAGAGAGGGACAGATTGCGGAAGACCCCCGAGGAGGTGTAGGGAACATTCTTGACAAGCTAGGTGAAGGGACAAGTAGACAGCAAGAAGATTGCGTGTCGGAGACCCGAGGAGGGACAGAAGTAGGGAAGTCTCAAATAGTGGTGAAAAAGACTGTGGAGCGAAAGAAAACTGCTGAAGAACAAGAGGCATTTGAAACAGAATCGGATGAAAGTGAGAATGGAAAATCAGAAGGTCGAGTTCTGAGAAAGAGAACTTGGATTGGAGAAAGAAATAATACAGAAACGAGACCGAAAAAGGTTGTAAGAGGAGATTTTTGGCCTAACAACAGAGTAAAGAGGCTGAGATACAGACTGATAAGAGGGAATACATCGAAAGCTGAACAAGTGAATGAGGTGTCGAGTCAAAATGAAGTAAAAAGAAAGGAACAAAAGGAGTCAAGAGAACCTGAGGAGATAAAGAGAATTAGAAAACCCAACCAAAAGTACAGATCACCGGAATGGTCTTATGTGGCACTGTCTGAAGAAGGTGAAGAAGAAACAGTGAATCGAGACAATCCGGAGGGGATCTTGAGAAAAGTGGTTGAGGAAAAGGAAAAATCTGTTGGAATCTTAAAAGTTATCCTGACTGACATTGGAGAAGAGTCGGATGCACAGGATGTTGTTGATGATCTGATACAATTTGATGTTGCTGAAGAAGAAGGAGTGAAAAGTGATGAATATCCAAATTGAGTGAACAAAAGAAATCACTTGGAGAAAAGTGAAAAGGGGAAAGTCTGAAATTCAGCTGTCTGAAGTAATCCAAAGTTCGAGAAATTTCAGTAGTGGAGTAGTAGAGGCTAAGTCAAAAGACAAGGTCAAAGTAGTAAAATGGCTAACATAGAGAATAACCAAAGTAGATGTGCCTTCTTAAGAAGATGGTGTAGAATGTGCTGCTGCTGTACTAGATTATTAATGCTACTATGGGGTGTTTTAGCTTTATTAGTTACATTTAGAGTTACAATAGGTACATTTGAGATGCATATAGAGAATGTGACAAATGCGGAGAAGAGTTCGCAAAAAGTAGTTCCAACTAGAATTAGTAATACTTACATACATAAAGATAGGTCAATTAATGATTTTTCTAGTGATGTTTTTTCAAAGTTGTTATACGAATATGTGAAAACAATGGAAGTTAGGGATTGCTATGTTTGTATGCAATTACCTGCATCCGTTTCAGAGGGTGTTACTTATCACCATTTACCAGCTACGTATGGAATTTCTTGTAGTGTGTTGAGTAGTGTTTTTTATTTGCTAGGGAAAATAGATTATGAGATGTCTAACAAAGATAGTATTTTGGGGCAATTGCCTATGAATGAGAAGCTGAATCCAGCTAAAGAAGCTAACATTTTTGGTGAGATTTTCATTGAAAAAGAAGAATTAACATTAGATTACATTTTTAAGAATAATTTAACTTGCAGTTTGGAAGAAGAGGAGAAAGCTTTCCTAAATATGGTGGAGGAAAGGAGATTGAGCATGCATGAAAAGGCAGGGAAATATAAAGTGAGTGAGACAATTTGGGACATTGAGATGGGAAAAGAATTAGGAAATGGGGTTAGTCCAACTTTAGCTTTAGATGCACCACAGAAGGGTAAGCTGTGCATTACAAGAGGGAAATCCCAATATGATACATATTTTGTTGGGACTAGTGAATGTCATGATACATACTTCATTGCAACAGGATGGGGTTTCAGAGGTGGAGAAGATACAATTTTTCCAGGAGTGTATTATGTTTGTGGGAACAAGGCTTATTACAAGTTGCCTGACCATTGGTATGGCACGTGTTATGTGGGCCTGGTCTTTCCAAAGATCTTTCATATAGATAGAATAGAAGATGTAGAACATATTAATTTACTAATGCGCTTCAAGAGGGAAACTTGGTCTGAAATAGTGGGTGACATTTTTGGAGCTTTAATTCCAGCAGTGGGAATTTCTTTGAATGCTTATGGGATTCGGAAACTGTCAACAGTGGTGGATCGCTTATCGACAAATACCGCTGGAGGGTTTCTTTTGGTGAATACGGAACTAATTGCCGTACGTGCCATGTCTATGCAAAATAGACTTGCCCTTGATATTCTATTAGCTAAGGAGGGTGGAGTTTGTGGAATGCTGAAAGTTCAACATTGTTGCACTTACATTCCAGATGAAAGCAAAGACCTGAAGGTCTATATAAAAAATATTACTGATTTGCATGGAGCATTAGTACCACTTGAAGCTGAAAGCATTTGGACTAAAATGGTTAATAAAATAGTTGCTGTTAAGAATTTTATTGCAAAAATAGGTAGTACTATTATAGGTAAGATATTGTTTCCTTTGACTTGTATAATTGTTGCTTTATTGATATTGAGATTGGTGTGTTTGTGTTGTAAAAACAGGGGAGGGAAAAATAAATTAATTAAAAGAAACAATGAAAAGAGAAATAAAAGGTTGAAAAGAGAACCACAAGAAATTGAATTAGAAGAATTAAGGGAGAGTGTCTATTTAGAAACAAAGAGGGATGATGAAAGAGTGTCTGGTGTGTAGTGTTGTGTAAAGAGAAAAAGAGATTTCCAATTTCTCCTAAAATGGGACTAAATTTCACTAATTTTTTTTTTTTGGGTTGTTTATTTGGTGATAATATCACCAAAGGGGGGATTGCTGGAGCAGAGTTTTCTGATGAAAATCTATTGGGTTTTTAAGCTCTGGTTTGTCTATTTGTCATAATTAAAATTATTAATTATTAATTACTAATTATTTGTTTTGTGTAAATGTTTTAAACTTACCAACACGTACTAATGAGAAGAAAACCGACACGTGGGAATGCTTTTGTTTGCTTATTGATAATGTGCATGTTTTATTAAATAAACGTTGCTGAGTGCTGTTTATTTTAAAGCACGAAACGCTTTTGATTTAATGCTTTTCTGTGTTGCAAAGGCTAGATAATTACATACACATAAGGGTATTAGTGGGGTTAACACTGTTTAATCACTATGCTGTGGTAACGTTGTTTTTGTCTCTTTTAATTAAGATGGTCTATTTTGGCCTAGAATAAAATGGCCGCCGTTTGCAGCCTGGCCTCGAGTGAGAGATTTGTGATGAGAGGGCCTTGCTGAATATGGTCGAAGTCATCTGACCACAGTCTTCGCCTGGTTAAAATTTTCCGTGAGGACAGCAGCAGTGCTGAGCAAGTCTCCAAGAAACATCCGAATAGCCTTGGAGGACAAAGGAGCCATAATGAATGAACTGAATGGACTCTGAAGTCATCATGTTAGTTCCGAGGAAATGTGGATGTCAGAAGATACTTTTTTTAGTTCCTGTTCTGTCTTTTTATTTTTGTGATTTTTTCTGAGCGGAGATTTTCCAAATGTAGCGATGCTACATCCTTTCCTGCTCGCTCTGCTCAGCGGTTCAGCGGACGTTTAGATCATTTTATGTTTCTATAATATTGCAAGTTTCTCTATAAATATTGTTAGCCTAGAGAGGGTTTAAGGCCACTTTGCCACTTCTTCCCAAACCTGCGTTGGTGAGGATCGATGCTGTGAGGACGGTGACTCGGGAGACTTCTACTGAGAGACTTGTCCTGATGACCCATTCTGACATTTAGCTAGAATAGGTAATTATGAGAAAATGATTTACTCTGATTGATTTCCTTTGACTAATTTTAGATAAAGAACCATAATTTTAAATACGGTGTTGATGATTATTTCTTGTCAATTATTGAGTACTCTATTTGATTATTATTGTATAGATTGTTTAGATTATGACTCAGGACAATTACAATAACTAGGTCTTATCGACCTCAGTGTAGATGTGGGGTGTTTGGGAGTTTTCTTTCCACAGGTTCAGTGCTGGTAGAGTATTTGAGTGTATGTTAGTGAAATGGGCCCTAGTGTATGATGAGTGTATGTGCGTGTAACTGTGAAATTACTTTATCCGTGGAAGTAGGGAGATTTTGTACACCCCAATCTGCATCATCCCCGGCCGAAATCCTGTTTGCGTGGGAGGTATTTGGTTTATAAGACTAACCCAGGCCTCTAGTTCTACTAAGAGGTTAGATGCGTACATTTTCGCCTCTACATCTATTAATGCAATCAGTCTATACTTAGAGGGGTCCGAACGTGGACCCGACTTGTAGATTGGATTTAGGATACTTCCTCTCCAGGACTCAGGGATCAGACGATCTGCTATAACTTTGAAAAAAAGAGGGGTCAGGACGTGAGACCAGAATGTAGGGTCATGTCGAAACAGGGCGTTTGGTAGGCCGTTTGGACCTGGTACTCCCTCCGATTTTAGGTTTTTAATAGTTTTTAGCACTTGAGTTTCTGTGAGCAGCACTGAATCCCCAAATGGTTCGGGGTTATTGATACCGTTAACTTGGTCTCGGGCTCCTGCCTCCTTCACTGTTAGTGCATCACAGTTTGGAGCCGATCGAGGTACTGCTTCGTTGTAAAGGAGTTCGATGTGGGCTCTCCATGTGGTCTCCAGTATGTCCGAATGATGGTGTTGATTCCGGCCATTGATTAGTTGGTTTATTTGTTCCCAGAAGAGCCTGGAATCCCCCAATTTACAAGCGTGATGGAGTTTAGCCCAGATATGTTCTTGATGCTCTCTTTTTGTACGTTTTATATCATTTTTTAACTGTTTTCTAGTTTTTGCAATTGACGACAGAAGTTGCTGGTGGCATTCTGGGCCCCGAGATCGTAATTGTCTGAGGTATTTATTTAGTTGTTGTTTTTGTTTCCGCAGGTTTTTATTGAACCAAACCGCCCCTTTTGAATTTCCGGCTTGGCGGACATAGGTGTTTTTAGAAAATGCATTGTTAATTTCAATAATAAACGACTCCCAAGCATTTATGGTTAGTGTTTCAGGATTGAATTTTTCCAAAAGGCTGGTATAGATGTTTACGATGGCCTTAATATTGTTCTCATTCCAGCGAAGGCGTTTTAAATTATAGCATTGTGTTAAAGATGATAGCGCCTTTACTTTCGCTGAGGTTTTAAAGGTTAGTAATAATGTAAAGGATTGTGGCTGATGGTCGCTTTCTGCCCGATCTTTAATCTGAAAGTTCGCAATGTGCGGAAGAAGGTCGTGATCTATAAAGGTATAGTCTATGATGGAACGTGTTTTTTGTGTAACCCTAGTATATGCTGCAGGCTTGTCGGCCGGACCATGTCCATTAAGTATGCACATTGAGAGATCTTTCAAACGAAATGCGCAATTCTTGCCAGAAGTGTCCTGTCGGCTGTGGGCTTGTATGGGCCCCTTTATTCCCTCACTCTTTTCGTATAATAAGTTCATATTGAAGTCGCCCGACAGAATAATTTTAGCATCCAGATAGGCGAGTTTTAATGTTTTTATTGAAGTAATTAGTTGTTCAATTTTTAACTTGTTTGTTTTAGATGCAGGGTGAATATAGATGTTATGGATGAGTAGGGTATAGGTCTCCGGGACGTCTATTTGACGCACAACATCCAAGAGCAGTCTAGGTCTACACTGGAAGCCTGCCATGGAATTTCTGTGGAAATGAAGATAGAGAGACCTCCTTTGGCTCTTCCGAATTTGGTGACTCTCTTAGCTGGATTCAGAAATTCCTTAAAACCTGTTATGGGGGATGAGGTTGTCTGCCAGGATTCTTGAAAAAGGAGGATGTTGTATTGTGTGATAAAATGCATGAAATCTGGGTCTTCTAGTTTTAAATGTAGACCATGCACGTTCCAGGAGCAAATGGTACATCCTTGGTGCAATTGGGAGGCTTGTGTTGAAGATGTTCATGCCTTTCCCGAGGATATGCCTTCTTTTTTTAATACCCAGGGTGTCGAAGGTTTACCAGCTTCGGGTGATCGAGAGTGATAGTTATTTTCCTGGCCTGATGCTCTTGATCCCTCGTTTGGTTTTGATTATCTGGGCCTTTTGCCCCTTTTAGGAAACTCGTGGTGTAGGAGGGTGGTTGTAATGGACTGGGATAACGCGGGGGAATTACCTTTTTTAACTCTATTCCCCATTTGGCGAATGTGGCCTTCTGCTGCCAGATGAGGTCGACATGCATTTTATTAGAGAATGTAGCTATTGTGGCTTCCTGACCGGTAGGACACAGGTTTTTTTTAAATTCAATACTTTCGATGTCGTTGGTGTTTATGTTATTTAAGGGTGGGAGAGCTTTAAATAATTTTAGCAAGACATTTCTATTTAATATGTCATGCATTCCCCTTGAGACATATTGTGGGTTGAAGACAACTTTGTTGACTAGTAGAACTGCAACTCTTTGAAGAATTATTTTGATACTGGAAACTATAATATTCACTGCTGATCTTGTCCCATAATGCTTTGCAGGGCCTTTGGTTGGGATTGTATTTTTGCCCATAACTGTGCTTGGGGTGGTCCTAGGAGGAAGGGACCACCACAGAATCGTTCTCCAGAATTATATGCTCTTTGTGTTCAAGGCGTCTGCTTGGTCCTCCTCCTAGGTTAGGGGAGCTTCCAAAATCATCACCTCTCTCATTGCCTAACATTATCATTCACTGTTCACTTTGGGAGTTGTTTATATGCTTATTAGTGTATAAAAAGCATTATCAAAGCATTTGTGGTATTGTAATTATGATACTAAGTCTAGGGTTATACAGAACACTTCCACAAACTCACCAATCTACAGAGACCAGGCCACTGGAAGAAACACAGGGCAGTTATCAGTGTGGAATGGACACAACATCAAGTAGTAGGGAGTACAAGCTCAATAGGGAGTGGAAGAACGGGCACAGTGATACACATGCACATTTCCTACACATTGCAGAGTGGCACACAACACCTCCAGCCGAGCACACAAGACAAGACATCTGCGATGCCACACCACCGACGCCCTACAGCAGCCTATGGACATCTCACGCAACCCACCACCAAGACAAGGGCACACAAGCAACTCAGAGGGCAACACAGCCCCTGCAACAGACCACACAGCACAAGGCACCCTCAATCACGGCTGGCCCACAACACATCACCTACCCACACATGGCACCCCAATGCAAGGTGTAAAAACGCAATAAGGAGGTGGCCCAACAGGTGCGGGTGTGGCCGAACACATGGGATGCAAACAAGAACACATATGTGTGTGCCCAATAAGGAGACCCACACCACCATAGAGACACATGCAGATGCACATACACAGTACAGAACCACGGCCAGGGGCATGCACACATCAGTCACACACCCATGTTGGCTCTGCGTACGACGGCACAGGCCACTCCCCTCATGAACTGAGCGGGTGACGACAAAGCTACATGTCCAGGTCCCAGCCCGCTGCCTGCGGTGACATGTCTGCGTCCGCTACACACAGCACAATGTAATGTCGTCGGGCCCAGGGCCCCCATGCATACAACAAGAACACAGGGACACATGCAGATATCATGTTGAACTATCTACAGGCATGTGCGCCCGGCCCCTTTATTGGCAGGGCCACATGTACAGTGATGCCTGTGCTGGATGTGTGTGGGGTGAGTACAAGCCAGCCCGCACGGAGTGACCAGTGCTGGCAACAACATGAACAGTGGACACCAGTGCAATGGAAACAAAAAACACCAGCATTACAGAGTCAACTGCAGATCAGCATGGAGGGAGCCGGAGGAAGGACAGAGGTCACACAATAGGCAGTAAGGAGGTTCCGTGAGTTGCAGTGCACTGAGGTAAGGGCACCATCGATGAGCGCGCTCATGTGAAGAAATTGCTAGGATTGTGTCCCTTCGGATTATTCCTGATGCAGATGCAGTGGGGTGTGTTACACCTGCAGCAACTTCCTCATCAACATCCCTGGACCCCCACACTGCCTGAGTTGACAGTTGCGTCCGCAGCACAATACCCAGTAATAGATCCGGGTGTGTAGCTTGACTACCACCACCAGTCTGCCTTCCTGCCTTGGGGATATTGCCTCCTGTCCTCCCATTGTCTGTGCCTTCTTCCGTCCGCACACTTGACACATCTTTCTCATCATAGTCCCAGCTCCTACACACTGCATGAGGTGATATTGCTGCGCAACATCTCCACAGCACAAAACACAATCAGCAATGGACAATGGCTTGCGGAGCACTGAGTCACTGGCACCTGGAGTGCAGGGCAGGGTATCAGGCCGATGATGGCATCCATGACAGGTCAGGGCAACTCTGTAGGTCTGTCAGGGCCACCGTTTCGACTCTGGCAGATGGCGTCTGGAGGATGACCTTGCGGTGGTGGGGTGTGCCTCTTACGGTGATGCGACGTCCAGGCCGGTCTAGATCTGATTCCATGTGTGGGCCCTGGTGGCCCACAGTGAAGGCTGGAGGCTGCGGACGGCGCAGGGCCACAGACACATGGCGTGTATGAGCACAAGACCAGCGCTCCATAGCCCATTCAATGTCTCTGCAGAAGGGGTCCAGGACATGGCCAGCACAGAGTTACTGTCCCCGGATGCACCACGGCCGGCACAGGCACTGAGCCACGGGACGGTGACTTGCGGTGCAGTCATATGGGCCAAGCGAACAGAGCGAGCCCTTATCGATGTCGAAGCTGGATGTGGCGGAGGGTTGGGGGGGGGACAGTGGAAGGTGTCCTCCGGGGCATGATGCCGAAATGTTTGATTTTATCCTGAAGCAGTAAATGGGGGAGTGGAATGCACAACCCTCGTTTGTACAAACAATTCTGGAACAACTACATGAGGAGTAACACCAGCCACTAGTCCATGGACTCCAACGCCACCAATGTACAAGAAGCGAGTGTCCATGTATGTCGAGGTACAGAGTCAGTGGCACAGGTGCTGGGCAGGGATGCAGTCTGCGATGATGCCGGTACACTGATATGTACTCCACCATTGCCAGATCAAGACTGTGACCTGCAGGACCGCAGTGTAGGCCGGAGGCAGCGGTCAGCAGTGGGCCACAGCCACGTGTCGTTGGCTCCCGAGGCACAGAGTCAGTGACACAAGGGCAGTTATCTGTAGTGTTCGATCACCTCCATGACAATGATCCTTATTTTGCTCCTGGCTGAACCGTGTCTTCCTCTTATGCCTCTCCTTGCGTGCAATAGTTCTAACTCTGCATTTGAATGATCGATGTTTATTTCCAAATCTGTGACCCACTCGTGCGCCGGATAGGCCAAGGGCAGTAGTCGGCATAGGCCCACAGACACATGTGGTTGTGATACCATGCACAGACTTGTTGGCACCACATCGAAGGGAGTATAGTGACTTACCTAGGCCTTAAATGATGTTCACTGCCATGGTGTAATCAGGACTCAGTTCCACATGTGTGACCTATCTGACCGTGGTTTAGGCCAGAGGCAGCGGTCAGCATGGCCCATTCACCGAATGTTGCCGGCATAGGTTGGATGGCCCCACTGGCCTGCGTAGTTCAGGTTCAGTGGCACCATGTGTCGCCGGCTGGCGTTAAACAGGGTTAGTGGCACCACCAGTTGCCGGCTGGCGTTGAACAGGGTTAGTTGCACCACGTGTCGCCGGGTGGCGTTGAACAGGGTTAGTGGCACCACGTGTCAAAAGATGCTCATATGGAACTATGCCTCACAAATGAGTCCCAGGAATGTGCCCTATCTTATTGATGGTGTGCATTACTGCCCAGTAGTTTTGTCGCAGAGCAGTAACATTTCTTGCAGCGCTGTACAGCACCAAAACCTTCTGAAATGAGGCCCCAATTGTTTGCACCATTTTTAAGACCAGCTATTTTCTGATCTTAAAAAACTTCTTCTAACTGGAGTCAGAGGTAGTTTTTTGGGTTTTGCACCATACAAGGAATTCCTTGTAAGTATCGCGACGTGGGGTTAGCAGCACTATTTGCGCTGGAACGCCTACCTTGCATCTCATTTTCGTTAAGCTCCGCTAACACAATTGGCGAACTTAAAAATTCACGTTCTAGCCGCAAAAATGCAGCGATAAAAAAAAACAGCCGTAACGTCAAAAAATTACAGCTACGGTTGCGTTAATTCATTGTACATATGCCCTTAGGGGTGTACAGACTCCCCTTCCATCTGATATGCATGACATAGTTTATATCTCTCGTAGTCAGAGTTCATTTCTGGATCAACATGTCTATTTAAGACAGCCACCGAAGCATCAATGTCCTTGGGTGCCCCTGTGTTTGGTTAGTTCTGGAACAGGTCATATAGTTCGTCCTCTTCCTTGTGTAGGATCAGGAAGCGCGTCGCTGAGTTGCACAGAAAAAAATAGCAATCTTCCTACCCAGTGTTGCCATCTGGCCACCGCAGTCCCTGGATCATCCAACTGGCTGAACGGTGGCAGCGTGGCCACTGGGGCCTGAGCACTCTGACGTTGTGCATGTGGCGCAGTAGACGGTGGCTCAGCCGTTTGCCCTGGATCAGACATTACTGCCTGGTGTTCCTATATTGTGATTTTGAGATGACATTTTTCACCCCTTGCCGCCTCGTGCCTCTACTTGTCTTCCACACACTTGTCTCTTTGCCTGGTGTTGGCGTGTTGCCTCCTTCTTGTGCTTGAGAGCACTCTTGTGTGGCCTCCTTTCCAGCTGTGCACCCATAGAAAAGGGAGGGGGGATTCCTCCTGCCGGTGAGTATGTGCTCGCTCTTCCCTCTGGCACCAAAGGCTGGCAGGTTCACTGTGGCGTCTCTCACCACAAGCACTCCCCTGCATATGTTACCGGCCCACCGCCCGACTATCTTGCACGCACCCTCTCAGCGCGGCGCTGCTCGGGGCCAACGCTGCTTCCTGGCCTGAGGCCACGTGTTTCAGATCAGGTGGCCGGCCCGCTTCGCCTGGTCATGGACGCCCGTGTGCAGCTTCTTGCTGGCGCTGACCTCACGGCCGTCAGCACGTCACTTGCGAATGCTTTGTGGGGATGACTCCCCACTTGTCACCAATGTGAAAGGGCTTGTTGCGTGAGAGCGTAAATAAATAATAACCCGGTATTTGTAAAGTGCAAACTAATCACCCCTAAGGGTCTCGAGGCGCTGGGGCCCTCTGGAAGATTAAGGGGGATATTATCAAGACAGGCGATAAAATTATCGCCGCTTTAGCGGCAGAAAACTGCCGCTAAAACTGCGATAATGGGCTTGATAATAAGCTCTATGGAATTCCAATTGAAGCTCAGGTTAGATGTCCTTCAGATCTAACATGGGCTTCAATTGGAATTCCATAGAGCATATTATCAAGCCCATTATTGCCAGAACTGCCGCCAAAGCGGCGATAATTTTATCGCCTGTCTTGATAATATGCTCCTCAGTGGGTTATTGCCCAAAGTCACATGGTGCTGGGCCGAACTGCCGCAGGCGCGGGGATCAAACCGTGAGCCCAGTGCTCCAGTGTCAGCAACCCTGGCCGCTGCGCCACACCTCTCCCTCCCTAGGCGTAGGCCTTTGCTCATGCAGCGCACCAGCGCAGGTAGGTGACACCAGGCTGGGTGTGGTAGATATTCTGCTATGACCACGAGCGTTCACCTCCTCTTTTATTTACATCTTCCTACAGTGCTCACTCCACACAGCACAGGTCGCCACTAGAGGTCCCTAATCACGTCACCCAGACACCACTCTTTTCAAGCCACGAGAGTGCAGTACCACAGGTGGGCACTATGAGGGTCTCTAATCCAGTCTACCAGGCACTACACCGGACATACCCCTAAGGGCGCAGTAGTGGGAGTCAGTTAGGGGAGAGGATGTGGTCCGTCGGCTAGACTGCCGACTTTGGTGCTGGAAACCAGGGTTTGAGCCTCGAGGTCGTGTCTACATCCTGTGATTCTGGGCAAATCACTTAGGGGCATAATATCAAGGACGGAGTTAAAATTATCGCTGGTTTCGTGGCAGAAAACTGGCGATAATGGGCTTGATAATATGCTGCAGAGAATTCCCATAGAAGCCTATGTTCACACCGGAACATGGGCTTCTATGGGAATTCACGAGGGCGTATTATCAAGCCCATTATCGCCGCTTTAGCGATAATTTTTAACGCCGTCCTTGATAATATGCCCCTTAATCTCCCCGTGCCTGAATGTGTAATGTTAATACGGTGCTCATGTAAAGCGCTCCAATACCTTTGGGTCGAGTTCACGCTATATAAATATGCACGCAAAAAAAAAGTCAGTGGAGTCCTGTACAGAGTGCTTGGGTCACTACGCCCCATAAATATCCGTTTCTGATGCCGGTGACGGTGCTTGTTCGCTCTGTCGGTGCCTGACCACTAGCGGCTAGAAAGAGCCATGCACCTCCCGCTCCTGGCGCTCGTCAACGCCGCCATCGCACCTCGAGCTGCGTTTCCGCACGTGAGCACGAAAAATAGTTACATCCCACAATCGATTTAACCCTTCCTCAATCACACCGATTGTCATCTACGACCCATTCTCGAGAATTCTTGCACATTTCATGTTTTTGTTCACATACGTGTTACATGTGGATCTCGCGATCCTCCAAAAATTATTGCACAATCGATTATCATCGCCACACAAAGTACAGATGAAACTCGACTAGTGTATGATGATGTGTAAATGTCAGAGATTGGTTATTCCCTTGCCTTGTATTATAAATGACACGTAAATTACGGGGAGTTTTCCAATATAATTGTAAAAATAAATATATTGGTGTCTTACCAAAACACGAACACACATAAAAATATTTTTGATTTAAACGCTAAAAAAGATTGCTTTAACCCCTGACAATTGAAGCGAAGTGTTTGAGGCGTTGCAGTGGCTTCTGGGTATGCAAATTTCCCCAAACAAGCTGGCAGTTGTCAGGCAGCATGATCTCTGGTAGCCATTTGTCCTCTAGTAACAGCATTTGGTACTGGACACGTTCCAAGCCTCTAGTAAAATTAAATCTACGTATCTTAATGAAAAACCATTATCAAGATTCCTGCAAACAGTATCAAAACGTTATATAACCAATGAAGAATCCTATATCGCACAGATTTGTATGTTTTATTGCCATAGTGTGTGGGTGAGATGAATGCATGAGGATATGAATGGTGGGATCTTTGAGTAATTAGATTGCTGCTGTTTAATTGTGTACAATTATACACCAATGCCATTGAATAACGTGTGTTTTCAATATCTTGTTGATCATTTATAAAATACTGGTACAAAATTCACCGTACACGTGTTTTGTTGTGAGCCCGTGACATATAAAACATATATCCGAAGCATGCTTTTTTACAAACAATTCTGAAGTTTCTCCACATTGCTGCTTTGTCTTACTCCATATCTATGAGACCATTCAAAGCCAAGCAAAGTGGCTTGGCGTGGCCTCATAGATTGAGGTTGAGAGGTTTGCGCCGTGGTAGAGTCACAAAAAGTGGTGCCACGGCGGCGCAAGCATCACGCAATAAGTCCCCAAGTTTGCATTTTAGGGAGGCCACAAGCAGCCAGCCACGCAGTACTAGAATAACATTTAACTCAACACCAGCTAGAAACAAGCATTTACAATGCAATGGTCTCGGCAATATTATAGGTAGAGCTATTGGTATTGCTCATTATTTTTTTTATCATTTTTGTATCCCTAAATAAATGGCATTGTCATTTCTATTGGCATTAGCTTTTTGTTTGCATATGTGATACCTATTGCATTAGCAGAGAGAGAGTGAGGTAGTGAGATAGAGAGAGAGAGTGAGGTATTGAAATAGAGAGTGAGGTAGTGAGAGAGAGAGTGAGGTAGATAGAGAGTGAGGTAGATAGAGAGTGTGGTAGTGAGATAGAGTGAGGTAGTGAGGGAGAGGGATGTTGTGAGGTAGTGATATATAAGCAAAGAGTGATGTTGTGATGTAGTGAGATAGAGAGAGAGGTAGTGAAAGAGAGAGTGAAAGTGAGTTAGTGAGATAGAAAGAGTGAGGTAGTGAGATAGAGAGTGATTGAGGTAGTGAGTGAGAGAGTGAAGTTGTGAGGTTGCGAGCTAGAGAGTGAGGTAGTGATGTTTTGAGAGAGAAGTTGTGAGATAGGGAGGTAGTGAGATAGAGTGGAGTAGTGAGGTAGAGAGAGTTATGTAGTGAAAGAGAGTGAGGTAGTGAAACAGTGTGATGGCGAATTAGAATTTTCGAAAACATTATGAAATCTGAAATATAATGACGTGTGCCCACAAACTTTTTAAATTCGATTACGCTGACGGTGGCCTTCCGAATAGTAAATTGCTAGGATATTGGGGACTGCTTGGGTGCCAAGGACTGTTTCTGCTGTTTTTTGGGGCGGGGTGAGTATTGGGGCTATATTCACTAACTCGGATTTATGAAGGCAGTAAATACACCCGGCTGTGAATATTAACCATTGATGGGGTGGCAGGCTGAAATTCATGTTGTTGGGGTGTTATTTATATTTGCATAATGGCATGTTCACATTGTGCATGGTGTTACTGTGCTGCTTCCCATCCCCAGAAACGCACACACCTGCAGTGGCGTGATGCAGGGTCCTTGCCTAGTTCCAACCAAGGCTTCAGGAGTGGATGGGAGGGTGGCCTCACACAAGGGAGGCGCAGGCTCGCCTGGGAGAGGGGGGTTAATGCCCCGCCCGTGCCTTCAGTGCGATGCTGTGCTGACGGCGCGGGCTCTGAAGTCCATGGCGCTCCCAGCTGTAAAAGGGAGTCTGCAGGGGGGGCGCAGAGCTGAGGGCGCTCCTGGAGCAGAGAGCCAGTTCTGTAGTGGCCTTCCGTGGGGCTGTGGTGTGCCCCCATCCCTCGATCTGACCGGTTCCTTGTTTGTGCGAAGGCACCTTCGGGCCGTGTCCCTGCACTGCATGCGGTGTGAGTGCATCACATTTAAGTGGGAGGAATACAGAGAGGGAGAAACCACAGGGCACGAATTTCGAATAAGATGAAAAATGAAATGTACAATAAGCTTTGCAACACGAGGGCGCCTCTGAGTGCTATGTCCTGGAGAGACGGAGGCGCCTTTCATTTTCTAATCACGCCCAAGGAGCAGATGCCCCCACTTGAAAGAGTATTTTTGCTGGATAAAAGCCGACTAGACAATTACCCACTGCTGAAATGGTGGGTGAAAGAGATGATGAGTGAAAACTGAATGCCGATGTGCCTCCAGAGAGCGATGGAAGTGATTTGTGACGGTTACATCGTTGAGCTTGGCTTGGCTTTTTGACTGTAGTTGAACGCTCACTCGCCCGTTATGTGGCCATTTTTTAAACTACCACATGGGGGAGCTGCGGGAGCGCTAGAAAACTTCCTCGCACCTAACTTTCTGTCCGAACTTCTTCAAACGCATACAAAAAATCTACTGCGGTTTTACACAACTCCTAAAAACCAAACACTTCAGCTTCGTGTCGTTACTCAAATATTAGAACCGGTGTCGCGACAAGACAAGTGCCTAACTAACAGCAGTGGGCCCCCGTCTAGCCGTACATCCCTTGCCGCATTCCTTTGCTTTCACCACACCGCAGCAGAAGCCAAGGGCCGAAGGCAGCAGCACATTTCTCAGAGTTAGAGCCCCTAGCAAGCATATCTGGGCAATAATGGGCATCAACACTGCTCAGGCACGCCTGCTTGTGACAACTTCTTATTAAACATGCCACTGTGCCTGGTGACCTGGCGAAGTACGTCGCTTGGCACTGAATGCGTTAAAAATGCATGGATTCGAGGGCGTGCTCCTGCTGTTCGGAAAAGGGCGTGGCTAAAAAGTGGAAAGAACAGCAAAAAACACGCCCCCGAATCTGAAAAAGACGGAGCCTATTTGGAGGGACGGCTCTCTCCTCCAATGGCTGGCCTCCGTTTAGGAAGCCAGCCAATGGAGGAGAGGCAAAAAGAGAGGCGGGCTAAGGAGCCACTCTAGGAAACATTAAATCTCGACTTCCGGTTCTGCCTTCGGCAGACCGGTAGTCCTCGACCTAAAAAATAGGAGCAGATTACAGGCCCCTTGCGCCTCCTTGCACCGCCATTGCGCCAATATTTTTGACGCAACAGTGGCGCAAACAATGTGGCCAATTTACAACGTGACCCATAAAGGGAGATGCGTCCCGTTGTAAAGCCCTGCATCACATTATACCTGCGTCAGGTATAATGTATGCAGGGTGGGCGTTCCCACACAAAAAGCTATGTAGAACGGACACAGTGAAATTTATAACATTTAACTGTGTCACTCTACACCTTCACTGCGTCAAAATCCATACGCCTGCTTAGATCAGGCGTAAGGAATGAGGCAGGGCTTTTTGAAAAGGATTTACCTATCCGTTGCGGGGCATTGCCGGAGTTGCGTCACTTTCATGAGCAACTCCAGCGATGCATCACTTTTGGCCCAACAGATGCATCCGAATTTCTGACGCATTTGTTAATCCTTGCGCCATGGAGCACTGTACTGTAAATACAGTGCATCCATGGTGGCGCAAGGACATTTGGCGCTGGCTCAAGGAAACTGATGCACCTATACAGATGCGTCATATCCTTGTAAATCTGCCCTATAGGACACAAAATTCCATAAAAAATAACTTTCATACAATTTTGATGATGGGATTAATTTTTAAATGATATGTCAAGGGTCCTTGGAAGCCCCAGAGCCTGACATCTTGAGCATCCTCAGGGCCCAGTACTTTAATACTTAGCTGCTTTAGAAACCCAAAATGTTGTTCTAAAGCTGTTCTGCTTGCTGGTGACTAATATGGGATTTACTGGTTTTAAATCTCTGCACCCCACGCATGTAAAACACCAAGACGTGTATGTTAACTCAAACATTTGTGACAAATTTAAACTCTTTGGGCGACTACCATTGATGGTGAATACAAAGATGAGCATACAGTGAATAAAAAAAGGGAAATATGGGAGAATACATACAACACTATTCCAGAGCTCTCCTTTGCAGTTTTTTCTGAGCTTCAGGTCAGATACATATTATAGTTGAAGGTAGATTTACATTTCTAAATTCTTGGGCGCTCATGTTTGGAAAGGATTTTGCTGATCAACTTTTTATTAGCACTATATGTGCCTCTTAAATGTTGTAAAGCTATTTCTTTTTTTTTTTTTAACTGGTTTTATTTATTTCCCCAAGAATCAGCCGAAACACCAGCAGGTATATCTCAGATATTACAAAATTAGCATCATAATCATTAAACATTGTTGGTCGAAATGCAGGCATAACAATAAGACAATTCTTCTTGACCTCCCCGCCCCCCCCACCTTCCTGTGCATTAGACGTGTCTCGTGTAACTCGCCTGCTCGGCGATCCCAGGGTATCTTACTCAACTTATGTGTACTAGGCTGTGTCCTGTTCGTGCCCTCCTCCATCATCTCTAAGCCATATTAGAACATAGGAATGTTGGAAGCTCCATTGAAAGCAATGAGTCCTCCGGGCTTATAATGGCTGCTACAAGCCCGGAGCTCCAACATTCCAATGTTTCTTTGTTCACAGCTCTGGCTGTGAACAAAGGCTTCAGGGAGCCTGAGGGGATTTCAATTCCCTCGGGCTCCCTGAAGGCTTTGCTTTGTTAGAACATTCTGCCCTCTAGTGGCAGAATGTTCTAATAGCCTTATAGCCCTTTGTAGCAGGGCTATACCGGCTTTTAAAGTCCCTCTGCTTTGCTAAAGTCCCTCGCCTTCGGCCTTTAACGCTGCAGCGGGCCGTTAACAGCCGGTATAGCCCGCTACGGCGGGCTATAAGGCTATATTAGAACATTGGAATGTTGGAAGCTCCATTGAAAACAATGGAGTCCTCCGGGCTTATAATAGCGGGTATAAGCCCGGAGCTCCAACATTCCAATGTGTCTTTGTTCACAGCTCTGTCTGTGAACAAAGACTTCAGGGAGCCTGAGGGGATTCCTATTCCCTCGCACTCCCTGAAGGCTTTGTTTTGTTAGAACATTCTGCCCTCTAGTGCCAGAATGTTCCAATAGCCTTATAGCCCTTTGTAGCAGGGCTATACCGGCTTTTAAAGTCCCTCTGCTTTGTTAAAGTCCCTCGCCTTCGCCTCGGGCCTTTAATGCTGCAGCGGGCCTTTAACAGCCGGTATAGCCCGCTACGGCGGTCTATAAGGCTATAATAACACAGCTACGGCTGCCAGATCTTCCTGATCCTCCTGAACTTCCTAGGGCACCCTCTTGCTGAATATCCATTTTTTTTCTCTCCCATATACAGGTCCATGCTAGCTCGCGATTCTGTCATGGTGGGCAGGTCTGCTCTTCCCCAGTTCTTGGCAATATCTCGCTTAGCGACTACAAGTCATCGGTTGCTCAATAGGAGTTAATATCTGGGAATGTCAACATCTGTGTGAATACCTAGAAGAATGTATTTTGCAACCATTGGGATCTGTGTTTCTAATATGTTGTTTAATTCTATTACTATTCGTGACCAATACCTACGTATTAGTTGTCACTCCCACAGAGTATGGCTATAAGAGCCCCTATTCCTTTTACAACGCAGACACGCTGAAGTCTCTCCTCTGCTCTGCCCATAGCATGGAGTATCGCTCGGTCATAGTATACTCTGTGTAGGACTTTGAACTGTCTTAGGTATAACCTAAGCTTAATCGCTACTTCTCTGGGATGCATTAGTGCCATTTCCCAATCAATGTCTTCCATTGCACCAATGGTTTCCTCCTTTGTGCTACTGAGTTTGGCTAGTGTGTCAGGAATATTGTAAATTATCGGTTTGCATGCCCAGGACACTGCTTTTTCCAATATCTCTTCCTGTACCATCTGTCCCTTGGCGTCCTTAAAACCCTTTATTTCTGGGTTAGTTTTGATTAGGCACGACAGTGGTTCTAGAACCAGTGCAAAGAGGAGGAGGGGCAATGGGCAGCCCTGTCTAGTGCCTCTCTGAATGGGAAATTCTGCTGACTTGACTCCATTAACTATGACTTTTGACCTGGGATTTGTATATAGAAGGTCAACCCAGGTCCGGAAGCTACTCCCAAAGCCCAGTTTTAGGAGTACTTGCCTCGTGAATGGCCAGTGGACTGTGTCGAAGGCCTTCTCTGCGTCTAACGACAGCAGCATCAGCGGAATAGGGCTTTCTTTCACGGTGTCGAGCTAGTTCGCGAGTCTGTGGAGGTTAAGGCGTGTGGCCGGTTTAGGCATAAAGTATGACTGGTCCCTGTCAATCAGGGATGTAATAACTGTTAGGAGTCGCTTCGCCAGAATGGAGGCTAAGATCTTAGTTTCAATATTTAGTAGAGAAATGGGATGGTAAGATCCATAACTCTCCTGGGGTTTGCCTAGTTTTGCTATAACTACCACTGTGGCTTGGCAAAGATCTGTCTGCAGCGTCCCCTCCTCTCTTGCCGCCAGGAACATGTTTAACAAACTGAGGGCCAGTAGTCCGCTATTTTGCTTAAAGAATTCCACCAGTAGGTCATTTGGTCCTGGTGTTTTCCCAGATTTTTGTTTAGTGATGGCCTCTTGCACTTCCACTAGAGCTAGGTCTGCCTCTAGGGCCCCACTATCCTCCTGCTGCAGAGAGGGCATCTGTATGTCACTCACGTATGTCTGTATCTGAGCCTCATCCAGTGATGTCCTAGCCTCGTATAAGTCCCCATAATAGCGTGCGAAGGCTCCCGCTATGTTATGCGCTGTTGTGTACCTATTTTCATCTTCCACTATTTGGCTTACCAAATTCGCCTCTTGTTCTTTCCGGTTCAGCCAGGCTAGGAGTCGCCCCGCTCTATCTCCCGTCTCATAGAGTCTATGTTGTGTAGCTTGAATTTGAGTCTTACCTTCCCCCTCTGACAGAGCCTGAAGTTCCCTTTGTGTAAACTCAAGTTGTCTTAGCAAGACTGACTCTGTATCTGGAGTGATGGTTCCTTCCAATTCCAGGAGCTTATCCTCTAGGGTTTCTATCTGGCGCATTTCCTCCCTTCTTTTTTCCGCGATTACATCTTGTAGCGTGCTCCGGAATACTGCCTTATTCGCCTCTCATAGGGTTGTGTCTGAGGACAATGAACCCTCATTTTCTTGGAAGAACAGTCTAGTCTCTGTTGTTATTACACCCGTCACTGCTTTGTCTTGAAGCTCCCATGCATTTAGTCTCCAGTCTGCGCGATGTCTGCGCCCTCCCCACCCTACTTCTAACCATTGTAAAGAATGGTAAGAAATGCCCCTTGCAAGGTATTCCACTTTGTTTACTGTCTGAATTTCACCTGGTGGTGCAAATAAGTAGTCAAGCCTGGAGAAGACTCTGTGTGCTCCTGAGAAGTACAAGTAACGGCGCTCTATTGGGTGGTGTTGCCGCAGATATCAGTCAATCCCAGCGACTTCACGAAGTTGGCCAGTGGGGTCGGTATACGAGTTCCAATGGCAATCTGTGAGCGATCTTGGTTTGGATCCACAACGTCGTTGAAGTCACCTCCAACCACTTGCGTGGATGCACCCGATTCCAGAAGTATCTTTGCGACAGCTCCCAGCGTTTATGGTTGTAGTCGCGGTGGGGCGTACACACCAATTAGAGTGATCTCTCACCCTCTCCTTGTACCCTGAATGGCAACGTAGGTACCATTAGTGTCTATCCAAGTCTTGGTTACCTGAAAGGGGCGGGTTTTGCTAATTAATATGGCTACTCCTCACGCCCGGAGGAGAACCCGGCGTGTGCCAAGGTAGTGTAAGTACCCCTCCCCAAGAAGGTGCAGTGTGTTCCTCTAAGGTGGGTTTAAGTCACTTAATATATCTATTAACCAGACCCCTCTTAATCTTTTTGCCCAGCTCATTGACGTTCCATGTCAATGCCGTGTATGTTTCCTTGTTGATGCGGTGTGTGATTTGTGATGGCAGTGCCTGCATTTATGTTCCTACCTGATTTTCCCTATCCTCCATTCTTGACAGTGGATCGCGGAGTGCCTGCTGCTAGCTGATTGAAAAACATGTTGAACAGTTAAATTGCTGATGGCCCCAACCCCTACCCCACTCCCCCACCCCACTTTCTCCCACGCCTGTCCCCTGAACCGTCAACATGACAACTTGGCATAAGTGTCATTTGAGACATCTGTAGAACCCCCCCTCCCTTCCCCTAACCCCTAACTATTAATACAACTATTGAAGGATATTAACGTTGCTGAGAAAAAAGTTCCGCTCAGCCACCCCTGAGCTTCAATAGGTCTGGGGGGGGGGTGGTCTAGCGACCATTTTTGTGGCACCTCTGTCCCCGGATTCAGCCCATGTTTCAGTCCTCTGTGCCGCTTTTGTCTTCCTGTTGTCGTAGATTGTTTCCGGCCTCCTGTGGCTCTGTGCCCGGCTCCTTTAAGAAGTGGGTGGTCGCTCTCCGTATCTGCCTGGGATTCTTTGTCTGAGTGGTCTGTGTAGGTACTGTCCCTCCGGTTGTAGTCCATGTTTTCGGCAGGAGCGTTTGTCGATTCTTCATCCAAAGCCATCTTCCTTCGCCTGTATGGGGTACCGAGAGTGTGATCCCCAACTGTTTTTCCGTCCTCGTGGTGGTAGTCTTCTTCTTTGTGGCCTGGGTTCCCATCTTGGTGTAGTATCTTTATGCTGTGACTCAGTAGGTCTCTCCCCTTGTTTCAACCTAGGGCGTTCTTTCAGCCAGGCCCAGGCATCTTCTAGTGTTTTGAAGAATTGGGTCGAGCCCTGAAAAATGACTTTAAGTTTGGCTGGAAAAAGGAGCATAACTTAACTTCGCTTTTACTGAATCAAATGTTTTCCTCTGTTTCTGTACCTCTCTTGAGTATTTGGGGAAGATCGTTATCTTGGTGTTGGCCATTTTGAGTTTGCCTACTCGCCTCGATCCCCTAAGTATTGTGTCCCGGTCCTGGTAGTTTAAGAACTTTGCAATCATGGAACGCAGGGGGTCCCCGGCGGCGGTCTTACATTTGGTATCCTATGGGCCCGTTCAATAATAAAACATGGCGAGAATGTCGCTACCGGTAGGATGTCTTGTCAAGAATAATATAGGATCGGGGCCTTCCAGTCCATCTGGCACCCCAATAAAGCGGAGGTTATTTCTTCAGGATCTGTTTTCCGATCATCAACCTTCCAAATCACCTCCCTCATGTTCTCCTTTAGTTCTTTAACATCGGATCGGAAGTATGTATCACATCTTCCACCTCTGAGATACTGGTTTCCATTTGGGTTACCCGGTCTGCGATGCTGCGCACATCTTGTCGTAGGAGAGACACCTCAGATTTTATCCCCGCCATCTAGCCTTCTATGGAGGCATGAATTGCATGAAGGATAGCTGTGTTGTCTGGCGGGCTTGAGGCCTCCCCCTCTGGTGCCATTTACTGCCCAAGCACTTTTGTATATTTTTCCATTTTTCCTTGTTTTTGGGCTTTGGGTTCCTTGTCCCTTGCCATTATTGAACTCAGCAGTGATGGTTCGTCCTCTAAATTTCAAGGCAGTGTCGCTTTACGTGTCTTCAAGGTATCGGCCGTCAGGCACGGGTCTTCCCTCTATATCAGTCCCAATCTTGTTTACCACATCGTGCTTCCAGGCCCTAGGCCTAGGCTTGTGACCCTGTGAGATCTACAGGCCCCACTGGCAGTCGGTGATGGGGTGGGGCGCACTCCACTCGTGCTATGGCTCGCGTAGTCCTTCACTCTTGTGCTCAGGCTGGGTATTACTAATTTACTAGTGAGCTATCCTTCGATTGGCAAGTAGCGCGTGTCCACACTTTGGATGCCTCCATCCTTCCTAGCTGTGGCTCCTGTGAGTGTCTCTCGCTCGCCTCAGGCATACGCAATAGCTCGACAATGGGGTGCTGGTCTGTCGGGGTCTCTCATGTCTGCGTGTGGACTCAAGCTCATTGGTCTGCCAGCCTTCCGGGCTCGAGCCCTCCTCACGTGCAGGGTCCCCTTCTCCGTTTTCCCCTCAATTTCCAGGGGTTATGACCCCGGTACCTATTTTGGGAAGGGGCCGGTGGTATGTCTCTAAGTGTTCGGGGGTCGCAGCAGTAGCTGCACAATGGGAATCCAGCCCGTTGCACTTTGCTCTCCCTCCCGCAGATGCTCGCAGCTGTCACTGGGCCCCATTCGCTATTGCGTAGCCTCACCTCTGGCTCGTTTCATGTTATCGTGGCACCGGGACTACCAGTCCGTCTTACCGTGTATTCTTGCGGGTGTCAGTGAGGGACAGTGGTGAAGTCAGTTTGATGAGGGAGCCCACCCCGGTCGGCTGCGGGTCTCCGCCGCCGTCAGCTTATCTATCTTCATGCGCCAATCCCAGGTGTTCTCTCAGTTCCCCAACCAAACTGGGGCAGATTTACAATCACGTTGCGCCACTTTTGCGTCACTTTTCCCATGTTAAAAGTGATGCAAAAGTGGCGCAAGGGGCTTGTAAATCTGCCCCACTGTGTTTCCCCACACAGGGAATTCGGCGGCGGTGTTCTAATCTGCCCACTTATGTCTGTTCAGCCTCAGTCTGTGTGGCCTGCCCCCAGATTGGATCGGGGTGCAGTGTTGCCAGATTTTTAGACCCGTCCCAAGCCCAAAGCCGCTCAAATATAAGCCCAAAATAAGCCCAACCAGACCAATTTCAGCCCAAAAACCAGCCCAAACTCGCAACTCTCAAATTATGCAGAAATAGTAATCAGAAACCACTTATTTGAGATTATTATATAGCAATAGCTAGATCCAAAGTTATCAGAACACTTTACAACAGCAAATGTTCACATAAAAGATAACAAGTCGATACAGAACATCTGATTCAGAGCGCTTTACTTATCATATAGCACCCATTCCTACTCTTACTATAAATGAACTTACTTCAATTTGTGCTTGCTTCTAGATGCTGGGGCCAGGCCCCATGAGTCGACGGCCACAGCAGCACAGGGCTGCACCACCAGGCCAGGTCTGACAGTCTGAGACCCGAGAGAAAAGTGACACAGTGCATAGCTGCCAAGGTTTCAGATTGCTTATGTGTGATATTTTCATAATTTCAGTGTAATTATGAGTGACATTTAATGACACTTTCTCGCAAGCAAAAATCAAGCAACGAAGATGAGGGAAACATATATAACAAATTACAGCCATTTCAGCAACGAGAAACTCTACAAAGATCTTAAAACTATTGTAAAGCACCAGAAATGGAAGGGCACTATTCAACATGAAAACAGACTGCATAGTTGCCACGTTTTAAGAGTGCTTAGGTGTGACATTTTCAAGGTTTCAGAGTACTTATGAATGACATTCAACTGTTAAATGTATGACACTAAGAGTGACACTTTTTTGCGAGCAAAATCAAGAAATTAAGTTCATATAAACAGATAAACATAAGAAATGACACTCATTTAAGAAAGAACCAGGTATGAAAAGAAAACAAAACTGAGGCAAATCACCTGATCCTACTGACTCCTAACGCTTCTAAGCGGTGTAACAAACCCTGGAAGTCCCTGACCACACCTAAACTGCTCTAATATTCACTGAAAATCCCTCACCCCACCTAACCTCCAGCTTGACAGGTACTCACTGAGGCTGGAGAACAGGACAGCTGGTCGGTCTCTTCGTTCTGCACATTGCTGCCGGTAAACTGGTAGGAATTAGGCCCTACGCGCCGCCGATTCCGATGAAGAGAGCGGCGAGCGCGCGTCACTTTTTTAATAAAGCGCGCGGGGGACGGGCATCCAGTATTTCCAGGGCCGTCATTAGTAGCGCTTTCCTGCGCTACTAGATTGACAGCACGCTTACCCAAAGAGACTGTGTCCAGCAAATTGGCAATAGCAGCAGGTGCGCTTGCACCTGCACGCACAGACACACACGCACTGCTGCCTTCAGCAGAGGTCTAGCATGCTCCGCCTCCTCCTCCAATGATGTCTCAGCCACGCAGCGCGCTTTGCGTTCATTGGCTGCTGACAATGCCACTGCTCACCACTGGTGGCTTAGATGCTTTAGTATCGGCGCCGCCCCAGCGAAAAAATTGCGCACAACTGTTAGAAATAAGTCCAAAAAGTAGCCCCCCGCCAACTATGAGTTTTTCCCGCACAATTGGGAAAAATGTCGCCCAATTGTGCGGTAAATAGCCCAATCTGGCAACATTGTCGGGGTGTTAACGGCCCTGTTGTTGGCGCACGTTACAATATCCGGTGCCTGAGGCCCCCTAGCTGTTATCTTCTCACCGGGTCCACTCCGCTTATTGGGATAACAAGCAGGCTTCTCCACTACCTCCCCAATGCAGCAGCTGCCTACCATGCAACACAGGTTCACCACCCGGTCGACTCCCAGCGCTCCATGGACTCATCGCTCTGCGCCCCTGCCGAGCTTGATCTCTCGTGTCTTCGCCAGCCCTGGATCCAGCCACCAGGCAGCCTCTGTCGTCTTTTCTGCTCACACTTTCAGCGCTCGGTAGTCCCCATGAATAACATACAGGGAACCGGCCACAAGTCTTCCACTCTCTGGGACTCCCTCCAGATCCGCAATCAGGGCGCTATCTTGGGTCGTCTTTGGCGTTCCTGATCTTCCTTGATTTTCACACGCCTCGCTGCACTGGATGTTGCATCAACGGCTCTAAGCGGACACCTGAGTCCCCAGATGCCTGTGGAAGTAGGAAGCGTCGTGGATGGCAGCTCTAGAAGCAGGATCAGAGTCAGGATTAAGGTCGGGCGGCCGTAATATTATTTCCAAGCCTTCCCTAATAATTTTTGGTGAGGCTGGGTCTGTTGGTGTGCCAGATTTAATGCTTAGAGATACCCATTTTAGGTCTTCCAGTGGGGGGATGGAGAATTCTGAGAGGGAATTGGCCCCAGACACAGGGATCCTTTCAGATTGGCATAAAGTACCATTCCGAGCCTCATCAGAGAAGGCATCATATATTTTAGCTACCTTCATAGCAAAAAAGTCGTCTATCTGGTGGCTTAGTATATGGTGCTTATTTATGAACGTGTAGCACACTGCACTAATCCAGACAACCCTTATGGGGATTTTAGCGGTCTTAGACAACCTTAGAAAGCTCTCTAAGTGGTAGCTGTGGAGAGCAGACTTCAGGCTTAGTCCAGAAGGAGTGTAAAGCAGCTTGTTTTACCAGTACTTAATCTTATGGTGTAGGATAAGTGAAAAAGAACCACACAGTGTAGTTATAAAAATATGTATTTATTATGAACACTCACTAACACATTGCAATATCTCCTACCTGGAGATATAAACACAATACACACAAATACTTTGGAAATAGAACATGTAAGTAGCACAAATACACAGTGGTCTCCAGGGCGAGATCAAACCATATACTAGAATAGTGGATTCCGAACCACGACCTACGTCGAGAATTGACCAAGAAGATGTAGAAGAGTTGGGGACCGAAGGAACGACCCAAGGTGACTATCTAGGAACCCCACAGAGGTCATTTGCAGAGTGGGAACACGGCTGCATGCTCAATACAAGTCAAAGGTAAGTTACGGTTGCAGTGTTTAAGAAAAAGGACTTTTCCCAGCAGACCATAAAGAAACCCTGTGGCAGATGGAAGGTTGGAGAGTCACCCGTGGATACCCTAGGGACCAGGATACCTACACCAGGGAAGCCGAGTGCATAGGTGCGAAGTGACTTCGGAAAGCGCCGTAGACCTCAATGGAGGTCTTCAGTGAAGATGCCGCTGGCAAAGAAGGCGGAAGAGTCCGGTGGAACACAAAGGTGGAATCAAGATGAGAGATACCTGCAAGCAGAAGGGACAGAGTCTATATGCCAATCGGGAGTGACCAGGAGGCATGGGAGACGAATGCCCACCGATGTCGGAGATGCAGGAAAGTTGACGGTACCATTGAAGTTGCAGCTCGGCGGAGCAGGCGATGCCGTGGTAGACCAGGAGCCATTCACGAGCTGCCCCACGTCGGATGTCAAGAGCCAAGGGGCCAGTGTCCAGAAGGGGCACCAACAAGCTTTGGCAACGGCAACCAACGTAGTTGTATAAAAAGGTGCAGTTTCAGGACCAGCAAGGTCTAAATGACTCACCATGAGCAGGTAAGTCAGAGCAGGCCTGAGTTATCATGTGAGCAAAATGGAGCCAAAGAAGACCCTCAAGAGAACCAACAGGGCAGATGCACAGGAGTCGCAAGAAGAACTCAAGCAGCTCACCAATGACGAAGGGCCACGGTGCAGAGGATGCAGTGAGGACAAAGATCTTGGTTACGAGATTTGCTTGAGGCTGGAGTTTCATAGAGCCTAAAGATCTCTGGAGGAGAGAGTCAACAAGCCTTGGCAACGGCAAGTTGATGAGGTGCACAGAGGTTCTGTTCCAGTGGTTCTGACGAGGGATACTGGCCTCAAACTAGTTGCGAAGACAGTGCAGGCCTCAAGGGACTTGCAGAACCACCACCTATGTTGCAGAGCCTTTCGGAGTCCGTGGGAGCCCAGGATCAGCAGACCGGTCAGCTTCGTTGCGGTGCCTGCATATGCAGAGGAGTGACTCCGTCACTCCAAGGGAGATTCCTTTGGGTGACTTGGATGTCCACAGGCCTTGTGAAGAACCTGTATGGAGCACAGGCACAGACGTTGCAGAAGACTTGCAGGACGAAGAGACCAGGAGCAGTAGGAGTCTTCCCAGTTGCAGTCTCGGTTCCCACACCGAAATCCAGTAAAGTACAAAGTGACCAGACGGTTGAAGTTGAAGTGGTTTCATATCCGAATATTGTCCCATGATGAATCTAGGGACCCACCCACAGGTAAGCCCCTAAGTACCCTAAGTCAAGGGTTGGGACGTTTCAGGGATCCCTCACAGAGGAAGGGCTGGACAGTGGAGAGGATTCTCCCATGTCCTTTGGGCAGTTTCATGCCAGAGCAGGGGCCAACGGCTCCCTAAACTGGTTTCAATTGGAGTATGCAAGGAGGGCACCAAATGTTCCCTTCAAAGCACTCCAGTGACACTGGCAAGCACCCACACCCTGTCCCAATACACTAAGTCCTGTCTGGGAGGTGGTCACACCTCCCTTTGACAGGGAAGCTTTTGCCCTGCCTTCCCCTGATCGAGCTTGGCTCAGCAGCAGTAGTGCAGAATCAGGTCTCAGGTGGCAGCAGCCGTAGTTTTCTGTCTGGGTCTAGAAGACTGGCACTGGGAGCACTGAGGGCCTCCAGGAGGAGCTTTACAGTGCATGGAATCGGTGTTGGGGTATGAGCTCACATCCCGTTTATCTTGGGGCTATTTTCGGTGAGCAGACTAGCCTTTTACTTATTAGGTTATGAATCACGAGGCTGGCGCGAGCGTGCAGCAGACCGGCGCAGCGGGCGCTCCAGCGGTGCGCCAAAGGCAAGCCCATCTGCGCCCGGCCGCGCTCGGCCAGTGCTCAGCGCCAGGACCCCTGGAAATTCGTTATCAGGTAAAAATACTCCGATCAGATACTCTAGAACAGATCTGTTACCTCTGAAAAGGGTGGAGAAGGACCAGGAATGCTTATGACTTACCTTTGATTCTAAGCCCACAGTACATCCTCATACCTCATAAAATTGCAAAGTGACATTGCCTAACATTGTATACCATTGTATACAGACTTTTAAGCAAAGGAAGGATGCTAGTGATTTGTCAGTGGGACAGGACACATTAGTCTTTAACTGCATCCTCCTGAATGCAAGATCCTTGGTCAAGCATAGCACCGAGTGTGCACGGCTAATTGAGGATAGGGATATAAAAATTGCCTTTATTACGGAAGCCTGGACTGATGAAGCATCAGGGCCGGGCCTGGTTAAAGCCATGCCTCCAGGGTTCTCAGTGTACACGTTGAATAGGCCCCATGGAAACGGGGGAGGACTGGTGGTCATCTACCCTAGTTCAATAAAGGCGGTCTTCTGCGCTGCCTCTAATGAATCCTGTGAAGCTTTGTCTTTTCAACTTAACCTCTCCCATCATCAAACTTTTAAAGGTATTCTATTATACAGACCACCAGGAGCGAGAGGTGCGTTTAATACAACCACGGGTAATCTGCTGGAAGAGAGCATCTGCAGAGATGAGTATACTATCATGAGGGACTTCAATTATTATTTTGAGGCCCCCTCCGATCCGGACACATCAATCCATATCGATTTGATGAAGAGCGCAGATCTCCAGCAGCATGTCACTGGTTCAACTCATGTGGCAGGACATACCCTTGACGGTATACTTTCAAACCACCCAGGTCTCCGGTTTACTGGGGTTCTTCCTCTCATCTGGACAGACCATAGTGCCGTTCAGTTTGAGATAGCCATTCGGGATCACCGGGTGGGTAGAACATAGATTAAGAGGCCGATAGAACTTAGGGCCTGGAATAAAGTGGATGGAAATGATCTTCAGAAACTACTTCTCACATCGACTGCAGACCAAATGACCAGGGGATAGAGGAAGGCACCATTGCATACTCTAAATGGTTGGAGAGAGCGTGTGATAAGCTAGCTCCAGTTAAAACCATCTTTCCCAAGAGAGTACTCCCCTCTGCTCCTTGGTTTACGGAAGAATTGAGATATGAAAAACTGAAGTGTAAGCGTCTTGAACATATATGGAGAAAAGATTATCATGAAACAGAGAAGAAGGCCTATAAGAAGAGCCTTCTAAGCTATAAACAACTCCTGTTTACTGCCAAACAAAAGTTCTACACTGGCAGAATTGATATGGCTAAAAATTCGGCCAAAGAACTTTTCAGAACAGTCTCCAGCGTGGCGCAACCACAATCACTTAAACTTCAGTCTAGTCAGGAACTTTGTGAAAATATCGCTAATTTCTTCCGAAATAAAGTTGAGGTTATTTTGTTAGCATTCAATGGTCCGAGTGCAACAGGGAGGGTTTCAGTTGAGGAGGAACATGAGCTCTCTATTGTGCACCCCCATACCCTTGATAAGTTTGAGCCACTATCAATGGACAATACTCGCAGTATGCTCATGGCAGCAGGATCAGGCTCAGCGTTTGACCCTTGCCTGGCTGCAGTAGCTAAACTATCCGTAGAACCAGTGACCCTCGCACTTATGCCTTTCTTTAATGCCATGATTGAAACGGGACATTTCTCTAAACCGTGGAAGGTGGCTTCGATTTTACCTCTCCTAAAAAAGCCCAGCCTTGGCCCAAAGGATCCAAACAGCTTCCGTCCAATCTCACGGCTTCCTCTTCCTGCAAAAATGATAGAAAGAGCGATAAACGGACAACTTAGTGCCTTCCTTCGAGAGACCCAAGCCCTGGGCCCTACCCAATATGGCTTTAGGGAGGGCCATAGTACGGAGTCAGCTCTCATCAAGGCTACTGATGAGATTAGGAGAGCTGTAGATCAAGGTGGTAAGGCCGCCTTGATCCTACTGGATCTGTCCGCAGCCTTTGATAGGTCCATCACGACCTCTTGATGGACTGTTTGAGGGCATGTGGGATCCAGGAGAAAGCATGGAAACTCCTACAATCATTCCTAACAGATAGGGTACAAATTGTATCCTTGGAGGATTACCACTCAAAGCCATTCAAGTTCCCCTGTGGAGTTCCGCAGGGGTCATCGTTTAGCCCGAGATTATTTAATGTATATGTTTCATCATTGGCTCCGATCATCAGTGCGTTTGACTTTGGTCTCACCTCCTACACGGATGACACTCAAATTGTGGTGTCTCTGCTTCCAGGTCAGGAGATGGGCCTAGAGAAACGTTTCCAGGAGTGTATGTTATCGGCGGGCAGCTGGATGGTGGATAATTGCCTAAAGCTTAATTCAGGCAAGACGGAGGTCATATTGTTTGGAAATGACGCCAATTTCTGGAACCCAAATCTGTGGCTGTCTTCCATAGGCTCACTTCCTACTCCTATGAAAAAAAAGAAAAACCTGGGAGTAATTGTAGATGATAGACTGACCTTTGGCGATCAACTCAGTTCAGTCTCATCTTCTACAGAATATGTTCTCAAAACTGTGAAAAAAATATTACAATTTGTATCATCTGACAGTCGGCAAACAGTGGTTACCGCGCTAGTCTTATCCAGACTGGATTATTGTAACGGTCTATATTTGAGTCTTCAGGAATGTAGGAGAGTAGGATCTGCACTTATGTTGCCCCCACTTTTTTTCTGATGTTTACACTGGTTTCTGGCTATAGTCTGGCTGGGTCCCTGCTGATCAGGGCCCCAGCCTCTCTATTCTCTCTAAACAACTTGGAGTGCATATTAGATGCACTAGTGATTGGATACTGTGGTACCTTATGAGCCCCTAGTATATGGTACCTTAGGTACCAAGGGCATAGGTACTTCACAGGCCTACCAGGGACTGACCACCTTCAACACACGCAGTCATGAAATAAAGAAGGTGCTACTAAAATACTGGAATTTGGTAAGCACGGAAATTGGGATACAGGAGAAGCCCATGTTTGCTTTTAAAAGAGCCAAAAACATCAAAGACTATGTAGTAAGTTCCTTTCTTGAAACCGAGAAACCACGAGACCTGAGACAACAACTTAATCTACCACCACTAATGGGACATTTCAAGTGTAGTGCTTGCAAGGCCTGTGAATTTACACTAACGGGTACTGCCTTTCAACACCTGGGAAAGACATATCACTTGCGACATCACAGTAACTGTAATAGTCACAATGTGATTTATGCCATTAAATGCCCCTGTGAAAAAATTTACGTGGGTCAAACAACTCAAAAAGTAAAGACCAGGATCCTGCAGCATCAAAGTAGAATCCGATGCAATGTCCAGGGAGCTCCCCTGGTTGACCATTTCACCACAAATGACCACACTGCAGATGACCTACAATGGTGGGTAATTGAAAAGGCCACAGTACATCCCAGGGGTGGCAGCATACTCCAACAACTTAATTTCAAAGAATGCAGATGGATCCACCTGCTAGACTCAGTCAAAACTGGGTTGAACGAACAGGAGGAGACATACAAGCAAATGATAAGACTGTAGAACCTTATATCCAACCGGGTTCACTCTATCTACCAACATGCTAGCTCTCTAGAAAACAACAGGCGAATCTGATTCATTTTTGTAAATTGCGCAATTTCGACTAAGGTCTCTAGTCCACTTTCCATGTGCCATGATGTACATATACGCAATTCCTCTACGTAATTGCCTTAGTCTGTTGTCACGAAATAGAATTGCCATGTAATCACACATTCCGCTGAACTACTTAATTGAATTGCCTTTTTTTTTTTTTTTTTTTTTTTTTTTTTTTAGATTAATTATGTCCAATGTTTGGCAGAACTCTATTTAAGTTGTTGAAATGTTTTCTCATCTGTTTAAACATGTCACTATGCTAAATGTTTTACTCATATATTGAACAATGATGTTATTCTCAATGTTTGGCAGGACTGTATTTAAATTGTTGACATAATTTTCATCTGTGTTAAACCATTGTTAAACACATGTCATTGTGATATTGAATAGTGAGCTTGACGTTGATTATCATGCCTGCACTTAAACATACACTATTTAATTTACACAACATCCCTTGACTCCTGCTTAATTGAGCATGTGTGAGCATTTCACATGCACCATTCAGAATTTACACCACATCCCTTGACTCCAGGGTAACAGAGCACAGGTGTTGTCTTTTCCTGCTCTCACCGTCACGGGATAACGTGCACGTTGCAGGCACGTCAATCTGTCATTAAATACAGGCCTTTGTCTCCAGCCTCAGTACTGCATCAGACTGAGAACTGGAAGAGACGTGCATCCACCAGATCGTGGTAAGCTCACATTTTAAAGTGCTCTTATCTTTTGATTAGCCCACCTCTAGAAGCTCTTCGCTTCTTAAAACCTTCCTTTTCACTTATGTTGCAGTAAATCATCCGACTGGCTCATAAAGATTAACCCTTGGAAATTATTCCCTGACCTCCAAGATTCTTATATCTTTTGAGGTACGTCTCATTAACTTTGAAAAGCACTGTCTATGCTCGAATTTTCACTTTTAAATAGACTGACCTCCTCTTTAACCTCCGCTTCTGTAGTAATGATTAATTAGCCTTCGTTATTTTATGGTTTGGCTAAATAAATGCCAGAAGTGTTTATCGCTGTGACTTGCTTTCATTTTAAGGCTTGCCCCAGGATTTTCAACATGTTTAAATAACTTTGAATAGCATTGCCTATGCGCGGAGGTCTTCACCTCTAATTAGACTTAACCTTGGCATTTTCAGTAAATGATTAATTATATATTTCCATTCCTTGTTGGTTTGGTTAAATAAATGCCAGAATTGTTTACCGTTGTGACTTGCTTTCATTTAAGGCTTGTCTCAATAAATACCATGTTTCACAGCTCCGTGATTAACTTGCGCTTTAAGCTATCACAACCTTGGGAGTTCTATAAACCATATTATCACCCCATAGGTCTAAATCGTTTTTTGCTGGACTAAGAAACCCAACGCATGCGCAGTGATTCATGACCCTCTGCTCAGGGTAAGCACCACTACCTAATGGAACATCCATTTATTTTCTGTTCTTTTAAACACACACCCCCAAATCAGCTTTTCATTTTATTCCATAGGCTACACACCTACCCCCCTGTCCCGAGGAAGACCCGGCGTGACGCGTATTAAATATTGCGCTTTACATAGGGTCGAAACGTCGACGCATACTATGAGTCTACACAACGCTTCAGTTCAAAAATTAACTTACACATGATGATGAAGCATATGTGATCAATCATATGGACATAATCAAAATTTGTATCCCCCCTAAAATAACCTTTTTGTGATTTCTCTATCATACTACAGTGTATCGTCTGTACTTACCACTACATGTCACTCTTTCTTCACAAATCTGTCAATTGTATAACTGTAGCCTTGTTTATTTGTCATTTCCTTTTTTCTAAAAATAATACTGATTGAAAAATTTAGCTTGGGTGTGTTTTGTTATATTTACTTATGGATATGTGTTACATGTAATGTATTTATACTGTGAACACCCAAAAGCAATTGAAACTTCCCCGACAGAACCATTGTATTCATATAATACGTATACCCAGGTTCTGAGGGACACCGGGTCACCCCATTATTTTTTGTAAATCTACCAGGGACTGAAGCATTTATTATGCCACCCCTGGGAAGCAGACTAAATCTGACACCACAGGCCTGCTACTGCAGCCTGGGTGAGGTAGTGTTAGCACTCCTCACTGAGATATAGGTTCCCTATATCTCTCCTTACACACACATATAAACCTATCAGTCACCCCTAAGGCAGGCCCTAACAATCCTGAGGGCAGGGTGCTTGGTTTCCATGTGAGGGGGTGCCTCTGCCTGAGCAGGGCCCCTCTGCAGCTCGCAGAGTCCATTGCCTGGGGCTGTTTGTGGATGCGGTTAAACCATATACTCTTAAGTGCATTATAACCTCGCGGTAAATGCTAACTCTGGGATGGCTGCATCAAAACATGTTGTGTATGGTGTCAAATGCTTTAGAATCATACCCCCACACCAGTAACTGGTGTGGGAGTATTATCCCACCCTTCTAGATGGATAGACATGTACCCACTGTGGAAACACAGTAGAATCCTGAAGAGCCCTGGCATCACAAAATGGATGCCACCAGTCACAGACACTGGGCTGCCCTCCTGCTGCTGACCGAAACTCGAAGTGGAGGAGGCCCAGCAATAGGAAACCTGTCACAGGGAGGTGTAACCACCTCCCAGACAGGATTTAGTGTATTGGGGCTGGGTGGGTGCACTCCTAGAGTGCGTTGAAGTCCTGCACTGGGGGAGCAGTTGGCTCCTCTGTGCATATGCCAGCCCCAACTGGTTCAGGGGCTACCTGCCCCTGCTCTGGTGTGAAACTGGACAAAGGGAAGTGGGTGTAGCCACCCACTCCCCTGACCCTCCCATAGGTGGGGTCATAGATCTAGTCCCTCCCTTCCTTCTAGTATAAGTTAGGGAACCTTGCCATTGCAAACTAGATATCCCTGGACGACGCTCTGAAGAAGAATCCTGGACCTTCGACGTTCCACTACCCCTGGAAGACTGAAGAATCTCCCTTGGAGTCAAGGAGTGACTTCCCTGCTTGGCAGGCACCAAAACTTTGAATCAACCGTCGCAAACTTTCCCGCTCCCGCCAGAGTCCGAAGTCCCTGCAGCCCCGGAAGTGGATTTCCTGACTTCTCCAAGGCCATCGTGAGTCTCCAGCGATGCTGAGGCAAGTGGACCCTACGAGTGACAAGGAATCGCAATACCTGGGTACCAGGCACTATTTTCGAGTGCAACCCCTTCACGACATTCTACGAACTTGTGCATTGGACCACGTGTGGTCCAAGCCCCCAGCAGGATTTCCTCTGAAGATCAGAGGCCTACCTCATCCCGAGTGACCGTAGGCTCCTGGTGAGTGAATCCTCCCGAGGCGTCTTCGTGATCCCTTGCCAGTTGGCTTGTGGGTCCCCAGAAGACTTTTCTACAGAACCAAAGGACTCCCCTGGTTACTCCAGGCCTGCCCTGACTTACCCTTGCTGGGTGAGTCCCTCAGACCTTGCGGGTCTGCACCGCTGACTTTTTACACTTTCAACAAGACTTGCTGTTGCCAAGGCTTGTTGGCTCCAATCTGGTCGCCAACACCGCAGTAAGCTGCAGACTTCGTGGGACATGCCGAATCCAGCTCCTGGACCTCATGGCTGAAGAGTCAAGACACCCATGATCACCTGAAATCACCCGACGACTGTGGGCATCCATCTTCCTTGCCCCAGGTCACTGCCAAGTGACTTTGAACACTGTCCCCTCTGTTTTTAGGTCTTCCTTCTTCTGAATCCAGCCTTGGATTCCACCGGACACTTCTTCTGTCTTCACAAGCAGCAAGTCTTCTTTGGCTCCCATTGAAAACGACGCCGCGACCCGACACCAAAAGACACCTATGCACCTGGTTTCCCTGGGTGAGGTAACACCAGCACTACGGTGCTCCTGTGGGTGTTGGATCTAGAACTCCATACCCTGTAAGTGACTTGCTTGTAGACTCTCCCGAAGTATCCTAAAACTCTAAATTTCCAATCGTGACTTGCTCCATTGAAGTCAATTGGGATCCGCGGTTGTGTTCTCACACTGCATGCGTCTCCCGTGGGTCCTTTACTTTTCTGCCTTTGGTGGATTAGTGAGGCCCCAGCACTTCTGAAGGCCCTAGGCCTTGTCCCCTTGTAAGTCGTTATCTCTAAGTCTCTTTTTTAGTATATGGTCTGGTACGCCCCTAGGGCCTCAGCCATATTTGTGCTTAACTTGTTGTGAAATGTTGATTTGTGGATATGTCCTTGACTTCTAATCTCATAAAGAGATTAGTAGAGTGTGTCTAGTTATAAATACATATATATTTTATATATATACCTGTGTGGTGTCCTTTCATTTAGTGATTCAAGAGATTATAAGGTAAAACAAGCTGCTTTACATTCCTCTAAATACTTAGCCTGAAGGCTGCTCTCCACAGCTACCACTAGGATAGCTTTCTTTAAAAGGTTGTCTTAAACCTATCTACCATAAGAGTCGAAATGTATTGGTGCAAGGTGGCCACTTTAACTAGTGACCAGCATATACCAGGCCAACTTCTCACAAGGAACGTCTCATGAACAAGCTCCAAAGACTGCAAAATGCAGCACCCAGGTTACTTACGTGCACGCCCAAATTTGATTCAATTTCTAAAGGAATCAAAAAATTACACTGGCTCCCGGTAAGGAATCGGGTCAGTTTTAAATCTTTGTGTACCGTATTTAGGGCATTCCAAGGAATAGGACCCGAGTACCTACGAAAACAATTTAATTGGTACATACCAAAAAGAAACCTTCGCTCCCTTGAAGCCAAGCTGGTTACAGTGCCAGTAATAAAAAAGGCGACATGGGGAGGCCGAAGCTTTGTCTTCGGGGCAGCCAAAGCCTGGAATTACCTCCCATTTCACCTGAGAAATGCCACTGATCTTCTAGCCTTTAGAAGGGGTTTGAAGACCTGGCTTTTTGCTAAGTAACTTTGCATCTGCTGCTCTGCCAAAAGGATAGGTAACTAGCGCCAGGACACCTCTGGGTAACCGCTGCGCTTAAAAAATTCCGTAACATAATATAACATTCCAACATGTTTGATACCAAACACAACAGGGTTCGTTACAACCAGTTTAGAGATAGCCATCGCGAAATGACGCATGGCCACTGTATGTATCGTAATGGTTGAGCCACTTACAATCCGGGAGAATGGATTCTGAAGGTTTTAGGGGTGACCTGCTCATGCAGGGGCCCCCTCCCACTTATAACTGAGCACCCTGCCTTCAGAATTGAAAGGCCTGCCTTAGGGGTGACTTATAGGATTTGAGTGTAATGACCTCATATATAAGGAAACTTATATATGTCATAAGTGGTTCTAGCACCAGCTTACACAGGGTGCCATGGCAAGCCTGTAGTCACAATGTAAGTGGTCTCCCATGTGTGGCATAATACATGCTTTAGCCCATGGGGGACCCCTGGTGTGCCTATGCTCTGGGTACGTTAGTACCAGATACTTCAAGGGTACACCAGTAGCCAATTTATAGTGTACCTAAGTACTCACCATGTCCAATTGCGGGGAGAAGCACAGAGACTTGGGTCCTGACTAGCAGGATCCTAGTCAGACTAGTCAGTAAAACATAATGACACCAGCAAAAAGTGGGGGTGACCATGAAAGCAGACCCTACTTCCCTATAGGTGGAAACTACCACTTTGAAAGGTGCAATAAATGCTGCCAGGATGATCAGAAAATGTGTGCATGAAGTGCAGAAGGATATTACGACAATGTCAGTGTGTGCTTTTGAAAAAAAATACAAAAGTGTTAAGAAAAATGACAAAAAGAGTTGTACACAAAATGTGCAGCAAGTAAGAAATACAGAACCTATGAGACGGAAACATTTATCTAGTGGTTATAGGTGTGGTTCTTTCAGTCATTTGGCTAATGCCAAATGTTTCCCAGTGATCAATAAGGTGTTCTGGGTTTGTGTGTAAGGTTTAATCAAGAGGGGGCGTAAAATTGTGTAGTGCAAGATGAGAAGATGAGTTGGATTTGGATGATGGAGTGGGATTGTCAGTGCAGTGGTTAAGGGTAACTGTAAGAGTTTTCCAAAGTGTACATTTACGATGAATGGCAAATGTTAGGAAGGGATGGTGGATTTGTGTGCATGGTATACATTTGTTGGTTATACTCTATATACAACATTTTGGAATGAGACACCACTTAATCTCACGAAGGTACAACCAAGAAGTTATAGAGAGTTGAATTAAAGAGGTATTTGTGGTCTGAGATGGAGTTTAAAGGAAGTAGAACATGTGGTAAAATATTTGTTGCAGAAAAAGAGGTATCCATTTTGGGATGGCCTCATCAAGAAGAAATGGGGATATGTTTGGATCCTAGGGCTAATGCTCCTCCGTATGCTATTAAAAGGAGTGGATGCAATAATGAAAGGTATGATAATTTACAAATGAAATTCAAGGATATATTTAGAGGTGAATTTGGCAAGTTTAAAGGGTACAAACATAAAATTGTGGTTTGTGACAATGTAGTATTGGTATGGCAGAAGGTACGGAATGTGTCTCTGTCATTTAGAACCAACGCGAAGGAAATGTTGCAATATTTATGTGCAAAGGATATTATTGAACCAATTCAATGTTCAGATTAGTTGTCGCAAGTCGTTATTTCATTAAAAAACTGAGGAGCGTTAAGACTGTGTTTGGACGTTAAAGGTTTGAACAGTTCAATCTGTATAGACAGTTATCCACTACCAAACTTATAAGCATTGTTAGCATCTGTATCTGGTGTTTTTATCTTTTCAACACCATTTATTTGACAAGTGCATACCACCAAGTGGAGCCGGAGGAAACCTCTAGACATTTCATGTATTAGTCCAGAAGGGATGTTCCAATATAAGCAAATGCCATTTGGACCAGCTAGTGCTTCTACTGCGTTCTAGAGATTGAAGAACAAAATGCTGAAGGACATGGAGGTGGCTAGAGTATGGATAGAGA